>NC_071091.1:43316630-44537880 GCF_027358695.1 Spea bombifrons
TTATAATCAGGGTCGTCTTATAATCGAGCAAATACGGTAATTTAGATGCTGACAGGCAATGTGATTATGACTTCATTCTTCAAATTATTCAAGAACGATTTAATATATCTGATTTTGATGTGGATCAGTCTCATTTAGCTTTGACTGATATAGAGACAGTTTATATTAATGCCCCGGACCTGACAGGTACTATCTCATTGTGTTACTCTTCCCTCTCCTCGAAGGTTTCAGAAAAACTTAAATTTTTATCGGCCTGGGAAGAGGAATTAGGTAAAACATACGATCTAGCTGTCTGGAATGATGTGTTCTCGCGACTAAGGGGCATAACACAATGCGCACAACATTTTGAAAATCATTTTAAGATAATATACAGATGGTACCTGACCCCGGAAAGGCTTTTTCGCATGAAGATGACTACAAGTTTTAAATGTTGGAGAGGCTGTAATGGCCCAGGTAATCTCCTTCATATTTTTTGGGATTGTCCATTAGTTAAACCTATCTGGGACTCTTTATTACCAATAATTAAGCTTATAAATAGCGAGATTGAGGTACTTGGGCCAGAACTATGTATTTTTAAACATTTTCCGTCTGATTTGCCTAATTTTAGGCAAATCAGACGGAAAATGTTTAAAAATACATAGATAAAAGATAAGATCATCATAGGTCATTTGCTGATTGCAGCTTCTATCCTTATCCCTAAGTATTGGAAAACAGGAGTTGTTCCGACTATAAAAGAAATCTTGTATATGACTTTGGAGAATAAATCTTATGAATCTTCCATTAGGCCACCCTCAGCTTTTAAAACACAACTTTTATTTTTTTTGGGACACCTGGGAAGAGAAAATTAGAAAGAAATTTTTACTTTAGTTTATCTTTTTTGTTCCTTTAGATTATTATTTTTTTAATGTTACATTTCTGCACGCTTCTTCTTAATCTTTCATCCATATGTATTTTTTTTTTATATGGCGAGATAACTTTGGTTAAAGTGAAGACAGAGACTTCCGGATTGAAGATTTTAATAATTTACATTTCCATTTTACCCCCCTGTTTTTCCCCCCCTTGTTTTTTTTTTCTCTTTCGAGTGATAATTGTTGTAACTACTATTTCCCAATTCTATGGTTTCAATTTGAATTATTATTGTACACTGTATATTGTATGTGCGATACTGTTTGACAGTCTCATATGTTTGATGTTATAGTTACAATTACTTTTGTTTTGTATTTTATAAAACTGTAATAAAAATTATTTGAAAAGTATGTGGAAGCTACAAGCAATACAGTATTTGGATGAAAACATGAAGCTATCTACTTTTCAAATAATGAAGCTATCTACACCTAGCACCATACTTTTTTGCAAAAAAACTTTTTTTTGTTTCTAATTCACCAAAAATGCTTTAAATCATGCCTTCAGCAGCCCAAATAACAACCAACATAAAAGTAATGTTGTGGGGTGCAGTATGTGGAAGCTACGGGGGGCGTGGCTTGACCATCGAGTGAGATGTCAGCATAGTGCGAGAGCTCTGTGAGGATTTGGGCTTTTTTCATTAAAAAAACAGCATTCAACTGTGGACACGTTCCAGAATCGAACTACTATTGGACTGATTGGAAGATGCAAAAGCAGAAGTCTTCAACCAAAACTTTAGGTGCCTCGAAACCTGGGGAAAAGCTTGTGATTGAAGACACTGAATCCCCACGTAAGAAACAGGCTAAGATGGGTGAGGAGTTTGAGAGATCAGGTATGACTGTTACGGAACCTCGATTAATTAAGCTGCTTACGGATCTCAGGAATGGGATTCGTGATGATTTGATGAAAGAGATTTCCGTTATTAAGAAGGATATAAACGAACTGGACATTCGAGTGGATCGTACTGAACAGGCTCTTGGTCTGCAGAGGAACTCACATTTAGAGTTAGAAAAGCGTGTGGATCTGCTTGAACACCAACTCGAGCTAAGTAAACTAAAAATTGCTGATTTGGAAGATCGTAGTAGGCGCAATAATATACGGATCAGAAATATACCTGAATCCATACAAAATCAAGATCTAGGTGCATATGTTAAAAAAATTATTGGCTCGGTTCTGAAAAATCGTGCTGAACCAGAGATTTTGATTGACCGATGCCATCGGCTGCCGAAGTCCAACCGAGCTCCTAAGGAGGCTGCAAGGGACACTATAGCACGATTACATTTCTTCCATGTTAAGGATGAGTTCCTGACTGCTGTGAGAACGGGTGCTAATCTCTGTGAGGAGTATACACACCTCAAATTCTTTCAAGATTTTTCTGCTTCCACTATGTCACGAAGAAAAGATTTTCAATTTCTTACAAGGGAATTACAAGCTCTGAATATCCGATACAGATGGGGATTCCCTGTTAAAGTTTTATTTAGGCATGACGGTCAGAACTATGTTATAACATAAAAGAGGAAGAGGGAAAGGATTTTTTACAAATATTTTCGCCAAGACATCACGAATCTAAGGGACAAAGATTTGATCGCAGAATGCATACCAAAATTGCAGAAGCTGCAGCTATATTGGATGAAGAAGCCATTATTGCGGAGTAATAGGTTTGATTTATTGATATGTGCTCTATACATATAGACTGTTTTTTTTTTCCGTGTTTTTCTATTTTTTGTTTTCTTTTTGCAAGTTGATGGCACTGACTGGGCGTGCCACACCTATTTCAAATCTCTGGAATTTCCCTATTCCTCTATTGTTCTCAGGAGTAAACAACCGGAACTTCTTTGTTAAATAAACATTGCAGTATCTCTGCAGGAGCATGGATATGTTGTTAAGAAACACTGCTACAAGGACACCGCCCAGCTATTGTTTTAAAACTATCCATATATTTTTGAGATCTTTTTTAACTGTCTTAATTCGAACTGGCTACTTGTTGATAATGTTTCTTTTTTATTATTTATTTATTTCCATTTTTATTTGTTTTCTTTTGTTTCTATTTTTTTCTTATATGTGTGGGTCTTTAATAGATTTCTTTTATTTTTTATTTTTTTTCATTCGTTTTTATGCAACGTTATTAATTATTACATTATCCCTGTCCTCACTGTTCTCTCGCTACCCACCCAACAGTAAGGCCTTTTTTTTTACCATCAATGGAGAGGAGTATATTTTTCATTTCTTTTTACTCCTCTCTTTGGGCCTATTTTTTTATCTTTGGTATATATTTTATTTGTTCCAAATAAGGAAGGGAATCGTTTCTTTTTTAGTTTTGTTGTTTTTCCCCTACCCATTTGTAATCAATGGAAGCTCTTGTCTGATACTTCTTATTTTGTTTCTTTTGGTTCTCTCGCTGTGCGTGCTTGTACCTCCTTTGCACCTTTCATGTTTTTAAAATTTGATGTGTTAGGCCCAATCCCTTTATTTTGTGTTTTAGCCATTTACAGTCTTGTGTTCATTTTTGATGTTCCTTATAATCAATGGTATTGAAAATAATGTCCTTTAATGTTAAGGGCTTGGGCTCTTTTCATAAAAGAAGGCTGTTGTTGAAGGAGGCTAGGGAGAAGCGTGTAGATGTTTTGTGCATACAGGAGTCCCACTTTATAAATGATTTTAATCCCCACATTTTTGCTAGGTATTATCCCATTCAATTTCATTCTAAGTTTTCTTCAAAGGCTAGGGGAACTTCTATTTTTTTTAACAAATCATTGGCTATCAAGACTTTGACAACTATTATTGATCCTGACGGTAGATATGTGTTATGGGTGGGTAAAGTGAATAACGTGGATTATTCCATTTTCAATGTATATTTTCCAACGAGTTCCCAATTTCAATATTTGAAAAACGTTATGCAAACAGCTCTTGATGAATGTAGGGGGAGAGTGATTGTTTGTGGTGATACTAATTTCGTATTGGACCCTGAAAGTGATGTCTCAAGGGAGGACTCCTCTCCCAATTCAAATTCTTATATGTCCACTGCAAAGAGGTGCTCCAAATTGTTGCAATCCAGATGTTACTATGATGTGTGGCGTCTCCTACATCCTAATGAAAGAGATTATACTTTTTACTCAGCTGGCCACAATATGTACTCTCGTATCGATCGCTTTCTAGTGCCTGAAAATATGTTAGCTTTTATTAAGAAAGCTGAAATTTTAGATTTTAAATGGTCAGATCATGCTCCTATTACTTTGGGTATTCATGAAACAATACCACATATCCCTTATAGACATTGGTGACTGAATGATTTCATTTTGAAAAACATAGATGAAAAAATCTTGGCTGAAAAAACGTTATCTTCATATTTTGAAGAAAACATTACTGAAGATATTCCATATTCTACTATTTGGAATGCTCATAAGGCAGTGTTAAGAGGCCATTTTATTCAGAGAAATTCTTATATTAGGAAAACATCGTCTGCAAATGTTAAAACTTTGGAGAAAGAATTATATAATTTAAATTTAGCAAATAAGTTAGGCCCTTCTTTCTCTGTTTCAGCTTTAATTAAAGACGTGAAAACAAAATTGGATAAACTTAATTTGGAAAAGACTGCTAAAACTTTACGATCTTTAAAAATGTCATTTTACTCAAAGGGTGATAAAGCCTCTAATTTATTAGCGAATAAATTAAAACAAAAAACTATACAATCTAGAATAGTTTATATATTGGATGATTCTGGCCAGAAAATTTTACATCCTAGGGACATTTCTAATTCTTTTGCTGCATATTATAAGTCACTTTATAACCTTAAAGATTCCCCTCTGGAAACGCAACCAACTTCTGCTAAATAACTGAATTTTTGGATAAAATTAATCTCCCTAGAATCCCTGATTTTCATGTTGAATTTCTTGAGTCGGACATTTCTTTGGAGGAGGTGCTTCAAGCTATTAAAGATACTTCATCTGGTAAGGCACCGGGTCCTGATGGTTTTTCTGCTCTATACTATCACAAATTTAAAAATATCTTATTGCCACATTTAACGAAATTGTTTAACGAATATTGGAAAAATGGCTATATTCCTGATGAATCCCTTTGTGCCCAAATTTCTACTTTACCTAAACCCGGGAAGGAACCTGATAGGTGTTCCAATTTTAGGCCCATTTCTCTAATTAATAATGACACCAAATTATACTCGAAAATATTAGCTAATCGTATCTCAAATTTATTGCCTCTGCTTGTTCATAACGATCAAGTAGGTTTTATTCCCAGACGTCAAGCAACAGACAATACGAGACGTTTTATTAATTTGATCTCATATATTCAAAAATCTAAACACCCCTCTTTATTTTTATCACTCGATGCTGAAAAGGCATTTGATAGGGTCCATTGGGGATATTTGGAAGATGTTTTGATTCGGTTTGGGTTCCCAGCTGCTTTGAGAAAAGCTATTTTTGCTTTGTATCAGAAGCCTACTGCAAAAGTGCTGGCCTCTGGAGTTTTGTCCGACTCATTCTCGTTATCCAATGGGACTAGGCAGGGTTGCCCTTTGTCACCTTTACTTTTTGCTTTAGCTATTGAACCTTTGGCTGAGGCAATTAGAGTTGATAGTAATATTCAGGGTGTTACAATAGATGGAGATACTCACAAATTGGGTTTATTTGCAGACGATGTAATTCTTACGTTAAGTCTATGGGTCATTTATTTTCTCTTCTTAGAGAATTTCGTGAAGTGTCCTTTTATAAAATTAATGATAGCAAAACACAGGCATTACCATTCCATATAAAGAGGAATGATTTGACTGCTCTTAAAAGATCGTATGACTTTGACTGGAGGAAGACCTTTATTTCCTATTTAGGCATTAATTTATGTAAAAATTTAAAACATATGTATGCTTACAATTTAAAGACTTTTTGGCCCTCTTTGCTACTGGATCTTGAGAGGTGGGACAATCTTGAGATTTCATGGTTGGGTAGAATACACTCCATTAAGATGGTTATTCTCCCTAAGATTTTGTATTTTTTAAGAGCCATACCTTTAAGTGTGCCTATTTCTTTTTTTGATTCGGTGCGTTCTGCGCTCATAAAGTTTATCTGGAGGAAGAAGCCTAGCAGAGTCAAATTTACCACTTTGACTAATTCTAGAGACAATTTCGGATTGGGGGTGCCAGATTTTAGGAATTATTATTATGCATCGAATGCTTCTAGCGCTTTCAAATTTAATTTGGACAGGGATTGGCCTAGATGGCTTATTATGGAAATTAATAAACTAAAACCTTTTTGTATAAAAGATGTTTTATGGGTTTCACATTCTAATCGGCCCAAGTTTACAAAAATGTACCCCTCAACTAAATTGGCTATACTCTCTTGGGATAGATTATTTAATAAATTACCAGGTTCTATAACTTGGTCCAGGGCGATGTCACTTGGTTCCTTGAGATATGTTCTTCCAGACCTAGATATAGATTACTGGAATGGCAAACATATTTTTTCTATTAATGATTTCTTTAAGAATAATTCGGCTCTATCATTTACAAAATTACAAAAAAAATATAATTTAGATGCTGACAGGCAATGTGATTATGACTTCATTCTTCAAATTATTCAAGAACGATTTAATATATCTGATTTTGATGTGGATCAGTCTCATTTAGCTTTGACTGATATAGAGACAGTTTATATTAATGCCCCGGACCTGACAGGTACTATCTCATTGTGTTACTCTTCCCTCTCCTCGAAGGTTTCAGAAAAACTTAAATTTTTATCGGCCTGGGAAGAGGAATTAGGTAAAACATACGATCTAGCTGTCTGGAATGATGTGTTCTCGCGACTAAGGGGCATAACACAATGCGCACAACATTTTGAAAATCATTTTAAGATAATATACAGATGGTACCTGACCCCGGAAAGGCTTTTTCGCATGAAGATGACTACAAGTTTTAAATGTTGGAGAGGCTGTAATGGCCCAGGTAATCTCCTTCATATTTTTTGGGATTGTCCATTAGTTAAACCTATCTGGGACTCTTTATTACCAATAATTAAGCTTATAAATAGCGAGATTGAGGTACTTGGGCCAGAACTATGTATTTTTAAACATTTTCCGTCTGATTTGCCTAATTTTAGGCAAATCAGACGGAAAATGTTTAAAAATACATAGATAAAAGATAAGATCATCATAGGTCATTTGCTGATTGCAGCTTCTATCCTTATCCCTAAGTATTGGAAAACAGGAGTTGTTCCGACTATAAAAGAAATCTTGTATATGACTTTGGAGAATAAATCTTATGAATCTTCCATTAGGCCACCCTCAGCTTTTAAAACACAACTTTTATTTTTTTTGGGACACCTGGGAAGAGAAAATTAGAAAGAAATTTTTACTTTAGTTTATCTTTTTTGTTCCTTTAGATTATTATTTTTTTAATGTTACATTTCTGCACGCTTCTTCTTAATCTTTCATCCATATGTATTTTTTTTTTATATGGCGAGATAACTTTGGTTAAAGTGAAGACAGAGACTTCCGGATTGAAGATTTTAATAATTTACATTTCCATTTTACCCCCCTGTTTTTCCCCCCCTTGTTTTTTTTTTTTTCTCTTTCGAGTGATAATTGTTGTAACTACTATTTCCCAATTCTATGGTTTCAATTTGAATTATTATTGTACACTGTATATTGTATGTGCGATACTGTTTGACAGTCTCATATGTTTGATGTTATAGTTACATTTACTTTTGTTTTGTATTTTATAAAACTGTAATAAAAATTATTTGAAAAGTATGTGGAAGCTACAAGCAATACAGTATTTGGATGAAAACATGAAGCTATCTACTTTTCAAAAAATGAAGCTATCTACACCTAGCACCATACTTTTTTGCAAAAAAACTTTTTTTTGTTTCTAATTCACCAAAACTGCTTTAAATCATGCCTTCAGCAGCCCAAATAACAACCAACATAAAAGTAATGTTGTGGGGTGCAGTATGTGGAAGCTACGGGGGGCGTGGCTTGACCATCGAGTGAGATGTCAGCATAGTGCGAGAGCTCTGTGAGGATTTGGGCTTTTTTCATTAAAAAAACAGCATTCAACTGTGGACCCGTTCCAGAATCGAACTACTATTGGACTGATTGGAAGATGCAAAAGCAGAAGTTTTCAACCAAAACTTCGGGTGCCTCGAAACCTGGGGAAAAGCTTGTGATTGAAGACACTGAATCCCCACGTAAGAAACAGGCTAAGATGGGTGAGGAGTTTGAGAGATCAGGTATGACTGTTACGGAACCTCGATTAATTAAGCTGCTTACGGATCTCAGGAATGGGATTCGTGATGATTTGATGAAAGAGATTTCCGTTATTAAGAAGGATATAAACGAACTGGACATTCGAGTGGATCGTACTGAACAGGCTCTTGGTCTGCAGAGGAACTCACATTTAGAGTTAGAAAAGCGTGTGGATCTGCTTGAACACCAACTCGAGCTAAGTAAACTAAAAATTGCTGATTTGGAAGATCGTAGTAGGCGCAATAATATACGGATCAGAAATATACCTGAATCCATACAAAATCAAGATCTAGGTGCATATGTTAAAAAAATTATTGGCTCGGTTCTGAAAAATCGTGCTGAACCAGAGATTTTGATTGACCGATGCCATCGGCTGCCGAAGTCCAACCGAGCTCCTAAGGAGGCTGCAAGGGACACTATAGCACGATTACATTTCTTCCATGTTAAGGATGAGTTCCTGACTGCTGTGAGAACGGGTGCTAATCTCTGTGAGGAGTATACACACCTCAAATTCTTTCAAGATTTTTCTGCTTCCACTATGTCACGAAGAAAAGATTTTCAATTTCTTACAAGGGAATTACAAGCTCTGAATATCCGATACAGATGGGGATTCCCTGTTAAAGTTTTATTTAGGCATGACGGTCAGAACTATGTTATAACATAAAAGAGGAAGAGGGAAAGGATTTTTTACAAATATTTTCGCCAAGACATCACGAATCTAAGGGACAAAGATTTGATCGCAGAATGCATACCAAAATTGCAGAAGCTGCAGCTATATTGGATGAAGAAGCCATTATTGCGGAGTAATAGGTTTGATTTATTGATATGTGCTCTATACATATAGACTGTTTTTTTTTTCCGTGTTTTTCTATTTTTTGTTTTCTTTTTGCAAGTTGATGGCACTGACTGGGCGTGCCACACCTATTTCAAATCTCTGGAATTTCCCTATTCCTCTATTGTTCTCAGGAGTAAACAACCGGAACTTCTTTGTTAAATAAACATTGCAGTATCTCTGCAGGAGCATGGATATGTTGTTAAGAAACACTGCTACAAGGACACCGCCCAGCTATTGTTTTAAAACTATCCATATATTTTTGAGATCTTTTTTAACTGTCTTAATTCGAACTGGCTACTTGTTGATAATGTTTCTTTTTTATTATTTATTTATTTCCATTTTTATTTGTTTTCTTTTGTTTCTATTTTTTTCTTATATGTGTGGGTCTTTAATAGATTTCTTTTATTTTTTATTTTTTTTCATTCGTTTTTATGCAACGTTATTAATTATTACATTATCCCTGTCCTCACTGTTCTCTCGCTACCCACCCAACAGTAAGGCCTTTTTTTTTACCATCAATGGAGAGGAGTATATTTTTCATTTCTTTTTACTCCTCTCTTTGGGCCTATTTTTTTATCTTTGGTATATATTTTATTTGTTCCAAATAAGGAAGGGAATCGTTTCTTTTTTAGTTTTGTTGTTTTTCCCCTACCCATTTGTAATCAATGGAAGCTCTTGTCTGATACTTCTTATTTTGTTTCTTTTGGTTCTCTCGCTGTGCGTGCTTGTACCTCCTTTGCACCTTTCATGTTTTTAAAATTTGATGTGTTAGGCCCAATCCCTTTATTTTGTGTTTTAGCCATTTACAGTCTTGTGTTCATTTTTGATGTTCCTTATAATCAATGGTATTGAAAATAATGTCCTTTAATGTTAAGGGCTTGGGCTCTTTTCATAAAAGAAGGCTGTTGTTGAAGGAGGCTAGGGAGAAGCGTGTAGATGTTTTGTGCATACAGGAGTCCCACTTTATAAATGATTTTAATCCCCACATTTTTGCTAGGTATTATCCCATTCAATTTCATTCTAAGTTTTCTTCAAAGGCTAGGGGAACTTCTATTTTTTTTAACAAATCATTGGCTATCAAGACTTTGACAACTATTATTGATCCTGACGGTAGATATGTGTTATGGGTGGGTAAAGTGAATAACGTGGATTATTCCATTTTCAATGTATATTTTCCAACGAGTTCCCAATTTCAATATTTGAAAAACGTTATGCAAACAGCTCTTGATGAATGTAGGGGGAGAGTGATTGTTTGTGGTGATACTAATTTCGTATTGGACCCTGAAAGTGATGTCTCAAGGGAGGACTCCTCTCCCAATTCAAATTCTTATATGTCCACTGCAAAGAGGTGCTCCAAATTGTTGCAATCCAGATGTTACTATGATGTGTGGCGTCTCCTACATCCTAATGAAAGAGATTATACTTTTTACTCAGCTGGCCACAATATGTACTCTCGTATCGATCGCTTTCTAGTGCCTGAAAATATGTTAGCTTTTATTAAGAAAGCTGAAATTTTAGATTTTAAATGGTCAGATCATGCTCCTATTACTTTGGGTATTCATGAAACAATACCACATATCCCTTATAGACATTGGTGACTGAATGATTTCATTTTGAAAAACATAGATGAAAAAATCTTGGCTGAAAAAACGTTATCTTCATATTTTGAAGAAAACATTACTGAAGATATTCCATATTCTACTATTTGGAATGCTCATAAGGCAGTGTTAAGAGGCCATTTTATTCAGAGAAATTCTTATATTAGGAAAACATCGTCTGCAAATGTTAAAACTTTGGAGAAAGAATTATATAATTTAAATTTAGCAAATAAGTTAGGCCCTTCTTTCTCTGTTTCAGCTTTAATTAAAGACGTGAAAACAAAATTGGATAAACTTAATTTGGAAAAGACTGCTAAAACTTTACGATCTTTAAAAATGTCATTTTACTCAAAGGGTGATAAAGCCTCTAATTTATTAGCGAATAAATTAAAACAAAAAACTATACAATCTAGAATAGTTTATATATTGGATGATTCTGGCCAGAAAATTTTACATCCTAGGGACATTTCTAATTCTTTTGCTGCATATTATAAGTCACTTTATAACCTTAAAGATTCCCCTCTGGAAACGCAACCAACTTCTGCTAAATAACTGAATTTTTGGATAAAATTAATCTCCCTAGAATCCCTGATTTTCATGTTGAATTTCTTGAGTCGGACATTTCTTTGGAGGAGGTGCTTCAAGCTATTAAAAATACTTCATCTGGTAAGGCACCGGGTCCTGATGGTTTTTCTGCTCTATACTATCACAAATTTAAAAATATCTTATTGCCACATTTAACGAAATTGTTTAACGAATATTGGAAAAATGGCTATATTCCTGATGAATCCCTTTGTGCCCAAATTTCTACTTTACCTAAACCCGGGAAGGAACCTGATAGGTGTTCCAATTTTAGGCCCATTTCTCTAATTAATAATGACACCAAATTATACTCGAAAATATTAGCTAATCGTATCTCAAATTTATTGCCTCTGCTTGTTCATAACGATCAAGTAGGTTTTATTCCCAGACGTCAAGCAACAGACAATACGAGACGTTTTATTAATTTGATCTCATATATTCAAAAATCTAAACACCCCTCTTTATTTTTATCACTCGATGCTGAAAAGGCATTTGATAGGGTCCATTGGGGATATTTGGAAGATGTTTTGATTCAGTTTGGGTTCCCAGCTGCTTTGAGAAAAGCTATTTTTGCTTTGTATCAGAAGCCTACTGCAAAAGTGCTGGCCTCTGGAGTTTTGTCCGACTCATTCTCGTTATCCAATGGGACTAGGCAGGGTTGCCCTTTGTCACCTTTACTTTTTGCTTTAGCTATTGAACCTTTGGCTGAGGCAATTAGAGTTGATAGTAATATTCAGGGTGTTACAATAGATGGAGATACTCACAAATTGGGTTTATTTGCAGACGATGTAATTCTTACGTTAAGTCTATGGGTCATTTATTTTCTCTTCTTAGAGAATTTCGTGAAGTGTCCTTTTATAAAATTAATGATAGCAAAACACAGGCATTACCATTCCATATAAAGAGGAATGATTTGACTGCTCTTAAAAGATCGTATGACTTTGACTGGAGGAAGACCTTTATTTCCTATTTAGGCATTAATTTATGTAAAAATTTAAAACATATGTATGCTTACAATTTAAAGACTTTTTGGCCCTCTTTGCTACTGGATCTTGAGAGGTGGGACAATCTTGAGATTTCATGGTTGGGTAGAATACACTCCATTAAGATGGTTATTCTCCCTAAGATTTTGTATTTTTTAAGAGCCATACCTTTAAGTGTGCCTATTTCTTTTTTTGATTCGGTGCGTTCTGCGCTCATAAAGTTTATCTGGAGGAAGAAGCCTAGCAGAGTCAAATTTACCACTTTGACTAATTCTAGAGACAATTTCGGATTGGGGGTGCCAGATTTTAGGAATTATTATTATTCATCGAATGCTTCTAGCGCTTTCAAATTTAATTTAGACAGGGATTGGCCTAGATGGCTTATTATGGAAATTAATAAACTAAAACCTTTTTGTATAAAAGATGTTTTATGGGTTTCACATTCTAATCGGCCCAAGTTTACAAAAATGTACCCCTCAACTAAATTGGCTATACTGTCTTGGGATAGATTATTTAATAAATTACCAGGTTCTATAACTTGGTCCAGGGCGATGTCACTTGGTTCCTTGAGATATGTTCTTCCAGACCTAGATATAGATTACTGGAATGGCAAACATATTTTTTCTATTAATGATTTCTTTAAGAATAATTCGGCTCTATCATTTACAAAATTACAAAAAAAATATAATTTAGATGCTGACAGGCAATGTGATTATGACTTCATTCTTCAAATTATTCAAGAACGATTTAATATATCTGATTTTGATGTGGATCAGTCTCATTTAGCTTTGACTGATATAGAGACAGTTTATATTAATGCCCCGGACCTGACAGGTACTATCTCATTGTGTTACTCTTCCCTCTCCTCGAAGGTTTCAGAAAAACTTAAATTTTTATCGGCCTGGGAAGAGGAATTAGGTAAAACATACGATCTAGCTGTCTGGAATGATGTGTTCTCGGGACTAAGGGGCATAACACAATGCGCACAACATTTTGAAAATCATTTTAAGATAATATACAGATACCTGACCCCGGAAAGGCTTTTTCGCATGAAGATGACTACAAGTTTTAAATGTTGGAGAGGCTGTAATGGCCCAGGTAATCTCCTTCATATTTTTTGGGATTGTCCATTAGTTAAATCTGGGACTCTTTATTACCAATAATTAAGCTTATAAATAGCGAGATTGAGGTACTTGGGCCAGAACTATGTATTTTTAAACATTTTCCATCTGATTTGCCTAATTTTAGGCAAATCAGACGGAAAATGTTTAAAAATACATAGATAAAAGATAAGATCATCATAGGTCATTTGCTGATTGCAGCTACTATCCTTATCCCTAAGTATTGGAAAACAGGAGTTGTTCCGACTATAAAAGAAATCTTGTATATGACTTTGGAGAATAAATCTTATGAATCTTCCATTAGGCCACCCTCAGCTTTTAAAACACAACTTTTATTTTTTTTGGGACACCTGGGAAGAGAAAATTAGAAAGAAATTTTTACTTTAGTTTATCTTTTTTGTTCCTTTAGATTATTATTTTTTTAATGTTACATTTCTGCACGCTTCTTCTTAATCTTTCATCCATATGTATTTTTTTTTTATATGGCGAGATAACTTTGGTTAAAGTGAAGACAGAGACTTCCGGATTGAAGATTTTAATAATTTACATTTCCATTTTACCCCCCTGTTTTTCCCCCCCTTGTTTTTTTTTTTCTCTTTCGAGTGATAATTGTTGTAACTACTATTTCCCAATTCTATGGTTTCAATTTGAATTATTATTGTACACTGTATATTGTATGTGCGATACTGTTTGACAGTCTCATATGTTTGATGTTATAGTTACATTTACTTTTGTTTTGTATTTTATAAAACTGTAAAAAAAATTATTTGAAAAGTATGTGGAAGCTACACGCAATACAGTATTTGGATGAAAACATGAAGCTATCTACACTTAGAACCATACTTTTTTTGCAAAAAAACTTTTTTTGTTTCTTATTCACCAAAACTGCTTTAAATCATGCCTTCAGCAGCCCAAATATTAACCAACATAAAAGTAATGTTGTGGGGTGCAGTATGTGGAAGCTACAAGCACTACAGTATTTGGATGAAAACATGAAGCTAGTTACACTTAGCACCATACTTTTTTGCAAAAAAACTTTTTTTGTTTCTAATTCACCAAAACTGCTTTAAATCATGCCTTCAGCAGCCCAAATAACAACCAACATAAAAGTAATGTTGTGGGGTGCAGTATGTGGAAGCTACAAGCAATACAGTATTTGGATGAAAACATGAAGCTATCTACACTTAACACCATACTTTTTTGCAAAAAAACTTTTTTTGTTTCTAATTCACCAAAACTGCTTAAATCATGCCTTCAGCAGCCCAAATAACAACCAACATAAAAGTAATGTTGTGGGGTGCAGTATGTGGAAGCTACAAGCAATACAGTATTTGGATGAAAACATGAAGCTATCTACTTTTCAAATGATTAAGCTATCTACACTTAGCGCCATACTTTTTTGCAAAAAAACTTTTTTTGTTTCTAATTCACCAAAACTGCTTTAAATCATGCCTTCAGCAGCCCAAATAACAACCAACATAAAAGTAATGTTGTGGGATGCAGTATGTGGTAGCTACACGCAATACAGTATTTGGATGAAAACATGAAGCTATCTACACCTAGCACCATACTTTTTTGCAAAAAAACTTTTTTTGTTTCTAATTCACCAAAACTGCTTTAAATCATGCCTTCAGCAGCCCAAATAACAACAAACATAAAAGTAATGTTGTGGGGTGCAGTATGTGGAAGCTACAAGCAATACAGTATTTGGATGAAAACATGAAGCTAGTTACACTTAGCACCATACTTTTTTGCAAAAAAACTTTTTTTGTTTCTAATTCACCAAAACTGCTTTAAATCATGCCTTCAGCAGCCCAAATAACAACCAACATAAAATTAATGTTGTGGGATGCAGTATGTGGAAGCTACAAGCAATACAGTATTTAGATGAAAACATGAAGCTATCTACACGTAGCACTTTTGCAAAAAAACTTTTTTGTTTCTTTTTTTTTTTAATTCCTTTTTATTTTTTTTTATAACAAAAAAGATAAAAGATACATAACAAACAAGTAAATAAAGAACAGGAGACAAAACACAAAAAGGCATACAGTATTACATCGACATTTACATACAGTTGCATAGTAATTTCTTATGATAAAATTAACTGTTTACATCTCTGTAGGTTATTATAACTCATGAACCTAAGTTGAGTCATTAATGCCTGAGTTATATCGACATAATACAGTACTTAATTTAAAATGCTGCCTGGGTCCTAGGGGCGAGCGTTCACAGACATATCCCAGTTTTATTATCTCTCAGTATTATATTACGGTCAACACCATTCAGGTTCTGCATTATTACTCATAGCAGGGGGGGTGGGGGGTGGGGAAATTAGATAAATAGGAAAACGCATATAGGACCGGTAAAATAAATTAATCTAGAGCTTTCTCCAGTTGTTTTAGCCAAAAATCCCATGTAGCAGATTTCTTTATAGAATAGAAATAAGATTTATATAGTTGTCTCTCCATTTTGATCTGGAATTTCAATTGCGTAATAACCGCATTCCAACATATAGCAGTATCTTGTTTCCATTGCCGGGCTATTGTTATTTTTACAGCAATAAAACAATGGATAATTAGTTGTTTTTCTTTCAGGCTACAATTTGGCCATTCTAGATGTAATAAAGCGGATGCCGGAGATCTATTAATAGTTTTTGTTGTTAGAGTATACACTAAATCAAATATCTTAGTCCATATTTTCTTTATTCCCTGACAGCTCCACCATATGTGGAGAAAACTGCCCTTTTCTAGTCTACAACGCAATTAGGGTACATCTTGTATATTCTCGTTGGAACCAGATACCACCTATTCAAAATTTTGAATTGTGTTTCTGCCAAGGATAAAGAATGAATTGATAAGGTGACATCAAATAAAGATTTTTGCCAGTTTTCGAGGTCAATTTCTATGTTTAGTTCTCTTTCCCAAATATCCACAATCGATGGTTTTCTTGCTACTAGAGTATGGATAGAGTTGATTATGTCTCTACTTTTAGATAACACTCTATCCACATAATTACCTGAAAAGATCCTTTTAATATTGGGCATAAGACCCTGATTGACTATTATTATCTCTTTCTGTATAAAGTTTTTAATCCTCAAATATTTAAAATATATCTGAATTATTTAAATGGTATTCTTGTATTAATTGTGGAAACGATTTAGGTCCTAATATAGTCAAAAGTTGATCAAATGACTCTATACCTTTGTTTCTCCAATCGTCTAAGTTTATATTTGGAATAAAATATTCTGCGGATTTAAGTTTTGAAGTAGTTGGGATTCCTTTCTGAAGGTTTAAGGATCTCTTAATTGTTATCCAAGTCGGGAGTATTTGGCTCATTATCATGTTTTGTTTTCTTATCTTTAGGATGTCTTCAGCAGTTAAGGGATGCCATATAATACCCGCCAGGTACTTATTACTGCCTACCTCTGACTCTATGTCATACCATCCTTCATTAATAGAGTCTTCTAATTGTAATCTATAAATGTGTACTAACATATTTGCTAAAAAGATATTTTTAATGATAGGAAGACCCAAACCTCCATATTTGGGTTTTCGAGCCAATATGGTGGATTTCAGTCTTGGTTTTTTTGCCTTCCAGACAAAACCCTCAAAACTCCTCTGGATTAAACTTAACCAGGCATCAGGCACGGTTGACATTGAAAACAGATATGACCACTTTGGAACGATATACGAATTTAGGATGTTAATTCTACCCCACCATGAAAATTCCTTGTTTCTCCATTCTCTCAACCTTAAGTTTGTTTGCTTCAATAAACGGATAAAGTTGGTTTCTAAGATTGTTGTCATTGTTTTTGTTATATATATAAGTATTCGAAGTCTGATTTAACCCAAACAAAATCAAAATTACTTTGGATTCGATCTTTTACTTTACTATCCATCTTTACTTCTAAAATTGAAGTTTTATTTGTATTCATCTTATAATTTGAGACCGAACTATATGATTCAAATTCTTCCATTAAGTAAATTAAAGAAAATTGTGAGTTGGTAATTGAAATTAATATATCATCAGCATATAGATTGATCTATAAGTCTCGAGATCTTGTAGGGAAACCATAGATATTGGCATTACTTCTAATAGCAATAGCTAATGGCTCCACTGATAAAATATATAACAAGGGGGATAAAGGGCAGCCCTGTCTAGTACCGTTCTTTAGCGCAAACCACTTAGCACATATATTAGGTCCCACTGTTCTAGCTGTTGGGTTTGCGTAGAGGACCATAATTGCCGAGTATATCCACCCCGTAATTCCAAACTTAATCAAAGTGCTCCTCATAAAATCCCATCCAATGCGATCGAAAGCTTTCTCTGCATCAACTGACATAATAATAGTTGGAATATCCTTCTTTTCTGCTTGATCTAAAATGTTAATTATTCTTCTGATATGATTACAGGACGATCTTCCGGGGATGAAGCCAACTTGATCCTGATTAATTATGGTATTAAGAATCAATTTTAGTCTGTTGGCAAGTATAGAGGAGTATAATTTTACGTCAACGTTTATAAGCGAAATAGGTCTGTAATTAGCAGGATCTGTAGGATCTTTTCCTTCTTTAAGGATAGGGAGGATATTAGCTCTAGTCATTTCAACCGGCATTGTACCTTTAGCAACAATGGAATTGAAAGTGAGCATCAAAGGGTCAAGTAATTGCGGGCTAAAACTCTTAAAGAATAAATTTGTGAAACCATCCGGGCCAGGGGTTTTATATTTATTTAACCTAGAGATCACTAATCTAATTTCAGATTTGGTTATTTCTTTATTTAATACAGCTCTCTGATCTTCAGAAATCTGGGGTAAATTTATTTTAGAAAAATAATGTTCAATATCCTTTTGTGATACCATATTACCCAAGTTGTATAGTTTTCCATAGTAGTAATTAAATTGGTTTCCAATTGCTTCAGGTGTGAGGTAGGTCTCTTTATTTATCACAAGCTTATTTATTCGGTTATTGGATTTTATTTTCCTTAATCTTTTTGTCATCATTTTATCTACCCTATTACTACAACAGTAAAATTTGGTTTTTAATTTTTCCATAACTTGAACTGTATTCTCCATTAACTTTTCATTAATTTGTGTTTGGATCTCTTTAAGTTTTTCTACTTTATCCTTAGAAGGAAATTTTTTATTTTCTAAAGTATACTGGTTGTATAATATATATAATTCCCTGAGGTTCCTCCCTTGGCTCTTCCTAGATTTAAATTTTAATTTTATTAAAAGCCCTCTTAAGAAGGCTTTAAATGTGCACCAGTTATTTTCTGGAGAAGTATCTTTAGGGTTATTTTCTTTAAAAAATAAATTTATTGATTCTGCTAGGTGCTTAATATTTTCTTTATTATATAATATAGAGTCATCTAGTTTCCACGTCGTTCTAGCTTTCTCAATTGTATTATTTTTGAGTTCTGCAACTAAGATATTATGGTCTGACCAAGTATTGTTTCTTATTTCTATTTTTTGTATTCGACCTATCAGAGAAGAACAGCATAGAATATAATCAATCCGTGAATATGATAAGTGCACATTAGAGAAATGTGTATAATCTCTTTCTAGTGGATGGTATACTCGCCAAGTATCCAAGAGATCAAAATTAGCTATTGTATTTTGGAACATCCTCGCACGAGACTTAATTATTTTGTCGCTTATCCTCTCCTTATTGGTTTTAGTGTTTAATTCGATATCTAGAACACAATTAAAATCTCCTGCAATAATACAGTTTCCTGTCTTGACTAGTTCAACTTGTTCTAAGATCTTATTTAATAGACATATTGGAGATATATTGGGTAGATATACATTTACTAAAGTATACCAATCCTCATCTATCTTACATATTACTATTATATATCTTCCTTCGGAATCATGGAATTCATATTTAATGTCAACTTGAAGAGAAGAAGAGAAGACTATTGCTACCCCACTCTTCTTCTTTGATTCATTAGAAGCATGAATCAAAACCGGATATTTCGCACCCCCCCACTTAATTCTATCTAGTCTCCTCCAATGAGTCTCCTGTAAGAATCCAACATCCACCTGCTCTTTACACATATAGTTATAAACAATTGAGCGCTTAAATGGGGAATTTAAACCCTGCGTGTTGACCGAACAAATCTTAATCATCTAGGTAATAAAGGAACGCTAGTCCCAACCCCAGGCAGCAAAAGAACAAAAACAATACACGAAACAATATATCCTTTATCAGAAGCTATGAGCCGTCCAAAGAGCTTGGGTAGCGCACATCTAGGTGATAGAGAAACACTAATCTCAGCCCCAAACAGTAGGAAAAAAGAAAAAAAACACAAGACTATGCATCCATTGACAGAAATTATGGGCCGTCTGAGAGACTTAGGTGGCACATGTCTCCCTCTACTATCCCACATGCAATTCTCCAAAAAAAAATGTGTCCACAATAGATTTCGTATAAAAGTTCAACACACTTTGCTCATGACGTCGATAATATCTAAAAAAGGATAGAAGATTTAAGAATAGAGCGTCCAGCTCAACATACAACCCCAAACACAACCCATGGGAACCTTAGAAACCCCACTTAGGTTCCCTCGCAAGGGAGGTCTCCAAACAAGCATACCTCCTATGTCTAATTTAAGACATATAGTAGGGATCGGAGCACTCGCTAGTACTAGATTTAAAAAAAAAAAAAAAGTCGTAATTGTCCTTAGTATTCAGACTTTCTTGGTGACGTTAGGTATTACACCGAAAAAAGTCTTTATATCAGAGTTAAACACTTATAGGATTTAGTTGTACCCCTCAGTAATATTAGGTTATATCCCAATAATATCTTTATATCAGAGTTAAGCATTTATAAAATATAATTTTATAGTGGATTCGTGTTCCCTTATACTAAGTGATTCATTGCAAAGAAAAAAAAGAAACAAATCCATGGTTGTCCTCAGTACTCTAACTTTCTTAGTAATATTATATAGTACCCCAATAGATATCTTTAAATCAATAAGATATGGTTGTGCACCTTATTTAGCAAACCATTCCCTTAGTGCCTCTAGTGGTAGGGGGAGTGGCCACTTTGTAATATTAATATACGAGAAAAAAAAAAAAATCCGTGGTTATCCTTAGTGATCAAACTTTCTTAGTGATATTAAATATTACACCAGTTAATATCTTTAAATCAGAGTTAAACATTTATAAAATATATTTGTGCACCTTATTTTAGTTATCCATTTCTTTAGTGCTTCTAGTAATAAGAGAATGGCCAATTTGTCGTGAATTCCTAATTCCTACTAAACTAATTGTAGGAAAAGGGAAAAAAAAAAAAAAAAAAAACCCGTGATTATCCTCAGTGATCAAACTTTCTTAGTGATATTAAATATTACACCAGTTAGTAACTTTAAATCAGAGTTAAACATTTTTAGAGTGTATTTGTGCACCTTGTTTTAGTTATCCATTCCTTTAGTGCTTCCAGTAATAGAAGAATGGCCAATTTATGGTGAATACCCAATTCCTACTAGACTAAATATAGGAACTAGGGAAAAAAAAAAAAAAAAAAAATTTTTAACGTTTGTTAAATACATTGATGCCCTTCATGTAATCAGCCTTTCGCCTAGTGCCTCAAGTGGTAAAACAATAAGCAGTTTTGTGATATTCCCATTGAACTAAGTAATTCCTTTTAAAAAGGAAAAGAAAAAAAAAAAAAAAAAAAAAACATTAAACTTTGCCATAAATCTTATTACGGCTTTGCGACAATATTTAAAGATTTACAGCAATCATCCAATTTGATTGGAGAGTCAAAAAGTCTTACTTGACCTTCCCACCAGAGTCTGACGTTTGATGAACTAGACCAGCTGTATTTGATGTTGTTTTGTCTTAAGGTAGAAAGCAGTGTAGAAAACTCTCTTCTCCAGCTTCGGGTTTGATACGACAGGTCTTGATATATTTGAATGTTCTGATATGTCCCGTCTTTCAAGTTAGAGTTCCTCTTAGCTCTTAAAACTTGCTCTTTGAAGTGAAAAGATGAGAAAGAGGCTATAACATCTCGAGCAACTGTTTCAGGTAGCCCATTTGGGAGTCTGAGTCTGTGAATTGTATCCATATTTGCAGCAATATTTTCTATTTGCACCACCAAGACTTGAAAAAAGTCTAATAAGAAAGATTTAAGTTGATCTTGAGACACTGACTCTGGGATATTGCGGAAGCGAAGATTTGTTCTTCTTGATCTATCTTCCAAGTCCCTAAGTTTTAGTTCAATTTTATCCACTCTTTGGGAAACATTTGTAGTAGTTTCTTTCAAATTCGAGTAGTTCCAATCTAAGTTTGAAATTTTAGATTCCACGGATGCAATTTTATTGGCCAACTCACTTGTTTCTTGTTTAATTTCTATAGAGCCCTTAGAGATTTCCTTTTTAATTTCTTCAAAATGGGCGAGCATGAAATCTTGGGACACAGATGATGTAGGACTAAGGCTACTGCGAGGTTGGAGATCTTGAGAATCATCCCATTGTGAAAGTGCCGAGACATTTAGATTTTTTCTTTAATTCTCTCTTGAGAGGGAGAAAAGAATTCTGCCACTGATCCAATTTGTTTTTCTTTTTTCTCCTTTTTATCTCTTTTAAGTTTCTCTTTAGGTAGGTCTCTAGTCGGATTTCTTTTAGATGCCATATTATATGAAGGTAATATAACCACAGTCAATATATTGTCGGTATTTTAACCAAAAAAAAAAAAAAAAAAAAAAAACTTTACTTGTTTCTTGTTTCCAAGGCTTTGGGTCTTATCCTATTTATATTTTTCTTTTTCTTATTTTTCTCTAGCATACAGACATCAATTATATTGTCTGTATTGTCTGTATATTATTCGTTCCCCTGCACAGCCAGGTCACAGAGCAATCTTACTCCCTCCTCCTCCAACTTAAATATATCTTCCCCCGTCCACTTCAATCATTCAGCACACTACCGTAAGTGTAAGAGGAAGACACCTCCTCAGCGTTTGCCTCCGTGACCAAACAGCAGGAACTGCAGATTTATTCAGCTCCCCGGTAGCTCCCCGGTGGCCAAGCCGACCCAGCAAAATGTCGCGGACCGTATTGCAGGATACCGCACAATAATGCAGAAAAAGCCGTGGTACCGTAAAGCCGGCCGCGGTATCTCTTCTCCGTCCACTCGGCAGCGGTGTCTCAGTCCACGCGGCTCACTTCTGCCGGGATCTCTGGGTCCTGAGGTCAGTCTATTCAGCTCCCTTCCGACCCGTCTTCCTGCTTAGCGAGTGCGCCTCCCCACCTCCTATGACGTGCGCGTCATCACGTCATCACGTCTCTCCCAGCCATATGGCAATTCGGGCTCTTTTTTTGTTTCTAATTCACCAAAACTGCTTTAAATCATGCCTTCAGCAGCCCAAATAACAACCAACATAAAAGTAATGTTGTGGGGTGCAGTATGTGGAAGCTACAAGCAATACAGTATTTGGATGAAAACATGAAGCTATCTACACCTAGGACCATACTTTTTTGCAAAAAAACTTTTTTGTTTCTAATTCACCAAAACTGCTTTAAATCATGCCTTCAGCGGCCCAAATAACAACCAACATAAAAGTAATGTTGTGGGGTGCAGTATGTGGAAGCTACAAGCAATACAGTATTTGGATGAAAACATGAAGCTAGTTACACTTAGCACCATACTTTTTTGCAAAAAAACTTTTTTTGTTTCTAATTCACCAAAACTGCTTTAAATCATGCCTTCAGCAGCCCAAATAACAACCAACATAAAAGTAATGTTGTGGGGTGCAGTATGTGGAAGCTACAAGCAATACAGTATTTAGATGAAAACATGAAGCTATCTACTTTTCAAATAATGAAGCTATCTACACCTAGCACCATACTTTTTTGCAAAAAAAACTTTTTTTGTTTCTAATTCACCAAAACTGCTTTGAACCATGCCTTCAGCAGCCCAAATAACAACCAACATAAAAGTAATGTTGTGGGATGCAGTATGTGGAAGCTACAAGCAATACAGTATTTGGATGAAAACATGAAGCTATCTACACCTAGCACCATACTTTTTTGCAAAAAAAACTTTTTTTGTTTCTAATTCACCAAAACCGCTTTAAATCATGCCTTCAGCAGCCCAAATAACAACCAACATAAAAGTAATGTTGTGGGGTGCAGTATGTGGAAGCTACAAGCAATACAGTATTTGGATGAAAACATGAAGCTAGTTACACTTAGCACCATACTTTTTTGCAAAAAACTTTTTTTGTTTCTAATTCACCAGAACTGCTTTAAATCATGCCTTCAGCAGCCCAAATAACAACCAACATAAAAGTAATGTTGTGGGGTGCAGTATGTGGAAGCTACAAGCAATACAGTATTTGGATGAAAACATGAAGCTATCTACACTTAGCACCATACTTTTTTTGCAAAAAAACTTTTTTTGTTTCTAATTCACCAAAACTGCTTTAAATCATGCCTTCAGCAGCCCAAATAATAACAAACATAAAAGTAATGTTGTGGGGTGCAGTATGTGGAAGCTACAAGCAATACAGTATTTGGATGAAAACATGAAGCTATCTACACTTAGCACCATACTTTTTTGCAAAAAAACTTTTTTTGTTTCTAATTCACCAAAACTGCTTTAAATCATGCCTTCAGCAGCCCAAATAACAACCAACATAAAAGTAATGTTGTGGGGTGCAGTATGTGGAAGCTACATACAATACAGTGTTTGGATGAAAACATGAAGCTATCTACACCTAGGAACATACTTTTTTGCAAAAAAACTTTTTTTGTTTCTAATTCACCAAAACTGCTTTAAATCATGCCTTCAGCAGCCCAAATAACAACCAACATAAAAGTAATGTTGTGGGATGCAGTATGTGGAAGCTACAAGCAATAGAGTATTTGGATGAAAACATGAAGCTATCTACACCTAGCACCATGGTTTTTTGCAAAAAACTTTTTTTGTTTCTAATTCACCAAAACTGCTTTAAATCATGCCTTCAGCAGCCCAAATAACAACAAACATAAAAGTAATGTTGTGGGGTGCAGTATGTGGAAGCTACAAGCAATACAGTATTTGGATGAAAACATGAAGCTAGTTACACTTAGCACCATACTTTTTTGCAAAAAAACTTTTTTTGTTTCTAATTCACCAAAACTGCTTTAAATCATGCCTTCAGCAGCCCAAATAACAACCAACATAAAAGTTTAGTCCAAACACTTCTTAAAGAGCTTTCTGTGATTAGAGTATTCACTGAAGGAGCTTCAATTTACTGAAAACAGTGTCTTTTTCTAAGTGGGCTCCTGGGTAGACTCCCTGAAAGTAGCTCTTAACCTTGTAACGCACAGAACTGCTGGAACACAGTCAAGATGTGATGGTCCAACTCGGCTGTGAACAAGAGATTCTCCAGGGTGACCATGTACTGATTTATGATCTGGTGATGCTGAAGGAAAATCTGCTGAAGTCTTTGTATACAGTTCTTATACCATGTGGAAGCTACAAGCAATACAGTATTTGGATGAAAACATGAAGCTAGTTACACTTAGCACCATACTTTTTTGCAAAAAAACTTTTTTTGTTTCTAATTCACCAAAACTGCTTTAAATCATGCCTTCAGCAGCCCAAATAACAACCAACATAAAAGTAATGTTGTGGGGTGCAGTATGTGGAAGCTACAAGCAATACAGTATTTGGATGAAAACATGAAGCTAGTTACACTTAGCACCATACTTTTTTGCAAAAAAACTTTTTTTGTTTCTAATTCACCAAAACTGCTTTAAAGTAATGTTGTGGGGTGCAGTATGTGGAAGCTACAAGCAATACAGTATTTGGATGAAAACATGAAGCTATCTACACCTAGCACCATAGTTTTTTGCAAAAAAACTTTTTTTGTTTCTAATTCACCAAAACTGCTTTAAATCATGCCTTCAGCAGCCCAAATAACAACAAACATAAAAGTAATGTTGTGGGATGCAGTATGTGGAAGCTACAAGCAATACAGTATTTGGATGAAAACATGAAGCTAGTTACACTTAGCACCATATTTTTTTGCAAAAAAACTTTTTTTGTTTCTAATTCACCAAAACTGCTTTAAATCATGCCTTCAGCAGCCCAAATAACAACCAACATAAAAGTAATGTTGTGGGGTGCAGTATGTGGAAGCTACAAGCAATAAAGTATTTGGATGAAAACGTGAAGCTAGTTACACTTAGCACCATACTTTTTTTTTTTTTTTTTTTTATTTCAAATGTTTATTTGAGATTTTTTTAAACAAAATAAGGGATAACAGAAGAGAAATAAGGAAGGGGGACATGCCATAATTCATAAATACAAATATTTTTCAGCAGCAGTATCAATACTTATTATCAAACAAGCAATTATGTCTAATAATCTAGCAATGAAAACAAAAAAGAAAAAGAAAAAAAAAAAAAAAAAAAAAGAGAAAGAGAAAGATGCCGGGGGTGTTATAATTATTGTAGGTATGCTTAAACATTATTTAGTTTTGAAATCCAGTCCTCATAAATTACTACTCTTCTAAGGTGAGTCTGACTAACCCATCCTAGCCCTTTTTCCATTTGTAGTTGGTATAATAATTGTTTCTTCAGTTGCGACCATTGAAAGAAATGATTATGTTTCCAAAACCTGGCAATCAAAATTTTAGCTGCCGAAAAAGAGTGTATTAATAAAATTTTATTATCAATTGAAAGAGGGGATGGAAATAGATGAAGAAGAGCAACATCAGGGGACTTATTTATCTTATCTACTGCCAATTTTGTAAGAAGATCAAAGACCATGTCCCACAGCTGACTGACCACCCCACATGACCACCATATATGTATGTAATCGCCTTTTTCCCTATTTCATCTCCAACATATCTCTGATGCTCCAGGGAACATTAGGCATAACTTAGACGGATTCCAATACCAGTAATTTAGAACTTTAAAATAATTTTCTCTAATTGAAATAGAATGTATAATATTATGAGTTAAAGATATTGCATTTTGCCAATTTTTCTTTGTAATCTGTGTCCGTGTCGCTTTAGACCATTTAGAAATGGTGTTAGAGTGGTCTACTCCGTCTATCTTTTCTATTACCTCATGTATCTTTGTCAAAATTTTCTTGGATTCTTTTCGGTTGAAAATGTGGCCTAATTTTGAATGAATGTTTGCATCATTGTTATAAAGTGCATATCTAAGGAAATTTTTTATCCTTAAATAGGGAAAAACTTCTGTAGATGGTAAACAGAATTGGTCGACTAATTGATCATATGGTTTTACAAGATTATCAATCAGAATATCCTTAAGATTTTCAATGCCCGACCTTTTCCATTTTAACAGAGATATATCTGCTAAATTAAGTTCTACAATATCTAGCTGCGCTGTATCCAGAATTTTGTCTTTAAGCCCCAGTTTTTTCTTGATTTTAAACCATTCCTTTATGGTATCTTTAATTATAATATTATTTATTGTGTGGGTCTTTATCTTAAACTTAGATTGAAATTCCCACACACAAGATGATAAATTCCTAATTCCAGAAAGGTGTTGCTCGATCTTAAACCATGGTTGGTTCCTATTAGATTCTAATTGTAAATTGTATATATGTATTACCATACATGCCTCGTATGCGCGCACAATCCTAGGATAGCTCAAACCCCCTTTATTCATTTTTTGTGATAGGAGCTTAATTCCCAATCTTGATTTTCTACCGTTGTTAATAAATCCATTAAAAGAGGTTTGTATCAAACTCAGCCATGGGGCTGGCATTTTTAGAGGAAAATGTCTGAAGATGTAAGTCCATTTAGGTAGAATATAAGAATTTATTACATTTATTCTGCCAACCCATGATAATATATTATTTTTCCAATTTTTCAGCAGGTAATTGGTCTCTTGAAAACAGGAGAGAAAGTTTCTTTCCATCATATCCTGTACTTTCGCTGTTATTTTGAGACCTAAGTAAGTGAACTCTTGTACTACGCCTTTAAGTTTAAATTCCTGTAGTATTGATTGTTTAATTTGAGCACAAGTATTTATGAAAAGAATTTCTGATTTTCCTATATTAAGTTTATAATTGGAAATTTCTGAATATTTATTTATAATTATCATTAGTTCTCTAATAGACTTTGATGGATTTTCTGTTGTAAGGAGAACATCATCTGCATATAGGCACATTTTTAATTCTTCTTGTCCTAATGTAATGCCTTTAATTTTTTCATTTTCCCTTATTATAATTGCTAGAATCTCCATGGTTAATATATACAACATTGGGGATAATGGACATCCCTGTCGTGTTCCATTATTAATGTGAAACCATTCAGATTTAATATCATGTGCTACAATCCTAGCCGTAGGGTTTGAATATAAGGCCTTTATTGATGACAGGAAATTGCCCCCCATTCCATATGACTGCAAGGTCTGGAACATAAAGTTCCAATTAATACGATCGAACGCTTTTTCTGCGTCTAGCGCTAACAAACAGATCTGTCTTTTTTCAACATTAGCAAGATCTATAGTATCGATTATGCGTCTAATATTGTTATAGGCAAGTCTATTGGGGACAAATCCTATTTGATCAGGATGTATTAATAAAGAAATTACTTGCTTCAGTCTCTCTGCTAGAATTCCTGCGAATAGTTTCATATCTTCATTGATAAGTGAAATCGGCCTATAATTAATTATCTCTTCTGGTGTTTTATTTTGTTTTAGTATGGGTATGATATTGGCTCTTAGCAATTCTTCTGGAGCATGGCCTTTATCCATTAATTCATTGAATAAAGCAGTTAAGTATGTAACAGTCTCACAGTTGAATTTTTTATAGAAAAGGCCACTAAATCCATCCGGGCCTGGACTTTTGCCGTTTTTAATCTTATGTATAATCTTTAACACTTCAGATTCTTCTATAGGTTTATTTAATTGAGACAGTTGGACCTCATTCAATTTAGGTATGGGCAGAGTTTTTAAATATTTTATAATTTCCTCCTGTTGGGTTTTATTATTTATATTATATAAGGAGGCGTAATATTGATTAAATGCCCGTCCTATACTTTCTGGAGAAGTACATATGCTGTTATTTTCAATAATTTTATAGATACGGTTTTTAGCTTGTTTTTTCTTAAGCCTATTGGTTAGCGATTTATCCACTCTATTATTCTTAAAATACCACTGTTGTTTTAATTTTTCTAGATTTGTACTAATCTTATTGAATTCCATGTCTCTTATTTTTCTTTTTAATTGCTGGATCTTAGTAGATCTAAATTTTGTTGGGGATATTTTATTCAGTTTAGTGAGGTCATATAGATTTATATAGAGAGTAGGTAACTCTGGACCTCTTTTTCTATTTTCTATTTTTCCAATTTTGATTAAATATCCTCGAATAACACTTTTAAAAGCACACCAGAGAGTTACACGAGATATCGATTCATCATCATTCTCCTGAAAATAGAGTTTGATTAGTTTCCGTAGGGATTCTACATGTTGATGCTTATCTAGTATCATATTATTTATTCTCCAATCTCGTGGGACTTTCTTGGAATAGTTAGATAATGTCTCACAGATAATAGCGTTATGATCTGACCATATTATATCTTTAATCAAGATTTTTTTTATTTTGTTCACTAGGGAGCAATTTCCTAACATCAGATCTATGCGCGCATACGAGGCATGAGGCGCGGAAAAATGGGTAAATTCTTTAGCAGTTGGGTTAAACACTCTCCAGGTGTCATATAGATTGTTTTTTTAAAAAAAATTAGTCAGGCTTTTAGCCGTTCTTTCTAGTCTCTTATCGAGAGTTTCTCCCCTTCTTAGGATTTTATCCATATTAATATCGGGAATTAGATTAAAATCTCCCGCCATAATTAGGGTTCCACAGATATATCTTTCTGCTTTTTTGAAAAGGTTTTCTATGAATCTCATTGAACCAGTGTTGGGGGCATATAAGTTAATTAAAGTATATAGTTGGTCCTCTATTTTGCATACAATTATCACATATCTAGCTTCTACATCAGTATCTTGATATAAAATTTCATATTTTATGTCAGTAGAAATAATTATAGCGACACCTCTCTTTTTTTTATATTGTAAAGAGGAAGCAATTGTATATGATATATTTTTACTTTTTAAAGGAACATTACAAGAATTAGACCAATGCGTTTCTTGTAGGAAACATATATCGATTTTTTCCTTTTTTATTAATTTGAGTAATAAAGATCTTTTTTGAGGACTGTTCAACCCTTGAGCATTTAACGAGATAAAACGTACCATATTTTTCGTTTTGAAAATTTAAACCCCCGGCTAAAGAAAAGTAGACAGTACAAAAAAAAAGAAAGAAAGCAGAAGAAACGAAAAAAGTAATAAAAATGGAAGAGGACAGAATATGTCCTATTACCTAAGCCAACCCGTACAGAAATTTGATTTGCATTATACGATCCTTCCCCTCTACCTGGATCGAAATGACTGTACCTCATGTTGTGTGCTACCACTGTATGAGGTTAACAT
The DNA here is from genome assembly GCF_027358695.1 of Spea bombifrons. Lineage (NCBI taxonomy): Eukaryota > Metazoa > Chordata > Amphibia > Anura > Pelobatidae > Spea > Spea bombifrons. The sequence continues at coordinate 43,346,358 of NC_071091.1, forward strand.
TGTGCGAGGCCCCCATTGAGGAGTTCGCGGGCTTTATTTATAATGATTATAACCCAAAAAAAAAAAAAAAAATATATATAAATAAATAAATACAAAAAAAAAAAAAAAAAAAAGAATTGCATTGCATGCATGTTACATTGGACCAACTTTTTAATCTTGCTAAAGTGCAAAGACAAAAATATTTAAAGTGCATAAAGTGTTCTTAAATACTTTAAGTGCTGATTATATTAGTACATTAATTCTACTTATTCTTTTCCATAAATAATTATTAAAGTGCACTATGTTTTCTCCATCATTAACTGTAATAAGAATACCTAAAGTGCATATAGTGTAACTTCATTAATGCAAAAAAAAGATAAATAAATAAATAAAAAATAAATTAAAAAAAATATATAAAAAAAAAAATATATATATATAAAAAAATAAAAATAAATAAATAAATAATTAAAATACAAGTGCATATTACATTAGCTTGCCGTAATTGATAAAGTACATTATATGATCTCAATCATTAACTGATAAAATTGCCTAAAGTGCATACAGTGTAATTTCATTTTTGCCAATAATTAATAAATCGATTCTTAAAAATAAATAAATAAATAACAAAAAAAAAAAAAAAAACTACAAGTGGATATTGCATTGGCTCGCCGTAATTAATAAAGTGCATTATATGATCTCAATCATTAACTGATAAAAGTGCCTAAAGTGCATACAGTGTAATTTCATTTTTACCAATAATTAATAAATCAATTCTGAACAATAAATAAATAATAAAAGAAAGAAAAATAAAAACTACCAGAGCATATTGCATTGGCTCACCATAATTGATAAAGTGCATTATATGATCTCAGTCATTACCTGATAAGAATGCCTAAAGTGCATACAATGTAATTTCATTTTGACCAATAATTAATCAATTTTTAAAATAAAATAAAAAAAAAAAAAAAAAAGAGAGAAAAAAACCTGCAAGTGCATATTACATTGGCTCACCGTAATTAATAAAGTGCATTATATGATCACAATCATTAACTGAAAAAATGCCTAAAGTGCATATGGTGTAATTTCATTTTTACCAATAATTAGTAAATCAGTTCTAAAACTAATAAAAAAAAAAAAAAAAAAACGCAAGTGGATATTACATTGGCTCGCCATAATTAATAGAGTGCATTATATGATCTCAATCATTAACTAATCAAAATGCCTAAAGTGCATACAGTGTAATTTCATTTTTACCAATGATTAATCAATTCTTAAAATAAAAAAAAAAAAAAAAAAAAAAGAAAAACCTGCAAGTGCATATTACATTAGCTCACCATAATTAATAAAGTACATTATATAATCACAATCATTAACTGATAAAAATGCCTAAAGTGCATACGGTGTAATTTCATTTTTACCAATAATTAATAAATCAGTTCTTAAAATAATAAAAAAAAAAAAAAAATAATAAATAAATAAACCGCAAGTGCATATTACATTGGCTCGCCGTAATTAATAAAGTGCATTATATGATCTCAATCATTAACTAATCAAAATACCTAAAGTTCATACAGTATAATTTCATTTTTTCCAATAATTGTTCAATCAGTTCTTAAAATAGTAAGAAAAAAAAAAAAAAAATATATGGCAAAAAAAAAAAAAAATTGGGTCAATTATTTCTATTTGTAGTTTCCCACCAGTTTTGAGCTTTTTTAATTGAGTCCAAAGGGATTACTCGGTTATCATAGTATACTAATAAATTGGAGGCCAGATCCCATTTGTATTTAATTTGTTTTTCACGAAGAATTTTAGTGAAATCCTTATAATGCGACCGTAGCTGTCGTGTTTTCCTTGATAAATCTTGCAAAAAGATTAGGTTTTTAAATCTGGCATCTTCTGATGTGTATGATCTTGCTGCTTGATATACTTTTTGTCGTATTTGAAACGTGGAGAATCGTAGCATTACGTCTCTAGGAGTATCTGAAGGGATTGAGGAGGTTTCATAATTCTGTATGCTCTTTTTATACATGCCTCTTCTTGAGGTTTGTCGATACCCATGTCTTGCAGAAGGGACATGAGTAGTGGGATAAGGTCTAATGGCTTGGATTGTTAAGGAGAGGCCCCTGATATTTTTACGGCGGATAGAGTCTTCCATATAAGTAATTTGTTCTTCCAACTTTAATATTTTTTCTTCAGCCGTTGTTAATTTGTCTGTCATCTCTTTTAGGTCAAATTCTATTTTATCCACTTTGGTTTCTACCAGACACACACGTTCACCAATGGAAGAGATCTTTTTGGATATTTCTTCGTAATAATTTTGTAATTCTTGTTTTATCATCAATAATTGATGATCTGCACATGATTGAATGCACTGTTGCATTTTCAATTGTGAAAACGAATCATCCGATTTTTTAGAAGCTTTGAGAATTCTTTCTTGTGAAGTAGTTTCAGCATAATCTTCTGGATCTTCTATTATGGAGGTTATTGTAGCCGAAATTGAATCGTCAGCATTTGCATGTGAATATTTGTTATGTATAGTTGGTGAGAATATTGATGCAGTTTTTCTTTCTTTTTTTGCTTCAATGCTCTTTTCTTTCCTTTTTTCATCAGTATTCCTTCTTTGAGCCATGTTTTGATCCCTTCAGACAAAATCCTCTCCCTCTCTCTTTCGGGGTTCTTTCCTTTTCTTACTCCTTTACTTTCCCCTTTTTCCTTCCCTCTTCCTCTCCTTTCTGTGAGTTTGTTTCTTAATAAATCTGCCAAATCTTTGCCAGTTTCTTTTTTGTTTAGATCTCTCACTCCACAAGCGCCCCTTCCTCTTTATATTCCTCTATTATGTTTGTAAATCATAGCAATACATTGATTAAGTTAGCTTCTACCAAAGCTGTAATATAAGCTATATACCAACAATTTCGAACAGTACTCAAGCAATATTCAGAGATAAGCCGTGCATTTAGTGTGTTATTCTTAGAGACTCACTGCGTCCGGGACCCGAGAACCGCTCCTTTGAATTCTCCAGAGAGAGTTGTATATAATTTTGGCGGGATGGTCTATGACCTTCGGGCTGTGTTATCACCAGATGGAGTCCATAGAACATAAATTTCGTACTGCTGACTTCTTATAATCGTCCTTGAGTGAAGCTTTTTCAGGCAGTGTACAGATCGCTGTATCCGTGCCAAAGTCAAGGGTCTGAAGGCGTTCGTGTTGGAGTGCGAGGTGAGGGGGCAGCTGAGGAGGGAGTAGATCATCAATTTCAGTTACGTCGCAGTTAATCTCTCAGTCTGAGCAATTCTATGGTTCAGAACAACCGAGACATGTACTGGAGGACCACATCAATCTTAATTTGCCCGCGAACTCCAGGCGCCGCCCCTCTGGCGTCTTACATCATCACGGCCCACAGATTTAGCACCATACTTTTTTGCAAAAAAAACTTTTTTTGTTTCTAATTCACCAAAACTGCTTTAAATCATTCCTTCAGCAGCCCAAATAACAACCAACATAAAAGTAATGTTGTGGGGTGCAGTATGTGGAAGCTACAAGCAATACAGTATTTGGATGAAAACATGAAGCTATCTACACCTAGCACCATAGTTTTTTGCAAAAAAACTTTTTTTGTTTCTAATTCACCAAAACTGCTTTAACCCCTTAAGGACCGGGCTCATTTTTCGTTTTCTACCCTGTGGGACCGAGGCTGTTTTGACACTTTTGTGGTGCTTGTGTTCAGGTGTAATTTTCTCCTCACCCATTTAGTGTACCCACATAAGTTATATATTGTTTTTTTCAGGACAAGATGGGCTTTCTTCAGATACCATTATTTTGATCGTATCATCTTATTTACTATAAAAAAAATAAAAAAAACATGGTGAAAAATTGAAAAAAAAGACATTTTATGACTTTTATTTGAAAAATATTTTACTCACCTAAAAAAGCAAGTAAAAAAACTAGCTAAATAGATTCTACTACTTGTCCTGAGTTTAGAGATACCCAATGTTTTTATGTTTTTTTGCTGTTTTTTGTACGTTATAGGGCAATAAGTACAAGCAGCGTTTTATGATTTCCAAATCTTTTTTAACAAATCTGGTCAGTCTGCCTCCATCTCCTCTTTGGAACATCTTTGAAGCCGGTTAACTCAATTTAACCCATTCAAACCATATATTTTTGAAAACTAGACACCCCAGGGTATTCCAAATGCTGTAATTTTAACCCTTTCCATGCACCAATTATACAACTACACTTTGTCAAACTTTGTAATAGTAATTTTTTTTATTTTTTTTTCCACACAAATTGTACTTTAGTTATAGATATACAGGTTCTGGTATATGCCACTGTCTAACAACACCCCAATGTGTGTTCAGGAACATCTCCTGAGTACAGCGATACCCCACATGCATGGGTTTGTCAGATTGTTTGGCTGGTAAAAGGCTACTTTTGGGGCATGCGTAATTCAGGTGGTCATTTGGTCATTCTGCCTCCATCTCCTCTTTGGAATATCTTTGAAGCCGGTTAACTAAATTTAACCCATTCAAACCATATATTTTGGAAAACTAGACACCCCAGGGTATTCCGAATGCTGTTATTTTAACCCTTTCCATGCACCAATTATAGAACTACACTTTGTCAAACTTTGTAATAGTAATTTTTTTCACACAAATTGTACTTTAGTTATAGATATACAGGTTCTGGTATATGTCACTGTCAAACAACCCCCCAATATGTGTTCAGGAACATCTCCTGAGTGCAGTGATACCCGACATGCATGGGTTTGTCGGGTTGTTTCAGATTTAAAATGCCACATTTGGGAAGTGCGCTTTTTTTCTCCATTTTGGTCAGTCTGTACCTATGCCCTATCTGTGAGCTAGGCCACTCCAATTTACCCCATCAGCCATTTTTTTTATATATTAGACACCCCTTGGGTATTTGAAGTGCTTTTATTTTAACTCTTTGAGATTTTTGAGAAATTTTAGCACTTGCTCAAAATAATAAACTTTATTTTTTTATTTTTTTTATTTTTTTAATACTTTTTTATATTTTTTTACACATTTTGCTGGTACTGGATGGTTCATCTAGTGACATCACTGCATAATTATTTTTAAATGTTAGCACATTTTTTTTTTTTTTTTTTTGAATATTTTACTAATCACATAGTGATTAGAAAGCTGGGCTCCATTGACTTGCATGGTTGAATGCAGTACCTGTATTCAACCAGCAAGTGGAGCCAGTTCTCTAGAGGGTCTGGAGACCCTCTAGCGAACTTTTTCGTCTCTCTTGTTTTATTTCCCGGGCCGCCGCCATCTTACTTGATGGCGAAGATCACCGGCAGCTGCGGCTGTGACCGCTCTCCGGAGCGGTCACAGCCCACCTAAAGGTAAGTGTTTGGTGTCGCTGGATGCCTCCTGATCGAGGCATTCCAGCGACACCATTTAAGTTTAGGAGGCGATCGTTGATCGCCTCCTAAACGCTTTTAAAACGGGCGTCCGCCGCCATACAATGTATGGCGGCTGTTGACGCCCCGGGGAGGGGCCAGACATGGCCCCCGATGCCGATCTCGGCCTTGCTGAATGCCTCGACATCGAGGCATTGCAGCAAGGCCGTTTAAGCGAAGAAAGTGATCCTTGATCACTTTCTAAGCTTATTTAACTTTTTGACGGTTCAGGACCGTCAAAGGTCATTTAGTGACCTTCTTGTCATGACGGTCCTGAACCGGCAAAGGTCGCGAAGGGGTTAAATCATGCCTTCAGCAGCCCAAATAACAACAAACATAAAAGTAATGTTGTGGGATGCAGTATGTGGAAGCTACAAGCAATACAGTATTTGGATGAAAACATGAAGCTAGTTACACTTAGCACCATACTTTTTTGCAAAAAAACTTTTTTTGTTTCTAATTCACCAAAACTGCTTTAAATCATGCCTTCAGCAGCCCAAATAACAACCAACATAAAAGTAATGTTGTGGGATGCAGTATGTGGAAGCTACAAGCAATACAGTATTTGGATGAAAACATGAAGCTATCTACTTTTCAAATAATGAAGCTATCTACACCTAGCACCATACTTTTTTGCAAAAAAACTTTTTTTTGTTTCTAATTCACCAAAACTGCTTTAAATCATGCCTTTAGCAGCCCAAATAACAACCAACATAAAAGTAATGTTGTGGGGTGCAGTATGTGGAAGCTACAAGCAATATAGTATTTGGATGAAAACATGAAGCTATCTACTTTTCACATAATGAAGCTATCTACACCTAGCACCATACTTTTTTGCAAAAAAACTTTTTTTGTTTCTAATTCACCAAAACTGCTTTAAATCATGCCTTCAGCAGCCCAAATAACAACCAACATAAAAGTAATGTTGTGGGATGCAGTATGTGGAAGCTACAAGCAATACAGTATTTGGATGAAAACATGAAGCTATCTACTTTTCAAATAATGAAGCTATCTACACCTAGCACCATACTTTTTTGCAAAAAAACTTTTTTTGTTTCTAATTCACCAAAACTGCTTTAAATCATGCCTTCAGCAGCACAAATAACAACCAACAGAAAAGTAATGTTGTGGGATGCAGTATGTGGAAGCTTCACGCAATACAGTATTTGGATGAAAACATGAAGCTATCTACACCTAGCACCATACGTTTTTGCAAAAAAACCTTTTTTTGTTTCTAATTCACCAAAACTGCTTTAAATCATGCCTTCAGCAGCCCAAATAACAACCAACATAAAAGTAATGTTGTGGGATGCAGTATGTGGAAGCTACAAGCAATACAGTATTTGGATGAAAACATGAAGCTATCTACTTTTCAAATAATGAAGCTATCTACACCTAGCACCATACTTTTTTGCAAAAAAACTTTTTTTGTTTCTAATTCACCAAAACTGCTTTAAATCATGCCTTCAGCAGCCCAAATAACAACCAACATAAAAGTAATGTTGTGGGGTGCAGTATGTGGAAGCTACAAGCAATACAGTATTTGGATGAAAACATGAAGCTATCTACACCTAGCACCATAGTTTTTTGCAAAAAAACTTTTTTTGTTTCTAATTCACCAAAACTGCTTTAAATCATGCCTTCAGCAGCCCAAATAACAACAAACATAAAAGTAATGTTGTGGGGTGCAGTATGTGGAAGCTACAAGCAATACAGTATTTGGATGAAAACATGAAGCTATCTACACTTAGCACCATACTTTTTTGCAAAAAAACTTTTTTTGTTTCTAATTCACGAAAACTGCTTTAAATCATGCCTTCAGCAGCCCAAATAACAACCAACATAAAAGTAATGTTGTGGGATGCAGTATGTGGAAGCTTCACGCAATACAGTATTTGGATGAAAACATGAAGCTATCTACACCTAGCACCATACTTTTTTGCAAAAAAACTTTTTTTGTTTCTAATTCACCAAAACTGCTTTAAATCATGCCTTCAGCAGCACAAATAACAACCAACAGAAAAGTAATGTTGTGGGATGCAGTATGTGGAAGCTTCACGCAATACAGTATTTGGATGAAAACATGAAGCTATCTACACCTAGCACCATACGTTTTTGCAAAAAAACCTTTTTTTGTTTCTAATTCACCAAAACTGCTTTAAATCATGCCTTCAGCAGCCCAAATAACAACCAACATAAAAGTAATGTTGTGGGATGCAGTATGTGGAAGCTACAAGCAATACAGTATTTGGATGAAAACATGAAGCTATCTACTTTTCAAATAATGAAGCTATCTACACCTAGCACCATACTTTTTTGCAAAAAAACTTTTTTTGTTTCTAATTCACCAAAACTGCTTTAAATCATGCCTTCAGCAGCCCAAATAACAACCAACATAAAAGTAATGTTGTGGGATGCAGTATGTGGAAGCTTCACGCAATACAGTATTTGGATAAAAACATGAAGCTATCTACACCTAGCACCATACGTTTTTGCAAAAAAACCTTTTTTTGTTTCTAATTCACCAAAACTGCTTTAAAACATGCCTTCAGCAGCCCAAATAACAACCAACATAAAAGTAATGTTGTGGGGTGCAGTATGTGGAAGCTACAAGCAATACAGTATTTGGATGAAAACATGAAGCTAGTTACACTTAGCACCATACTTTTTTGCAAAAAAACTTTTTTTGTTTCTAATTCACCAAAACTGCTTTAAATCATGCCTTCAGCAGCCCAAATAACAACAAACATAAAAGTAATGTTGTGGGGTGCAGTATGTGGAAGCTACAAGCAATACAGTATTTGGATGAAAACATGAAGCTATCTACTTTTCAAATAATGAAGCTATCTACACCTAGCACCATACTTTTTTGCAAAAAAACTTTTTTTGTTTCTAATTCACCAAAACTGCTTTAAATCATGCCTTCAGCAGCCCAAATAACAACCAACATAAAAGTAATGTTGTGGGGTGCAGTATGTGGAAGCTACAAGCAATACAGTATTTGGATGAAAACATGAAAACATGAAGCTAGTTACACTTAGCACCATACTTTTTTGCAAAAAAACTTTTTTTGTTTCTAATTCACCAAAACTGCTTTAAATCATGCCTTCAGCAGCCCAAATAACAACCAACATAAAAGTAATGTTGTGGGGTGCAGTATGTGGAAGCTACAAGCAATACAGTATTTGGATGAAAACATGAAGCTAGTTACACTTAGCACCATACTTTTTTGCAAAAAAACTTTTTTTGTTTCTAATTCACCAAAACTGCTTTAAATCATGCCTTCAGCAGCCCAAATAACAACCAACATAAAACTAATGTTGTGGGATGCAGTATGTGGAAGCTACAAGCAATACAGTATTTGGATGAAAACATGAAGCTATCTACACCTAGCACCATGGTTTTTTGCAAAAAAACTTTTTTTGTTTCTAATTCACCAAAACTGCTTTAAATCATGCCTTCAGCAGCCCAAATGACAACAAACATAAAAGTAATGTTGTGGGGTGCAGTATGTGGAAGCTACAAGCAATACAGTATTTGGATGAAAACATGAAGATATCTACTTTTCAAATAATGAAGCTATCTACACCTAGCACCATACTTTTTTGCAAAAAAAATTTTTTTGTTTCTAATTCACCAAAACTGCTTTAAATCATGCCTTCAGCAGCCGAAATAACAACCAACATAAAAGTAATGTTGTGGGGTGCAGTATGTGGAAGCTACAAGCAATACAGTATTTGGATGAAAACATGAAGCTAGTTACACTTAGCACCATACTTTTTTGCAAAAAAACTTTTTTTGTTTCTAATTCACCAAAACTGCTTTAAATCATGCCTTCAGCAGCCCAAATAACAACCAACATAAAAGTAATGTTGTGGGGTGCAGTATGTGGAAGCTACAAGCAATACAGTATTTGGATGAAAACATGAAGCTATCTACACCTAGCACCATAGTTTTTTGCAAAAAAACTTTTTTTGTTTCTAATTCACCAAAACTGCTTTAAATCATGCCGTCAGCAGCCCAAATAACAACAAACATAAAAGTAATGTTGTGGGATGCAGTATGTGGAAGCTACAAGCAATACAGTATTTGGATGAAAACATGAAGCTAGTTACACTGAGCACCATACTTTTTTGCAAAATAACTTTTTTTGTTTCTAATTCACCAAAACTGCTTTAAATCATGCCTTCAGCAGCCCAAATAACAACCAACATAAAAGTAATGTTGTGGGGTGCAGTATGTGGAAGCTACAAGCAATACAGTATTTGGATGAAAACATGAAGCTAGTTACACTTAGCACCATGGTTTTTTGCAAAAAAACTTTTTTTGTTTCTAATTCACCAAAACTGCTTTAAATCATGCCTTCAGCAGCCCAAATAACAACCAACATAAAAGTAATGTTGTGGGGTGCAGTATGTGGAAGCTACAAGCAATACAGTATTTGGATGAAAACATGAAGCTAGTTACACTTAGCACCATACTTTTTTGCAAAAAAACTTTTTTTGTTTCTAATTCACCAAAACTGCTTTAAATCATGCCTTCAGCAGCCCAAATAACAACCAACATAAAAGTAATGTTGTGTGGTGCAGTATGTGGAAGCTACATACAATACAGTGTTTGGATGAAAACATGAAGCTATCTACACCTAGGACCATACTTTTTTGCAAAAAAACTTTTTTTGTTTCTAATTCACCAAAACTGCTTTAAATCATGCCTTCAGCAGCCCAAATTACAACCAACATAAAAGTAATGTTGTGGGATGCAGTATGTGGAAGCTACACGCAATACAGTATTTGGATGAAAACATGAAGCTATCTACTTTTCAAATAATGAAGCTATCTACACCGAGCACCATACTTTTTTGAAAAAAAACTTTTTTTGTTTCTAATTCACCAAAACTGCTTTAAATCATGCCTTCAGCAGCCCAAATAACAACCAACATAAAAGTAATGTTGTGGGGTGCAGTATGTGGAAGCTACAAGCAATACAGTATTTGGATGAAAACATGAAGCTAGTTACACTTAGCACCATACTTTTTTGCAAAAAAACTTTTTTTGTTTCTAATTCACCAAAACTGCTTTAAATCATGCCTTCAGCAGCCCAAATAACAACCAACATAAAAGTAATGTTGTGGGGTGCAGTATGTGGAAGCTACAAGCAATACAGTATTTGGATGAAAACATGAAGCTAGTTACACCTAGCACCATACTTTTTTGCAAAAAAACTTTTTTTGTTTCTAATTCACCAAAACTGCTTTAAATCATGCCTTCAGCAGCCCAAATAACAACCAACATAAAAGTAATGTTGTGGGGTGCAGTATGTGGAAGCTACAAGCAATACAGTATTTGGATGAAAACATGAAGCTATCTATACCTAGCACCATACTTTTTTGCAAAAAAACTTTTTTTGTTTCTAATTCACCAAAACTGCTTTAAATCATGCCTTCAGCAGCCCAAATAACAACCAACATAAAAGTAATGTTGTGGGGTGCAGTATGTGGAAGCTACACGCAATACAGTATTTGGATGAAAACATGAAGCTATCTACACCTAGCACCATACTTTTTTGCAAAAAAACTTTTTTTGTTTCTAATTCACCAAAACTGCTTTAAATCATGCCTTCAGCAGCCCAAATAACAACCAACATAAAAGTAATGTTGTGGGGTGCAGTATGTGGAAGCTACAAGCAATACAGTATTTGGATGAAAACATGAAGCTAGTTACACTTAGCACCATACTTTTTTGCAAAAAAACTTTTTTTTGTTTCTAATTCACCAAAACTGCTTTAAATCATGCCTTCAGCAGCCCAAATAACAACCAACATAAAAGTAATGTTGTGGGGTGCAGTATGTGGAAGCTACAAGCAATACAGTATTTGGATGAAAACATGAAGCTAGTTACACTTAGCACCACACTTTTTTGCAAAAAAACTTTTTTTGTTTCTAATTCACCAAAACTGCTTTAAATCATGCCTTCAGCAGCCCAAATAACAACCAACATAAAAGTAATGTTGTGGGGTGCAGTATGTGGAAGCTACAAGCAATACAGTATTTGGATGAAAACATGAAGCTAGTTACACCTAGCACCATACTTTTTTGCAAAAAAATTTTTTTTGTTTCTAATTCACCAAAACTGCTTTAAATCATGCCTTCAGCAGCCCAAATAACAACCAACATAAAAAGTAATGTTGTGGGATGCAGTATGTGGAAGCTACACGCAATACAGTATTTGGATGAAAACATGAAGCTATCTAAACCTAGCACCATACTTTTTTGCAAAAAAACTTTTTTTGTTTCTAATTCACCAAAACTGCTTTAAATCATGCCTTCAGCAGCCCAAATAACAACCAACATAAAAGTAATGTTGTGGGATGCAGTATGTGGAAGCTACACGCAATACAGTATTTGGTTGAAAACATGAAGCTATCTACACCTAGCACCATACTTTTTTGCAAAAAAACTTTTTTTGTTTCTAATTCACCAAAACTGCTTTAAATCATGCCTTTAGCTGCCCAAATAACAACCAACATTAAAGTAATGTTGTCGGGTGCAGTATGTGGAAGCTACAAGCAATACAGTATTTGGATTAAAACATGAAGCTATCTACTTTTCAAATGATGAAGCTATCTACACCTAGCACCATACTTTTTTGCAAAAAAACTTTTTTTGTTTCTAATTCACCAAAACTGCTTTAAATCATGCCTTCAGCAGCCCAAATAACAACCAACATAAAAGTAATGTTGTGGGGTGCAGTATGTGGAAGCTACAAGCAATACAGTATTTGGATTAAAACATGAAGCTATCTACTTTTCAAATGATGAAACTATCTACACTTAGCACCATACTTTTTTGCAAAAAAACTTTTTTTGTTTCTAATTCACCAAAACTGCTTTCAATCATGCCTTCAGCAGCCCAAATAACAACCAACATAAAAGTAATGTTGTGGGGTGCAGTATGTGGAAGCTACAAGCAATACAGTATTTGGATGAAAACATGAAGCTAGTAACACTTAGCACCATACTTTTTTGCAAAAAAACTTTTTTTGTTTCTAATTCACCAAAACTGCTTTAAATCATGCCATCAGCAGCCCAAATAATAACCAACATAAAAGTAATGTTGTGGGATGCAGTATGTGGAAGCTACAAGCAATACAGTATTTGGATGAAAACATGAAGCTGTCTACACCTAGCACCATACTTTTTTGCAAAAAAACTTTTTTTGTTTCTAATTCACCAAAACTGCTTTAAATCATGACTTCAGCAGCCCAAATAACAACCAACATAAAAAGTAATGTTGTGGGATGCAGTATGTGGAAGCTACACGCAATACAGTATTTGGTTGAAAACATGAAGCTATCTACACATAGCACCATACTTTTTTGCAAAAAAACTTTTTTTGTTTCTAATTCACCAAAACTGCTTTAAATCATTCCTTCAGCAGCCCAAATAACAACCAACATAAAAGTAATGTTGTGGGATGCAGTATGTGGAAGCCACACACAATACAGTATTTGGATGAAAACATGAAGCTATCTACACCTAGCACCATACTTTTTTGCAAAAAAACTTTTTTTGTTTCTAATTCACCAAAACTGCTTTAAATCATGCCTTCAGCAGCCCAAATAACAACCAACATAAAAGTAATGTTGTGGGATGCAGTATGTGGAAGCTACAAGCAATACAGTATTTGGATGAAAACATGAAGCTGTCTACACCTAGCACCATACTTTTTTGCCAAAAAACTTTTTTTGTTTCTAATTCACCAAAACTGCTTTAAATCATGCCTTCAGCAGCCCAAATAACAACCAACATAAAAGTAATGTTGTGGGGTGCAGTATGTGGAAGCTACAAGCAATACAGTATTTGGATGAAAACATGAAAACATGAAGCTAGTTACACTTAGCACCATACTTTTTTGCAAAAAAACTTTTTTTGTTTCTAATTCACCAAAACTGCTTTAAATCATGCCTTCAGCAGCCCAAATAACAACCAACATAAAAGTAATGTTGTGGGGTGCAGTATGTGGAAGCTACAAGCAATACAGTATGTGGATGAAAACATGAAGCTAGTTACACTTAGCACCATACTTTTTTGCAAAAAAACTTTTTTTGTTTCTAATTCACCAAAACTGCTTTAAATCATGCCTTCAGCAGCCCAAATAACAACCAACATAAAAGTAATGTTGTGGGGTGCAGTATGTGGAAGCTACAAGCAATACAGTATTTGGATGAAAACATGAAGCTATCTACACCTAGCACCATACTTTTTTGCAAAAAAACTTTTTTTGTTTCTAATTCACCAAAACTGCTTTAAATCATGCCTACAGCAGCCCAAATAACAACCAACATAAAAGTAATGTTGTGGGGTGCAGTATGTGGAAGCTACAAGCAATACAGTATTTGGATGAAAACATGAAGCTAGTTACACTTAGCACCATACTTTTTTGCCAAAAAACTTTTTTTGTTTCTAATTCACCAAAACTGCTTTAAATCATGCCTTCAGCAGCCCAAATAACAACCAACATAAACGTAATGTTGTGGGATGCAGTATGTGGAAGCTACAAGCAATACAGTATGTGGATGAAAACATGAAGCTATCTACTTTTCAAATAATGAAGCTATCTACACCTAGCACCATACTTTTTTGCAAAAAAACTTTTTTTGTTTCTACTTCACCAAAACTGCTTTAAATCATGCCTTCAGCAGCCCAAATAACAACCAACATAAAAGTAATGGTGTGGGGTGCAGTATGTGGAAGCTACACGCAATACAGTATTTGGATGAAAACATGAAAACATGAAGCTAGTTACACTTAGCACCATACTTTTTTGCAAAAAAACTTTTTTTGTTTCTAATTCACCAAAACTGCTTTAAATCATGCCTTCAGCAGCCCAAATAACAACCAACATAAAAGTAATGTTGTGGGGTGCAGTATGTGGAAGCTACAAGCAATACAGTATTTGGATGAAAACATGAAGCTATCTACACCTAGCACCATGGTTTTTTGCAAAAAAACTTTTTTTGTTTCTAATTCACCAAAACTGCTTTAAATCATGCCTTCAGCAGCCCAAATGACAACAAACATAAAAGTAATGTTGTGGGGTGCAGTATGTGGAAGCTACAAGCAATACAGTATTTGGATGAAAACATGAAGATATCTACTTTTCAAATAATGAAGCTATCTACACCTAGCACCATACTTTTTTGCAAAAAAACTTTTTTTGTTTCTAATTCACCAAAACTGCTTTAAATCATGCCTTCAGCAGCCCAAATAACAACCAACATAAAAGTAATGTTGTGGGGTGCAGTATGTGGAAGCTACAAGCAATACAGTATTTGGATGAAAACATGAAGATATCTACTTTTCAAATAATGAAGCTATCTACACCTAGCACCATACTTTTTTGCAAAAAAAATTTTTTTGTTTCTAATTCACCAAAACTGCTTTAAATCATGCCTTCAGCAGCCGAAATAACAACCAACATAAAAGTAATGTTGTGGGGTGCAGTATGTGGAAGCTACAAGCAATACAGTATTTGGATGAAAACATGAAGATATCTACTTTTCAAATAATGAAGCTATCTACACCTAGCACCATAGTTTTTTGCAAAAAAACTTTTTTTGTTTCTAATTCACCAAAACTGCTTTAAATCATGCCGTCAGCAGCCCAAATAACAACAAACATAAAAGTAATGTTGTGGGATGCAGTATGTGGAAGCTACAAGCAATACAGTATTTGGATGAAAACATGAAGCTATCTACTTTTCAAATAATGAAGCTATCTACACCGAGCACCATACTTTTTTGAAAAAAAACTTTTTTTGTTTCGAATTCACCAAAACTGCTTTAAATCATGCCTTCAGCAGCCCAAATAACAACCAACATAAAAGTAATGTTGTGGGGTGCAGTATGTGGAAGCTACAAGCAATACAGTATTTGGATGAAAACATGAAGCTAGTTACACTTAGCACCATACTTTTTTGCAAAAAAACTTTTTTTGTTTCTAATTCACCAAAACTGCTTTAAATCATGCCTTCAGCAGCCCAAATAACAACCAACATAAAAGTAATGTTGTGGGGTGCAGTATGTGGAAGCTACAAGCAATACAGTATTTGGATGAAAACATGAAGCTATCTATACCTAGCACCATACTTTTTTGCAAAAAAACTTTTTTTGTTTCTAATTCACCAAAACTGCTTTAAATCATGCCTTCAGCAGCCCAAATAACAACCAACATAAAAGTAATGTTGTGGGGTGCAGTATGTGGAAGCTACAAGCAATACAGTATTTGGATGAAAACATGAAGCTGTCTACACCTAGCACCATACTTTTTTGCCAAAAAACTTTTTTTGTTTCTAATTCACCAAAACTGCTTTAAATCATGCCTTTAGCTGCCCAAATAACAACCAACATTAAAGTAATGTTGTGGGGTGCAGTATGTGGAAGCTACAAGCAATACAGTATTTGGATTAAAACATGAAGCTATCTACTTTTCAAATGATGAAGCTATCTACACCTAGCACCATACTTTTTTGCAAAAAAACTTTTTTTGTTTCTAATTCACCAAAACTGCTTTAAATCATGCCTTCAGCAGCCCAAATAACAACCAACATAAAAGTAATGTTGTGGGGTGCAGTATGTGGAAGCTACAAGCAATACAGTATTTGGATGAAAACATGAAGCTAGTTACACTTAGCACCATACTTTTTTGCAAAAAAACTTTTTTTGTTTCTAATTCACCAAAACTGCTTTAAATCATGCCTTCAGCAGCCCAAATAACAACCAACATAAAAGTAATGTTGTGGGGTGCAGTATGTGGAAGCTACAAGCAATACAGTATTTGGATGAAAACATGAAGCTAGTTACACTTAGCACCATACTTTTTTGCAAAAAAACTTTTTTTGTTTCTAATTCACCAAAACTGCTTTAAATCATGCCTTCAGCAGCCCAAATAACAACCAACATAAAAAGTAATGTTGTGGGATGCAGTATGTGGAAGCTACACGCAATACAGTATTTGGATGAAAACATGAAGCTATCTACACCTAGCACCATACTTTTTTGCAAAAAAACTTTTTTTGTTTCTAATTCACCAAAACTGCTTTAAATCATGCCTTCAGCAGCCCAAATAACAACCAACATAAAAGTAATGTTGTGGGATGCAGTATGTGGAAGCTACACGCAATACAGTATTTGGTTGAAAACATGAAGCTATCTACACCTAGCACCATACTTTTTTGCAAAAAAACTTTTTTTGTTTCTAATTCACCAAAACTGCTTTAAATCATGCCTTCAGCAGCCCAAATAACAACCAACATAAAAGTAATGTTGTGGGATGCAGTATGTGGAAGCTACACGCAATACAGTATTTGGATGAAAACATGAAGCTATCTACACCTAGCACCATACTTTTTTGCAAAAAAACTTTTTTTGTTTCTAATTCACCAAAACTGCTTTAAATCATGCCTTCAGCAGCCCAAATAACAACCAACATAAAAGTAATGTTGTGGGATGCAGTATGTGGAAGCTACACACAATACAGTATTTGGATGAAAACATGAAGCTATCTATACCTAGCACCATACTTTTTTGCAAAAAAACTTTTTTTGTTTCTAATTCACCAAAACTGCTTTAAATCATGCCTTCAGCAGCCCAAATAACAACCAACATAAAAGTAATGTTGTGGGATGCAGTATGTGGAAGCTACAAGCAATACAGTATTTGGATGAAAACATGAAGCTATCTACACCTAGCACCATACTTTTTTGCAAAAAAACTTTTTTTGTTTCTAATTCACCAAAACTGCTTTAAATCATGCCTTTAGCTGCCCAAATAACAACCAACATTAAAGTAATGTTGTGGGATGCAGTATGTGGAAGCTACAAGCAATACAGTATTTGGATGAAAACATGAAGCTATCTACACCTAGCACCATACTTTTTTGCAAAAAAACTTTTTTTGTTTCTAATTCACCAAAACTGCTTTAAATCATGCCTTTAGCTGCCCAAATAACAACCAACATTAAAGTAATGTTGTGGGGTGCAGTATGTGGAAGCTACAAGCAATACAGTATTTGGATTAAAACATGAAGCTATCTACTTTTCAAATGATGAAGCTATCTACACCTAGCACCATACTTTTTTGCAAAAAAACTTTTTTTGTTTCTAATTCACCAAAACTGCTTTAAATCATGCCTTCAGCAGCCCAAATAACAACCAACATAAAAGTAATGTTGTGGGGTGCAGTATGTGGAAGCTACAAGCAATACAGTATTTGGATGAAAACATGAAGCTAGTTACACTTAGCACCATACTTTTTTGCAAAAAAACTTTTTTTGTTTCTAATTCACCAAAACTGCTTTAAATCATGCCTTCAGCAGCCCAAATAACAACCAACATAAAAGTAATGTTGTGGGGTGCAGTATGTGGAAGCTACAAGCAATACAGTATTTGGATGAAAACATGAAGCTAGTTACACCTAGCACCATACTTTTTTGCAAAAAAACTTTTTTTGTTTCTAATTCACCAAAACTGCTTTAAATCATGCCTTCAGCAGCCCAAATAACAACCAACATAAAAGTAATGTTGTGGGATGCAGTATGTGGAAGCTACACGCAATACAGTATTTGGATGAAAACATGAAGCTATCTACACCTAGCACCATACTTTTTTGCAAAAAACTTTTTTTGTTTCTAATTCACCAAAACTGCTTTAAATCATGCCTTCAGCAGCCCAAATAACAACCAACATAAAAGTAATGTTGTGGGGTGCAGTATGTGGAAGCTACAAGCAATACAGTATTTGGATGAAAACATGAAGCTAGTTACACTTAGCACCATACTTTTTTGCAAAAAAACTTTTTTTGTTTCTAATTCACCAAAACTGCTTTAAATCATGCCTTCAGCAGCCCAAATAACAACCAACATAAAAGTAATGTTGTGGGGTGCAGTATGTGGAAGCTACAAGCAATACAGTATTTGGATGAAAACATGAAGCTAGTTACACTTGGCACCATACTTTTTTGCAAACAAACTTTTTTTTGTTTCTAATTCACCAAAACTGCTTTAAATCATGCCTTCAGCAGCCCAAATAACAACCAACATAAAAGTAATGTTGTGGGGTGCAGTATGTGGAAGCTACAAGCAATACAGTATTTGGATGAAAACATGAAGCTAGTTACACTTAGCACCATACTTTTTTGCAAAAAAACTTTTTTTGTTTCTAATTCACCAAAACTGCTTTAAATCATGCCTTCGGCAGCCCAAATAACAACCAACATAAAAGTAATGTTGTGGGGTGCAGTATGTGGAAGCTACAAGCAATACAGTATTTGGATGAAAACATGAAGCTAGTTACACCTAGCACCATACTTTTTTGCAAAAAAACTTTTTTTGTTTCTAATTCACCAAAACTGCTTTAAATCATGCCTTCAGCAGCCCAAATAACAACCAACATAAAAAGTAATGTTGTGGGATGCAGTATGTGGAAGCTACACGCAATACAGTGTTTGGATGAAAACATGAAGCTATCTACACCTAGCACCATACTTTTTTGCAAAAAACTTTTTTTGTTTCTAATTCACCAAAACTGCTTTAAATCATGCCTTCAGCAGCCCAAATAACAACCAACATAAAAGTAATGTTGTGGGATGCAGTATGTGGAAGCTACGGGGGCGTGGCTTGACCATCGAGTGAGATGGCAGCATAGTGCAAGAGCTCTGTGAGGATTTGGGCTTTTTTCATTAAAAAAAACAGCATTCAACTGTGGACCCGTTCCAGAATCGAACTACTATTGGACTGATTGGAAGATGCAAAAGCAGAAGTTTTCAACCAAAACTTCGGGTGCCTCGAAACCTGTGGAAAAGCTCGTGATTGAAGACACTGAGTCCCCACGTAAGAAACAGGCTAAGATGGGTGAGGAGTTTGAGAAATCAGGTATGACTGTTACGGAACCTCGATTAATTAAGCTGCTTACGGATCTCAGGAATGGGATTCGTGATGATTTGATGAAAGAGATTTCCGTTGTTAAGAAGGATATAAACGAACTGGACATTCGTGTGGATCGTACTGAACAGGCTCTTGGTCTGCAGAGGAACACACATTTAGAGTTAGAAAAGCGTGTGGATCTGCTTGAACACCAACTCGAGCTAAGTAAACTAAAAATTGCTGATTTGGAAGATCGTAGTAGGCGCAATAATATACGGATCAGAAATATACCTGAATCCATACAAAATCAAGATCTAGGCGCAATATGTTAAAAAAATTATTGGCTCAGTTCTGAAAAATCGTGCTGAACCAGAGATTTTGATTGACCGATGCCATCGGCTGCCGAAGTCCAACCGAGCTCCTAAGGAGGCTGCAAGGGACACTATAGCACGATTACATTTCTTCCATGTTAAGGATGAGTTCCTGACTGCTGTGAGAACGGGTGCTAATCTCTGTGAGGAGTATACAAACCTCAAATTCTTTCAAGATTTTTCTGCTTCCACTATGTCACGAAGAAAAGATTTTCAATTTCTTACAAGGGAATTACAAGCTCTGAATATCCGATACAGATGGGGATTCCCTGTTAAAGTTTTATTTAGGCATGATGGTCAGAACTATGTTATAACATCACCGGAAGAGGGAAAGGATTTTTTACAAATATTTTCGCCAAGACGTCACGAATCTAAGGGACAAAGATTTGATCGCAGAATGCATACCAAAATTGCAGAAGCTGCAGCTATATTGGATGAAGGAGCCATTATTGCGGAGTAATAGGTTTGATTTATTGATATGTGCTCTATACATATAGACATTGATTTTTTTTCCGTGTTTTTCTATTTTTTGTTTTCTTTTTGCAAGTTGATGGCGCTGACTGGGCGTGCCACACCTATTTCAAATCTCTGGAATTTCCTTATTCCTCTATTGTTCTCAGGAGTAAACAACCGGAACTTCTTTGTTAAATAAACATTGCAGTATCTCTGCAGGAGCATGGATATGTTGTTAAGAAACACTGCTACAGGGACACCGCCAAGCTATTGTTTTAAAACTATCCATATATTTTTGAGGTCTTTTTTTAACTGTCTTAATTCGAACTGGCTACTTGTTGATAATGTTTCTTTTTTATTATTTATTTCCATTTTTATTTGTTTTCTTTTGTTTCTATTTTTTTTCTTATATGTGTGGGTCTTTAATAGATTTCTTTTATTTTTTATTTTTTTCATTCGTTTTTATGCAACGTTATTAATTATTACATTATCCCTGTCCTCACTGTTCTCTCGCTACCACCCCAACAGTAAGGCCTTTTTTTTTTACCATCAATGGAGAGGAGTATATTTTTAATTTCTTTTTACTCCTCTCTTTGGGCCTATTTTTTTATCTTTGGTATATATTTTATTTGTTCCAAATTTAGTTGGTTCCCCATTAGGAAGGGAATCATTTCTTTTTTAGTTTTGTTGTTTTTCCCCTACCCATTTGTAATCAATGGAAGCTCTTGTGTGATACTTCTTATTTTGTTTCTTTTGGTTCTCTCGCTGTGCGTGCTTGTACCTCCTTTACAATACCCTTTCATGTTTTTAAAATTTGATGTGTTAGGCCCAATCCCTTTATTTTGTGTTTTAGCCATTCACAGTCTTGTGTTCATTTTTGATGTTCCTTATAATCAATGGTATTGAAAATAATGTCCTTTAATGTTAAGGGATTGGGCTCTTTTCATAAAAGAAGGCTGTTGTTGAAGGAGGCTAGGGAGAAGCGTGTAGATGTTTTGTGCATACAGGAGTCCCACTTTAAAAATGATTTTAATCCCCACATTTTTGCTAGGTATTATCCCATTCAATTTCATTCTAAGTTTTCTTCAAAGGCTAGGGGAACTTCTATTTTTTTTAACAAATCATTGGCTATCAAGACTTTGACAACTATTATTGATCCTGACGGTAGTTATGGGTGGGTAAAGTGAATAACGTAGATTATTCCATTTTCAACGTTTATTTTCCAACGAGTTCCCAATTTCAATATTTGAAAAACGTTATGCAAACAGCTCTTGATGAATGTAGGGGGAGAGTGATTGTTTGTGGTGATACTAATTTCGTATTGGACCCTGAAAGTGATGTCTCGAGGGAGGAATCCTCTTCCAATTCAAATTCTTATATGTCCACTGCAAAGAGGTGCTCCAAATTGTTGCAATCCAAATGTTACTATGATGTGTGGCGTCTCCTACATCCTAATGAAAGAGATTATACTTTTTACTCAGCTGGCCACAATATGTACTCTCGTATCGATCGCTTTCTAGTGCCTGAAAATATGTTAGCTTTCATTGAGAAAGCTGAAATTTTAGATTTTAAATGGTCGGATCATGCTCCTATTACTCTGGGTATTCATGAAACAATACCACATGTTCCTTATAGACCTTGGAGACTGAATGATTTCATTTTGAATAACATAGATGAAAAAATCTTGGCTGAAAAAACGTTATCTTCATATTTTGAAGAAAACATTACTGAAGATATTCCATATTCTACTATTTGGAATGCTCATAAGGCTGTGTTAAGAGGACATTTTATTCAGAGAAATTCTTATATTAGGAAAACATTGTCTGCAAATGTTAAAACTTTGGAGAAAGAATTATATAATTTAAATTTAGCAAATATAACTTATTTGCTAAATTTAAATTATATAATTCTTTCTCCAAAGTTTTAACATTTGCAGACAATGTTTTCCTAATATAAGAATTATATTCTTTCTCTGTTTCAGCTTTAATTAAAGACGTGAAAACAAAATTGGATAAACTTAATTTGGAAAAGACTGCTAAAACTTTACGATCTTTAAAAATGTCATTTTACTCAAAGGGTAATAAAGCCTCTAATTTATTAGCGAATAAATTAAAACAAAAAACTATACAATCTAGAATAGCTTATATATTGGATGATTCTGGCCAGAAAATTTTACATCCTAGGGACATATCTAATTCTTTTGCTGCATATTATAAGTCACTTTATAACCTTAAAGATTCCCCTCTGGAAACGCAACCAACCTCTGCTAAAATAACTGAATTTTTGGATAAAACTAATCTCCCTAGAATCCCTGATTTTCATGTTGAATTTCTTGAGTCGGACATTTCTTTGGAGGAGGTGCTTCAAGCTATTAAAGATACTCCATCTGGTAAGGCACGGTCCTGATGGTTTTTCTGCTCTATACTATCACAAATTTAAAAATATCTTATTGCCACATTTAACGAAATTGTTTAACGAATATTGGAAAAATGGCTATATTCCTGATGAATCCCTTTGTGCCCAAATTTCTACTCTACCTAAACCCGGGAAGGCCCATTTCTCTAATTAATAATGACACCAAATTATACTCGAAAATATTAGCTAATCATATCTCAAATTTATTGCCTCTGCTTGTTCATAATGATCAAGTAGGTTTTATTCCCAGACGTCAAGGAACAGACAATACGAGACGTTTTATTAATTTGATCTCATATATTCAAAAATCTAAACACCCCTCTTTATTTTTATCACTCGATGCTGAAAAGGCATTTGATAGGGTCCATTGGGGATATTTGGAAGATGTTTTGATTCGGTTTGGGTTCCCAGCTGCTTTGAGAAAAGCTATTTTTGCTTTGTATCAGAAGCCTACTGCAAGAGTTTTGTCCGACTCATTCTCGTTATCCAATGGGACTAGGCAGGGTTGCCCTTTGTCACCTTTACTTTTTGCTTTAGCTATTGAGCCTTTGACTGAGGCAATAAGAGTTGATAGTAATATTCAGGGTGTTACAATAGATGGAGATACTCACAAATTGGGTTTATTTGCAGACGATGTAATTCTTACGTTAAGTGATCCAGCTACTTCTATGGGTCATTTATTTTCTCTTCTTAGAGAATTTCGTGAAGTGTCCTTTTATAAAATTAATGATAGCAAAACACAGGCATTACCATTCCATATAAAGAGGAATGATTTGACTGCTCTTAAAAGATCGTATTACTTTGACTGGAGGAAGAGCTTTATTTCCTATTTAGGCATTAATTTATGTAAAAATTTAAAACATATGTATGCTTACAATTTAAAGACTTTTTGGCCCTCTTTGCTACTGGATCTTGAGAGGTGGGACAATCTTGAGATTTCATGGTTGGGTAGAATACACTCCATTAAGATGGTTATTCTCCCTAAGATTTTGTATTTTTTAAGAGCCATACCTTTAAGTGTGCCTATTTCTTTTTTTGATTCGGTGCGTTCTGCCCTCATAAAGTTTATATGGAGGAAGAAGCCTAGCAGAGTCAAATTTACCACTTTGACTAATTCTAGAGACAATTTCCGATTGGGGGTGCCAGATTTTAGGAATTATTATTATGCATCGAATGCGTCTAGCGCTTTCAAATTTAATTTGGACAGGGATTGGCCTAGATGGCTTATTATGGAAATTAATAAACTAAAACCTTTTTGTATAAAAGATGTTTTATGGGTTTCACATTCTAATCGGCCCAGGTTTACAAATATGTACCCCTCAACTAAATTGGCTATACTCTCTTGGGATAGATTATTTAATAAACTACCAGGATCTATTACTTGGTCCAGGGCGATGTCACTTGGTTCCTTGAGATATGTTCTTCCAGACCTAGATATAGATTACTGGAATGGCAAACATATTTTTTCTATTAATGATTTCTTTAAGAATAATTCGGCTCTATCATTTCCAAAATTACAAAAAAAATATAATTTAGATGCTGACAGGCAATGTGATTATGACTTCATTCTTCAAATTATTCAAGAACGATTTAATATATCTGATTTTGATGTGGATCAGTCTCATTTAGCTTTGACTGATATAGAGACAGTTTATATTAATGCCCCGGACCTGACAGGTACTATCTCATTGTGTTACTCTTCCCTCTCCTCGAAGGTTTCAGAAAAACTTAAATTTTTATCGGCCTGGGAAGAAGAATTAGGTAAAACATACGATCTAGCTGTCTGGAATGATGTGTTCTCGGGACTAAGGGGCATAACACAATGCGCACAACATTTTGAAAATCATTTTAAGCTAATATACAGATGGTACCTGACCCCGGAAAGGCTTTTTCGCATGAAGATGACTACAAGTTTTAAATGTTGGAGAGGCTGTAATGGCCCATGTAATCTCCTTCATATTTTTTGGGATTGTCCATTAATTAAACCTATGTGGGACTCTTTATTACCAATAATTAGGCTTATAAATAGCGAGATTGAGGTACTTGGGCCAGAACTATGTATTTTTAAACATTTTCCGTCTGATTTGCCTAAAATAGATAAGATCATCATAGGTCATTTGCTGATTGCAGCTACTATCCTTATCCCTAAGTATTGGAAAACAGGAGTTGTTCCGACTATAAAAGAAATCTTGTATATGACTTTGGAGAATAAATCTTATGAATCTTCCATTAGGCCACCCTCAGCTTTTAAAACACAACTTTTATTTTTTTGGGACACCTGGGAAGAGAAAATTAGAAAGAAATTTTTACTTTAGTTTATCTTTTTTGTTACTTTAAATTATTATTTTTTTAATTTTACATTTCTGCACGCTTCTTCTTAATCTTTCATCAATATGTATTTTTTTTATATGGCGAGATAACTTTGGTTAAAGTGAAGACAGAGACTTCCGGATTGAAGATTTTAATAATTTACATTTCCATTTTACCCCCCTGTTTTTTCCCCCCTTGTTTTTTTTTTCTCTCTTTCGAGTGATAATTGTTGTGACTACTATTTCCCAATTCTATGGTTTCAATTTGAATTATTATTGTACACTGTATATTGTATGTGCGATACTGTTTGACAGTCTCATCTGTTTGATGTTATAATTACATTTACTTTTGTTTTGTATTTTATAAAACTGTAATAAAAAATATTTGAAAAGTATGTGGAAGCTACAAGCAATACAGTATTTGGATGAAAACATGAAGCTATCTACACCTAGCACCATACTTTTTTGCAAAAAAACTTTTTTTGTTTCTAATTCACCAAAACTGCTTTAAATCATGCCTTTAGCTGCCCAAATAACAACCAACATTAAAGTAATGTTGTGGGGTGCAGTATGTGGAAGCTACAAGCAATACAGTATTTGGATTAAAACATGAAGCTATCTACTTTTCAAATGATGAAGCTATCTACACCTAGCACCATACTTTTTTGCAAAAAAACTTTTTTTGTTTCTAATTCACCAAAACTGCTTTAAATCATGCCTTCAGCAGCCCAAATAACAACCAACATAAAAGTAATGTTGTGGGGTGCAGTATGTGGAAGCTACAAGCAATACAGTATTTGGATGAAAACATGAAGCTAGTTACACTTAGCACCATACTTTTTTGCAAAAAACTTTTTTTGTTTCTAATTCACCAAAACTGCTTTAAATCATGCCTTCAGCAGCCCAAATAACAACCAACATAAAAGTAATGTTGTGGGGTGCAGTATGTGGAAGCTACAAGCAATACAGTATTTGGATGAAAACATGAAGCTAGTTACACCTAGCACCATACTTTTTTGCAAAAAACTTTTTTTGTTTCTAATTCACCAAAACTGCTTTAAATCATGCCTTCAGCAGCCCAAATAACAACCAACATAAAAAGTAATGTTGTGGGATGCAGTATGTGGAAGCTACACGCAATACAGTATTTGGATGAAAACATGAAGCTATCTACACCTAGCACCATACTTTTTTGCAAAAAAACTTTTTTTCTTTCTAATTCACCAAAACTGCTTTAAATCATGCCTTCAGCAGCCCAAATAACAACCAACATAAAAGTAATGTTGTGGGGTGCAGTATGTGGAAGCTACAAGCAATACAGTATTTGGATGAAAACATGAAGCTAGTTACACTTAGCACCATACTTTTTTGCAAAAAACTTTTTTTGTTTCTAATTCACCAAAACTGCTTTAAATCATGCCTTCAGCAGCCCAAATAACAACCAACATAAAAGTAATGTTGTGGGGTGCAGTATGTGGAAGCTACAAGCAATACAGTATTTGGATGAAAACATGAAGCTAGTTACACCTAGCACCATACTTTTTTGCAAAAAACTTTTTTTGTTTCTAATTCACCAAAACTGCTTTAAATCATGCCTTCAGCAGCCCAAATAACAACCAACATAAAAAGTAATGTTGTGGGATGCAGTATGTGGAAGCTACACGCAATACAGTATTTGGATGAAAACATGAAGCTATCTACACCTAGCACCATACTTTTTTGCAAAAAAACTTTTTTTCTTTCTAATTCACCAAAACTGCTTTAAATCATGCCTTCAGCAGCCCAAATAACAACCAACATAAAAGTAATGTTGTGGGATGCAGTATGTGGAAGCTACACGCAATACAGTATTTGGTTGAAAACATGAAGCTATCTACACCTAGCACCATACTTTTTTGCAAAAAAACTTTTTTTGTTTCTAATTCACCAAAACTGCTTTAAATCATGCCTTCAGCAGCCCAAATAACAACCAACATAAAAGTAATGTTGTGGGATGCAGTATGTGGAAGCTACACGCAATACAGTATTTGGATGAAAACATGAAGCTATCTACACCTAGCACCATACTTTTTTGCAAAAAAACTTTTTTTGTTTCTAATTCACCAAAACTGCTTTAAATCATGCCTTCAGCAGCCCAAATAACAACCAACATAAAAGTAATGTTGTGGGATGCAGTATGTGGAAGCTACAAGCAATACAGTATTTGGATGAAAACATGAAGCTATCTACACCTAGCACCATACTTTTTTGCAAAAAAACTTTTTTTGTTTCTAATTCACCAAAACTGCTTTAAATCATGCCTTCAGCAGCCCAAATAACAACCAACATAAAAGTAATGTTGTGGGATGCAGTATGTGGAAGCAACGGGGGCGTGGCTTGACCATCGAGTGAGATGGCAGCATAGTGCAAGAGCTCTGTGAGGATTTGGGCTTTTTTCATTAAAAAAAACAGCATTCAACTGTGGACCCGTTCCAGAATCGAACTACTATTGGACTGATTGGAAGATGCAAAAGCAGAAGTTTTCAACCAAAACTTCGGGTGCCTCGAAACCTGTGGAAAAGCTCGTGATTGAAGACACTGAGTCCCCACGTAAGAAACAGGCTAAGATGGGTGAGGAGTTTGAGAAATCAGGTATGACTGTTACGGAACCTCGATTAATTAAGCTGCTTACGGATCTCAGGAATGGGATTCGTGATGATTTGATGAAAGAGATTTCCGTTGTTAAGAAGGATATAAACGAACTGGACATTCGTGTGGATCGTACTGAACAGGCTCTTGGTCTGCAGAGGAACACACATTTAGAGTTAGAAAAGCGTGTGGATCTGCTTGAACACCAACTCGAGCTAAGTAAACTAAAAATTGCTGATTTGGAAGATCGTAGTAGGCGCAATAATATACGGATCAGAAATATACCTGAATCCATACAAAATCAAGATCTAGGCGCATATGTTAAAAAAATTATTGGCTCAGTTCTGAAAAATCGTGCTGAACCAGAGATTTTGATTGACCGATGCCATCGGCTGCCGAAGTCCAACCGAGCTCCTAGGGAGGCTGCAAGGGACACTATAGCACGATTACATTTCTTCCATGTTAAGGATGAGTTCCTGACTGCTGTGAGAACGGGTGCTAATCTCTGTGAGGAGTATACAAACCTCAAATTCTTTCAAGATTTTTCTGCTTCCACTATGTCACGAAGAAAAGATTTTCAATTTCTTACAAGGGAATTACAAGCTCTGAATATCCGATACAGATGGGGATTCCCTGTTAAAGTTTTATTTAGGCATGATGGTCAGAACTATGTTATAACATCACCGGAAGAGGGAAAGGATTTTTTACAAATATTTTCGCCAAGACGTCACGAATCTAAGGGACAAAGATTTGATCGCAGAATGCATACCAAAATTGCAGAAGCTGCAGCTATATTGGATGAAGGAGCCATTATTGCGGAGTAATAGGTTTGATTTATTGATATGTGCTCTATACATATAGACATTGATTTTTTTTCCGTGTTTTTCTATTTTTTGTTTTCTTTTTGCAAGTTGATGGCGCTGACTGGGCGTGCCACACCTATTTCAAATCTCTGGAATTTCCTTATTCCTCTATTGTTCTCAGGAGTAAACAACCGGAACTTCTTTGTTAAATAAACATTGCAGTATCTCTGCAGGAGCATGGATATGTTGTTAAGAAACACTGCTACAGGGACACCGCCAAGCTATTGTTTTAAAACTATCCATATATTTTTGAGGTCTTTTTTTAACTGTCTTAATTCGAACTGGCTACTTGTTGATAATGTTTCTTTTTTATTATTTATTTCCATTTTTATTTGTTTTCTTTTGTTTCTATTTTTTTTCTTATATGTGTGGGTCTTTAATAGATTTCTTTTATTTTTTATTTTTTTCATTCGTTTTTATGCAACGTTATTAATTATTACATTATCCCTGTCCTCACTGTTCTCTCGCTACCACCCCAACAGTAAGGCCTTTTTTTTTACCATCAATGGAGAGGAGTATATTTTTAATTTCTTTTTACTCCTCTCTTTGGGCCTATTTTTTTATCTTTGGTATATATTTTATTTGTTCCAAATTTAGTTGGTTCCCCATTAGGAAGGGAATCATTTCTTTTTTAGTTTTGTTGTTTTTCCCCTACCCATTTGTAATCAATGGAAGCTCTTGTGTGATACTTCTTATTTTGTTTCTTTTGGTTCTCTCGCTGTGCGTGCTTGTACCTCCTTTACAATACCCTTTCAGGTTTTTAAAATTTGATGTGTTAGGCCCAATCCCTTTATTTTGTGTTTTAGCCATTCACAGTCTTGTGTTCATTTTTGATGTTCCTTATAATCAATGGTATTGAAAATAATGTCCTTTAATGTTAAGGGATTGGGCTCTTTTCATAAAAGAAGGCTGTTGTTGAAGGAGGCTAGGGAGAAGCGTGTAGATGTTTTGTGCATACAGGAGTCCCACTTTAAAAATGATTTTAATCCCCACATTTTTGCTAGGTATTATCCCATTCAATTTCATTCTAAGTTTTCTTCAAAGGCTAGGGGAACTTCTATTTTTTTTAACAAATCATTGGCTATCAAGACTTTGACAACTATTATTGATCCTGACGGTAGATATGTGTTATGGGTGGGTAAAGTGAATAACGTAGATTATTCCATTTTCAACGTTTATTTTCCAACGAGTTCCCAATTTCAATATTTGAAAAACGTTATGCAAACAGCTCTTGATGAATGTAGGGGGAGAGTGATTGTTTGTGGTGATACTAATTTCGTATTGGACCCTGAAAGTGATGTCTCGAGGGAGGAATCCTCTTCCAATTCAAATTCTTATATGTCCACTGCAAAGAGGTGCTCCAAATTGTTGCAATCCAAATGTTACTATGATGTGTGGCGTCTCCTACATCCTAATGAAAGAGATTATACTTTTTACTCAGCTGGCCACAATATGTACTCTCGTATCGATCGCTTTCTAGTGCCTGAAAATATGTTAGCTTTCATTGAGAAAGCTGAAATTTTAGATTTTAAATGGTCGGATCATGCTCCTATTACTCTGGGTATTCATGAAACAATACCACATGTTCCTTATAGACCTTGGAGACTGAATGATTTCATTTTGAATAACATAGATGAAAAAATCTTGGCTGAAAAAACGCTATCTTCATATTTTGAAGAAAACATTACTGAAGATATTCCATATTCTACTATTTGGAATGCTCATAAGGCTGTGTTAAGAGGACATTTTATTCAGAGAAATTCTTATATTAGGAAAACATCGTCTGCAAATGTTAAAACTTTGGAGAAAGAATTATATAATTTAAATTTAGCAAATAAGTTAGGCCCTTCTTTCTCTGTTTCAGCTTTAATTAAAGACGTGAAAACAAAATTGGATAAACTTAATTTGGAAAAGACTGCTAAAACTTTACGATCTTTAAAAATGTCATTTTACTCAAAGGGTAATAAAGCCTCTAATTTATTAGCGAATAAATGAAAACAAAAAACTATACAATCTAGAATAGCTTATATATTGGATGATTCTGGCCAGAAAATTTTACATCCTAGGGACATATCTAATTCTTTTGCTGCATATTATAAGTCACTTTATAACCTTAAAGATTCCCCTCTGGAAACGCAACCAACCTCTGCTAAAATAACTGAATTTTTGGATAAAACTAATCTCCCTAGAATCCCTGATTTTCATGTTGAATTTCTTGAGTCGGACATTTCTTTGGAGGAGGTGCTTCAAGCTATTAAAGATACTCCATCTGGTAAGGCACCGGGTCCTGATGGTTTTTCTGCTCTATACTATCACAAATTTAAAAATATCTTATTGCCACATTTAACGAAATTGTTTAACGAATATTGGAAAAATGGCTATATTCCTGATGAATCCCTTTGTGCCCAAATTTCTACTTTACCTAAACCCGGGAAGGAACCTGATAGGTGTTCCAACTTTAGGCCCATTTCTCTAATTAATAATGACACCAAATTATACTCGAAAATATTAGCTAATCGTATCTCAAATTTATTGCCTCTGCTTGTTCATAATGATCAAGTAGGTTTTATTCCCAGACGTCAAGCAACAGACAATACGAGACGTTTTATTAATTTGATCTCATATATTCAAAAATCTAAACACCCCTCTTTATTTTTATCACTCGATGCTGAAAAGGCATTTGATAGGGTCCATTGGGGATATTTGGAAGATGTTTTGATTCGGTTTGGGTTCCCAGCTGCTTTGAGAAAAGCTATTTTTGCTTTGTATCAGAAGCCTACTGCAAAAGTGCTGGCCTCTGGAGTTTTGTCCGACTCATTCTCGTTATCCAATGGGACTAGGCAGGGTTGCCCTTTGTCACCTTTACTTTTTGCTTTAGCTATTGAGCCTTTGACTGAGGCAATAAGAGTTGATAGTAATATTCAGGGTGTTACAATAGATGGAGATACTCACAAATTGGGTTTATTTGCCGACGATGTAATTCTTACGTTAAGTGATCCAGCTACTTCTATGGGTCATTTATTTTCTCTTCTTAGAGAATTTCGTGAAGTGTCCTTTTATAAAATTAATGATAGCAAAACACAGGCATTACCATTCCATATAAAGAGGAATGATTTGACTGCTCTTAAAAGATCGTATTACTTTGACTGGAGGAAGAGCTTTATTTCCTATTTAGGCATTAATTTATGTAAAAATTTAAAACATATGTATGCTTACAATTTAAAGACTTTTTGGCCCTCTTTGCTACTGGATCTTGAGAGGTGGGACAATCTTGAGATTTCATGGTTGGGTAGAATACACTCCATTAAGATGGCTATTCTCCCTAAGATTTTGTATTTTTTAAGAGCCATACCTTTAAGTGTGCCTATTTCTTTTTTTGATTCGGTGCGTTCTGCCCTCATAAAGTTTATATGGAGGAAGAAGCCTAGCAGAGTCAAATTTACCACTTTGACTAATTCTAGAGACAATTTCCGATTGGGGGTGCCAGATTTTAGGAATTATTATTATGCATCGAATGCGTCTAGCGCTTTCAAATTTAATTTGGACAGGGATTGGCCTAGATGGCTTATTATGGAAATTAATAAACTAAAACCTTTTTGTATAAAAGATGTTTTATGGGTTTCACATTCTAATCGGCCCAGGTTTACAAATATGTACCCCTCAACTAAATTGGCTATACTCTCTTGGGATAGATTATTTAATAAACTACCAGGATCTATTACTTGGTCCAGGGCAATGTCACTTGGTTCCTTGAGATATGTTCTTCCAGACCTAGATATAGATTACTGGAATGGCAAACATATTTTTTCTATTAATGATTTCTTTAAGAATAATTCGGCTCTATCATTTCCAAAATTACAAAAAAATATAATTTAGATGCTGACAGGCAATGTGATTATGACTTCATTCTTCAAATTATTCAAGAACGATTTAATATATCTGATTTTGATGTGGATCAGTCTCATTTAGCTTTGACTGATATAGAGACAGTTTATATTAATGCCCCGGACCTGACAGGTACTATCTCATTGTGTTACTCTTCCCTCTCCTCGAATGTTTCAGAAAAACTTAAATTTTTATCGGCCTGGGAAGAAGAATTAGGTAAAACATACAATCTAGCTGTCTGGAATGATGTGTTCTCGGGACTAAGGGGCATAACACAATGCGCACAACATTTTGAAAATCATTTTAAGCTAATATACAGATGGTACCTGACCCCGGAAAGGCTTTTTCGCATGAAGATGACTACAAGTTTTAAATGTTGGAGAGGCTGTAATGGCCCATGTAATCTCCTTCATATTTTTTGGGATTGTCCATTAATTAAACCTATGTGGGACTCTTTATTACCAATAATTAGGCTTATAAATAGCGAGATTGAGGTACTTGGGCCAGAACTATGTATTTTTAAACATTTTCCGTCTGATTTGCCTAAAATAGATAAGATCATCATAGGTCATTTGCTGATTGCAGCTACTATCCTTATCCCTAAGTATTGGAAAACAGGAGTTGTTCCGACTATAAAAGAAATCTTGTATATGACTTTGGAGAATAAATCTTATGAATCTTCCATTAGGCCACCCTCAGCTTTTAAAACACAACTTTTATTTTTTTGGGACACCTGGGAAGAGAAAATTAGAAAGAAATTTTTACTTTAGTTTATCTTTTTTGTTCCTTTAAATTATTATTTTTTTAATTTTACATTTCTGCACGCTTCTTCTTAATCTTTCATCAATATGTATTTTTTTTATATGGCGAGATAACTTTGGTTAAAGTGAAGACAGAGACTTCCGGATTGAAGATTTTAATAATTTACATTTCCATTTTACCCCCCTGTTTTCCCCCCCCTTGTTTTTTTTTTCTCTCTTTCGAGTGATAATTGTTGTGACTACTATTTCCCAATTCTATGGTTTCAATTTGAATTATTATTGTACACTGTATATTGTATGTGCTGTTTGATGTTATAATTACATTTACTTTTGTTTTGTATTTTATAAAACTGTAATAAAAAATATTTGAAAAGTATGTGGAAGCTACAAGCAATACAGTATTTGGATGAAAACATGAAGCTATCTACACCTAGCACCATACTTTTTTGCAAAAAAACTTTTTTTGTTTCTAATTCACCAAAACTGCTTTAAATCATGCCTTTAGCTGCCCAAATAACAACCAACATTAAAGTAATGTTGTGGGGTGCAGTATGTGGAAGCTACAAGCAATACAGTATTTGGATTAAAACATGAAGCTATCTACTTTTCAAATGATGAAGCTATCTACACCTAGCACCATACTTTTTTGCAAAAAAACTTTTTTTGTTTCTAATTCACCAAAACTGCTTTAAATCATGCCTTCAGCAGCCCAAATAACAACCAACATAAAAGTAATGTTGTGGGGTGCAGTATGTGGAAGCTACAAGCAATACAGTATTTGGATGAAAACATGAAGCTAGTAACACTTAGCACCATACTTTTTTGCAAAAAAACTTTTTTTGTTTCTAATTCACCAAAACTGCTTTAAATCATGCCTTCAGCAGCCCAAATAACAACCAACATAAAAGTAATGTTGTGGGGTGCAGTATGTGGAAGCTACAAGCAATACAGTATTTGGTTGAAAACATGAAGCTATCTACACCTAGCACCATACTTTTTTGCAAAAAACTTTTTTTGTTTCTAATTCACCAAAACTGCTTTAAATCATGCCTTCAGCAGCCCAAATAACAACCAACATAAAAGTAATGTTGTGGGATGCAGTATGTGGAAGCTACAAGCAATACAGTATTTGGATGAAAACATGAAGCTATCTACACCTAGCACCATACTTTTTTGCAAAAAAACTTTTTTTGTTTCTAATTCACCAAAACTGCTTTAAATCATGCCTTCAGCAGCCCAAATAACAACCAACATAAAAGTAATGTTGTGGGGTGCAGTATGTGGAAGCTACAAGCAATACAGTATTTGGATGAAAACATGAAGCTAGTAACACTTAGCACCATACTTTTTTGCAAAAAAACTTTTTTTGTTTCTAATTCACCAAAACTGCTTTAAATCATGCCTTCAGCAGCCCAAATAACAACCAACATAAAAGTAATGTTGTGGGATGCAGTATGTGGAAGCTACAAGCAATACAGTATTTGGATGAAAACATGAAGCTATCTACACCTAGCACCATACTTTTTTGCAAAAAAACTTTTTTTGTTTCTAATTCACCAAAACTGCTTTAAATCATGCCTTCAGCAGCCCAAATAACAACCAACATAAAAGTAATGTTGTGGGGTGCAGTATGTGGAAGCTACAAGCAATACAGTATTTGGATGAAAACATGAAGCTAGTTACACCTAGCACCATACTTTTTTGCAAAAAAACTTTTTTTGTTTCTAATTCACCAAAACTGCTTTAAATCATGCCTTCAGCAGCCCAAATAACAACCAACATAAAAAGTAATGTTGTGAGATGCAGTATGTGGAAGCTACACGCAATACAGTATTTGGATGAAAACATGAAGCTATCTACACCTAGCACCATACTTTTTTGCAAAAAAACTTTTTTTGTTTCTAATTCACCAAAACTGCTTTAAATCATGCCTTCAGCAGCCCAAATAACAACCAACATAAAAGTAATGTTGTGGGATGCAGTATGTGGAAGCTACACACAATACAGTATTTGGATGAAAACGAAGCTATCTACACCTAGCACCATACTTTTTTGCAAAAAAACTTTTTTTGTTTCTAATTCACCAAAACTGCTTTAAATCATGCCTTCAGCAGCCCAAATAACAACCAACATAAAAGTAATGTTGTGGGATGCAGTATGTGGAAGCTACAAGCAATACAGTATTTGGATGAAAACATGAAGCTATCTACACCTAGCACCATACTTTTTTGCCAAAAAACTTTTTTTGTTTCTAATTCACCAAAACTGCTTTAAATCATGCCTTTCGCTGCCCAAATAACAACCAACATTAAAGTAATGTTGTGGGGTGCAGTATGTGGAAGCTACAAGCAATACAGTATTTGGATTAAAACATGAAGCTATCTACTTTTCAAATGATGAAGCTATCTACACCTAGCACCATACTTTTTTGCAAAAAAACTTTTTTTGTTTCTAATTCACCAAAACTGCTTTAAATCATGCCTTCAGCAGCCCAAATAACAACCAACATAAAAGTAATGTTGTGGGGTGCAGTATGTGGAAGCTACAAGCAATACAGTATTTGGATGAAAACATGAAGCTAGTTACACTTAGCACCATACTTTTTTGCAAAAAAACTTTTTTTGTTTCTAATTCACCAAAACTGCTTTAAATCATGCCTTCAGCAGCCCAAATAACAACCAACATAAAAGTAATGTTGTGGGGTGCAGTATGTGGAAGCTACAAGCAATACAGTATTTGGATGAAAACATGAAGCTAGTTACACTTAGCACCATACTTTTTTGCAAAAAAACTTTTTTTTGTTTCTAATTCACCAAAACTGCTTTAAATCATGCCTTCAGCAGCCCAAATAACAACCAACATAAAAGTAATGTTGTGGGATGCAGTATGTGGAAGCTACACGCAATACAGTATTTGGATGAAAACATGAAGCTATCTACACCTAGCACCATACTTTTTTGCAAAAAAACTTTTTTTGTTTCTAATTCACCAAAACTGCTTTAAATCATGCCTTCAGCAGCCCAAATAACAACCAACATAAAAGTAATGTTGTGGGGTGCAGTATGTGGAAGCTACAAGCAATACAGTATTTGGATGAAAACATGAAGCTAGTTACACTTAGCACCATACTTTTTTGCAAAAAAACTTTTTTTGTTTCTAATTCACCAAAACTGCTTTAAATCATGCCTTCAGCAGCCCAAATAACAACCAACATAAAAGTAATGTTGTGGGGTGCAGTATGTGGAAGCTACAAGCAATACAGTATTTGGATGAAAACATGAAGCTAGTTACACTTAGCACCATACTTTTTTGCAAAAAAACTTTTTTTGTTTCTAATTCACCAAAACTGCTTTAAATCATGCCTTCAGCAGCCCAAATAACAACCAACATAAAAGTAATGTTGTGGGGTGCAGTATGTGGAAGCTACAAGCAATACAGTATTTGGATGAAAACATGAAGCTAGTTACACCTAGCACCATACTTTTTTGCAAAAAAACTTTTTTTGTTTCTAATTCACCAAAACTGCTTTAAATCATGCCTTCAGCAGCCCAAATAACAACCAACATAAAAGTAATGTTGTGGGGTGCAGTATGTGGAAGCTACAAGCAATACAGTATTTGGATTAAAACATGAAGCTATCTACTTTTCAAATGATGAAGCTATCTACACCTAGCACCATACTTTTTTGCAAAAAAACTTTTTTTGTTTCTAATTCACCAAAACTGCTTTAAATCATGCCTTCAGCAGCCCAAATAACAACCAACATAAAAGTAATGTTGTGGGGTGCAGTATGTGGAAGCTACAAGCAATACAGTATTTGGATGAAAACATGAAGCTAGTTACACTTAGCACCATACTTTTTTGCAAAAAAAACTTTTTTTGTTTCTAATTCACCAAAACTGCTTTAAATCATGCCTTCAGCAGCCCAAATAACAACCAACATAAAAGTAATGTTGTGGGATGCAGTATGTGGAAGCTACACGCAATACAGTATTTGGATGAAAACATGAAGCTAGTTACACTTAGCACCATACTTTTTTGCAAAAAAACTTTTTTTGTTTCTAATTCACCAAAACTGCTTTAAATCATGCCTTCAGCAGCCCAAATAACAACCAACATAAAAGTAATGTTGTGGGATGCAGTATGTGGAAGCTACACGCAATACAGTATTTGGATGAAAACATGAAGCTATCTACACCTAGCACCATACTTTTTTGCAAAAAAACTTTTTTTGTTTCTAATTCACCAAAACTGCTTTAAATCATGCCTTCAGCAGCCCAAATAACAACCAACATAAAAGTAATGTTGTGGGGTGCAGTATGTGGAAGCTACACACAATACAGTATTTGGATGAAAACATGAAGCTATCTACACCTAGCACCATACTTTTTTGCAAAAAAACTTTTTTTGTTTCTAATTCACCAAAACTGCTTTAAATCATGCCTTTAGCTGCCCAAATAACAACCAACATTAAAGTAATGTTGTGGGGTGCAGTATGTGGAAGCTACAAGCAATACAGTATTTGGATTAAAACATGAAGCTATCTACTTTTCAAATGATGAAGCTATCTACACCTAGCACCATACTTTTTTGCAAAAAACTTTTTTTGTTTCTAATTCACCAAAACTGCTTTAAATCATGCCTTCAGCAGCCCAAATAACAACCAACATAAAAGTAATGTTGTGGGGTGCAGTATGTGGAAGCTACAAGCAATACAGTATTTGGATGAAAACATGAAGCTATCTACACCTAGCACCATACTTTTTTGCAAAAAAACTTTTTTTGTTTCTAATTCACCAAAACTGCTTTAAATCATGCCTTCAGCAGCCCAAATAACAACCAACATTAAAGTAATGTTGTGGGGTGCAGTATGTGGAAGCTACAAGCAATACAGTATTTGGATGAAAACATGAAGCTAGTTACACTTAGCACCATACTTTTTTGCAAAAAAACTTTTTTTGTTTCTAATTCACCAAAACTGCTTTAAATCATGCCTTCAGCAGCCCAAATAACAACCAACATAAAAGTAATGTTGTGGGGTGCAGTATGTGGAAGCTACAAGCAATACAGTATTTGGATGAAAACATGAAGCTAGTTACACTTAGCACCATACTTTTTTGCAAAAAAACTTTTTTTGTTTCTAATTCACCAAAACTGCTTTAAATCATGCCTTCAGCAGCCCAAATAACAACCAACATAAAAGTAATGTTGTGGGATGCAGTATGTGGAAGCTACACGCAATACAGTATTTGGTTGAAAACATGAAGCTATCTACACCTAGCACCATACTTTTTTGCAAAAAAACTTTTTTTGTTTCTAATTCACCAAAACTGCTTTAAATCATGCCTTCAGCAGCCCAAATAACAACCAACATAAAAAGTAATGTTGTGGGATGCAGTATGTGGAAGCTACACGCAATACAGTGTTTGGATGAAAACATGAAGCTATCTACACCTAGCACCATACTTTTTTGCAAAAAACTTTTTTTGTTTCTAATTCACCAAAACTGCTTTAAATCATGCCTTCAGCAGCCCAAATAACAACCAACATAAAAGTAATGTTGTGGGATGCAGTTTGTGGAAGCTACGGGGGCGTGGCTTGACCATCGAGTGAGATGGCAGCATAGTGCAAGAGCTCTGTGAGGATTTGGGCTTTTTTCATTAAAAAAAACAGCATTCAACTGTGGACCCGTTCCAGAATCGAACTACTATTGGACTGATTGGAAGATGCAAAAGCAGAAGTTTTCAACCAAAACTTCGGGTGCCTCGAAACCTGTGGAAAAGCTCGTGATTGAAGACACTGAGTCCCCACGTAAGAAACAGGCTAAGATGGGTGAGGAGTTTGAGAAATCAGGTATGACTGTTACGGAACCTCGATTAATTAAGCTGCTTACGGATCTCAGGAATGGGATTCGTGATGATTTGATGAAAGAGATTTCCGTTGTTAAGAAGGATATAAACGAACTGGACATTCGTGTGGATCGCACTGAACAGGCTCTTGGTCTGCAGAGGAACACACATTTAGAGTTAGAAAAGCGTGTGGATCTGCTTGAACACCAACTCGAGCTAAGTAAACTGAAAATTGCTGATTTGGAAGATCGTAGTAGGCGCAATAATATACGGATCAGAAATATACCTGAATCCATACAAAATCAAGATCTAGGCGCATATGTTAAAAAAATTATTGGCTCAGTTCTGAAAAATCGTGCTGAACCAGAGATTTTGATTGACCGATGCCATCGGCTGCCGAAGTCCAACCGAGCTCCTAGGGAGGCTGCAAGGGACACTATAGCACGATTACATTTCTTCCATGTTAAGGATGAGTTCCTGACTGCTGTGAGAACGGGTGCTAATCTCTGTGAGGAGTATACAAACCTCAAATTCTTTCAAGATTTTTCTGCTTCCACTATGTCACGAAGAAAAGATTTTCAATTTCTTACAAGGGAATTACAAGCTCTGAATATCCGATACAGATGGGGATTCCCTGTTAAAGTTTTATTTAGGCATGATGGTCAGAACTATGTTATAACATCACCGGAAGAGGGAAAGGATTTTTTACAAATATTTTCGCCAAGACGTCACGAATCTAAGGGACAAAGATTTGATCGCAGAATGCATACCAAAATTGCAGAAGCTGCAGCTATATTGGATGAAGGAGCCATTATTGCGGAGTAATAGGTTTGATTTATTGATATGTGCTCTATACATATAGACATTGATTTTTTTTCCGTGTTTTTCTATTTTTTGTTTTCTTTTTGCAAGTTGATGGCGCTGACTGGGCGTGCCACACCTATTTCAAATCTCTGGAATTTCCTTATTCCTCTATTGTTCTCAGGAGTAAACAACCGGAACTTCTTTGTTAAATAAACATTGCAGTATCTCTGCAGGAGCATGGATATGTTGTTAAGAAACACTGCTACAGGGACACCGCCAAGCTATTGTTTTAAAACTATCCATATATTTTTGAGGTCTTTTTTTAACTGTCTTAATTCGAACTGGCTACTTGTTGATAATGTTTCTTTTTTATTATTTATTTCCATTTTTATTTGTTTTCTTTTGTTTCTATTTTTTTTCTTATATGTGTGGGTCTTTAATAGATTTCTTTTATTTTTTATTTTTTTCATTCGTTTTTATGCAACGTTATTAATTATTACATTATCCCTGTCCTCACTGTTCTCTCGCTACCACCCCAACAGTAAGGCCTTTTTTTTTACCATCAATGGAGAGGAGTATATTTTTAATTTCTTTTTACTCCTCTCTTTGGGCCTATTTTTTTATCTTTGGTATATATTTTATTTGTTCCAAATTTAGTTGGTTCCCCATTAGGAAGGGAATCATTTCTTTTTTAGTTTTGTTGTTTTTCCCCTACCCATTTGTAATCAATGGAAGCTCTTGTGTGATACTTCTTATTTTGTTTCTTTTGGTTCTCTCGCTGTGCGTGCTTGTACCTCCTTTACAATACCCTTTCAGGTTTTTAAAATTTGATGTGTTAGGCCCAATCCCTTTATTTTGTGTTTTAGCCATTCACAGTCTTGTGTTCATTTTTGATGTTCCTTATAATCAATGGTATTGAAAATAATGTCCTTTAATGTTAAGGGATTGGGCTCTTTTCATAAAAGAAGGCTGTTGTTGAAGGAGGCTAGGGAGAAGCGTGTAGATGTTTTGTGCATACAGGAGTCCCACTTTAAAAATGATTTTAATCCCCACATTTTTGCTAGGTATTATCCCATTCAATTTCATTCTAAGTTTTCTTCAAAGGCTAGGGGAACTTCTATTTTTTTTAACAAATCATTGGCTATCAAGACTTTGACAACTATTATTGATCCTGACGGTAGATATGTGTTATGGGTGGGTAAAGTGAATAACGTAGATTATTCCATTTTCAACGTTTATTTTCCAACGAGTTCCCAATTTCAATATTTGAAAAACGTTATGCAAACAGCTCTTGATGAATGTAGGGGGAGAGTGATTGTTTGTGGTGATACTAATTTCGTATTGGACCCTGAAAGTGATGTCTCGAGGGAGGAATCCTCTTCCAATTCAAATTCTTATATGTCCACTGCAAAGAGGTGCTCCAAATTGTTGCAATCCAAATGTTACTATGATGTGTGGCGTCTCCTACATCCTAATGAAAGAGATTATACTTTTTACTCAGCTGGCCACAATATGTACTCTCGTATCGATCGCTTTCTAGTGCCTGAAAATATGTTAGCTTTCATTGAGAAAGCTGAAATTTTAGATTTTAAATGGTCGGATCATGCTCCTATTACTCTGGGTATTCATGAAACAATACCACATGTTCCTTATAGACCTTGGAGACTGAATGATTTCATTTTGAATAACATAGATGAAAAAATCTTGGCTGAAAAAACGTTATCTTCATATTTTGAAGAAAACATTACTGAAGATATTCCATATTCTACTATTTGGAATGCTCATAAGGCTGTGTTAAGAGGACATTTTATTCAGAGAAATTCTTATATTAGGAAAACATCGTCTGCAAATGTTAAAACTTTGGAGAAAGAATTATATAATTTAAATTTAGCAAATAAGTTAGGCCCTTCTTTCTCTGTTTCAGCTTTAATTAAAGACGTGAAAACAAAATTGGATAAACTTAATTCGGAAAAGACTGCTAAAACTTTACGATCTTTAAAAATGTCATTTTACTCAAAGGGTAATAAAGCCTCTAATTTATTAGCGAATAAATTAAAACAAAAAACTATACAATCTAGAATAGCTTATATATTGGATGATTCTGGCCAGAAAATTTTACATCCTAGGGACATATCTAATTCTTTTGCTGCATATTATAAGTCACTTTATAACCTTAAAGATTCCCCTCTGGAAACGCAACCAACCTCTGCTAAAATAACTGAATTTTTGGATAAAACTAATCTCCCTAGAATCCCTGATTTTCATGTTGAATTTCTTGAGTCGGACATTTCTTTGGAGGAGGTGCTTCAAGCTATTAAAGATACTCCATCTGGTAAGGCACCGGGTCCTGATGGTTTTTCTGCTCTATACTATCACAAATTTAAAAATATCTTATTGCCACATTTAACGAAATTGTTTAACGAATATTGGAAAAATGGCTATATTCCTGATGAATCCCTGTGTGCCCAAATTTCTACTCTACCTAAACCCGGGAAGGAACCTGATAGGTGTTCCAATTTTAGGCCCATTTCCCTAATTAATAATGACACCAAATTATACTCGAAAATATTAGCTAATCGTATCTCAAATTTATTGCCTCTGCTTGTTCATAATGATCAAGTAGGTTTTATTCCCAGACGTCAAGCAACAGACAATACGAGACGTTTTATTAATTTGATCTCATATATTCAAAAATCTAAACACCCCTCTTTATTTTTATCACTCGATGCTGAAAAGGCATTTGATAGGGTCCATTGGGGATATTTGGAAGATGTTTTGATTCGGTTTGGGTTCCCAGCTGCTTTGAGAAAAGCTATTTTTGCTTTGTATCAGAAGCCTACTGCAAAAGTGCTGGCCTCTGGAGTTTTGTCCGACTCATTCTCGTTATCCAATGGGACTAGGCAGGGTTGCCCTTTGTCACCTTTACTTTTTGCTTTAGCTATTGAGCCTTTGACTGAGGCAATAAGAGTTGATAGTAATATTCAGGGTGTTACAATAGATGGAGATACTCACAAATTGGGTTTATTTGCAGACGATGTAATTCTTACGTTAAGTGATCCAGCTACTTCTATGGGTCATTTATTTTCTCTTCTTAGAGAATTTCGTGAAGTGTCCTTTTATAAAATTAATGATAGCAAAACACAGGCATTACCATTCCATATAAAGAGGAATGATTTGACTGCTCTTAAAAGATCGTATTACTTTGACTGGAGGAAGAGCTTTATTTCCTATTTAGGCATTAATTTATGTAAAAATTTAAAACATATGTATGCTTACAATTTAAAGACTTTTTGGCCCTCTTTGCTACTGGATCTTGAG
Source organism: Spea bombifrons (assembly GCF_027358695.1). Taxonomy (NCBI): domain Eukaryota; kingdom Metazoa; phylum Chordata; class Amphibia; order Anura; family Pelobatidae; genus Spea; species Spea bombifrons. Next base: position 43,389,335 of record NC_071091.1, read on the forward strand.
AGGTGGGACAATCTTGAGATTTCATGGTTGGGTAGAATACACTCCATTAAGATGGTTATTCTCCCTAAGATTTTGTATTTTTTAAGAGCCATACCTTTAAGTGTGCCTATTTCTTTTTTTGATTCGGTGCATTCTGCCCTCATAAAGTTTATATGGAGGAAGAAGCCTAGCAGAGTCAAATTTACCACTTTGACTAATTCTAGAGACAATTTCCGATTGGGGGTGCCAGATTTTAGGAATTATTATTATGCATCGAATGCGTCTAGCGCTTTCAAATTTAATTTGGACAGGGATTGGCCTAGATGGCTTATTATGGAAATTAATAAACTAAAACCTTTTTGTATAAAAGATGTTTTATGGGTTTCACATTCTAATCGGCCCAGGTTTACAAATATGTACCCCTCAACTAAATTGGCTATACTCTCTTGGGATAGATTATTTAATAAACTACCAGGATCTATTACTTGGTCCAGGGCGATGTCACTTGGTTCCTTGAGATATGTTCTTCCAGACCTAGATATAGATTACTGGAATGGCAAACATATTTTTTCTATTAATGATTTCTTTAAGAATAATTCGGCTCTATCATTTCCAAAATTACAAAAAAATATAATTTAGATGCTGACAGGCAATGTGATTATGACTTCATTCTTCAAATTATTCAAGAACGATTTAATATATCTGATTTTGATGTGGATCAGTCTCATTTAGCTTTGACTGATATAGAGACAGTTTATATTAATGCCCCGGACCTGACAGGTACTATCTCATTGTGTTACTCTTCCCTCTCCTCGAAGGTTTCAGAAAAACTTAAATTTTTATCGGCCTGGGAAGAAGAATTAGGTAAAACATACGATCTAGCTGTCTGGAATGATGTGTTCTCGGGACTAAGGGGCATAACACAATGCGCACAACATTTTGAAAATCATTTTAAGCTAATATACAGATGGTACCTGACCCCGGAAAGGCTTTTTCGCATGAAGATGACTACAAGTTTTAAATGTTGGAGAGGCTGTAATGGCCCATGTAATCTCCTTCATATTTTTTGGGATTGTCCATTAATTAAACCTATGTGGGACTCTTTATTACCAATAATTAGGCTTATAAATAGCGAGATTGAGGTACTTGGGCCAGAACTATGTATTTTTAAACATTTTCCATCTGATTTGCCTAAAATAGATAAGATCATCATAGGTCATTTGCTGATTGCAGCTACTATCCTTATCCCTAAGTATTGGAAAACAGGAGTTGTTCCGACTATAAAAGAAATCTTGTATATGACTTTGGAGAATAAATCTTATGAATCTTCCATTAGGCCACCCTCAGCTTTTAAAACACAACTTTTATTTTTTTGGGACACCTGGGAAGAGAAAATTAGAAAGAAATTTTTACTTTAGTTTATCTTTTTTGTTCCTTTAAATTATTATTTTTTTAATTTTACATTTCTGCACGCTTCTTCTTAATCTTTCATCAATATGTATTTTTTTTATATGGCGAGATAACTTTGGTTAAAGTGAAGACAGAGACTTCCGGATTGAAGATTTTAATAATTTACATTTCCATTTTACCCCCCTGTTTTTTCCCCCCTTGTTTTTTTTTTCTCTCTTTCGAGTGATAATTGTTGTGACTACTATTTCCCAATTCTATGGTTTCAATTTGAATTATTATTGTACACTGTATATTGTATGTGCTGTTTGATGTTATAATTACATTTACTTTTGTTTTGTATTTTATAAAACTGTAATAAAAAATATTTGAAAAGTATGTGGAAGCTACAAGCAATACAGTATTTGGATGAAAACATGAAGCTATCTACACCTAGCACCATACTTTTTTGCAAAAAAACTTTTTTTGTTTCTAATTCACCAAAACTGCTTTAAATCATGCCTTTAGCTGCCCAAATAACAACCAACATTAAAGTAATGTTGTGGGGTGCAGTATGTGGAAGCTACAAGCAATACAGTATTTGGATGAAAACATGAAGCTAGTTACACTTAGCACCATACTTTTTTGCAAAAAAACTTTTTTTGTTTCTAATTCACCAAAACTGCTTTAAATCATGCCTTTAGCTGCCCAAATAACAACCAACATTAAAGTAATGTTGTGGGGTGCAGTAAGTGGAAGCTACAAGCAATACAGTATTTGGATTAAAACATGAAGCTATCTACTTTTCAAATGATGAAGCTATCTACACCTAGCACCATACTTTTTTGCAAAAAAACTTTTTTTGTTTCTAATTCACCAAAACTGCTTTAAATCATGCCTTCAGCAGCCCAAATAACAACCAACATAAAAGTAATGTTGTGGGGTGCAGTATGTGGAAGCTACAAGCAATACAGTATTTGGATGAAAACATGAAGCTAGTAACACTTAGCACCATACTTTTTTGCAAAAAAACTTTTTTTGTTTCTAATTCACCAAAACTGCTTTAAATCATGCCTTTAGCAGCCCAAATAACAACCAACATTAAAGTAATGTTGTGGGGTGCAGTATGTGGAAGCTACAAGCAATACAGTATTTGGATGAAAACATGAAGCTAGTTACAATTAGCACCATACTTTTTTGCAAAAAAACTTTTTTTGTTTCTAATTCACCAAAACTGCTTTAAATCATGCCTTTAGCTGTCCAAATAACAACCAACATTAAAGTAATGTTGTGGGGTGCAGTATGTGGAAGCTACAAGCAATACAGTATTTGGATTAAAACATGAAGCTATCTACTTTTCAAATGATGAAGCTATCTACACCTAGCACCATACTTTTTTGCAAAAAAACTTTTTTTGTTTCTAATTCACCAAAACTGCTTTAAATCATGCCTTCAGCAGCCCAAATAACAACCAACATAAAAGTAATGTTGTGGGGTGCAGTATGTGGAAGCTACACGCAATACAGTATTTGGATGAAAACATGAAGCTAGTTACACTTAGCACCATACTTTTTTGCAAAAAAACTTTTTTTGTTTCTAATTCACCAAAACTGCTTTAAATCATGCCTTCAGCAGCCCAAATAACAACCAACATAAAAGTAATGTTGTGGGGTGCAGTATGTGGAAGCTACAAGCAATACAGTATTTGGATGAAAACATGAAGCTAGTTACACTTAGCACCATACTTTTTTGCAAAAAAACTTTTTTTGTTTCTAATTCACCAAAACTGCTTTAAATCATGCCTTCAGCAGCCCAAATAACAACCAACATAAAAAGTAATGTTGTGGGATGCAGTATGTGGAAGCTACACGCAATACAGTATTTGGATGAAAACATGAAGCTATCTACACCTAGCACCATACTTTTTTGCAAAAAAACTTTTTTTGTTTCTAATTCACCAAAACTGCTTTAAATCATGCCTTCAGCAGCCCAAATAACAACCAACATAAAAGTAATGTTGTGGGATGCAGTATGTGGAAGCTACACGCAATACAGTATTTGGTTGAAAACATGAAGCTATCTACACCTAGCACCATACTTTTTTGCAAAAAAACTTTTTTTGTTTCTAATTCACCAAAACTGCTTTAAATCATGCCTTCAGCAGCCCAAATAACAACCAACATAAAAGTAATGTTGTGGGATGCAGTATGTGGAAGCTACACGCAATACAGTATTTGGATGAAAACATGAAGCTATCTACACCTAGCACCATACTTTTTTGCAAAAAAACTTTTTTTGTTTCTAATTCACCAAAACTGCTTTAAATCATGCCTTCAGCAGCCCAAATAACAACCAACATAAAAGTAATGTTGTGGGGTGCAGTATGTGGAAGCTACAAGCAATACAGTATTTGGATTAAAACATGAAGCTATCTACTTTTCACATGATGAAGCTATCTACACCTAGCACCATACTTTTTTGCAAAAAAACTTTTTTTGTTTCTAATTCACCAAAACTGCTTTAAATCATGCCTTCAGCAGCCCAAATAACAACCAACATAAAAGTAATGTTGTGGGGTGCAGTATGTGGAAGCTACAAGCAATACAGTATTTGGATGAAAACATGAAGCTAGTTACACTTAGCACCATACTTTTTTGCAAAAAACTTTTTTTGTTTCTAATTCACCAAAACTGCTTTAAATCATGCCTTCAGCAGCCCAAATAACAACCAACATAAAAGTAATGTTGTGGGGTGTAGTATGTGGAAGCTACAAGCAATACAGTATTTGGATGAAAACATGAAGCTAGTTACACTTAGCACCATACTTTTTTGCAAAAAAACTTTTTTTGTTTCTAATTCACCAAAACTGCTTTAAATCATGCCTTCAGCAGCCCAAATAACAACCAACATAAAAAGTAATGTTGTGGGATGCAGTATGTGGAAGCTACGGGGGCGTGGCTTGACCATCGAGTGAGATGGCAGCATAGTGCAAGAGCTCTGTGAGGATTTGGGCTTTTTTCATTAAAAAAACAGCATTCAACTGTGGACCCGTTCCAGAATCGAACTACTATTGGACTGATTGGAAGATGCAAAAGCAGAAGTTTTCAACCAAAACTTCGGGTGCCTCGAAACCTGTGGAAAAGCTCGTGATTGAAGACACTGAGTCCCCACGTAAGAAACAGGCTAAGATGGGTGAGGAGTTTGAGAGATCAGGTATGACTGTTACGGAACCTCGATTAATTAAGCTGCTTACGGATCTCAGGAATGGGATTCGTGATGATTTGATGAAAGAGATTTCCGTTATTAAGAAGGATATAAACGAACTGGACATTCGTGTGGATCGTACTGAACAGGCTCTTGGTCTGCAGAGGAACTCACATTTAGAGTTAGAAAAGCGTGTGGATCTGCTTGAACACCAACTCGAGCTAAGTAAACTAAAAATTGCTGATTTGGAAGATCGTAGTAGGCGCAATAATATACGGATCAGAAATATACCTGAATCCATACAAAATCAAGATCTAGGCGCATATGTTAAAAAAATTATTGGCTCAGTTCTGAAAAATCGTGCTGAACCAGAGATTTTGATTGACCGATGCCATCGGCTGCCGAAGTCCAACCGAGCTCCTAAGGAGGCTGCAAGGGACACTATAGCACGATTGCATTTCTTCCATGTTAAGGATGAGTTCCTGACTGCTGTGAGAACGGGTGCTAATCTCTGTGAGGAGTATACAAACCTCAAATTCTTTCAAGATTTTTCTGCTTCCACTATGTCACGAAGAAAAGATTTTCAATTTCTTACAAGGGAATTACAAGCTCTGAATATCCGATACAGATGGGGATTCCCTGTTAAAGTTTTATTTAGGCATGATGGTCAGAACTATGTTATAACATCACCGGAAGAGGGAAAGGATTTTTTACAAATATTTTCGCCAAGACGTCACGAATCTAAGGGACAAAGATTTGATCGCAGAATGCATACCAAAATTGCAGAAGCTGCAGCTATATTGGATGAAGGAGCCATTATTGCGGAGTAATAGGTTTGATTTATTGATATGTGCTCTATACATATAGACATTGATTTTTTTTCCGTGTTTTTCTATTTTTTGTTTTCTTTTTGCAAGTTGATGGCGCTGACTGGGCGTGCCACACCTATTTCAAATCTCTGGAATTTCCTTATTCCTCTATTGTTCTCAGGAGTAAACAACCGGAACTTCTTTGTTAAATAAACATTGCAGTATCTCTGCAGGAGCATGGATATGTTGTTAAGAAACACTGCTACAGGGACACCGCCCAGCTATTGTTTTAAAACTATCCATATATTTTTGAGGTCTTTTTTTAACTGTCTTAATTCGACCTGGCTACTTGTTGATAATGTTTCTTTTTTATTATTTATTTCCATTTTTATTTGTTTTCTTTTGTTTCTATTTTTTTTCTTATATGTGTGGGTCTTTAATAGATTTCTTTTATTTTTTATTTTTTTCATTCGTTTTTATGCAACGTTATTAATTATTACATTATCCCTGTCCTCACTGTTCTCTCGCTACCACCCCAACAGTAAGGCCTTTTTTTTTACCATCAATGGAGAGGAGTATATTTTTAATTTCTTTTTACTCCTCTCTTTGGGCCTATTTTTTTTATCTTTGGTATATATTTTATTTGTTCCAAATTTAGTTGGTTCCCCATTAGGAAGGGAATCATTTCTTTTTTAGTTTTGTTGTTTTTCCCCTACCCATTTGTAATCAATGGAAGCTCTTGTGTGATACTTCTTATTTTGTTTCTTTTGGTTCTCTCGCTGTGCGTGCTTGTACCTCCTTTACAATACCCTTTCATGTTTTTAAAATTTGATGTGTTAGGCCCAATCCCTTTATTTTTGTGTTTTAGCCATTCACAGTCTTGTGTTCATTTTTGATGTTCCTTATAATCAATGGTATTGAAAATAATGTCCTTTAATGTTAAGGGATTGGGCTCTTTTCATAAAAGAAGGCTGTTGTTGAAGGAGGCTAGGGAGAAGCGTGTAGATGTTTTGTGCATACAGGAGTCCCACTTTAAAAATGATTTTACTCCCCACATTTTTGCTAGGTATTATCCCATTCAATTTCATTCTAAGTTTTCTTCAAAGGCTAGGGGAACGTCTATTTTTTTTAACAAATCATTGGCTATCAAGACTTTGGCAACTATTATTGATCCTGACGGTAGATATGTGTTATGGGTGGGTAAAGTGAATAACGTAGATTATTCCATTTTCAACGTTTATTTTCCAACGAGTTCCCAATTTCAATATTTGAAAACCATTATGCAAACAGCTCTTGATGAATGTAGGGGGAGAGTGATTGTTTGTGGTGATACTAATTTCGTATTGGACCCTGAAAGTGATGTCTCGAGGGAGGACTCCTCTCCCAATTCAAATTCTTATATGTCCACTGCAAAGAGGTGCTCCAAATTGTTGCAATCCAAATGTTACTATGATGTGTGGCGTCTCCTACATCCTGATGAAAGAGATTATACTTTTTACTCAGCTGGCCACAATATGTACTCTCGTATCGATCGCTTTCTAGTGCCTGAAAATATGTTAGCTTTCATTGAGAAAGCTGAAATTTTAGATTTTAAATGGTCAGATCATGCTCCTATTACTCTGGGTATTCATGAAACAATACCACATGTTCCTTATAGACCTTGGAGACTGAATGATTTCATTTTGAATAACATAGATGAAAAAATCTTGGCTGAAAAAACGTTATCTTCATATTTTGAAGAAAACATTACTGAAGATATTCCATATTCTACTATTTGGAATGCTCATAAGGCTGTGTTAAGAGGACATTTTATTCAGAGAAATTCTTATATTAGGAAAACATCGTCTGCAAATGTTAAAACTTTGGAGAAAGAATTATATAATTTAAATTTAGCAAATAAGTTAGGCCCTTCTTTCTCTGTTTCAGCTTTAATTAAAGACGTGAAAACAAAATTGGATAAACTTAATTTGGAAAAGACTGCTAAAACTTTACGATCTTTAAAAATGTCATTTTACTCAAAGGGTAATAAAGCCTCTAATTTATTAGCGAATAAATTAAAACAAAAAACTATACAATCTAGAATAGCTTATATATTGGATGATTCTGGCCAGAAAATTTTGCATCCTAGGGACATATCTAATTCTTTTGCTGCATATTATAAGTCACTTTATAACCTTAAAGATTCCCCTCTGGAAACGCAACCAACCTCTGCTAACATAACTGAATTTTTGGATAAAACTAATCTCCCTAGAATCCCTGATTTTTATGTTGAATTTCTTGAGTCGGACATTTCTTTGGAGGAGGTGCTTCAAGCTATTAAAGATACTCCATCTGGTAAGGCACCGGGTCCTGATGGTTTTTCTGCTCTATACTATCACAAATTTAAAAATATCTTATTGCCACATTTAACGAAATTGTTTAACGAATATTGGAAAAATGGCTATATTCCTGATGAATCCCTTTGTGCCCAAATTTCTACTTTACTTAAACCCGGGAAGGAACCTGATAGGTGTTCCAATTTTAGGCCCATTTCTCTAATTAATAATGACACCAAATTATACTCGAAAATATTAGCTAATCGTATCTCAAATTTATTGCCTCTGCTTGTTCATAATGATCAAGTAGGTTTTATTCCCAGACGTCAAGCAACAGACAATACGAGACGTTTTATTAATTTGATCTCATATATTCAAAAATCTAAACACCCCTCTTTATTTTTATCACTCGATGCTGAAAAGGCATTTGATAGGGTCCATTGGGGATATTTGGAAGATGTTTTGATTCGGTTTGGGTTCCCAGCTGCTTTGAGAAAAGCTATTTTTGCTTTGTATCAGAAGCCTACTGCAAAAGTGCTGGCCTCTGGAGTTTTGTCCGACTCATTCTCGTTATCCAATGGGACTAGGCAGGGTTGCCCTTTGTCACCTTTACTTTTTGCTTTAGCTATTGAGCCTTTGGCTGAGGCAATAAGAGTTGATAGTAATATTCAGGGTGTTACAATAGATGGAGATACTCACAAATTGGGTTTATTTGCAGACGATGTAATTCTTACGTTAAGTGATCCAGCTACTTCTATGGGTCATTTATTTTCTCTTCTTAGAGAATTTCGTGAAGTGTCCTTTTATAAAATTAATGATAGCAAAACACAGGCATTACCATTCCATATAAAGAGGAATGATTTGACTGCTCTTAAAAGATCGTATGACTTTGACTGGAGGAAGAGCTTTATTTCCTATTTAGGCATTAATTTATGTAAAAATTTAAAACATATGTATGCTTACAATTTAAAGACTTTTTGGCCCTCTTTGCTACTGGATCTTGAGAGGTGGGACAATCTTGAGATTTCATGGTTGGGTAGAATACACTCCATTAAGATGGTTATTCTCCCTAAGATTTTGTATTTTTTAAGAGCCATACCTTTAAGTGTGCCTATTTCTTTTTTTGATTCGGTGCGTTCTGCCCTCATAAAGTTTATATGGAGGAAGAAGCCTAGCAGAGTCAAATTTACCACTTTGACTAATTCTAGAGACAATTTCGGATTGGGGGTGCCAGATTTTAGGAATTATTATTATGCATCGAATGCGTCTAGCACTTTCAAATTTAATTTGGACAGGGATTGGCCTAGATGGCTTATTATGGAAATTAATAAACTAAAACCTTTTTGTATAAAAGATGTTTTATGGGTTTCACATTCTAATCGGCCCAGGTTTACAAAAATGTACCCCTCAACTAAATTGGCTATACTCTCTTGGGATAGATTATTTAATAAACTACCAGGATCTATTACTTGGTCCAGGGCGATGTCACTTGGTTCCTTGAGATATGTTCTTCCAGACCTAGATATAGATTACTGGAATGGCAAACATATTTTTTCTATTAATGATTTCTTTAAGAATAATTCGGCTCTATCATTTCCAAAATTACAAAAAAAATATAATTTAGATGCTGACAGGCAATGTGATTATGACTTCATTCTTCAAATTATTCAAGAACGATTTAATATATCTGATTTTGATGTGGATCAGTCTCATTTAGCTTTGACTGATATAGAGACAGTTTATATTAATGCCCCGGACCTGACAGGTACTATCTCATTGTGTTACTCTTCCCTCTCCTCGAAGGTTTCAGAAAAACTTAAATTTTTATCGGCCTGGGAAGAGGAATTAGGTAAAACATACGATCTAGCTGTCTGGAATGATGTGTTCTCGGGACTAAGGGGCATAACACAATGCGCACAACATTTTGAAAATCATTTTAAGATAATATACAGATGGTACCTGACCCCGGAAAGGCTTTTTCGCATGAAGATGACTACAAGTTTTAAATGTTGGAGAGGCTGTAATGGCCCAGGTAATCTCCTTCATATTTTTTGGGATTGTCCATTAATTAAACCTATGTGGGACTCTTTATTACCAATAATTAGGCTTATAAATAGCGAGATTGAGGTACTTGGGCCAGAACTATGTATTTTTAAACATTTTCCGTCTGATTTGCCTAAAATAGATAAGATCATCATAGGTCATTTGCTGATTGCAGCTACTATCCTTATCCCTAAGTATTGGAAAACAGGAGTTGTTCCGACTATAAAAGAAATCTTGTATATGACTTTGGAGAATAAATCTTATGAATCTTCCATTAGGCCACCCTCAGCTTTTAAAACACAACTTTTATTTTTTTGGGACACCTGGGAAGAGAAAATTAGAAAGAAATTTTTACTTTAGTTTATCTTTTTTGTTCCTTTAAATTATTATTTTTTTTATTTTACATTTCTGCACGCTTCTTCTTAATCTTTCATCCATATGTATTTTTTTTAAATGGCGAGATAACTTTGGTTAAAGTGAAGACAGAGACTTCCGGATTGAAGATTTTAATAATTTCCATTTCCATTTTACCCCCCTGTTTTTTCCCCCCTTGTTTTTTTTTTCTCTCTCTTTCGAGTGATAATTGTTGTAACTACTATTTCCCAATTCTATGGTTTCAATTTGAATTATTATTGTACACTGTATATTGTATGTGCGATACTGTTTGACAGTCTCATCTGTTTGATGTTATAATTACATTTACTTTTGTTTTGTATTTTATAAAACTGTAATAAAAAATATTTGAAAAGTATGTGGAAGCTACACGCAATACAGTATTTGGATGAAAACATGAAGCTATCTACACCTAGCACCATACTTTTTTGCAAAAAAACTTTTTTTGTTTCTAATTCACCAAAACTGCTTTAAATCATGCCTTCAGCAGCCCAAATAACAACCAACATAAAAGTAATGTTGTTGGATGCAGTATGTGGAAGCTACACGCAATACAGTATTTGGTTGAAAACATGAAGCTATCTACACCTAGCACCATACTTTTTTGCAAAAAAACTTTTTTTGTTTCTAATTCACCAAAACTGCTTTAAATCATGCCTTCAGCAGCCCAAATAACAACCAACATAAAAGTAATGTTGTGGGATGCAGTATGTGGAAGCTACACGCAATACAGTATTTGGATGAAAACATGAAGCTATCTACACCTAGCACCATACTTTTTTGCAAAAAAACTTTTTTTGTTTCTAATTCACCAAAACTGCTTTAAATCATGCCTTCAGCAGCCCAAATAACAACCAACATAAAAGTAATGTTGTGGGATGCAGTATGTGGAAGCTACACACAATACAGTATTTGGATGAAAACATGAAGCTATCTACACCTAGCACCATACTTTTTTGCAAAAAAACTTTTTTTGTTTCTAATTCACCAAAACTGCTTTAAATCATGCCTTCAGCAGCCCAAATAACAACCAACATAAAAGTAATGTTGTGGGATGCAGTATGTGGAAGCTACACACAATACAGTATTTGGATGAAAACATGAAGCTATCTACACCTAGCACCATACTTTTTTGCAAAAAAACTTTTTTTGTTTCTAATTCACCAAAACTGCTTTAAATCATGCCTTCAGCAGCCCAAATAACAACCAACATAAAAGTAATGTTGTGGGATGCAGTATGTGGAAGCTACAAGCAATACAGTATTTGGATGAAAACATGAAGCTATCTACACCTAGCACCATACTTTTTTGCAAAAAAACTTTTTTTGTTTCTAATTCACCAAAACTGCTTTAAATCATGCCTTTAGCTGCCCAAATAACAACCAACATAAAAGTAATGTTGTGGGGTGCAGTATGTGGAAGCTACACGCAATACAGTATTTGGATGAAAACATGAAGCTAGTTACACTTAGCACCATACATTTTTTGCAAAAAAACTTTTTTTGTTTCTAATTCACCAAAACTGCTTTAAATCATGCCTTCAGCAGCCCAAATAACAACCAACATAAAAGTAATGTTGTGGGATGCAGTATGTGGAAGCTACAAGCAATACAGTATTTGGATGAAAACATGAAGCTAGTTACACTTAGCACCATACTTTTTTGCAAAAAAACTTTTTTTGTTTCTAATTCACCAAAACTGCTTTAAATCATGCCTTCAGCAGCCCAAATAACAACCAACATAAAAGTAATGTTGTGGGGTGCAGTATGTGGAAGCTACAAGCAATACAGTATTTGGATGAAAACATGAAGCTAGTTACACCTAGCACCATACTTTTTTGCAAAAAAACTTTTTTTGTTTCTAATTCACCAAAACTGCTTTAAATCATGCCTTCAGCAGCCCAAATAACAACCAACATAAAAAGTAATGTTGTGGGATGCAGTATGTGGAAGCTACACGCAATACAGTATTTGAATGAAAACATGAAGCTATCTACACCTAGCACCATACTTTTTTGCAAAAAAACTTTTTTTGTTTCTATTTCACCAAAACTGCTTTAAATCATGCCTTCAGCAGCCCAAATAACAACCAACATAAAAGTAATGTTGTGGGGTGCAGTATGTGGAAGCTACAAGCAATACAGTATTTGGATGAAAACATGAAGCTAGTTACACTTAGCACCATACTTTTTTGCAAAAAAACTTTTTTTGTTTCTAATTCACCAAAACTGCTTTAAATCATGCCTTCAGCAGCCCAAATAACAACCAACATAAAAAGTAATGTTGTGGGATGCAGTATGTGGAAGCTACACGCAATACAGTATTTGGATGAAAACATGAAGCTATCTACACCTAGCACCATACTTTTTTGCAAAAAAACTTTTTTTGTTTCTAATTCACCAAAACTGCTTTAAATCATGCCTTCAGCAGCCCAAATAACAACCAACATAAAAGTAATGTTGTGGGATGCAGTATGTGGAAGCTACAAGCAATACAGTATTTGGTTGAAAACATGAAGCTAGTTACACTTAGCACCATACTTTTTTGCAAAAAAACTTTTTTTGTTTCTAATTCACCAAAACTGCTTTAAATCATGCCTTCAGCAGCCCAAATAACAACCAACATAAAAGTAATGTTGTGGGATGCAGTATGTGGAAGCTACAAGCAATACAGTATTTGGATGAAAACATGAAGCTATCTACACCTAGCACCATACTTTTTTGCAAAAAAACTTTTTTTGTTTCTAATTCACCAAAACTGCTTTAAATCATGCCTTTAGCTGCCCAAATAACAACCAACATTAAAGTAATGTTGTGGGGTGCAGTATGTGGAAGCTACAAGCAATACAGTATTTGGATTAAAACATGAAGCTATCTATTTTCAAATGATGAAGCTATCTACACCTAGCACCATACTTTTTTGCAAAAAAACTTTTTTGTTTCTAATTCACCAAAACTGCTTTAAATCATGCCTTCAGCAGCCCAAATAACAACCAACATAAAAGTAATGTTGTGGGGTGCAGTATGTGGAAGCTACAAGCAATACAGTATTTGGATTAAAACATGAAGCTATCTACTTTTCACATGATGAAGCTATCTACACCTAGCACCATACTTTTTTGCAAAAAAACTTTTTTTGTTTCTAATTCACCAAAACTGCTTTAAATCATGCCTTCAGCAGCCCAAATAACAACCAACATAAAAGTAATGTTGTGGGGTGCAGTATGTGGAAGCTACAAGCAATACAGTATTTGGATGAAAACATGAAGCTAGTTACACTTAGCACCATACTTTTTTGCAAAAAACTTTTTTTGTTTCTAATTCACCAAAACTGCTTTAAATCATGCCTTCAGCAGCCCAAATAACAACCAACATAAAAGTAATGTTGTGGGGTGCAGTATGTGGAAGCTACAAGCAATACAGTATTTGGATGAAAACATGAAGCTAGTTACACTTAGCACCATACTTTTTTGCAAAAAAACTTTTTTTGTTTCTAATTCACCAAAACTGCTTGAAATCATGCCTTCAGCAGCCCAAATAACAACCAACATAAAAAGTAATGTTGTGGGATGCAGTATGTGGAAGCTACACGCAATACAGTATTTGGATGAAAACATGAAGCTATCTACACCTAGCACCATACTTTTTTGCAAAAAAACTTTTTTTGTTTCTAATTCACCAAAACTGCTTTAAATCATGCCTTCAGCAGCCCAAATAACAACCAACATAAAAGTAATGTTGTGGGGTGCAGTATGTGGAAGCTACAAGCAATACAGTATTTGGATTAAAACATGAAGCTATCTACTTTTCAAATGATGAAGCTATCTACACCTAGCACCATACTTTTTTGCAAAAAAACTTTTTTTGTTTCTAATTCACCAAAACTGCTTTAAATCATGCCTTCAGCAGCCCAAATAACAACCAACATAAAAGTAATGTTGTGGGGTGCAGTATGTGGAAGCTACAAGCAATACAGTATTTGGATGAAAACATGAAGCTAGTTACACTTAGCACCATACTTTTTTGCAAAAAACCTTTTTTGTTTCTAATTCACCAAAACTGCTTTAAATCATGCCTTCAGCAGCCCAAATAACAACCAACATAAAAGTAATGTTGTGGGGTGCAGTATGTGGAAGCTACAAGCAATACAGTATTTGGATGAAAACATGAAGCAAGTTACACTTAGCACCATACTTTTTTGCAAAAAAACTTTTTTTGTTTCTAATTCACCAAAACTGCTTTAAATCATGCCTTCAGCAGCCCAAATAACAACCAACATAAAAGTAATGTTGTGGGATGCAGTATGTGGAAGCTACACGCAATACAGTATTTGGATGAAAACATGAAGCTATCTACACCTAGCACCATACTTTTTTGCAAAAAAACTTTTTTTGTTTCTAATTCACCAAAACTGCTTTAAATCATGCCTTCAGCAGCCCAAATAACAACCAACATAAAAGTAATGTTGTGGGGTGCAGTATGTGGAAGCTACAAGCAGTACAGTATTTGGATGAAAACATGAAGCTAGTTACACTTAGCACCATACTTTTTTGCAAAAAAACTTTTTTTGTTTCTAATTCACCAAAACTGCTTTAAATCATGCCTTTAGCAGCCCAAATAACAACCAACATTAAAGTAATGTTGTGGGGTGCAGTATGTGGAAGCTACAAGCAATACAGTATTTGGATGAAAACATGAAGCTAGTTACACTCTTAGCACCATACTTTTTTGCAAAAAAACTTTTTTTTCTTTCTAATTCACCAAAACTGCTTTAAATCATGCCTTCAGCAGCCCAAATAACAACCAACATAAAAGTAATGTTGTGGGGTGCAGTATGTGGAAGCTACGATTGGGGGTGCCAGATTTTAGGAATTATTATTATGCATCGAATGCGTCTAGCGCTTTCAAATTTAATTTGGACAGGGATTGGCCTAGATGGCTGATTATGGAAATTAATAAACTAAAACCTTTTTGTATAAAAGATGTTTCATGGGTTTCACATTCTAATCGGCCCAGGTTTACAAAAATGTACCCCTCAACTAAATTGGCTATACTCTCTTGGGATAGATTATTTAATAAACTACCAGGATCTATTACTTGGTCCAGGGCGATGTCACTTGGTTCCTTGAGATATGTTCTTCCAGACCTAGATATAGATTACTGGAATGGCAAACATATTTTTTCTATTAATGATTTCTTTAAGAATAATTCGGCTCTATCATTTACAAAATTACAAAAAAAATATAATTTAGATGCTGACAGGCAATGTGATTATGACTTCATTCTTCAAATTATTCAATAACGATTTAATATATCTGATTTTGATGTGGATCAGTCTCATTTAGCTTTGACTGATATAGAGACAGTTTATATTAATGCCCCGGACCTGACAGGTACTATCTCATTGTGTTACTCTTCCCTCTCCTCAAAGGTTTCAGAAAAACTTAAATTTTTATCGGCCTGGGAAGAGGAATTAGGTAAAACATACGATCTAGCTGTCTGGAATGATGTGTTCTCGGGACTAAGGGGCATAACACAATGCGCACAACATTTTGAAAATCATTTTAAGATAATATACAGATGGTACCTGACCCCGGAAAGGCTTTTTCGCATGAAGATGACTACAAGTTTTAAATGTTGGAGAGGCTGTAATGGCCCAGGTAATCTCCTTCATATTTTTTGGGATTGTCCATTAATTAAACCTATGTGGGACTCTTTATTACCAATAATTAGACTTATAAATAGCGAGATTGAGGTACTTGGGCCAGAACTATGTATTTTTAAACATTTTCCGTCTGATTTGCCTAAAATAGATAAGATCATCATAGGTCATTTGCTGATTGCTGCTACTATCCTTATCCCTAAGTATTGGAAAACAGGAGTTGTTCCGACTATAAAAGAAATCTTATATATGACTTTGGAGAATAAATCTTATGAATCTTCCATTAGGCCACCCTCAGCTTTTAAACACACAACTTTTATTTTTTTGGGACACCTGGGAAGAGAAAATTAGAAAGAAATTTTTACTTTAGTTTATCTTTTTTGTTCCTTTAGATTATTATTTTTTCAATTTTGCATTTCTGCACGCTTCTTCTTAATCTTTCATCCATATGTATTTTTTTTATATGGCGAGATAACTTTGGTTAAAGTGAAGACAGAGACTTCCGGATTGAAGATTTTAATAATTTACATTTCCATTTTACCCCCCTGTTTTTTCCCCCCTTGTTTTTTTTTCTCTTTCGAGTGATAATTGTTGTAACTACTATTTCCCAATTCTATGGTTTCAATTTGAATTATTATTGTACACTGTATATTGTATGTGCGATACTGTTTGACAGTCTCATCTGTTTGATGTTATAATTACATTTACTTTTGTTTTGTATTTTATAAAACTGTAATAAAAAATATTTGAAAAGTATGTGGAAGCTACAAGCAATACAGTATTTGGATGAAAACATGAAGCTAGTTACACTTAGCACCATACTTTTTTGCAAAAAAACTTTTTTTGTTTCTAATTCACCAAAACTGCTTTAAATCATGCCTTCAGCAGCCCAAATAACAACCAACATAAAAGTAATGTTGTGGGGTGCAGTATGTGGAAGCTACAAGCAATACAGTATTTGGATGAAAACATGAAGCTAGTTACACTTAGCACCATACTTTTTTGCAAAAAAACTTTTTTTGTTTCTAATTCACCAAAACTGCTTTAAATCATGCCTTCAGCAGCCCAAATAACAACCAACATAAAAGTAATGTTGTGGGGTGCAGTATGTGGAAGCTACAAGCAATACAGTATTTGGATGAAAACATGAAGCTAGTTACACTCTTAGCACCATACTTTTTTGCAAAAAAACTTTTTTTTCTTTCTAATTCACCAAAACTGCTTTAAATCATGCCTTCAGCAGCCCAAATAACAACCAACATAAAAGTAATGTTGTGGGGTGCAGTATGTGGAAGCTACGATTGGGGGTGCCAGATTTTAGGAATTATTATTATGCATCGAATGCGTCTAGCGCTTTCAAATTTAATTTGGACAGGGATTGGCCTAGATGGCTGATTATGGAAATTAATAAACTAAAACCTTTTTGTATAAAAGATGTTTCATGGGTTTCACATTCTAATCGGCCCAGGTTTACAAAAATGTACCCCTCAACTAAATTGGCTATACTCTCTTGGGATAGATTATTTAATAAACTACCAGGATCTATTACTTGGTCCAGGGCGATGTCACTTGGTTCCTTGAGATATGTTCTTCCAGACCTAGATATAGATTACTGGAATGGCAAACATATTTTTTCTATTAATGATTTCTTTAAGAATAATTCGGCTCTATCATTTACAAAATTACAAAAAAAATATAATTTAGATGCTGACAGGCAATGTGATTATGACTTCATTCTTCAAATTATTCAAGAACGATTTAATATATCTGATTTTGATGTGGATCAGTCTCATTTAGCTTTGACTGATATAGAGACAGTTTATATTAATGCCCCGGACCTGACAGGTACTATCTCATTGTGTTACTCTTCCCTCTCCTCAAAGGTTTCAGAAAAACTTAAATTTTTATCGGCCTGGGAAGAGGAATTAGGTAAAACATACGATCTAGCTGTCTGGAATGATGTGTTCTCGGGACTAAGGGGCATAACACAATGCGCACAACATTTTGAAAATCATTTTAAGATAATATACAGATGGTACCTGACCCCGGAAAGGCTTTTTCGCATGAAGATGACTACAAGTTTTAAATGTTGGAGAGGCTGTAATGGCCCAGGTAATCTCCTTCATATTTTTTGGGATTGTCCATTAATTAAACCTATGTGGGACTCTTTATTACCAATAATTAGACTTATAAATAGCGAGATTGAGGTACTTGGGCCAGAACTATGTATTTTTAAACATTTTCCGTCTGATTTGCCTAAAATAGATAAGATCATCATAGGTCATTTGCTGATTGCAGCTACTATCCTTATCCCTAAGTATTGGAAAACAGGAGTTGTTCCGACTATAAAAGAAATCTTATATATGACTTTGGAGAATAAATCTTATGAATCTTCCATTAGGCCACCCTCAGCTTTTAAACACACAACTTTTATTTTTTTGGGACACCTGGGAAGAGAAAATTAGAAAGAAATTTTTACTTTAGTTTATCTTTTTTGTTCCTTTAGATTATTATTTTTTCAATTTTGCATTTCTGCACGCTTCTTCTTAATCTTTCATCCATATGTATTTTTTTTATATGGCGAGATAACTTTGGTTAAAGTGAAGACAGAGACTTCCGGATTGAAGATTTTAATAATTTACATTTCCATTTTACCCCCCTGTTTTTTCCCCCCTTGTTTTTTTTTCTCTTTCGAGTGATAATTGTTGTAACTACTATTTCCCAATTCTATGGTTTCAATTTGAATTATTATTGTACACTGTATATTGTATGTGCGATACTGTTTGACAGTCTCATCTGTTTGATGTTATAATTACATTTACTTTTGTTTTGTATTTTATAAAACTGTAATAAAAAATATTTGAAAAGTATGTGGAAGCTACAAGCAATACAGTATTTGGATGAAAACATGAAGCTAGTTACACTTAGCACCATACTTTTTTGCAAAAAAACTTTTTTTGTTTCTAATTCACCAAAACTGCTTTAAATCATGCCTTCAGCAGCCCAAATAACAACCAACATAAAAGTAATGTTGTGGGGTGCATTATGTGGAAGCTACAAGCAATACAGTATTTGGATGAAAACATGAAGCTAGTTACACTTAGCACCATACTTTTTTGCAAAAAAACTTTTTTTGTTTCTAATTCACCAAAACTGCTTTAAATCATGCCTTCAGCAGCCCAAATAACAACCAACATAAAAGTAATGTTGTGGGGTGCAGTATGTGGAAGCTACAAGCAATACAGTATTTGGATGAAAACATGAAGCTAGTTACACCTAGCACCATACTTTTTTGCAAAAAAACTTTTTTTGTTTCTAATTCACCAAAACTGCTTTAAATCATGCCTTCAGCAGCCCAAATAACAACCAACATAAAAAGTAATGTTGTGGGATGCAGTATGTGGAAGCTACACGCAATACAGTATTTGAATGAAAACATGAAGCTATCTACACCTAGCACCATACTTTTTTGCAAAAAACTTTTTTTGTTTCTAATTCACCAAAACTGCTTTAAATCATGCCTTCAGCAGCCCAAATAACAACCAACATAAAAGTAATGTTGTGGGGTGCAGTATGTGGAAGCTACAAGCAATACAGTATTTGGATTAAAACATGAAGCTATCTACTTTTCAAATGATGAAGCTATCTACACCTAGCACCATACTTTTTTGCAAAAAAACTTTTTTTGTTTCTAATTCACCAAAACTGCTTTAAATCATGCCTTCAGCAGCCCAAATAACAACCAACATAAAAGTAATGTTGTGGGGTGCAGTATGTGGAAGCTACAAGCAATACAGTATTTGGATGAAAACATGAAGCTAGTTACACCTAGCACCATACTTTTTTGCAAAAAAACTTTTTTTGTTTCTAATTCACCAAAACTGCTTTAAATCATGCCTTCAGCAGCCCAAATAACAACCAACATAAAAGTAATGTTGTGGAATGCAGTATGTGGAAGCTACACGCAATACAGTATTTGGTTGAAAACATGAAGCTATCTACACATAGCACCATACTTTTTTGCAAAAAAACTTTTTTTGTTTCTAATTCACCAAAACTGCTTTAAATCATGCCTTCAGCAGCCCAAATAACAACCAACATAAAAGTAATGTTGTGGGATGCAGTATGTGGAAGCCACACACAATACAGTATTTGGATGAAAACATGAAGCTATCTACACCTAGCACCATACTTTTTTGCAAAAAAACTTTTTTTGTTTCTAATTCACCAAAACTGCTTTAAATCATGCCTTCAGCAGCCCAAATAACAACCAACATAAAAGTAATGTTGTGGGATGCAGTATGTGGAAGCTACAAGCAATACAGTATTTGGATGAAAACATGAAGCTGTCTACACCTAGCACCATACTTTTTTGCCAAAAAACTTTTTTTGTTTCTAATTCACCAAAACTGCTTTAAATCATGCCTTTAGCTGCCCAAATAACAACCAACATTAAAGTAATGTTGTGGGGTGCAGTATGTGGAAGCTACAAGCAATACAGTATTTGGATTAAAACATGAAGCTATCTACTTTTCAAATGATGAAGCTATCTACACCTAGCACCATACTTTTTTGCAAAAAAACTTTTTTTGTTTCTAATTCACCAAAACTGCTTTAAATCATGCCTTCAGCAGCCCAAATAACAACCAACATAAAAGTAATGTTGTGGGGTGCAGTATGTGGAAGCTACAAGCAATACAGTATTTGGATGAAAACATGAAGCTATCTACACCTAGCACCATACTTTTTTGCAAAAAAACTTTTTTTGTTTCTAATTCACCAAAACTGCTTTAAATCATGCCTTCAGCAGCCCAAATTACAACCAACATAAAAGTAATGTTGTGGGGTGCAGTATGTGGAAGCTACAAGCAATACAGTATTTGGATGAAAACATGAAGCTAGTAACACCTAGCACCATACTTTTTTGCAAAAAAACTTTTTTGTTTCTAATTCACCAAAACTGCTTTAAATCATGCCTTTAGCTGCCCAAATAACAACCAACATTAAAGTAATGTTGTGGGGTGCAGTATGTGGAAGCTACAAGCAATACAGTATTTGGATTAAAACATGAAGCTATCTACTTTTCAAATGATGAAGCTATCTACACCTAGCACCATACTTTTTTGCAAAAAAACTTTTTTTGTTTCTAATTCACCAAAACTGCTTTAAATCATGCCTTCAGCAGCCCAAATAACAACCAACATAAAAGTAATGTTGTGGGGTGCAGTATGTGGAAGCTACAAGCAATACAGTATTTGGATGAAAACATGAAGCTAGTTACACTTAGCACCATACTTTTTTGCAAAAAAACTTTTTTTGTTTCTAATTCACCAAAACTGCTTTAAATCATGCCTTCAGCAGCCCAAATAACAACCAACATAACAGTAATGTTGTGGGATGCAGTATGTGGAAGCTACACGCAATACAGTATTTGGATGAAAACATGAAGCTATCTACACCTAGCACCATACTTTTTTGCAAAAAAACTTTTTTTGTTTCTAATTCACCAAAACTGCTTTAAATCATGCCTTCAGCAGCCCAAATAACAACCAACATAAAAGTAATGTTGTGGGATGCAGTATGTGGAAGCTACACGCAATACAGTATTTGGTTGAAAACATGAAGCTATCTACACCTAGCACCATACTTTTTTGCAAAAAAACTTTTTTTGTTTCTAATTCACCAAAACTGCTTTAAATCATGCCTTCAGCAGCCCAAATAACAACCAACATAAAAGTAATGTTGTGGGATGCAGTATGTGGAAGCTACAAGCAATACAGTATTTGGATGAAAACATGAAGCTATCTACACCTAGCACCATACTTTTTTGCAAAAAAACTTTTTTTGTTTCTAATTCACCAAAACTGCTTTAAATCATGCCTTTAGCTGCCCAAATAACAACCAACATTAAAGTAATGTTGTGGGGTGCAGTATGTGGAAGCTACAAGCAATACAGTATTTGGATTAAAACATGAAGCTATCTACTTTTCAAATGATGAAGCTATCTACACCTAGCACCATACTTTTTTGCAAAAAAACTTTTTTTGTTTCTAATTCACCAAAACTGCTTTAAATCATGCCTTCAGCAGCCCAAATAACAACCAACATAAAAGTAATGTTGTGGAATGCAGTATGTGGAAGCTACACGCAATACAGTATTTGGTTGAAAACATGAAGCTATCTACACATAGCACCATACTTTTTTGCAAAAAAACTTTTTTTGTTTCTAATTCACCAAAACTGCTTTAAATCATGCCTTCAGCAGCCCAAATAACAACCAACATAAAAGTAATGTTGTGGGATGCAGTATGTGGAAGCCACACACAATACAGTATTTGGATGAAAACATGAAGCTATCTACACCTAGCACCATACTTTTTTGCAAAAAAACTTTTTTTGTTTCTAATTCACCAAAACTGCTTTAAATCATGCCTTCAGCAGCCCAAATAACAACCAACATAAAAGTAATGTTGTGGGATGCAGTATGTGGAAGCTACAAGCAATACAGTATTTGGATGAAAACATGAAGCTGTCTACACCTAGCACCATACTTTTTTGCCAAAAAACTTTTTTTGTTTCTAATTCACCAAAACTGCTTTAAATCATGCCTTTAGCTGCCCAAATAACAACCAACATTAAAGTAATGTTGTGGGGTGCAGTATGTGGAAGCTACAAGCAATACAGTATTTGGATTAAAACATGAAGCTATCTACTTTTCAAATGATGAAGCTATCTACACCTAGCACCATACTTTTTTGCAAAAAAACTTTTTTTGTTTCTAATTCACCAAAACTGCTTTAAATCATGCCTTCAGCAGCCCAAATAACAACCAACATAAAAGTAATGTTGTGGGGTGCAGTATGTGGAAGCTACAAGCAATACAGTATTTGGATGAAAACATGAAGCTATCTACACCTAGCACCATACTTTTTTGCAAAAAAACTTTTTTTGTTTCTAATTCACCAAAACTGCTTTAAATCATGCCTTCAACAGCCCAAATTACAACCAACATAAAAGTAATGTTGTGGGGTGCAGTATGTGGAAGCTACAAGCAATACAGTATTTGGATGAAAACATGAAGCTAGTAACACCTAGCACCATACTTTTTTGCAAAAAAACTTTTTTGTTTCTAATTCACCAAAACTGCTTTAAATCATGCCTTTAGCTGCCCAAATAACAACCAACATTAAAGTAATGTTGTGGGGTGCAGTATGTGGAAGCTACAAGCAATACAGTATTTGGATTAAAACATGAAGCTATCTACTTTTCAAATGATGAAGCTATCTACACCTAGCACCATACTTTTTTGCAAAAAAACTTTTTTTGTTTCTAATTCACCAAAACTGCTTTAAATCATGCCTTCAGCAGCCCAAATAACAACCAACATAAAAGTAATGTTGTGGGGTGCAGTATGTGGAAGCTACAAGCAATACAGTATTTGGATGAAAACATGAAGCTAGTTACACTTAGCACCATACTTTTTTGCAAAAAAACTTTTTTTGTTTCTAATTCACCAAAACTGCTTTAAATCATGCCTTCAGCAGCCCAAATAACAACCAACATAACAGTAATGTTGTGGGATGCAGTATGTGGAAGCTACACGCAATACAGTATTTGGATGAAAACATGAAGCTATCTACACCTAGCACCATACTTTTTTGCAAAAAAACTTTTTTTGTTTCTAATTCACCAAAACTGCTTTAAATCATGCCTTCAGCAGCCCAAATAACAACCAACATAAAAGTAATGTTGTGGGATGCAGTATGTGGAAGCTACACGCAATACAGTATTTGGTTGAAAACATGAAGCTATCTACACCTAGCACCATACTTTTTTGCAAAAAAACTTTTTTTGTTTCTAATTCACCAAAACTGCTTTAAATCATGCCTTCAGCAGCCCAAATAACAACCAACATAAAAGTAATGTTGTGGGATGCAGTATGTGGAAGCTACAAGCAATACAGTATTTGGATGAAAACATGAAGCTATCTACACCTAGCACCATACTTTTTTGCAAAAAAACTTTTTTTGTTTCTAATTCACCAAAACTGCTTTAAATCATGCCTTTAGCTGCCCAAATAACAACCAACATTAAAGTAATGTTGTGGGGTGCAGTATGTGGAAGCTACAAGCAATACAGTATTTGGATTAAAACATGAAGCTATCTACTTTTCAAATGATGAAGCTATCTACACCTAGCACCATACTTTTTTGCAAAAAAACTTTTTTTGTTTCTAATTCACCAAAACTGCTTTAAATCATGCATTCAGCAGCCCAAATAACAACCAACATAAAAGTAATGTTGTGGGGTGCAGTATGTGGAAGCTACAAGCAATACAGTATTTGGATGAAAACATGAAGCTAGTTACACTTAGCACCATACTTTTTTGCAAAAAAACTTTTTTTGTTTCTAATTCACCAAAACTGCTTTAAATCATGCCTTCAGCAGCCCAAATAACAACCAACATAAAAGTAATGTTGTGGGGTGCAGTATGTGGAAGCTACAAGCAATACAGTATTTGGATGAAAACATGAAGCTAGTTACACTTAGCACCATACTTTTTTGCAAAAAAACGTTCTTTGTTTCTAATTCACCAAAACTGCTTTAAATCATGCCTTCAGCAGCCCAAATAACAACCAACATAAAAGTAATGTTGTGGGATGCAATATGTGGAAGCTACAAGCAATACAGTATTTGGATGAAAACATGAAGCTAGTAACACTTAGCACCATACTTTTTTGCAAAAAAACTTTTTTTGTTTCTAATTCACCAAAACTGCTTTAAATCATGCCTTCAGCAGCCCAAATAACAACCAACATAAAAGTAATGTTGTGGGGTGCAGTATGTGGAAGCTACAAGCAATACAGTATTTGGATGAAAACATGAAGCTAGTTACACTTAGCACCATACTTTTTTGCAAAAAAACTTTTTTTGTTTCTAATTCACCAAAACTGCTTTAAATCATGCCTTTAGCAGCCCAAATAACAACCAACATTAAAGTAATGTTGTGGGGTGCAGTATGTGGAAGCTACAAGCAATACAGTATTTGGATGAAAACATGAAGCTAGTTACACTCTTAGCACCATACTTTTTTGCAAAAAAACTTTTTTTTGTTTCTAATTCACCAAAACTGCTTTAAATCATGCCTTCAGCAGCCCAAATAACAACCAACATAAAAGTAATGTTGTGGGGTGCAGTATGTGGAAGCTACAAGCAATACAGTATTTGGATTAAAACATGAAGCTATCTACTTTTCAAATGATGAAGCTATCTACACCTAGCACCATACTTTTTTGCAAAAAAACTTCTTTGTTTCTAATTCACCAAAACTGCTTTAAATCATGCCTTTAGCTGCCCAAATAACAACCAACATAAAAGTAATGTTGTGGGGTGCAGTATGTGGAAGCTACAAGCAATACAGTATTTGGATGAAAACATGAAGCTAGTAACACTTAGCACCATACTTTTTTGCAAAAAAACTTTTTTTGTTTCTAATTCACCAAAACTGCTTTAAATCATGCCTTCAGCAGCCCAAATAACAACCAACATAAAAGTAATGTTGTGGGATGCAGTATGTGGAAGCTACACACAATACAGTATTTGGATGAAAACATGAAGCTATCTACACCTAGCACCATACTTTTTTGCAAAAAAACTTTTTTTGTTTCTAATTCACCAAAACTGCTTTAAATCATGCCTTCAGCAGCCCAAATAACAACCAACATAAAAGTAATGTTGTGGGATGCAGTATGTGGAAGCTACAAGCAATACAGTATTTGGATGAACACATGAAGCTATCTACACCTAGCACCATACTTTTTTGCAAAAAAACTTTTTTTGTTTCTAATTCACCAAAACTGCTTTAAATCATGCCTTTAGCTGCCCAAATAACAACCAACATTAAAGTAATGTTGTGGGGTGCAGTATGTGGAAGCTACAAGCAATACAGTATTTGGATGAAAACATGAAGCTAGTTACACTTAGCACCATACTTTTTTGCAAAAAAACTTTTTTTGTTTCTAATTCACCAAAACTGCTTTAAATCATGCCTTCAGCAGCCCAAATAACAACCAACATAAAAGTGATGTTGTGGGGTGCAGTATGTGGAAGCTACAAGCAATACAGTATTTGGATGAAAACATGAAGCAAGTTACACTTAGCACCATACTTTTTTGGAAAAAAACTTTTTTTGTTTCTAATTCACCAAAACTGCTTTAAATCATGCCTTCAGCAGCCCAAATAACAACCAACATAAAAGTAATGTTGTGGGATGCAGTATGTGGAAGCTACACGCAATACAGTATTTGGATGAAAACATGAAGCTATCTTCACCTAGCACCATACTTTTTTGCAAAAAACTTTTTTTGTTTCTAATTCACCAAAACTGCTTTAAATCATGCCTTCAGCAGCCCAAATAACAACCAACATAAAAGTAATGTTGTGGGGTGCAGTATGTGGAAGCTACAAGCAATACAGTATTTGGATGAAAACATGAAGCTATCTACACCTAGCACCATACTTTTTTGCAAAAAAACTTTTTTTGTTTCTAATTCACCAAAACTGCTTTAAATCATGCCTTCAGCAGCCCAAATAACAACCAACATAAAAGTAATGTTGTGGGGTGCAGTATGTGGAAGCTACAAGCAATACAGTATTTGGATGAAAACATGAAGCTAGTAACACTTAGCACCATACTTTTTTGCAAAAAAACTTTTTTTGTTTCTAATTCACCAAAACTGCTTTAAATCATGCCTTCAGCAGCCCAAATAACAACCAACATAAAAGTAATGTTGTGGGATGCAGTATGTGGAAGCTACAAGCAATACAGTATTTGGATGAAAACATGAAGCTAGTTACACTTAGCACCATACTTTTTTGCAAAAAAACTTTTTTTGTTTCTAATTCACCAAAACTGCTTTAAATCATGCCTTCAGCAGCCCAAATAACAACCAACATAAAAGTAATGTTGTGGGGTGCAGTATGTGGAAGCTACAAGCAATACAGTATTTGGATGAAAACATGAAGCAAGTTACAC
The DNA here is from genome assembly GCF_027358695.1 of Spea bombifrons. NCBI lineage: Eukaryota > Metazoa > Chordata > Amphibia > Anura > Pelobatidae > Spea > Spea bombifrons. Next base: position 43,416,159 of record NC_071091.1, read on the forward strand.
TTAGCACCATACTTTTTTGCAAAAAAACTTTTTTTGTTTCTAATTCACCAAACTGCTTTAAATCATGCCTTCAGCAGCCCAAATAACAACCAACATAAAAGTAATGTTGTGGGATGCAGTATGTGGAAGCTACACGCAATACAGTATTTGGATGAAAACATGAAGCTATCTACACCTAGCACCATACTTTTTTGCAAAATCTTTTTTTGTTTCTAATTCACCAAAACTGCTTTAAATCATGCCTTCAGCAGCCCAAATAACAACCAACATAAAAGTAATGTTGTGGGATGCAGTATGTGGAAGCTACACACAATACAGTATTTGGATGAAAACATGAAGCTATCTACACCTAGCACCATACTTTTTTGCAAAAAAACTTTTTTTGTTTCTAATTCCCCAAAACTGCTTTAAATCATGCCTTTAGCTGCCCAAATAACAACCAACATTAAAGTAATGTTGTGGGGTGCAGTATGTGGAAGCTACAAGCAATACAGTATTTGGATTAAAACATGAAGCTATCTACTTTTCAAATGATGAAGCTATCTACACCTAGCACCATACTTTTTTGCAAAAAAACTTTTTTTGTTTCTAATTCACCAAAACTGCTTTAAATCATGCCTTCAGCAGCCCAAATAACAACCAACATAAAAGTAATGTTGTGGGGTGCAGTATGTGGAAGCTACAAGCAATACAGTATTTGGATGAAAACATGAAGCTAGTTACACTTAGCACCATACTTTTTTGCAAAAAAACTTTTTTTGTTTCTAATTCACCAAAACTGCTTTAAATCATGCCTTCAGCAGCCCAAATAACAACCAACATAAAAGTAATGTTGTGGGGTGCATTATGTGGAAGCTACAAGCAATACAGTATTTGGATGAAAACATGAAGCTAGTTACACTTAGCACCATACTTTTTTGCAAAAAAACTTTTTTTGTTTCTAATTCACCAAAACTGCTTTAAATCATGCCTTCAGCAGCCCAAATAACAACCAACATAAAAGTAATGTTGTGGGGTGCATTATGTGGAAGCTACAAGCAATACAGTATTTGGATGAAAACATGAAGCTAGTTACACTTAGCACCATACTTTTTTGCAAAAAACTTTTTTTGTTTCTAATTCACCAAAACTGCTTTAAATCATGCCTTCAGCAGCCCAAATAACAACCAACATAAAAGTAATGTTGTGGGATGCAGTATGTGGAAGCTACAAGCAATACAGTATTTGGATGAAAACATGAAGCTATCTACACCTAGCACCATACTTTTTTGCAAAAAAACTTTTTTTGTTTCTAATTCACCAAAACTGCTTTAAATCATGCCTTCAGCAGCCCAAATAACAACCAACATAAAAGTAATGTTGTGGGGTGCAGTATGTGGAAGCTACAAGCAATACAGTATTTGGATGAAAACATGAAGCTAGTAACACTTAGCACCATACTTTTTTGCAAAAAAACTTTTTTTGTTTCTAATTCACCAAAACTGCTTTAAATCATGCCTTCAGCAGCCCAAATAACAACCAACATAAAAGTAATGTTGTGGGATGCAGTATGTGGAAGCTACACACAATACAGTATTTGGATGAAAACATGAAGCTATCTACACCTAGCACCATACTTTTTTGCAAAAAAACTTTTTTTGTTTCTAATTCACCAAAACTGCTTTAAATCATGCCTTCAGCAGCCCAAATAACAACCAACATAAAAGTAATGTTGTGGGATGCAGTATGTGGAAGCTACAAGCAATACAGTATTTGGATGAACACATGAAGCTATCTACACCTAGCACCATACTTTTTTGCAAAAAAACTTTTTTTGTTTCTAATTCACCAAAACTGCTTTAAATCATGCCTTTAGCTGCCCAAATAACAACCAACATTAAAGTAATGTTGTGGGGTGCAGTATGTGGAAGCTACAAGCAATACAGTATTTGGATTAAAACATGAAGCTATCTACTTTTCAAATGATGAAGCTATCTACACCTAGCACCATACTTTTTTGCAAAAAAACTTTTTTTGTTTCTAATTCACCAAAACTGCTTTAAATCATGCCTTCAGCAGCCCAAATAACAACCAACATAAAAGTAATGTTGTGGGGTGCAGTATGTGGAAGCTACAAGCAATACAGTATTTGGATGAAAACATGAAGCTAGTAACACTTAGCACCATACTTTTTTGCAAAAAAACTTTTTTTGTTTCTAATTCACCAAAACTGCTTTAAATCATGCCTTCAGCAGCCCAAATAACAACCAACATAAAAGTAATGTTGTGGGATGCAGTATGTGGAAGCTACACGCAATACAGTATTTGGATGAAAACATGAAGCTATCTACACCTAGCACCATACTTTTTTGCAAAAAACTTTTTTTGTTTCTAATTCACCAAAACTGCTTTAAATCATGCCTTCAGCAGCCCAAATAACAACCAACATAAAAGTAATGTTGGACGAGCAGGTCGGGGCCGTGATGATGTAAGACGCCAGAGGGGCGGCGCCTGGAGTTCGCGGGCAAACTAAGATTGATGTGGTCCTCCAGTACATGTCTCGGTTGTTCTGAACCATAGAATTGCTCAGACTGAGAGATTAACTGCGACGTAACTGAAATTGATGATCTACTCCCTCCTCAGCTGCCCCCTTACCTCGCACTCCAACACGAACGCCTTCAGACCCTTGACTTTGGCACGGATACAGCGATCTGTACACTGCCTGAAAAAGCTTCACTCAAGGACGATTATAAGAAGTCAGCAGTACGAAATTTATGTTCTATGGACTCCATCTGGTGATAACACAGCCCGAAGGTCATAGACCATCCCGCCAAAATTATATACAACTCTCTCTGGAGAATTCAAAGGAGCGGTTCTCGGGTCCCGGACGCAGTGAGTCTCTAAGAATAACACACTAAATGCACGGCTTATCTCTGAATATTGCTTGAGTACTGTTCGAAATTGTTGGTATATAGCTTATATTACAGCTTTGGTAGGAGCTAACTTAATCAATGTATTGCTATGATTTACAAACATAATAGAGGAATATAAAGAGGAAGGGGCGCTTGTGGAGTGAGAGATCTAAACAAAAAAGAAACTGGCAAAGATTTGGCAGATTTATTAAGAAACAAACTCACAGAAAGGAGAGGAAGAGGGAAGGAAAAAGGGAGAGAGGGAGAGGATTTTGTCTGAAGGGATCAAAACATGGCTCAAAGAAGGAATACTGATGAAAAAAGGAAAGAAAAGAGCATTGAAGCAAAAAAAGAAAGAAAAACTGCATCAATATTCTCACCAACTATACATAACAAATATTTACATGCAAATGCTGACGATTCAATTTCGGCTACAATAACCTCCATAATAGAAGATCCAGAAGATTATGCTGAAACTACTTCACAAGAAAGAATTCTTAAAGCTTCTAAAAAATCGGATGATTCGTTTTCACAATTGAAAATGCAACAGTGCATTCAATCATGTGCAGATCATCAATTATTGATGATAAAACAAGAATTACAAAATTATTACGAAGAAATATCCAAAAAGATCTCTTCCATTGGTGAACGTGTGTGTCTGGTAGAAACCAAAGTGGATAAAATAGAATTTGACCTAAAAGAGATGACAGACAAATTAACAACGGCTGAAGAAAAAATATTAAAGTTGGAAGAACAAATTACTTATATGGAAGACTCTATCCGCCGTAAAAATATCCGAATCAGGGGCCTCCCAGAACAATCCAAGCCATTAGACCTTATCCCACTACTCATGTCCCTTCTACAAGACATGGGTATCGACAAACCTCAAGAAGAGGCATGTATAAAAAGAGCATACAGAATTATGAAACCTCCTCAAATCCCTTCAGATACTCCTAGAGACGTAATGCTACGATTCTCCACGTTTCAAATACGACAAAAAGTATATCAAGCAGCAAGATCATACACATCAGAAGATGCCAGATTTAAAAACCTAATCTTTTTGCAAGATTTATCCAGGAAAACACGACAGCTACGGTCGCATTATAAAGATTTCACTAAAATTCTTCGTGAAAAACAAATTAAATACAAATGGGATCTGGCCTCCAATTTATTAGTATACAATGATAACCGAGTAATCCCTTTGGACTCAATTAAAAAAGCTCAAAACTGGTGGGAAACTACAAATAGAAATAATTGACCCAATTTTTTTTTTTTTTTTTGCCATATTTTTTTTTTTTTTTTATTTTTTTTTTTTTTTATTATTATTTTAAGAACTGATTGAATAATTATTGGAAAAAATGAAATTATACTGTATGAACTTTAGGTATTTTGATTAGTTAATGATTGAGATCATATAATGCACTTTATTAATTACGGCGAGCCAATGTAATATGCACTTGCGGTTTATTTATTTATTTATTTTTATTTTATTATTTTAAGAACTGATTTATTAATTATTGGTAAAAATGAAATTACACCGTATGCACTTTAGGCGTTTTTATCAGTTAATGATTGTGATTATATAATGTACTTTATTAATTATGGTGAGTTAATGTAATATGCACTTGCAGGTTTTTTTTTTATTTTTTTTTATTTTAAGAATTGATTAATCATTGGTAAAAATGAAATTACACTGTACGCACTTTAGGCATTTTGATTAGTTAATGATTGAGATCATATAATGCACTCTATTAATTATGGCGAGCCAATGTAATATCCACTTGCGTTTTTTTTTTTTTTTTTTTTTTATTAGTTTAAGAACTGATTTACTAATTATTGGTAAAAATGAAATTACACCATATGCACTTTAGGCATTTTTTCAGTTAATGATTGTGATCATATAATGCACTTTATTAATTACGGTGAGCCAATGTAATATGCACTTGCAGGTTTTTTTCTTTCTTTTTTTTTTTTTTTTTTTTTTTTTTTTTTTTCTTTTATTTTAAAAATTGATTAATTATTGGTAAAAATGAAATTACATTGTATGCACTTTAGGCATTCTTATCAGGTAATGATTGAGATCATATAATGCACTTTATCAATTATGGTGAGCTAATGCAATATGCTCTGGTAGTTTTTATTTTTCTTTCTTTTATTATTTATTTATTGTTCAGAATTGATTTATTAATTATTGGTAAAAATGAAATTACACTGTATGCACTTTAGGCACTTTTATCAGTTAACGATTGAGATCATATAATGCACTTTATTAATTACGGCAAGCCAATGTAATATCCACTTGTAGTTTTTTTTTTTTTTTTTTTTTTTTTTTTTTTTTTTTTTTGTTATTTATTTATTTATTTTTAAGAATCGATTTATTAATTATTGGCAAAAATGAAATTACACTGTATGCACTTTAGGCAATTTTATCAGTTAATGATTGAGATCATATAATGCACTTTATCAATTACGGCAAGCTAATGTAATATGCATTTGTATTTTAATTATTTATTTATTTATTTATTTATTTTTATTTTTTTATATATATATATATTTTTTTTTTTATATATATATTTTTTTTTTTTTTTTTTTTTTATTATTATTTATTTTTTATTTATTTATTTATCTTTTTTTGCATTAATGAAGTTACACTATATGCACTTTAGGTATTCTTATTACAGTTAATGATGGAGAAAACATAGTGCACTTTAATAATTATTTATGGAAAAGAATAAGTAGAATTAATGTACTAATATAATCAGCAATTAAAGTATTTAAGAACACTTTATGCACTTTAAATATTTTTGTCTTTGCACTTTAGCAAGATGAAAAAGTTGGTCCAATGTAACATGCATGCAATGCAATTCTTTTTTTTTTTTTTTTTTTTTTTTTTTTTTGTATTTATTTATTTATAAATTATTATTTTTTTTTTGTTTGTTTTTTTTTTTGGGTTATAATCATTATAAATAAAGCCCGCGAACTCCTCAATGGGGGCCTCGCACAATGTTAACCTCATACAGTGGTAGCACACAACATGAGGTACAGTCATTTCGATCCAGGTAGAGGGGAAGGATCGTATAATGCCAATCAAATTTCTGTACGGGTTGGCTTAGGTAATAGGACATATTCTGTCCTCTTCCATTTTTATTATTTTTTTCGTTTCTTCTGCTTTCTTTCTTTTTTTTTGTACTGTCTACTCTTCTTTAGCCGGGGGTTTAAATTTTCAAAACGAAAAATATGGTACGTTTTATCTCGTTAAATGCTCAAGGGTTGAACAGTCCTCAAAAAAGATCTTTATTACTCAAATTAATAAAAAAGGAAAAAATCGATATATGTTTCCTACAAGAAACGCATTGGTCTAATTCTTGTAATGTTCCTTTAAAAAGTAAAAATATATCATATACAATTGCTTCCTCTTTACAATATAAAAAAAAGAGAGGTGTCGCTATAATTATTTCTACTGACATAAAATATGAAATTTTATATCAAGATACTGATGTAGAAGCTAGATATGTGATAATTGTATGCAAAATAGAGGACCAACTATATACTTTAATTAACTTATATGCCCCCAACACTGGTTCAATGAGATTCATAGAAAACCTTTTCAAAAAAGCAGAGAGATATATCTGTGGAACCCTAATTATGGCGGGAGATTTTAATCTAATTCCCGATATTAATATGGATAAAATCCTAAGAAGGGGAGAAACTCTCGATAAGAGACTAGAAAGAACGGCTAAAAGCCTGACTAATTTTTTTAAAAAAAACAATCTATATGACACCTGGAGAGTGTTTAACCCAACTGCCAAAGAATTTACCCATTTTTCCGCGCCTCATGCCTCGTATGCGCGCATAGATCTGATGTTAGGAAATTGCTCCCTAGTGAACAAAATAAAAAAAATCTTGATTAAAGATATAATATGGTCAGATCATAACGCTATTATCTGTGAGACATTATCTAACTATTCCAAGAAAGTCCCACGAGATTGGAGAATAAATAATATGATACTAGATAAGCATCAACATGTAGAATCCCTACGGAAACTAATCAAACTCTATTTTCAGGAGAATGATGATGAATCGATATCTCGTGCAACTCTCTGGTGTGCTTTTAAAAGTGTTATTCGAGGATATTTAATCAAAATTGGAAAAATAGAAAATAGAAAAAGAGGTCCAGAGTTACCTACTCTCTATATAAATCTATATGACCTCACTAAACTGAATAAAATATCCCCAACAAAATTTAGATCTACTAAGATCCAGCAATTAAAAAGAAAAATAAGAGACTTGGAATTCAATAAGATTAGTACAAATCTAGAAAAATTAAAACAACAGTGGTATTTTAAGAATAATAGAGTGGATAAATCGCTAACCAATAGGCTTAAGAAAAAACAAGCTAAAAACCGTATCTATAAAATTATTGAAAATAACAGCATATGTACTTCTCCAGAAAGTATAGGACGGGCATTTAATCAATATTACGCCTCCTTATATAATATAAATAATAAAACCCAACAGGAGGAAATTATAAAATATTTAAAAACTCTGCCCATACCTAAATTGAATGAGGTCCAACTGTCTCAATTAAATAAACCTATAGAAGAATCTGAAGTGTTAAAGATTATACATAAGATTAAAAACGGCAAAAGTCCAGGCCCGGATGGATTTAGTGGCCTTTTCTATAAAAAATTCAACTGTGAGACTGTTACATATTTAACTGCTTTATTCAATGAATTAATGGATAAAGGCAATGCTCCAGAAGAATTGCTAAGAGCCAATATCATACCCATACTAAAACAAAATAAAACACCAGAAGAGATAATTAATTATAGGCCGATTTCACTTATCAATGAAGATATGAAACTATTCGCAGGAATTCTAGCAGAGAGACTGAAGCAAGTAATTTCTTTATTAATACATCCTGATCAAATAGGATTTGTCCCCAATAGACTTGCCTATAACAATATTAGACGCATAATCGATACTATAGATCTTGCTAATGTTGAAAAAAGACAGATCTGTTTGTTAGCGCTAGACGCAGAAAAAGCGTTCGATCGCATTAATTGGAACTTTATGTTCCAGACCTTGCAGTCATATGGAATGGGGGGCAATTTCCTGTCATCAATAAAGGCCTTATATTCAAACCCTACGGCTAGGATTGTAGCACATGATATTAAATCTGAATGGTTTCACATTAATAATGGAACACGACAGGGATGTCCATTATCCCCAATGTTGTATATATTAACCATGGAGATTCTAGCAATTATAATAAGGGAAAATGAAAAAATTAAAGGCATTACATTAGGACAAGAAGAATTAAAAATGTGCCTATATGCAGATGATGTTCTCCTTACAATAGAAAATCCATCAAAGTCTATTAGAGAACTAATGATAATTATAAATAAATATTCAGAAATTTCCAATTATAAACTTAATATAGGAAAATCAGAAATTCTTTTCATAAATACTTGTGCTCAAATTAAACAATCAATACTACAGGAATTTAAACTTAAAGGCGTAGTACAAGAGTTCACTTATTTAGGTCTCAAAATAACAGCGAAAGTACAGGATATGATGGAAAGAAACTTTCTCTCCTGTTTTCAAGAGACCAATTACCTGCTGAAAAATTGGAAAAATAATATATTATCATGGGTTGGCAGAATAAATGTAATAAATTCTTATATTCTACCTAAATGGACTTACATCTTCAGACATTTTCCTCTAAAAATGCCAGCCCCATGGCTGAGTTTGATACAAACCTCTTTTAATGGATTTATTAACAACGGTAGAAAATCAAGATTGGGAATTAAGCTCCTATCACAAAAAATGAATAAAGGGGGTTTGAGCTATCCTAGGATTGTGCGCGCATACGAGGCATGTATGGTAATACATATATACAATTTACAATTAGAATCTAATAGGAACCAACCATGGTTTAAGATCGAGCAACACCTTTCTGGAATTAGGAATTTATCATCTTGTGTGTGGGAATTTCAATCTAAGTTTAAGATAAAGACCCACACAATAAATAATATTATAATTAAAGATACCATAAAGGAATGGTTTAAAATCAAGAAAAAACTGGGGCTTAAAGACAAAATTCTGGATACAGCGCAGCTAGATATTGTAGAACTTAATTTAGCAGATATATCTCTGTTAAAATGGAAAAGGTCGGGCATTGAAAATCTTAAGGATATTCTGATTGATAATCTTGTAAAACCATATGATCAATTAGTCGACCAATTCTGTTTACCATCTACAGAAGTTTTTCCCTATTTAAGGATAAAAAATTTCCTTAGATATGCACTTTATAACAATGATGCAAACATTCATTCAAAATTAGGCCACATTTTCAATCGAAAAGAATCCAAGAAAATTTTGACAAAGATACATGAGGTAATAGAAAAGATAGACGGAGTAGACCACTCTAACACCATTTCTAAATGGTCTAAAGCGACACGGACACAGATTACAAAGAAAAATTGGCAAAATGCAATATCTTTAACTCATAATATTATACATTCTATTTCAATTAGAGAAAATTACTTTAAAGTTCTAAATTACTGGTATTGGATTCCGTCTAAGTTATGCCTAATGTTCCCTGGAGCATCAGAGATATGTTGGAGATGCAATAGGGAAAAAGGCGATTACATACATATATGGTGGTCATGTGGGGTGGTCAGTCAGCTGTGGGACATGGTCTTTGATCTTCTTACAAAATTGGCAGTAGATAAGATAAATAAGTCCCCTGATGTTGCTCTTCTTCATCTATTTCCATCCCCTCTTTCAATTGATAATAAAATTTTATTAATACACTCTTTTTCGGCAGCTAAAATTTTGATTGCCAGGTTTTGGAAACATAATCATTTCTTTCAATGGTCGCAACTGAAGAAACAATTATTATACCAACTACAAATGGAAAAAGGGCTAGGATGGGTTAGTCAGACTCACCTTAGAAGAGTAGTAATTTATGAGGACTGGATTTCAAAACTAAATAATGTTTAAGCATACCTACAATAATTATAACACCCCCGGCTTCTTTCTCTTTTTTTTTTTTTTTTTTTTTTTTTTTTTTTCTTTTTCTTTTTTGTTCTCTTTGCTAGATTATTAGACATAATTGCTTGTTTGATAATAAGTATTGATACTGCTGCTGAAAAATATTTGTATTTATGAATTATGGCATGTCCCCCTTCCTTATTTCTCTTCTGTCATCCCTTATTTTGTTTAAAAAAATCTTAAATAAACATTTGAAATAAAAAAAAAAAAAAAAAAAAAAAAAAGTAATGTTGTGGGGTGCAGTATGTGGAAGCTACAAGCAATACAGTATTTGGATGAAAACATGAAGCTATCTACACCTAGCACCATACTTTTTTGCAAAAAAACTTTTTTTGTTTCTAATTCACCAAAACTGCTTTAAATCATGCCTTCAGCAGCCCAAATAACAACCAACATAAAAGTAATGTTGTGGGGTGCAGTATGTGGAAGCTACAAGCAATACAGTATTTGGATGAAAACATGAAGCTAGTTACACCTAGCACCATACTTTTTTGCAAAAAAACTTTTTTTGTTTCTAATTCACCAAAACTGCTTTAAATCATGCCTTCAGCAGCCCAAATAACAACCAACATAAAAGTAATGTTGTGGGATGCAGTATGTGGAAGCTACACGCAATACAGTATTTGGATGAAAACATGAAGCTATCTACACCTAGCACCATACTTTTTTGCAAAAAAACTTTTTTTGTTTCTAATTCACCAAAACTGCTTTAAATCATGCCTTCAGCAGCCCAAATAACAACCAACATAAAAGTAATGTTGTGGGATGCAGTATGTGGAAGCTACACGCAATACAGTATTTGGATGAAAACATGAAGCTATCTACACCTAGCACCATACTTTTTTGCAAAAAACTTTTTTTGTTTCTAATTCACCAAAACTGCTTTAAATCATGCCTTCAGCAGCCCAAATAACAACCAACATAAAAGTAATGTTGTGGGGTGCAGTATGTGGAAGCTACAAGCAATACAGTATTTGGATGAAAACATGAAGCTATCTACACCTAGCACCATACTTTTTTGCAAAAAAACTTTTTTTGTTTCTAATTCACCAAAACTGCTTTAAATCATGCCTTCAGCAGCCCAAATAACAACCAACATAAAAGTAATGTTGTGGGGTGCAGTATGTGGAAGCTACAAGCAATACAGTATTTGGATGAAAACATGAAGCTAGTTACACCTAGCACCATACTTTTTTGCAAAAAAACTTTTTTTGTTTCTAATTCACCAAAACTGCTTTAAATCATGCCTTCAGCAGCCCAAATAACAACCAACATAAAAGTAATGTTGTGGGATGCAGTATGTGGAAGCTACACGCAATACAGTATTTGGATGAAAACATGAAGCTATCTACACCTAGCACCATACTTTTTTGCAAAAAAACTTTTTTTGTTTCTAATTCACCAAAACTGCTTTAAATCATGCCTTTAGCTGCCCAAATAACAACCAACATTAAAGTAATGTTGTGGGGTGCAGTATGTGGAAGCTACAAGCAATACAGTATTTGGATTAAAACATGAAGCTAGTTACACTTAGCACCATACTTTTTTGCAAAAAAACTTTTTTTGTTTCTAATTCACCAAAACTGCTTTAAATCATGCCTTCAGCAGCCCAAATAACAACCAACATAAAAGTAATGTTGTGGGGTGCAGTATGTGGAAGCTACAAGCAATACAGTATTTGGATGAAAACATGAAGCTAGTTACACTTAGCACCATACTTTTTTGCAAAAAAACTTTTTTTGTTTCTAATTCACCAAAACTGCTTTAAATCATGCCTTCAGCAGTCCAAATAACAACCAACATAAAAGTAATGTTGTGGGGTGCAGTATGTGGAAGCTACAAGCAATACAGTATTTGGATGAAAACATGAAGCTATCTACACCTAGCACCATACTTTTTTGCAAAAAAACTTTTTTTGTTTCTACTTCACCAAAACTGCTTTAAATCATGCCTTCAGCAGCCCAAATAACAACCAACATAAAAGTAATGTTGTGGGGTGCAGTATGTGGAAGCTACAAGCAATACAGTATTTGGATGAAAACATGAAGCTAGTTACACCTAGCACCATACTTTTTTGGAAAAAAACTTTTTTTGTTTCTAATTCACCAAAACTGCTTTAAATCATGCCTTCAGCAGCCCAAATAACAACCAACATAAAAGTAATGTTGTGGGATGCAGTATGTGGAAGCTACACGCAATACAGTATTTGGATGAAAACATGAAGCTATCTACACCTAGCACCATACTTTTTTGCAAAAAAACTTTTTTTGTTTCTAATTCACCAAAACTGCTTTAAATCATGCCTTTAGCTGCCCAAATAACAACCAACATTAAAGTAATGTTGTGGGGTGCAGTATGTGGAAGCTACAAGCAATACAGTATTTGGATTAAAACATGAAGCTATCTACTTTTCAAATGATGAAGCTATCTACACCTAGCACCATACTTTTTTGCAAAAAAACTTTTTTTGTTTCTAATTCACCAAAACTGCTTTAAATCATGCCTTCAGCAGCCCAAATAACAACCAACATAAAAGTAATGTTGTGGGGTGCAGTATGTGGAAGCTACAAGCAATACAGTATTTGGATGAAAACATGAAGCTAGTAACACTTAGCACCATACTTTTTTGCAAAAAAACTTTTTTTGTTTCTAATTCACCAAAACTGCTTTAAATCATGCCTTCAGCAGCCCAAATAACAACCAACATAAAAGTAATGTTGTGGGGTGCAGTATGTGGAAGCTACAAGCAATACAGTATTTGGATGAAAACATGAAGCTAGTTACACTTAGCACCATACTTTTTTGCAAAAAAACTTTTTTTGTTTCTAATTCACCAAAACTGCTTTAAATCATGCCTTTAGCAGCCCAAATAACAACCAACATTAAAGTAATGTTGTGGGGTGCAGTATGTGGAAGCTACAAGCAATACAGTATTTGGATGAAAACATGAAGCTAGTTACACTCTTAGCACCATACTTTTTTGCAAAAAAACTTTTTTTTGTTTCTAATTCACCAAAACTGCTTTAAATCATGCCTTCAGCAGCCCAAATAACAACCAACATAAAAGTAATGTTGTGGGATGCAGTATGTGGAAGCTACAAGCAATACAGTATTTGGATGAAAACATGAAGCTATCTACACCTAGCACCATACTTTTTTGCAAAAAAACTTTTTTTGTTTCTAATTCACCAAAACTGCTTTAAATCATGCCTTTAGCTGCCCAAATAACAACCAACATTAAAGTAATGTTGTGGGGTGCAGTATGTGGAAGCTACAAGCAATACAGTATTTGGATGAAAACATGAAGCTAGTTACACTTAGCACCATACTTTTTTGCAAAAAAACTTTTTTTGTTTCTAATTCACCAAAACTGCTTTAAATCATGCCTTCAGCAGCCCAAATAACAACCAACATAAAAGTAATGTTGTGGGGTGCAGTATGTGGAAGCTACAAGCAATACAGTATTTGGATGAAAACATGAAGCTAGTTACACTTAGCACCATACTTTTTTGCAAAAAAACTTTTTTTGTTTCTAATTCACCAAAACTGCTTTAAATCATGCCTTCAGCAGCCCAAATAACAACCAACATAAAAGTAATGTTGTGGGGTGCAGTATGTGGAAGCTACAAGCAATACAGTATTTGGATGAAAACATGAAGCTAGTTACACCTAGCACCATACTTTTTTGCAAAAAAACTTTTTTTGTTTCTAATTCACCAAAACTGCTTTAAATCATGCCTTCAGCAGCCCAAATAACAACCAACATAAAAGTAATGTTGTGGGATGCAGTATGTGGAAGCTACAAGCAATACAGTATTTGGATGAAAACATGAAGCTAGTAACACTTAGCACCATACTTTTTTGCAAAAAAACTTTTTTTGTTTCTAATTCACCAAAACTGCTTTAAATCATGCCTTCAGCAGCCCAAATAACAACCAACATAAAAGTAATGTTGTGGGGTGCAGTATGTGGAAGCTACAAGCAATACAGTATTTGGATGAAAACATGAAGCTAGTTACACTTAGCACCATACTTTTTTGCAAAAAAAACTTTTTTGTTTCTAATTCACCAAAACTGCTTTAAATCATGCCTTTAGCAGCCCAAATAACAACCAACATTAAAGTAATGTTGTGGGGTGCAGTATGTGGAAGCTACAAGCAATACAGTATTTGGATGAAAACATGAAGCTAGTTACACTCTTAGCACCATACTTTTTTGCAAAAAAACTTTTTTTTGTTTCTAATTCACCAAAACTGCTTTAAATCATGCCTTCAGCAGCCCAAATAACAACCAACATAAAAGTAATGTTGTGGGGTGCAGTATGTGGAAGCTACAAGCAATACAGTATTTGGATGAAAACATGAAGCTAGTTACACTTAGCACCATACTTTTTTGCAAAAAAACTTTTTTTGTTTCTAATTCACCAAAACTGCTTTAAATCATGCCTTCAGCAGCCCAAATAACAACCAACATAAAAGTAATGTTGTGGGGTGCAGTATGTGGAAGCTACAAGCAATACAGTATTTGGATGAAAACATGAAGCTATCTACACCTAGCACCATACTTTTTTGCAAAAAAACTTTTTTTGTTTCTAATTCACCAAAACTGCTTTAAATCATGCCTTCAGCAGCCCAAATAACAACCAACATAAAAGTAATGTTGTGGGGTGCAGTATGTGGAAGCTACAAGCAATACAGTATTTGGATGAAAACATGAAGCTAGTTACACCTAGCACCATACTTTTTTCCAAAAAACCTTTTTTTGTTTCTAATTCACCAAAACTGCTTTAAATCATGCCTTCAGCAGCCCAAATAACAACCAACATAAAAGTAATGTTGTGGGATGCAGTATGTGGAAGCTACACGCAATACAGTATTTGGATGAAAACATGAAGCTATCTACACCTAGCACCATACTTTTTTGCAAAAAAACTTTTTTTGTTTCTAATTCACCAAAACTGCTTTAAATCATGCCTTTAGCTGCCCAAATAACAACCAACATTAAAGTAATGTTGTGGGGTGCAGTATGTGGAAGCTACAAGCAATACAGTATTTGGATTAAAACATGAAGCTATCTACTTTTCAAATGATGAAGCTATCTACACCTAGCACCATACTTTTTTGCAAAAAACTTTTTTTGTTTCTAATTCACCAAAACTGCTTTAAATCATGCTTTCAGCAGCCCAAATAACAACCAACATTAAAGTAATGTTGTGGGATGCAGTATGTGGAAGCTACAAGCAATACAGTATTTGGATGAAAACATGAAGCTATCTACACCTAGCACCATACTTTTTTGCAAAAAAACTTTTTTTGTTTCTAATTCACCAAAACTGCTTTAAATCATGCCTTCAGCAGCCCAAATAACAACCAACATAAAAAGTAATGTTGTGGGATGCAGTATGTGGAAGCTACACGCAATACAGTATTTGGATGAAAACATGAAGCTATCTACACCTAGCACCATACTTTTTTGCAAAAATACTTTTTTTGTTTCTAATTCACCAAAACTGCTTTAAATCATGCCTTTAGCTGCCCAAATAACAACCAACATTAAAGTAATGTTGTGGGGTGCAGTATGTGGAAGCTACAAGCAATACAGTATTTGGATTAAAACATGAAGCTATCTACTTTTCAAATGATGAAGCTATCTACACCTAGCACCATACTTTTTTGCAAAAAAACTTTTTTTGTTTCTAATTCACCAAAACTGCTTTAAATCATGCCTTCAGCAGCCCAAATAACAACCAACATAAAAGTAATGTTGTGGGGTGCAGTATGTGGAAGCTACAAGCAATACAGTATTTGGATGAAAACATGAAGCTAGTTACACCTAGCACCATACTTTTTTGCAAAAAACCTTTTTTTGTTTCTAATTCACCAAAACTGCTTTAAATCATGCCTTCAGCAGCCCAAATAACAACCAACATAAAAGTAATGTTGTGGGATGCAGTATGTGGAAGCTACACGCAATACAGTATTTGGATGAAAACATGAAGCTATCTACACCTAGCACCATACTTTTTTGCAAAAAAACTTTTTTTGTTTCTAATTCACCAAAACTGCTTTAAATCATGCCTTTAGCTGCCCAAATAACAACCAACATTAAAGTAATGTTGTGGGGTGCAGTATGTGGAAGCTACAAGCAATACAGTATTTGGATTAAAACATGAAGCTATCTACTTTTCAAATGATGAAGCTATCTACACCTAGAACCATACTTTTTTGCAAAAAAACTTTTTTTGTTTCTAATTCACCAAAACTGCTTTAAATCATGCCTTCAGCAGCCCAAATAACAACCAACATAAAAGTAATGTTGTGGGATGCAGTATGTGGAAGCTACAAGCAATACAGTATTTGGATGAAAACATGAAGCTATCTACACCTAGCACCATACTTTTTTGCAAAAAAACTTTTTTTGTTTCTAATTCACCAAAACTGCTTTAAATCATGCCTTCAGCAGCCCAAATAACAACCAACATAAAAGTAATGTTGTGGGGTGCAGTATGTGGAAGCTACAAGCAATACAGTATTTGGATGAAAACATGAAGCTAGTTACACTTAGCACCATACTTTTTTGCAAAAAAACTTTTTTTGTTTCTAATTCACCAAAACTGCTTTAAATCATGCCTTCAGCAGCCCAAATAACAACCAACATAAAAGTAATGTTGTGGGATGCAGTATGTGGAAGCTACACGCAATACAGTATTTGGATGAAAACATGAAGCTATCTACACCTAGCACCATACTTTTTTGCAAAAAAACTTTTTTTGTTTCTAATTCACCAAAACTGCTTTAAATCATGCCTTTAGCTGCCCAAATAACAACCAACATTAAAGTAATGTTGTGGGATGCAGTATGTGGAAGCTACAAGCAATACAGTATTTGGATTAAAACATGAAGCTATCTACTTTTCAAATGATGAAGCTATCTACACCTAGCACCATACTTTTTTGCAAAAAAACTTTTTTTGTTTCTAATTCACCAAAACTGCTTTAAATCATGCCTTCAGCAGCCCAAATAACAACCAACATAAAAGTAATGTTGTGGGGTGCAGTATGTGGAAGCTACAAGCAATACAGTATTTGAATGAAAACATGAAGCAAGTTACACTTAGCACCATACTTTTTTGCAAAAAAACTTTTTTTGTTTCTAATTCACCAAAACTGCTTTAAATCATGCCATCAGCAGCCCAAATAACAACCAACATAAAAGTAATGTTGTGGGATGCAGTATGTGGAAGCTACACGCAATACAGTATTTGGATGAAAACATGAAGCTATCTACACCTAGCACCATACTTTTTTGCAAAAAACTTTTTTTCTTTCTAATTCACCAAAACTGCTTTAAATCATGCCTTCAGCAGCCCAAATAACAACCAACATAAAAGTAATGTTGTGGGGTGCAGTATGTGGAAGCTACAAGCAATACAGTATTTGGATGAAAACATGAAGCTAGTTACACTTAGCACCATACTTTTTTGCAAAAAAACTTTTTTTGTTTCTAATTCACCAAAACTGCTTTAAATCATGCCTTCAGCAGCCCAAATAACAACCAACATTAAAGTAATGTTGTGGGATGCAGTATGTGGAAGCTACAAGCAATACAGTATTTGGATGAAAACATGAAGCTATCTACACCTAGCACCATACTTTTTTGCAAAAAAACTTTTTTTGTTTCTAATTCACCAAAACTGCTTTAAATCATGCCTTCAGCAGCCCAAATAACAACCAACATAAAAGTAATGTTGTGGGGTGCAGTATGTGGAAGCTACAAGCAATACAGTATTTGGATGAAAACATGAAGCTAGTTACACCTAGCACCATACTTTTTTGCAAAAAAACTTTTTTTGTTTCTAATTCACCAAAACTGCTTTAAATCATGCCTTCAGCAGCCCAAATAACAACCAACATAAAAAGTAATGTTGTGGGATGCAGTATGTGGAAGCTACACGCAATACAGTATTTGGATGAAAACATGAAGCTATCTACACCTAGCACCATACTTTTTTGCAAAAAAACTTTTTTTGTTTCTAATTCACCAAAACTGCTTTAAATCATGCCTTCAGCAGCCCAAATAACAACCAACATAAAAGTAATGTTGTGGGATGCAGTATGTGGAAGCTACAAGCAATACAGTATTTGGATGAAAACATGAAGCTATCTACACCTAGCACCATACTTTTTTGCAAAAAAACTTTTTTTGTTTCTAATTCACCAAAACTGCTTTAAATCATGCCTTTAGCTGCCCAAATAACAACCAACATTAAAGTAATGTTGTGGGGTGCAGTATGTGGAAGCTACAAGCAATACAGTATTTGGATTAAAACATGAAGCTATCTACTTTTCAAATGATGAAGCTATCTACACCTAGCACCATACTTTTTTGCAAAAAAACTTTTTTTGTTTCTAATTCACCAAAACTGCTTTAAATCATGCCTTCAGCAGCCCAAATAACAACCAACATAAAAGTAATGTTGTGGGATGCAGTATGTGGAAGCTACACGCAATACAGTATTTGGATGAAAACATGAAGCTATCTACACCTAGCACCATACTTTTTTGCAAAAAAACTTTTTTTGTTTCTAATTCACCAAAACTGCTTTAAATCATGCCTTCAGCAGCCCAAATAACAACCAACATAAAAGTAATGTTGTGGGATGCAGTATGTGGAAGCTACACACAATACAGTATTTGGATGAAAACATGAAGCTATCTACACCTAGCACCATACTTTTTTGCAAAAAAACTTTTTTTGTTTGTAATTCACCAAAACTGCTTTAAATCATGCCTTTAGCTGCCCAAATAACAACCAACATTAAAGTAATGTTGTGGGGTGCAGTATGTGGAAGCTACAAGCAATACAGTATTTTTATTAAAACATGAAGCTATCTTCTTTTCAAATGATGAAGCTATCTACACCTAGCACCATACTTTTTTGCAAAAAAACTTTTTTTGTTTCTAATTCACCAAAACTGCTTTAAATCATGCCTTCAGCAGCCCAAATAACAACCAACATAAAAGTAATGTTGTGGGATGCAGTATGTGGAAGCTACAAGCAATACAGTATTTGGATGAAAACATGAAGCTAGTTACACTTAGCACCATACTTTTTTGCAAAAAAACTTTTTTTGTTTCTAATTCACCAAAACTGCTTTAAATCATGCCTTTAGCTGCCCAAATAACAACCAACATTAAAGTAATGTTGTGGGGTGCAGTATGTGGAAGCTACAAGCAATACAGTATTTGGATGAAAACATGAAGCTAGTTACACTTAGCACCATACTTTTTTGCAAAAAAACTTTTTTTGTTTCTAATTCACCAAAACTGCTTTAAATCATGCCTTCAGCAGCCCAAATAACAACCAACATAAAAGTAATGTTGTGGGGTGCAGTATGTGGAAGCTACAAGCAATACAGTATTTGGATGAAAACATGAAGCTAGTTACACTTAGCACCATACTTTTTTGCAAAAAAACTTTTTTGTTTCTAATTCACCAAAACTGCTTTAAATCATGCCTTCAGCAGCCCAAATAACAACCAACATGAAAGTAATGTTGTGGGGTGCAGTATGTGGAAGCTACAAGCAATACAGTATTTGGATGAAAACATGAAGCTAGTTACACCTAGCACCATACTTTTTTGCAAAAAACTTTTTTTGTTTCTAATTCACCAAAACTGCTTAAAATCATGCCTTCAGCAGCCCAAATAACAACCAACATAAAAAGTAATGTTGTGGGGTGCAGTATGTGGAAGCTACAAGCAATACAGTATTTGGATGAAAACATGAAGCTAGTTACACTTAGCACCATACTTTTTTGCAAAAAAACTTTTTTTGTTTCTAATTCACCAAAACTGCTTTAAATCATGCCTTCAGCAGCCCAAATAACAACCAACATAAAAGTAATGTTGTGGGATGCAGTATGTGGAAGCTACAAGCAATACAGTATTTGGATGAAAACATGAAGCTAGTAACACTTAGCACCATACTTTTTTGCAAAAAAACTTTTTTTGTTTCTAATTCACCAAAACTGCTTTAAATCATGCCTTCAGCAGCCCAAATAACAACCAACATAAAAGTAATGTTGTGGGGTGCAGTATGTGGAAGCTACAAGCAATACAGTATTTGGATGAAAACATGAAGCTATCTACACCTAGCACCATACTTTTTTGCAAAAAAACTTTTTTTGTTTCTAATTCACCAAAACTGCTTTAAATCATGCCTTCAGCAGCCCAAATAACAACCAACATAAAAGTAATGTTGTGGGATGCAGTATGTGGAAGCTACACGCAATACAGTATTTGGATGAAAACATGAAGCTATCTACACCTAGCACCATACTTTTTTGCAAAAAAACTTTTTTTGTTTCTAATTCACCAAAACTGCTTTAAATCATGCCTTCAGCAGCCCAAATAACAACCAACATAAAAGTAATGTTGTGGGGTGCAGTATGTGGAAGCTACAAGCAATACAGTATTTGGATGAAAACATGAAGCTAGTTACACTTAGCACCATACTATTTTGCAAAAAAACTTTTTTTGTTTCTAATTCACCAAAACTGCTTTAAATCATGCCTTCAGCAGCCCAAATAACAACCAACATAAAAGTAATGTTGTGGGGTGCAGTATGTGGAAGCTACAAGCAATACAGTATTTGGATGAAAACATGAAGCAAGTTACACTTAGCACCATACTTTTTTGCAAAAAAACTTTTTTTGTTTCTAATTCACCAAAACTGCTTTAAATCATGCCTTCAGCAGCCCAAATAACAACCAACATAAAAGTAATGTTGTGGGATGCAGTATGTGGAAGCTACACGCAATACAGTATTTGGATGAAAACATGAAGCTATCTACACCTAGCACCATACTTTTTTGCAAAAAACTTTTTTTGTTTCTAATTCACCGAAACTGCTTTAAATCATGCCTTCAGCAGCCCAAATAACAACCAACATAAAAGTAATGTTGTGGGGTGCAGTATGTGGAAGCTACAAGCAATACAGTATTTGGATGAAAACATGAAGCTAGTTACACTTAGCACCATACTTTTTTGCAAAAAAACTTTTTTTGTTTCTAATTCACCAAAACTGCTTTAAATCATGCCTTCAGCAGCCCAAATAACAACCAACATAAAAGTAATGTTGTGGGGTGCAGTATGTGGAAGCTACAAGCAATACAGTATTTGGATGAAAACATGAAGCTAGTTACACTTAGCACCATACTTTTTTGCAAAAAAACTTTTTTTGTTTCTAATTCACCAAAACTGCTTTAAATCATGCCTTCAGCAGCCCAAATAACAACCAACATAAAAAGTAATGTTGTGGGGTGCAGTATGTGGAAGCTACAAGCAATACAGTATTTGGATGAAAACATGAAGCTAGTTACACTTAGCACCATACTTTTTTGCAAAAAAACTTTTTTTGTTTCTAATTCACCAAAACTGCTTTAAATCATGCCTTCAGCAGCCCAAATAACAACCAACATAAAAGTAATGTTGTGGGATGCAGTATGTGGAAGCTACAAGCAATACAGTATTTGGATGAAAACATGAAGCTAGTAACACTTAGCACCATACTTTTTTGCAAAAAAACTTTTTTTGTTTCTAATTCACCAAAACTGCTTTAAATCATGCCTTCAGCAGCCCAAATAACAACCAACATAAAAGTAATGTTGTGGGGTGCAGTATGTGGAAGCTACAAGCAATACAGTATTTGGATGAAAACATGAAGCTAGTTACACTTAGCACCATACTTTTTTGCAAAAAAACTTTTTTTGTTTCTAATTCACCAAAACTGCTTTAAATCATGCCTTTAGCAGCCCAAATAACAACCAACATTAAAGTAATGTTGTGGGGTGCAGTATGTGGAAGCTACAAGCAATACAGTATTTGGATGAAAACATGAAGCTAGTTACACTCTTAGCACCATACTTTTTTGCAAAAAAACTTTTTTTTGTTTCTAATTCACCAAAACTGCTTTAAATCATGCCTTCAGCAGCCCAAATAACAACCAACATAAAAGTAATGTTGTGGGATGCAGTATGTGGAAGCTACAAGCAATACAGTATTTGGATGAAAACATGAAGCTAGTTACACTTAGCACCATACTTTTTTGCAAAAAAACTTTTTTTGTTTCTAATTCACCAAAACTGCTTTAAATCATGCCTTTAGCTGCCCAAATAACAACCAACATTAAAGTAATGTTGTGGGGTGCAGTATGTGGAAGCTACAAGCAATACAGTATTTGGATGAAAACATGAAGCTAGTTACACTTAGCACCATACTTTTTTGCAAAAAAACTTTTTTTGTTTCTAATTCACCAAAACTGCTTTAAATCATGCCTTCAGCAGCCCAAATAACAACCAACATAAAAGTAATGTTGTGGGGTGCAGTATGTGGAAGCTACAAGCAATACAGTATTTGGATGAAAACATGAAGCTAGTTACACTTAGCACCATACTTTTTTGCAAAAAAACTTTTTTTGTTTCTAATTCACCAAAACTGCTTTAAATCATGCCTTCAGCAGCCCAAATAACAACCAACATAAAAGTAATGTTGTGGGATGCAGTATGTGGAAGCTACAAGCAATACAGTATTTGGATGAAAACATGAAGCTAGTAACACTTAGCACCATACTTTTTTGCAAAAAAACTTTTTTTGTTTCTAATTCACCAAAACTGCTTTAAATCATGCCTTCAGCAGCCAAAATAACAACCAACATAAAAGTAATGTTGTGGGGTGCAGTATGTGGAAGCTACAAGCAATACAGTATTTGGATGAAAACATGAAGCTAGTTACACTTAGCACCATACTTTTTTGCAAAAAAACTTTTTTGGTTTCTAATTCACAAAAACTGCTTTAAATCATGCCTTCAGCAGCCCAAATAACAACCAACATAAAAGTAATGTTGTGGGATGCAGTATGTGGAAGCTACACGCAATACAGTATTTGGATGAAAACATGAAGCTATCTACACCTAGCACCATACTTTTTTGCAAAAAAACTTTTTTTGTTTCTAATTCACCAAAACTGCTTTAAATCATGCCTTCAGCAGCCCAAATAACAACCAACATAAAAGTAATGTTGTGGGGTGCAGTATGTGGAAGAAGCTACAAGCAATACAGTATTTGGATGAAAACATGAAGCTAGTTACACTTAGCACCATACTTTTTTGCAAAAAAACTTTTTTTGTTTCTAATTCACCAAAACTGCTTTAAATCATGCCTTTAGCAGCCCAAATAACAACCAACATGAAAGTAATGTTGTGGGGTGCAGTATGTGGAAGCTACAAGCAATACAGTATTTGGATGAAAACATGAAGCTAGTTACACTCTTAGCACCATACTTTTTTGCAAAAAAACTTTTTTTTGTTTCTAATTCACCAAAACTGCTTTAAATCATGCCTTCAGCAGCCCAAATAACAACCAACATAAAAGTAATGTTGTGGGGTGCAGTATGTGGAAGCTACAAGCAATACAGTATTTGGATGAAAACATGAAGCTAGTTACACTTAGCACCATACTTTTTTGCAAAAAAACTTTTTTTGTTTCTAATTCACCAAAACTGCTTTAAATCATGCCTTCAGCAGCCCAAATAACAACCAACATAAAAGTAATGTTGTGGGGTGCAGTATGTGGAAGCTACAAGCAATACAGTATTTGGATGAAAACATGAAGCTAGTTACACTTAGCACCATACTTTTTTGCAAAAAAACTTTTTTTGTTTCTAATTCACCAAAACTGCTTTAAATCATGCCTTCAGCAGCCCAAATAACAACCAACATAAAAGTAATGTTGTGGGATGCAGTATGTGGAAGCTACAAGCAATACAGTATTTGGATGAAAACATGAAGCTATCTACACCTAGCACCATACTTTTTTGCAAAAACACTTTTTTTGTTTCTAATTCACCAAAACTGCTTTAAATCATGCCTTCAGCAGCCCAAATAACAACCAACATAAAAGTAATGTTGTGGGATGCAGTATGTGGAAGCTACACACAATACAGTATTTGGATGAAAACATGAAGCTATCTACACCTAGCACCATACTTTTTTGCAAAAAAACTTTTTTTGTTTCTAATTCACCAAAACTGCTTTAAATCATGCCTTCAGCAGCCCAAATAACAACCAACATAAAAGTAATGTTGTGGGGTGCAGTATGTGGAAGCTACAAGCAATACAGTATTTGGATGAAAACATGAAGCTATCTACACCTAGCACCATACTTTTTTGCAAAAAAACTTTTTTTGTTTCTAATTCACCAAAACTGCTTTAAATCATGCCTTCAGCAGCCCAAATAACAACCAACATAAAAGTAATGTTGTGGGGTGCATTATCTGGAAGCTACAAGCAATACAGTATTTGGATGAAAACATGAAGCTAGTTACACTTAGCACCATACTTTTTTGCAAAAAAACTTTTTTTGTTTCTAATTCACCAAAACTGCTTTAAATCATGCCTTCAGCAGCCCAAATAACAACCAACATAAAAGTAATGTTGTGGGATGCAGTATGTGGAAGCTACACGCAATACAGTATTTGGATGAAAACATGAAGCTATCTACACCTAGCACCATACTTTTTTGCAAAAAAACTTTTTTTGTTTCTAATTCACCAAAACTGCTTTAAATCATGCCTTCAGCAGCCCAAATAACAACCAACATAAAAGTAATGTTGTGGGATGCAGTATGTGGAAGCTACACACAATACAGTATTTGGATGAAAACATGAAGCTAGTTACACTTAGCACCATACTTTTTTGCAAAAAAACTTTTTTTGTTTCTAATTCACCAAAACTGCTTTAAATCATGCCTTCAGCAGCCCAAATAACAACCAACATAAAAAGTAATGTTGTGGGATGCAGTATGTGGAAGCTGCACGCAATACAGTATTTGGATGAAAACATGAAGCTATCTACACCTAGCACCATACTTTTTTGCAAAAAAACTTTTTTTGTTTCTAATTCACCAAAACTGCTTTAAATCATGCCTTCAGCAGCCCAAATAACAACCAACATAAAAGTAATGTTGTGGGATGCAGTATGTGGAAGCTACACGCAATACAGTATTTGGTTGAAAACATGAAGCTATCTACACCTAGCACCATACTTTTTTGCAAAAAAAACTTTTTTTGTTTCTAATTCACCAAAACTGCTTTAAATCATGCCTTCAGCAGCCCAAATAACAACCAACATAAAAGTAATGTTGTGGGATGCAGTATGTGGAAGCTACACGCAATACAGTATTTGGATGAAAACATGAAGCTATCTACACCTAGCACCATACTTTTTTGCAAAAAACTTTTTTTGTTTCTAATTCACCAAAACTGCTTTAAATCATGCCTTCAGCAGCCCAAATAACAACCAACATAAAAGTAATGTTGTGGGATGCAGTATGTGGAAGCTACACACAATACAGTATTTGGATGAAAACATGAAGCTATCTACACCTAGCACCATACTTTTTTGCAAAAAAACTTTTTTTGTTTCTAATTCACCAAAACTGCTTTAAATCATGCCTTTAGCTGCCCAAATAACAACCAACATAAAAGTAATGTTGTGGGGTGCAGTATGTGGAAGCTACAAGCAATACAGTATTTGGATGAAAACATGAAGCTAGTTACACTTAGCACCATACTTTTTTGCAAAAAAACTTTTTTTGTTTCTAATTCACCAAAACTGCTTTAAATCATGCCTTCAGCAGCCCAAATAACAACCAACATAAAAGTAATGTTGTGGGGTGCAGTATGTGGAAGCTACAAGCAATACAGTATTTGGATGAAAACATGAAGCTAGTTACACTTAGCACCATACTTTTTTGCAAAAAAACTTTTTTTGTTTCTAATTCACCAAAACTGCTTTAAATCATGCCTTCAGCAGCCCAAATAACAACCAACATAAAAGTAATGTTGTGGGGTGCAGTATGTGGAAGCTACAAGCAATACAGTATTTGGATGAAAACATGAAGCTATCTACACCTAGCACCATACTTTTTTGCAAAAAACCTTTTTTTGTTTCTAATTCACCAAAACTGCTTTAAATCATGCCTTCAGCAGCCCAAATAACAACCAACATAAAAAGTAATGTTGTGGGATGCAGTATGTGGAAGCTACATGCAATACAGTATTTGAATGAAAACATGAAGCTATCTACACCTAGCACCATACTTTTTTGCAAAAAACTTTTTTTGTTTCTAATTCACCAAAACTGCTTTAAATCATGCCTTCAGCAGCCCAAATAACAACCAACATAAAAGTAATGTTGTGGGGTGCAGTATGTGGAAGCTACAAGCAATACAGTATTTGGATGAAAACATGAAGCTATCTACTTTTCAAATGATGAAGCTATCTACACCTAGCACCATACTTTTTTGCAAAAAAACTTTTTTTGTTTCTAATTCACCAAAACTGCTTTAAATCATGCCTTTAGCTGCCCAAATAACAACCAACATTAAAGTAATGTTGTAGGGTGCAGTATGTGGAAGCTACAAGCAATACAGTATTTGGATTAAAACATAAAGCTATCTACTTTTCAAATGATGAAGCTATCTACACCTAGCACCATACTTTTTTGCAAAAAAACTTTTTTTGTTTCTAATTCACCAAAACTGCTTTAAATCATGCCTTTAGCTGCCCAAATAACAACCAACATTAAAGTAATGTTGTGGGGTGCAGTATGTGGAAGCTACAAGCAATACAGTATTTGGATTAAAACATGAAGCTATCTACTTTTCAAATGATGAAGCTATCTACACCTAGCACCATACTTTTTTGCAAAAAAACTTTTTTTGTTTCTAATTCACCAAAACTGCTTTAAATCATGCCTTCAGCAGCCCAAATAACAACCAACATAAAAGTAATGTTGTGGGGTGCAGTATGTGGAAGCTACAAGCAATACAGTATTTGGATGAAAACATGAAGCTAGTTACACTTAGCACCATACTTTTTTGCAAAAAAACTTTTTTTGTTTCTAATTCACCAAAACTGCTTTAAATCATGCCTTCAGCAGCCCAAATAACAACCAACATAAAAGTAATGTTGTGGGATGCAGTATGTGGAAGCTACAAGCAAAACAGTATTTGGATGAAAACATGAAGCTATCTACACCTAGCACCATACTTTTTTGCAAAAAAACTTTTTTTGTTTCTAATTCACCAAAACTGCTTTAAATCATGCCTTCAGCAGCCCAAATAGCAACCAACATAAAAGTAATGTTGTGGGGTGCAGTATGTGGAAGCTACAAGCAATACAGTATTTGGATGAAAACATGAAGCTAGTAACACTTAGCACCATACTTTTTTGCAAAAAAACTTTTTTTGTTTCTAATTCACCAAAACTGCTTTAAATCATGCCTTCAGCAGCCCAAATAACAACCAACATAAAAGTAATGTTGTGGGATGCAGTATGTGGAAGCTACACACAATACAGTATTTGGATGAAAACATGAAGCTATCTACACCTAGCACCATACTTTTTTGCAAAAAAACTTTTTTTGTTTCTAATTCACCAAAACTGCTTTAAATCATGCCTTCAGCAGCCCAAATAACAACCAACATAAAAGTAATGTTGTGGGATGCAGTATGTGGAAGCTACAAGCAATACAGTATTTGGATGAAAACATGAAGCTATCTACACCTAGCACCATACTTTTTTGCAAAAAAACTTTTTTTGTTTCTAATTCACCAAAACTGCTTTAAATCATGCCTTTAGCTGCCCAAATAACAACCAACATTAAAGTAATGTTGTGGGGTGCAGTATGTGGAAGCTACAAGCAATACAGTATTTGGATTAAAACATGAAGCTATCTACTTTTCAAATGATGAAGCTATCTACACCTAGCACCATACTTTTTTGCAAAAAAACTTTTTTTGTTTCTAATTCACCAAAACTGCTTTAAATCATGCCTTCAGCAGCCCAAATAACAACCAACATAAAAGTAATGTTGTGGGGTGCAGTATGTGGAAGCTACAAGCAATACAGTATTTGGATGAAAACATGAAGCTAGTTACACTTAGCACCATACTTTTTTGCAAAAAAACTTTTTTTGTTTCTAATTCACCAAAACTGCTTTAAATCATGCCTTTAGCAGCCCAAATAACAACCAACATAAAAGTAATGTTGTGGGGTGCAGTATGTGGAAGCTACAAGCAATACAGTATTTGGATTAAAACATGAAGCTATCTACTTTTCAAATGATGAAGCTATCTACACCTAGCACCATACTTTTTTGCAAAAAAACTTTTTTTGTTTCTAATTCACCAAAACTGCTTTAAATCATGCCTTCAGCAGCCCAAATAACAACCAACATAAAAAGTAATGTTGTGGGATGCAGTATGTGGAAGCTACACGCAATACAGTATTTGGATGAAAACATGAAGCTATCTACACCTAGCACCATACTTTTTTGCAAAAAAACTTTTTTTGTTTCTAATTCACCAAAACTGCTTTAAATCATGCCTTTAGCTGCCCAAATAACAACCAACATTAAAGTAATGTTGTGGGGTGCAGTATGTGGAAGCTACAAGCAATACAGTATTTGGATGAAAACATGAAGCTAGTTACACTTAGCACCATACTTTTTTGCAAAAAAACTTTTTTTGTTTCTAATTCACCAAAACTGCTTTAAATCATGCCTTCAGCAGCCCAAATAACAACCAACATAAAAGTAATGTTGTGGGGTGCAGTATGTGGAAGCTACAAGCAATACAGTATTTGGATGAAAACATGAAGCTATCTACACCTAGCACCATACTTTTTTGCAAAAAAACTTTTTTTGTTTCTAATTCACCAAAACTGCTTTAAATCATGCCTTCAGCAGCCCAAATAACAACCAACATAAAAGTAATGTTGTGGGGTGCAGTATGTGGAAGCTACAAGCAATACAGTATTTGGATGAAAACATGAAGCTAGTTACACTTAGCACCATACTTTTTTGCAAAAAAACTTTTTTTGTTTCTAATTCACCAAAACTGCTTTAAATCATGCCTTCAGCAGCCCAAATAACAACCAACATAAAAGTAATGTTGTGGGATGCAGTATGTGGAAGCTACACGCAATACAGTATTTGGATGAAAACATGAAGCTATCTACACCTAGCACCATACTTTTTTGCAAAAAAACTTTTTTTGTTTCTAATTCACCAAAACTGCTTTAAATCATGCCTTCAGCAGCCCAAATAACAACCAACATAAAAGTAATGTTGTGGGATGCAGTATGTGGAAGCTACAAGCAATACAGTATTTGGATGAAAACATGAAGCTATCTACACCTAGCACCATACTTTTTTGCAAAAAAACTTTTTTTGTTTCTAATTCACCAAAACTGCTTTAAATCATGCCTTCAGCAGCCCAAATAACAACCAACATAAAAGTAATGTTGTGGGGTGCAGTATGTGGAAGCTACAAGCAATACAGTATTTGGATGAAAACATGAAGCTAGTAACACTTAGCACCATACTTTTGTGCAAAAAAACTTTTTTTGTTTCTAATTCACCAAAACTGCTTTAAATCATGCCTTCAGCAGCCCAAATAACAACCAACATAAAAGTAATGTTGTGGGATGCAGTATGTGGAAGCTACACACAATACAGTATTTGGATGAAAACATGAAGCTATCTACACCTAGCACCATACTTTTTTGCAAAAAAACTTTTTTTGTTTCTAATTCACCAAAACTGCTTTAAATCATGCCTTCAGCAGCCCAAATAACAACCAACATAAAAGTAATGTTGTGGGGTGCAGTATGTGGAAGCTACATGCAATACAGTATTTGGATGAAAACATGAAGCTATCTACACCTAGCACCATACTTTTTTGCAAAAAAACTTTTTTTGTTTCTAATTCACCAAAACTGCTTTAAATCATGCCTTCAGCAGCCCAAATAACAACCAACATAAAAGTAATGTTGTGGGGTGCAGTATGTGGAAGCTACAAGCAATACAGTATTTGGATGAAAACATGAAGCTAGTTACACTTAGCACCATACTTTTTTGCAAAAAACTTTTTTTGTTTCTAATTCACCAAAACTGCTTTAAATCATGCCTTCAGCAGCCCAAATAACAACCAACATAAAAGTAATGTTGTGGGATGCAGTATGTGGAAGCTACACGCAATACAGTATTTGGATGAAAACATGAAGCTATCTACACCTAGCACCATACTTTTTTGCAAAAAAACTTTTTTTGTTTCTAATTCACCAAAACTGCTTTAAATCATGCCTTCAGTAGCCCAAATAACAACCAACATAAAAGTAATGTTGTGGGATGCAGTATGTGGAAGCTACACACAATACAGTATTTGGATGAAAACATGAAGCTATCTACACCTAGCACCATACTTTTTTGCAAAAAAACTTTTTTTGTTTCTAATTCACCAAAACTGCTTTAAATCATGCCTTTAGCTGCCCAAATAACAACCAACATTAAAGTAATGTTGTGGGGTGCAGTATGTGGAAGCTACAAGCAATACAGTATTTGGATTAAAACATGAAGCTATCTACTTTTCAAATGATGAAGCTACCTACACCTAGCACCATACTTTTTTGCAAAAAAACTTTTTTTGTTTCTAATTCACCAAAACTGCTTTAAATCATGCCAACAGCAGCCCAAATAACAACCAACATAAAAGTAATGTTGTGGGGTGCAGTATGTGGAAGCTACAAGCAATACAGTATTTGGATGAAAACATGAAGCTAGTTACACTTAGCACCATACTTTTTTGCAAAAAAACTTTTTTTGTTTCTAATTCACCAAAACTGCTTTAAATCATGCCTTTAGCAGCCCAAATAACAACCAACATTAAAGTAATGTTGTGGGATGCAGTATGTGGAAGCTACAAGCAATACAGTATTTGGATGAAAACATGAACCTAGTTACACTTAGCACCATACTTTTTTGCAAAAAAACTTTTTTTGTTTCTAATTCACCAAAACTGCTTTAAATCATGCCTTCAGCAGCCCAAATAACAACCAACATAAAAAGTAATGTTGTGGGATGCAGTATGTGGAAGCTACACGCAATACAGTATTTGGATGAAAACATGAAGCTTTCTACACCTAGCACCATACTTTTTTGCAAAAAAAATTTTTTTGTTTCTAATTCACCAAAACTGCTTTAAATCATGCCTTCAGCAGCCCAAATAACAACCAACATAAAAGTAATGTTGTGGTATGCAGTATGTGGAAGCTACAAGCAATACAGTATTTGGATGAAAACATGAAGCTATCTACACCTAGCACCATACTTTTTTGCAAAAAAACTTTTTTTGTTTCTAATTCACCAAAACTGCTTTAAATCATGCCTTTAGCTGCCCAAATAACAACCAACATTAAAGTAATGTTGTGGGGTGCAGTATGTGGAAGCTACAAGCAATACAGTATTTGGATTAAAACATGAAGCTATCTACTTTTCAAATGATGAAGCTATCTACACCTAGCACCATACTTTTTTGCAAAAAAACTTTTTTTGTTTCTAATTCACCAAAACTGCTTTAAATCATGCCTTCAGCAGCCCAAATAACAACCAACATAAAAAGTAATGTTGTGGGATGCAGTATGTGGAAGCTACACGCAATACAGTATTTGGATGAAAACATGAAGCTATCTACACCTAGCACCATACTTTTTTGCAAAAAAACTTTTTTTGTTTCTAATTCACCAAAACTGCTTTAAATCATGCCTTTAGCTGCCCAAATAACAACCAACATTAAAGTAATGTTGTGGGGTGCAGTATGTGGAAGCTACAAGCAATACAGTATTTGGATGAAAACATGAAGCTAGTTACACTTAGCACCATACTTTTTTGCAAAAAAACTTTTTTTGTTTCTAATTCACCAAAACTGCTTTAAATCATGCCTTCAGCAGCCCAAATAACAACCAACATAAAAAGTAATGTTGTGGGATGCAGTATGTGGAAGCTACACGCAATACAGTATTTGGATGAAAACATGAAGCTATCTACACCTAGCACCATACTTTTTTGCAAAAAAACTTTTTTTGTTTCTAATTCACCAAAACTGCTTTAAATCATGCCTTCAGCAGCCCAAATAACAACCAACATAAAAGTAATGTTGTGGGATGCAGTATGTGGAAGCTACAAGCAATACAGTATTTGGATGAAAACATGAAGCTATCTACACCTAGCACCATACTTTTTTGCAAAAAAACTTTTTTTGTTTCTAATTCACCAAAACTGCTTTAAATCATGCCTTTAGCTGCCCAAATAACAACCAACATTAAAGTAATGTTGTGGGGTGCAGTATGTGGAAGCTACAAGCAATACAGTATTTGGATTAAAACATGAAGCTATCTACTTTTCAAATGATGAAGCTATCTACACCTAGCACCATACTTTTTTGCAAAAAAACTTTTTTTGTTTCTAATTCACCAAAACTGCTTTAAATCATGCCTTCAGCAGCCCAAATAACAACCAACATAAAAGTAATGTTGTGGGATGCAGTATGTGGAAGCTACAAGCAATACAGTATTTGGATGAAAACATGAAGCTATCTACACCTAGCACCATACTTTTTTGCAAAAAAACTTTTTTTGTTTCTAATTCACCAAAACTGCTTTAAATCATGCCTTTAGCTGCCCAAATAACAACCAACATTAAAGTAATGTTGTGGGGTGCAGTATGTGGAAGCTACAAGCAATACAGTATTTGGATGAAAACATGAAGCTAGTTACACCTAGCACCATACTTTTTTGCAAAAAAACTTTTTTTGTTTCTAATTCACCAAAACTGCTTTAAATCATGCCTTCAGCAGCCCAAATAACAACCAACATAAAAGTAATGTTGTGGGGTGCAGTATGTGGAAGCTACAAGCAATACAGTATTTGGATGAAAACATGAAGCTAGTTACACTTAGCACCATACTTTTTTGCAAAAAAACTTTTTTTGTTTCTAATTCACCAAAACTGCTTTAAATCATGCCTTCAGAAGCCCAAATAACAACCAACATAAAAGTAATGTTGTGGGATGCAGTATGTGGAAGCTGCACGCAATACAGTATTTGGATGAAAACATGAAGCTATCTACACCTAGCACCATACTTTTTTGCAAAAAAACTTTTTTTGTTTCTAATTCACCAAAACTGCTTTAAATCATGCCTTCAGCAGCCCAAATAACAACCAACATAAAAGTAATGTTGTGGGATGCAGTATGTGGAAGCTACACACAATACAGTATTTGGATGAAAACATGAAGCTATCTACACCTAGCACCATACTTTTTTGCAAAAAAACTTTTTTCGTTTCTAATTCACCAAAACTGCTTTAAATCATGCCTTTAGCTGCCCAAATAACAACCAACATTAAAGTAATGTTGTGGGGTGCAGTATGTGGAAGCTACAAGCAATACAGTATTTGGATGAAAACATGAAGCTATCTACACCTAGCACCATACTTTTTTGCAAAAAAACTTTTTTTGTTTCTAATTCACCAAAACTGCTTTAAATCATGCCTTCAGCAGCCCAAATAACAACCAACATAAAAGTAATGTTGTGGGATGCAGTATGTGGAAGCTACACACAATACAGTATTTGGATGAAAACATGAAGCTATCTACACCTAGCACCATACTTTTTTGCAAAAAAACTTTTTTTGTTTCTAATTCACCAAAACTGCTTTAAATCATGCCTTTAGCTGCCCAAATAACAACCAACATTAAAGTAATGTTGTGGGGTGCAGTATGTGGAAGCTACAAGCAATACAGTATTTGGATTAAAACATGAAGCTATCTACTTTTCAAATGATGAAGCTATCTACACCTAGCACCATACTTTTTTGCAAAAAAACTTTTTTTGTTTCTAATTCACCAAAACTGCTTTAAATCATGCCTTCAGCAGCCCAAATAACAACCAACATAAAAGTAATGTTGTGGGGTGCAGTATGTGGAAGCTACAAGCAATACAGTATTTGGATGAAAACATGAAGCTAGTAACACTTAGCACCATACTTTTTTGCAAAAAAACTTTTTTTGTTTCTAATTCACCAAAACTGCTTTAAATCATGCCTTCAGCAGCCCAAATAACAACCAACATAAAAGTAATGTTGTGGGATGCAGTATGTGGAAGCTACACACAATACAGTATTTGGATGAAAACATGAAGCTATCTACACCTAGCACCATACTTTTTTGCAAAAAAACTTTTTTTGTTTCTAATTCACCAAAACTGCTTTAAATCATGCCTTCAGCAGTCCAAATAACAACCAACATAAAAGTAATGTTGTGGGATGCAGTATGTGGAAGCTACAAGCAATAAAGTATTTGGATGAAAACATGAAGCTATCTACACCTAGCACCATACTTTTTTGCAAAAAAACTTTTTTTGTTTCTAATTCACCAAAACTGCTTTAAATCATGCCTTTAGCTGCCCAAATAACAACCAACATTAAAGTAATGTTGTGGGGTGCAGTATGTGGAAGCTACAAGCAATACAGTATTTGGATTAAAACATGAAGCTATCTACTTTTCAAATGATGAAGCTTATCTTTCTAGCACCATACTTTTTTGCAAAAAAACTTTTTTTGTTTCTAATTCACCAAAACTGCTTTAAATCATGCCTTCAGCAGCCCAAATAACAACCAACATAAAAGTAATGTTGTGGGATGCAGTATGTGGAAGCTACACGCAATACAGTATTTGGTTGAAAACATGAAGCTATCTACACCTAGCACCATACTTTTTTGCAAAAAAATTTTTTTTGTTTCTAATTCACCAAAACTGCTTTAAATCATGCCTTCAGCAGCCCAAATAACAACCAACATAAAAGTAATGTTGTGGGATGCAGTATGTGGAAGCTACACACAATACAGTATTTGGATGAAAACATGAAGCTATCTACACCTAGCACCATACTTTTTTGCAAAAAAACTTTTTTTGTTTCTAATTCACCAAAACTGCTTTAAATCATGCCTTTAGCTGCCCAAATAACAACCAACATTAAAGTAATGTTGTGGGGTGCAGTATGTGGAAGCTACGGGGCGTGGCTTGACCATCGAGTGAGATGGCAGCATAGTGCAAGAGCTCTGTGAGGATTTGGGCTTTTTTCATTAAAAAAACAGCATTCAACTTTGGACCCGTTCCAGAATCGAACTACTATTGGACTGATTGGAAGATGCAAAAGCAGAAGTTTTCAACCAAAACTTCGGGTGCCTCGAAACCTGTGGAAAAGCTTGTGATTGAAGACACTGAGTCCCCACGTAAGAAACAGGCTAAGATGGGTGAGGAATTTGAGAGATCAGGTATGACTGTTACGGAACCTCGATTAATTAAGCTGCTTACGGATCTCAGGAATGGGATTCGTGATGATTTGATGAAAGAGATTTCCGTTATTAAGAAGGATATAAACGAACTGGACATTCGTGTGGATCGTACTGAACAGGCTCTTGGTCTGCAGAGGAACTCACATTTAGAGTTAGAAAAGCGTGTGGATCTGCTTGAACACCAACTCGAGCTAAGTAAACTAAAAATTGCTGATTTGGAAGATCGTAGTAGGCGCAATAATATACGGATCAGAAATATACCTGAATCCATACAAATCAAGATCTAGGCGCATATGTTAAAAAAATTATTGGCTCAGTTCTGAAAAATCGTGCTGAACCAGAGATTTTGATTGACCGATGCCATCGGCTGCCGAAGTCCAACCAAGCTCCTAAGGAGGCTGCAAGGGACACTATAGCACGATTACATTTCTTCCATGTTAAGGATGAGTTCCTGACTGCTGTGAGAACGGGTGCTAATCTCTGTGAGGAGTATACAAACCTCAAATTCTTTCAAGATTTTTCTGCTTCCACTATGTCACGAAGAAAAGATTTTCAATTTCTTACAAGGGAATTACAAGCTCTGAATATCCGATACAGATGGGGATTCCCTGTTAAAGTTTTATTTAGGCATGATGGTCAGAACTATGTTATAACATCACCGGAAGAGGGAAAGGATTTTTTACAAATATTTTCGCCAAGACGTCACGAATCTAAGGGACAAAGATTTGATCGCAGAATGCATACCAAAATTGCAGAAGCTGCAGCTATATTGGATGAAGAAGCCATTATTGCGGAGTAATAGGTTTGATTTATTGATATGTGCTCTATATATATAGACATTGATTTTTTTTTCCGTGTTTTTCTATTTTTTGTTTTCTTTTTGCAAGTTGATGGCGCTGACTGGGCGTGCCACACCTATTTCAAATCTCTGGAATTTCCCTATTCCTCTATTGTTCTCAGGAGTAAACAACCGGAACTTCTTTGTTAAATAAACATTGCAGTATCTCTGCAGGAGCATAGATATGTTGTTAAGAAACACTGCTACAGGGACACCGCCCAGCTATTGTTTTAAAACTATCCATATATTTTTGAGGTCTTTTTTAACTGTCTTAATTCGAACTGGCTACTTGTTGATAATGTTTCTTTTTTATTATTTATTTCCATTTTTATTTGTTTTCTTTTGTTTCTATTTTTTTCTTATATGTGTGGGTCTTTAATAGATTTCTTTTATTTTTTATTTTTTTCATTCGTTTTTATGCAACGTTATTAATTATTACATTATCCCTGTCCTCACTGTTCTCTCGCTACCACCCCAACAGTAAGGCCTTTTTTTTTTACCATCAATGGAGAGGAGTATATTTTTAATTTCTTTTTACTCCTCTCTTTGGGCCTATTTTTTTATCTTTGGTTTATATTTTATTTGTTCCAAATTTAGTTGGTTCCCCATTAGGAAGGGAATCATTTCTTTTTTAGTTTTGTTGTTCTTCCCCTACCCATTTGTAATCAATGGAAGCTCTTGTGTGATACTTCTTATTTTGTTTCTTTTGGTTCTCTCGCTGCGCGTGCTTGTACCTCCTTTACAATACCCTTTCATGTTTTTAAAATTTGATGTGTTAGGCCCAATCCCTTTATTTTGTGTTTTAGCCATTTACAGTCTTGTGTTCATTTTTGATGTTCCTTATAATCAATGGTATTGAAAATAATGTCCTTTAATGTTAAGGGATTGGGCTCTTTTCATAAAAGAAGGCTGTTGTTGAAGGAGGCTAGGGAGAAGCGTGTAGATGTTTTGTGCATACAGGAGTCCCACTTTAAAAATGATTTTAATCCCCACATTTTTGCTAGGTATTATCCCATTCAATTTCATTCTAAGTTTTCTTCAAAGGCTAGGGGAACTTCTATTTTTTTTAACAAATCATTGGCTATCAAGACTTTGACAACTATTATTGATCCTGACGGTAGATACGTGTTATGGGTGGGTAAAGTGAATAACGTAGATTATTCAATTTTCAATGTTTATTTTCCAACGAGTTCCCAATTTCAATATTTGAAAAACGTTATGCAAACAGCTCTTGATGAATGTAGGGGGAGAGTGATTGTTTGTGGTGATACTAATTTCGTATTGGACCCTGAAAGTGATGTCTCGAGGGAGGAATCCTCTCCCAATTCAAATTCTTATATGTCCACTGCAAAGAGGTGCTCCAAATTGTTGCAATCCAAATGTTACTATGATGTGTGGCGTCTCCTACATCCTAATGAAAGAGATTATACTTTTTACTCAGCTGGCCACAATATGTACTCTCGTATCGATCGCTTTCTAGTGCCTGAAAATATGTTAGCTTTCATTGAGAAAGCTGAAATTTTAGATTTTAAATGGTCAGATCATGCTCCTATTACTTTGGGTATTCATGAAACAATACCACATGTTCCTTATAGACCTTGGAGACCGAATGATTTCATTTTGAATAACATAGATGAAAAAATCTTGGCTGAAAAAACGTTATCTTCATATTTTGAAGAAAACATTACTGAAGATATTCCATATTCTACTATTTGGAATGCTCATAAGGCTGTGTTAAGAGGACATTTTATTCAGAGAAATTCTTATATTAGGAAAACATCGTCTGCAAATGTTAAAACTTTGGAGAAAGAATTATATAATTTAAATTTAGCAAATAAGTTAGGCCCTTCTTTCTCTGTTTCAGCTTTAATTAAAGACGTGAAAACAAAATTGGATAAACTTAATTTGGAAAAGAGTGCTAAAACTTTACGATCTTTAAAAATGTCATTTTACTCAAAGGGTAATAAAGCCTCTAATTTATTAGCGAATAAATTAAAACAAAAAACTATACAATCTAGAATACCTTATATATTGGATGATTCTGGCCAGAAAATTTTACATCCTAGGGACATATCTAATTCTTTTGCTGCATATTATAAGTCACTTTATAACCTTAAAGATTCCCCTCTGGAAACGCAACCAACCTCTGCTAAAATAACTGAATTTTTGGATAAAACTAATCTCCCTAGAATCCCTGATTTTCATGTTGAATTTCTTGAGTCGGACATTTCTTTGGAGGAGGTGCTTCAAGCAATTAAAGATACTCCATCTGGTAAGGCACCGGGTCCTGATGGTTTTTCTGCTCTATACTATCACAAATTTAAAAATATCTTATTGCCACATTTAACGAAATTGTTTAACGAATATTGGAAAAATGGCTATATTCCTGATGAATCCCTTTGTGCCCAAATTTCTACTTTACCTAAACCCGGGAAGGAACCTGATAGGTGTTCCAATTTTAGGCCCATTTCTCTAATTAATAATGACACCAAATTATACTCGAAAATATTAGCTAATCGTATCTCAAGTTTATTGCCTCTGCTTGTTCATAACGATCAAGTAGGTTTTATTCCCAGACGTCAAGCAACAGACAATACGAGACGTTTTATTAATTTGATCTCATATATTCAAAAATCTAAACACCCCTCTTTATTTTTATCACTCGATGCTGAAAAGGCATTTGATAGGGTCCATTGGGGATATTTGGAAGATGTTTTGATTCGGTTTGGGTTCCCAGCTGCTTTGAGAAAAGCTATTTTTGCTTTGTATCAGAAGCCTACTGCAAAAGTGCTGGCCTCTGGAGTTTTGTCCGACTCATTCTCGTTATCCAATGGGACTAGGCAGGGTTGCCCTTTGTCACCTTTACTTTTTGCTTTAGCTATTGAGCCTTTGGCTGAGGCAATAAGAGTTGATAGTAATATTCAGGGTGTTACAATAGATGGAGATACTCACAAATTGGGTTTATTTGCAGACGATGTAATTCTTACGTTAAGTGATCCAGCTACTTCTATGGGTCATTTATTTTCTCTTCTTAGAGAATTTCGTGAAGTGTCCTTTTATAAAATTAATGATAGCAAAACACAGGCATTACCATTCCATATAAAGAGGAATGATTTGACTGCTCTTAAAAGATCGTATGACTTTGACTGGAGGAAGAGCTTTATTTCCTATTTAGGCATTAATTTATGTAAAAATTTAAAACATATGTATGCTTACAATTTAAAGACTTTTTGGCCCTCTTTGCTACTGGATCTTGAGAGGTGGGACAATCTTGAGATTTCATGGTTGGGTAGAATACACTCCATTAAGATGGTTATTCTCCCTAAGATTTTGTATTTTTTAAGAGCCATACCTTTAAGTGTGCCTATTTCTTTTTTTGATTCGGTGCGTTCTGCCCTCATAAAGTTTATATGGAGGAAGAAGCCTAGCAGAGTCAAATTTACCACTTTGACTAATTCTAGAGACAATTTCGGATTGGGGGTGCCAGATTTTAGGAATTATTATTATGCATCGAATGCGTCTAGCGCTTTCAAATTTAATTTGGACAGGGATTGGCCTAGATGGCTGATTATGGAAATTAATAAACTAAAACCTTTTTGTATAAAAGATGTTTTATGGGTTTCACATTCTAATCGGCCCAGGTTTACAAAAATGTACCCCTCAACTAAATTGGCTATACTCTCTTGGGATAGATTATTTAATAAACTACCAGGATCTATTACTTGGTCCAGGGCGATGTCACTTGGTTCCTTGAGATATGTTCTTCCAGACCTAGATATAGATTACTGGAATGGCAAACATATTTTTTCTATTAATGATTTCTTTAAGAATAATTTGGCTCTATCATTTACAAAATTACAAAAAAAAATATAATTTAGATGCTGACAGGCAATGTGATTATGACTTCATTCTTCAAATTATTCAAGAACGATTTAATATATCTGATTTTGATGTGGATCAGTCTCATTTAGCTTTGACTGATATAGAGACAGTTTATATTAATGCCCCGGACCTGACAGGTACTATCTCATTGTGTTACTCTTCCCTCTCCTCAAAGGTTTCAGAAAAACTTAAATTTTTATTGGCCTGGGAAGAGGAATTAGGTAAAACATACGATCTAGCTGTCTGGAATGATGTGTTCTCGGGACTAAGGGGCATAACACAATGCGCACAACATTTTGAAAATCATTTTAAGATAATATACAGATGGTACCTGACCCCGGAAAGGCTTTTTCGCATGAAGATGACTACAAGTTTTAAATGTTGGAGAGGCTGTAATGGCCCAGGTAATCTCCTTCATATTTTTTGGGATTGTCCATTAATTAAACCTATGTGGGACTCTTTATTACCCATAATTAGACTTATAAATAGCGAGATTGAGGAACTTGGGCCAGAACTATGTATTTTTAAACATTTTCCGTCTGATTTGCCTAAAATAGATAAGATCATCATAGGTCATTTGCTGATTGCAGCTACTATCCTTATCCCTAAGTATTGGAAAACAGGAGTTGTTCCGACTATAAAAGAAATCTTATATATGACTTTGGAGAATAAATCTTATGAATCTTCCATTAGGCCACCCTCAGCTTTTAAAACACAACTTTTATTTTTTTGGGACACCTGGGAAGAGAAAATTAGAAAGAAATTTTTACTTTAGTTTATCTTTTTTGTTCCTTTAGATTATTATTTTTTCAATTTTGCATTTCTGCACGCTTCTTCTTAATCTTTCATCCATATGTATTTTTTTTATATGGCGAGATAACTTTGGTTAAAGTGAAGACAGAGACTTCCGGGTTGAAGATTTTAATAATTTACATTTCCATTTTACCCCCCTGTTTTTTCCCCCCTTGTTTTTTTTTTCTCTTTCGAGTGATAATTGTTGTAACTACTATTTCCCAATTCTATGGTTTCAATTTGAATTATTATTGTACACTGTATATTGTATGTGCGATACTGTTTGACAGTCTCATCTGTTTGATGTTATAATTACATTTACTTTTGTTTTGTATTTTATAAAACTGTAATAAAAAATATTTGAAAAGTATGTGGAAGCTACAAGCAATACAGTATTTGGATGAAAACATGAAGCTATCTACACCTAGCACCATACTTTTTTGCAAAAAAACTTTTTTGTTTCTAATTCACCAAAACTGCTTTAAATCATGCCTTTAGCTGCCCAAATAACAACCAACATAAAAGTAATGTGGGGTGCAGTATGTGGAAGCTACAAGCAATACAGTATTTGGATGAAAACATGAAGCTAGTTACACTTAGCACCATACTTTTTTGCAAAAAAACTTTTTTTGTTTCTAATTCACCAAAACTGCTTTAAATCATGCCTTCAGCAGCCCAAATAACAACCAACATAAAAGTAATGTTGTGGGGTGCAGTATGTGGAAGCTACACACAATACAGTATTTGGATGAAAACATGAAGCTATCTACACCTAGCACCATACTTTTTTGCAAAGAAACTTTTTTTGTTTCTAATTCACCAAAACTGCTTTAAATCATGCCTTCAGCAGCCCAAATAACAACCAACATAAAAGTAATGTTGTGGGATGCAGTATGTGGAAGCTACAAGCAATACAGTATTTGGATGAAAACATGAAGCTATCTACACCTAGCACCATACTTTTTTGCAAAAAAACTTTTTTTGTTTCTAATTCACCAAAACTGCTTTAAATCATGCCTTTAGCTGCCCAAATAACAACCAACATTAAAGTAATGTTGTGGGGTGCAGTATGTGGAAGCTACAAGCAATACAGTATTTGGATTAAAACATGAAGCTATCTACTTTTCAAATGATGAAGCTATCTACACCTAGCACCATACTTTTTTGCAAAAAAACTTTTTTTGTTTCTAATTCACCAAAACTGCTTTAAATCATGCCTTTAGCTGCCCAAATAACAACCAACATTAAAGTAATGTTGTGGGGTGCAGTATGTGGAAGCTACAAGCAATACAGTATTTGGATTAAAACATGAAGCTATCTACTTTTCAAATGATGAAGCTATCTACACCTAGCACCATACTTTTTTGCAAAAAACCTTTTTTGTTTCTAATTCACCAAAACAACAACCAACATAAAAGTAATGTTGTGGGGTGCAGTATGTGGAAGCTACAAGCAATACAGTATTTGGATGAAAACATGAAGCTAGTAACACTTAGCACCATACTTTTTTGCAAAAAAACTTTTTTTGTTTCTAATTCACCAAAACTGCTTTAAATCATGCCTTCAGCAGCCCAAATAACAACCAACATAAAAGTAATGTTGTGGGGTGCAGTATGTGGAAGCTACAAGCAATACAGTATTTGGATGAAAACATGAAGCAAGTTACACTTAGCACCATACTTTTTTGCAAAAAAACTTTTTTTGTTTCTAATTCACCAAAACTGCTTTAAATCATGCCTTCAGCAGCCCAAATAACAACCAACATAAAAAGTAATGTTGTGGGATGCAGTATGTGGAAGCTACACGCAATACAGTATTTGAATGAAAACATGAAGCTATCTACACCTAGCACCATACTTTTTTGCAAAAAAACTTTTTTTGTTTCTAATTCACCAAAACTGCTTTAAATCATGCCTTCAGCAGCCCAAATAACAACCAACATAAAAGTAATGTTGTGGGGTGCAGTATGTGGAAGCTACAAGCAATACAGTATTTGGATGAAAACATGAAGCTAGTTACACTTAGCACCATACTTTTTTGCAAAAAACCTTTTTTGTTTCTAATTCACCAAAACAACAACCAACATAAAAGTAATGTTGTGGGGTGCAGTATGTGGAAGCTACAAGCAATACAGTATTTGGATGAAAACATGAAGCTAGTAACACTTAGCACCATACTTTTTTGCAAAAAAACTTTTTTTGTTTCTAATTCACCAAAACTGCTTTAAATCATGCCTTCAGCAGCCCAAATAACAACCAACATAAAAGTAATGTTGTGGGGTGCAGTATGTGGAAGCTACAAGCAATACAGTATTTGGATGAATACATGAAGCTAGTTACACTTAGCACCATACTTTTTTGCAAAAAAACTTTTTTTGTTTCTAATTCACCAAAACTGCTTTAAATCATGCCTTCAGCAGCCCAAATAACAACCAACATAAAAGTAATGTTGTGGGATGCAGTATGTGGAAGCTACACGCAATACAGTATTTGGATGAAAACATGAAGCTATCTACACCTAGCACCATACTTTTTTGCAAAAAACTTTTTTTGTTTCTAATTCACCAAAACTGCTTTAAATCATGCCTTCAGCAGCCCAAATAACAACCAACATAAAAGTAATGTTGTGGGATGCAGTATGTGGAAGCTACAAGCAATACAGTATTTGGATGAAAACATGAAGCTAGTAACACTTAGCACCATACTTTTTTGCAAAAAAAACTTTTTTTGTTTCTAATTCACCAAAACTGCTTTAAACCATGCCTTCAGCAGCCCAAATAACAACCAACATAAAAGTAATGTTGTGGGATGCAGTATGTGGAAGCTACACACAATACAGTATTTGGATGAAAACATGAAGCTATCTACACCCAGCACCATACTTTTTTGCAAAAAAACTTTTTTTGTTTCTAATTCACCAAAACTGCTTTAAATCATGCCTTCAGCAGCCCAAATAACAACCAACATAAAAGTAATGTTGTGGGGTGCAGTATGTGGAAGCTACAAGCAATACAGTATTTGGATGAAAACATGAAGCTAGTTACACTTAGCACCATACTTTTTTGCAAAAAAACTTTTTTTGTTTCTAATTCACCAAAACTGCTTTAAATCATGCCTTCAGCAGCCCAAATAACAACCAACATAAAAGTAATGTTGTGGGGTGCAGTATGTGGAAGCTACAAGCAATACAGTATTTGGATGAAAACATGAAGCTAGTTACACCTAGCACCATACTTTTTTGCAAAAAACTTTTTTTGTTTCTAATTCACCAAAACTGCTTTAAATCATGCCTTCAGCAGCCCAAATAACAACCAACATAAAAGTAATGTTGTGGGGTGCAGTATGTGGAAGCTACAAGCAATACAGTATTTGGATGAAAACATGAAGCTAGTTACACTTAGCACCATACTTTTTTGCAAAAAAACTTTTTTTGTTTCTAATTCACCAAAACTGCTTTAAATCATGCCTTCAGCAGCCCAAATAACAACCAACATAAAAGTAATGTTGTGGGATGCAGTATGTGGAAGCTA
Organism: Spea bombifrons; assembly: GCF_027358695.1. Classification (NCBI taxonomy): domain Eukaryota; kingdom Metazoa; phylum Chordata; class Amphibia; order Anura; family Pelobatidae; genus Spea; species Spea bombifrons. The sequence continues at coordinate 43,460,404 of NC_071091.1, forward strand.
CAAGCAATACAGTATTTGGATGAAAACATGAAGCTAGTAACACTTAGCACCATACTTTTTTGCAAAAAAACTTTTTTTGTTTCTAATTCACCAAAACTGCTTTAAATCATGCCTTCAGCAGCCCAAATAACAACCAACATAAAAGTAATGTTGTGGGGTGCAGTATGTGGAAGAAGCTACAAGCAATACAGTATTTGGATGAAAACATGAAGCTAGTTACACTTAGCACCATACTTTTTTGCAAAAAAACTTTTTTTGTTTCTAATTCACCAAAACTGCTTTAAATCATGCCTTTAGCAGCCCAAATAACAACCAACATGAAAGTAATGTTGTGGGGTGCAGTATGTGGAAGCTACAAGCAATACAGTATTTGGATGAAAACATGAAGCTAGTTACACTCTTAGCACCATACTTTTTTGCAAAAAAACTTTTTTTTGTTTCTAATTCACCAAAACTGCTTTAAATCATGCCTTCAGCAGCCCAAATAACAACCAACATAAAAGTAATGTTGTGGGATGCAGTATGTGGAAGCTACAAGCAATACAGTATTTGGATGAAAACATGAAGCTATCTACACCTAGCACCATACTTTTTTGCAAAAAAACTTTTTTTGTTTCTAATTCACCAAAACTGCTTTAAATCATGCCTTTAGCTGCCCAAATAACAACCAACATTAAAGTGATGTTGTGGGGTGCAGTATGTGGAAGCTACAAGCAATACAGTATTTGGATGAAAACATGAAGCTAGTTACACTTAGCACCATACTTTTTTGCAAAAAAACTTTTTTTGTTTCTAATTCACCAAAACTGCTTTAAATCATGCCTTCAGCAGCCCAAATAACAACCAACATAAAAGTAATGTTGTGGGGTGCAGCATGTGGAAGCTACAAGCAATACAGTATTTGGATGAAAACATGAAGCTAGTTACACTTAGCACCATACTTTTTTGCAAAAAAACTTTTTTTGTTTCTAATTCACCAAAACTGCTTTAAATCATGCCTTCAGCAGCCCAAATAACAACCAACATAAAAGTAATGTTGTGGGGTGCAGTATGTGGAAGCTACAAGCAATACAGTATTTGGACGAAAACATGAAGCTAGTTACACTTAGCACCATACTTTTTTGCAAAAAAACTTTTTTTGTTTCTAATTCACCAAAACTGCTTTAAATCATGCCTTCAGCAGCCCAAATAACAACCAACATAAAAGTAATGTTGTGGGATGCAGTATGTGGAAGCTACACGCAATACAGTATTTGGATGAAAACATGAAGCTATCTACACCTAGCACCATACTTTTTTGCAAAAAAACTTTTTTTGTTTCTAATTCACCAAAACTGCTTTAAATCATGCCTTTAGCTGCCCAAATAACAACCAACATTAAAGTAATGTTGTGGGGTGCAGTATGTGGAAGCTACAAGCAATACAGTATTTGGATTAAAACATGAAGCTATCTACTTTTCAAATGATGAAGCTATCTACACCTAGCACCATACTTTTTTGCAAAAAAACTTTTTTTGTTTCTAATTCACCAAAACTGCTTTAAATCATGCCTTCAGCAGCCCAAATAACAACCAACATAAAAGTAATGTTGTGGGGTGCAGTATGTGGAAGCTACAAGCAATACAGTATTTGGATGAAAACATGAAGCTAGTTACACTGAGCACCATACTTTTTTGCAAAAAAACTTTTTTTGTTTCTAATTCACCAAAACTGCTTTAAATCATGCCTTCAGCAGCCCAAATAACAACCAACATAAAAGTAATGTTGTGGGGTGCATTATGTGGAAGCTACAAGCAATACAGTATTTGGATGAAAACATGAAGCTAGTTACACTTAGCACCATACTTTTTTGCAAAAAAACTTTTTTTGTTTCTAATTCACCAAAACTGCTTTAAATCATGCCTTCAGCAGCCCAAATAACAACCAACATAAAAGTAATGTTGTGGGGTGCAGTATGTGGAAGCTACAAGCAATACAGTATTTGGATGAAAACATGAAGCTAGTTACACTTAGCACCATACTTTTTTGCAAAAAAACTTTTTTTGTTTCTAATTCACCAAAACTGCTTTAAATCATGCCTTCAGCAGCCCAAATAACAACCAACATAAAAGTAATGTTGTGGGATGCAGTATGTGGAAGCTACAAGCAATACAGTATTTGGATGAAAACATGAAGCTAGTAACACTTAGCACCATACTTTTTTGCAAAAAAACTTTTTTTGTTTCTAATTCACCAAAACTGCTTTAAATCATGCCTTCAGCAGCCCAAATAACAACCAACATAAAAGTAATGTTGTGGGGTGCAGTATGTGGAAGCTACAAGCAATACAGTATTTGGATGAAAACATGAAGCTAGTTACACTTAGCACCATACTTTTTTGCAAAAAAACTTTTTTTGTTTCTAATTCACCAAAACTGCTTTAAATCATGCCTTTAGCAGCCCAAATAACAACCAACATGAAAGTAATGTTGTGGGGTGCAGTATGTGGAAGCTACAAGCAATACAGTATTTGGATGAAAACATGAAGCTAGTTACACTCTTAGCACCATACTTTTTTGCAAAAAAACTTTTTTTTGTTTCTAATTCACCAAAACTGCTTTAAATCATGCCTTCAGCAGCCCAAATAACAACCAACATAAAAGTAATGTTGTGGGGTGCAGTATGTGGAAGCTACAAGCAATACAGTATTTGGATGAAAACATGAAGCTAGTTACACTTAGCACCATACTTTTTTGCAAAAAAACTTTTTTTGTTTCTAATTCACCAAAACTGCTTTAAATCATGCCTTCAGCAGCCCAAATAACAACCAACATAAAAGTAATGTTGTGGGGTGCAGTATGTGGAAGCTACAAGCAATACAGTATTTGGATGAAAACATGAAGCTAGTTACACTTAGCACCATACTTTTTTTGCAAAAAAACTTTTTTTGTTTCTAATTCACCAAAACTGCTTTAAATCATGCCTTCAGCAGCCCAAATAACAACCAACATAAAAGTAATGTTGTGGGGTGCAGTATGTGGAAGCTACAAGCAATACAGTATTTGGATGAAAACATGAAGCTATCTACACCTAGCACCATACTTTTTTGCAAAAAAAATTTTTTTGTTTCTAATTCACCAAAACTGCTTTAAATCATGCCTTCAGCAGCCCAAATAACAACCAACATAAAAGTAATGTTGTGGGGTGCAGTATGTGGAAGCTACAAGCAATACTGTATTTGGATGAAAACATGAAGCTAGTTACACCTAGCACCATACTTTTTTGCAAAAAAACTTTTTTTGTTTCTAATTCACCAAAACTGCTTTAAATCATGCCTTCAGCAGCCCAAATAACAACCAACATAAAAGTAATGTTGTGGGATGCAGTATGTGGAAGCTACACGCAATACAGTATTTGGATGAAAACATGAAGCTATCTACACCTAGCACCATACTTTTTTGCAAAAAAACTTTTTTTGTTTCTAATTCACCAAAACTGCTTTAAATCATGCCTTTAGCTGCCCAAATAACAACCAACATTAAAGTAATGTTGTGGGGTGCAGTATGTGGAAGCTACAAGCAATACAGTATTTGGATTAAAACATGAAGCTATCTACTTTTCAAATGATGAAGCTATCTACACCTAGCACCATACTTTTTTGCAAAAAAACTTTTTTTGTTTCTAATTCACCAAAACTGCTTTAAATCATGCCTTCAGCAGCCCAAATAACAACCAACATAAAAGTAATGTTGTGGGGTGCAGTATGTGGAAGCTACAAGCAATACAGTATTTGGATGAAAACATGAAGCTAGTTACACCTAGCACCATACTTTTTTGCAAAAAAACTTTTTTTGTTTCTAATTCACCAAAACTGCTTTAAATCATGCCTTCAGCAGCCCAAATAACAACCAACATAAAAGTAATGTTGTGGGATGCAGTATGTGGAAGCTACAAGCAATACAGTATTTGGATGAAAACATGAAGCTATCTACACCTAGCACCATACTTTTTTGCAAAAAAACCTTTTTTGTTTCTAATTCACCAAAACTGCTTTAAATCATGCCTTCAGCAGCCCAAATAACAACCAACATAAAAGTAATGTTGTGGGATGCAGTATGTGGAAGCTACAAGCAATACAGTATTTGGATTAAAACATGAAGCTATCTACTTTTCAAATGATGAAGCTATCTACACCTAGCACCATACTTTTTTGCAAAAAAACTTTTTTTGTTTCTAATTCACCAAAACTGCTTTAAATCATGCCTTCAGCAGCCCAAATAACAACCAACATAAAAGTAATGTTGTGGGATGCAGTATGTGGAAGCTACAAGCAATACAGTATTTGGATGAAAACATGAAGCTATCTACACCTAGCACCATACTTTTTTGCAAAAAAACTTTTTTTGTTTCTAATTCACCAAAACTGCTTTAAATCATGCCTTCAGCAGCCCAAATAACAACCAACATAAAAGTAATGTTGTGGGGTGCAGTATGTGGAAGCTACAAGCAATACAGTATTTGGATGAAAACATGAAGCTAGTAACACTTAGCACCATACTTTTTTGCAAAAAAACTTTTTTTGTTTCTAATTCACCAAAACTGCTTTAAATCATGCCTTCAGCAGCCCAAATAACAACCAACATAAAAGTAATGTTGTGGGATGCAGTATGTGGAAGCTACACACAATACAGTATTTGGATGAAAACATGAAGCTATCTACACCTAGCACCATACTTTTTTGCAAAAAAACTTTTTTTGTTTCTAATTCACCAAAACTGCTTTAAATCATGCCTTCAGCAGCCCAAATAACAACCAACATAAAAGTAATGTTGTGGGATGCAGTATGTGGAAGCTACAAGCAATACAGTATTTGGATGAAAACATGAAGCTATCTACACCTAGCACCATACTTTTTTGCAAAAAAACTTTTTTTGTTTCTAATTCACCAAAACTGCTTTAAATCATGCCTTCAGCAGCCCAAATAACAACCAACATAAAAGTATTGTTGTGGGGTGCATTATGTGGAAGCTACAAGCAATACAGTATTTGGATGAAAACATGAAGCTAGTTACACTTAGCACCATACTTTTTTGCAAAAAAACTTTTTTTGTTTCTAATTCACCAAAACTGCTTTAAATCATGCCTTCAGCAGCCCAAATAACAACCAACATAAAAGTAATGTTGTGGGGTGCATTATGTGGAAGCTACAAGCAATACAGTATTTGGATGAAAACATGAAGCTAGTTACACTTAGCACCATACTTTTTTGCAAAAAAACTTTTTTTGTTTCTAATTCACCAAAACTGCTTTAAATCATGCCTTCAGCAGCCCAAATAACAACCAACATAAAAGTAATGTTGTGGGGTGCAGTATGTGGAAGCTACAAGCAATACAGTATTTGGATGAAAACATGAAGCTAGTAACACTTAGCACCATACTTTTTTGCAAAAAAACTTTTTTTGTTTCTAATTCACCAAAACTGCTTTAAATCATGCCTTCAGCAGCCCAAATAACAACCAACATAAAAGTAATGTTGTGGGATGCAGTATGTGGAAGCTACACACAATACAGTATTTGGATGAAAACATGAAGCTATCTACACCTAGCACCATACTTTTTTGCAAAAAAACTTTTTTTGTTTCTAATTCACCAAAACTGCTTTAAATCATGCCTTCAGCAGCCCAAATAACAACCAACATAAAAGTAATGTTGTGGGATGCAGTATGTGGAAGCTACAAGCAATACAGTATTTGGATGAAAACATGAAGCTAGTTACACCTAGCACCATACTTTTTTGCAAAAAAACTTTTTTTGTTTCTAATTCACCAAAACTGCTTTAAATCATGCCTTTAGCTGCCCAAATAACAACCAACATTAAAGTAATGTTGTGGGGTGCAGTATGTGGAAGCTACAAGCAATACAGTATTTGGATGAAAACATGAAGCTAGTTACACTTAGCACCATACTTTTTTGCAAAAAACTTTTTTTGTTTCTAATTCACCAAAACTGCTTTAAATCATGCCTTCAGCAGCCCAAATAACAACCAACATAAAAGTAATGTTGTGGGGTGCAGTATGTGGAAGCTACAAGCAATACAGTATTTGGATGAAAACATGAAGCTAGTTACACCTAGCACCATACTTTTTTGCAAAAAACTTTTTTTGTTTCTAATTCACCAAAACTGCTTTAAATCATGCCTTCAGCAGCCCAAATAACAACCAACATAAAAGTAATGTTGTGGGGTGCAGTATGTGGAAGCTACAAGCAATACAGTATTTGGATGAAAACATGAAGCTAGTTACACCTAGCACCATACTTTTTTGCAAAAAAACTTTTTTTGTTTCTAATTCACCAAAACTGCTTTAAATCATGCCTTCAGCAGCCCAAATAACAACCAACACAAAAAGTAATGTTGTGGGATGCAGTATGTGGAAGCTACACGCAATACAGTATTTGAATGAAAACATGAAGCTATCTACACCTAGCACCATACTTTTTTGCAAAAAAAATTTTTTTGTTTCTAATTCACCAAAACTGCTTTAAATCATGCCTTCAGCAGCCCAAATAACAACCAACATAAAAGTAATGTTGTGGGGTGCAGTATGTGGAAGCTACAAGCAATACAGAATTTGGATGAAAACATGAAGCTAGTTACACCTAGCACCATACTTTTTTGCAAAAAAACTTTTTTTGTTTCTAATTCACCAAAACTGCTTTAAATCATGCCTTCAGCAGCCCAAATAACAACCAACATAAAAGTAATGTTGTGGGATGCAGTATGTGGAAGCTACAAGCAATACAGTATTTGGATGAAAACATGAAGCTATCTACACCTAGCACCATACTTTTTTGCAAAAAAACTTTTTTTGTTTCTAATTCACCAAAACAACAACCAACATAAAAGTAATGTTGTGGGGTGCAGTATGTGGAAGCTACAAGCAATACAGTATTTGGATTAAAACATGAAGCTAGTTACACTTAGCACCATACTTTTTTGCAAAAAACCTTTTTTGTTTCTAATTCACCAAAACAACAACCAACATAAAAGTAATGTTGTGGGGTGCAGTATGTGGAAGCTACAAGCAATACAGTATTTGGATGAAAACATGAAGCTAGTAACACTTAGCACCATACTTTTTTGCAAAAAAACGTTTTTTGTTTCTAATTCACCAAAACTGCTTTAAATCATGCCTTCAGCAGCCCAAATAACAACCAACATAAAAGTAATGTTGTGGGATGCAGTATGTGGAAGCTACAAGCAATACAGTATTTGGATGAAAACATGAAGCTAGTAACACTTAGCACCATACTTTTTTGCAAAAAAACTTTTTTTGTTTCTAATTCACCAAAACTGCTTTAAATCATGCCTTCAGCAGCCCAAATAACAACCAACATAAAAGTAATGTTGTGGGGTGCAGTATGTGGAAGCTACAAGCAATACAGTATTTGGATGAAAACATGAAGCTATCTACACCTAGCACCATACTTTTTTGCAAAAAAACTTTTTTTGTTTCTAATTCACCAAAACTGCTTTAAATCATGCCTTCAGCAGCCCAAATAACAACCAACATAAAAGTAATGTTGTGGGGTGCAGTATGTGGAAGCTACAAGCAATACAGTATTTGGATGAAAACATGAAGCTAGTTACACTTAGCACCATACTTTTTTGCAAAAAAACTTTTTTTGTTTCTAATTCACCAAAACTGCTTTAAATCATGCCTTCAGCAGCCCAAATAACAACCAACATAAAAGTAATGTTGTGGGATGCAGTATGTGGAAGCTACACGCAATACAGTATTTGGATGAAAACATGAAGCTATCTACACCTAGCACCATACTTTTTTGCAAAAAAACTTTTTTTGTTTCTAATTCACCAAAACTGCTTTAAATCATGCCTTCAGCAGCCCAAATAACATCCAACATAAAAGTAATGTTGTGGGATGCAGTATGTGGAAGCTACACACAATACAGTATTTGGATGAAAACATGAAGCTATCTACACCTAGCACCATACTTTTTTGCAAAAAAACTTTTTTTGTTTCTAATTCACCAAAACTGCTTTAAATCATGCCTTTAGCTGCCCAAATAACAACCAACATTAAAGTAATGTTGTGGGATGCAGTATGTGGAAGCTACACGCAATACAGTATTTGGATGAAAACATGAAGCTATCTACACCTAGCACCATACTTTTTTGCAAAAAAACTTTTTTTGTTTCTAATTCACCAAAACTGCTTTAAATCATGCCTTCAGCAGCCCAAATAACAACCAACATAAAAGTAATGTTGTGGGATGCAGTATGTGGAAGCTACACACAATACAGTATTTGGATGAAAACATGAAGCTATCTACACCTAGCACCATACTTTTTTGCAAAAAAACTTTTTTCGTTTCTAATTCACCAAAACTGCTTTAAATCATGCCTTCAGCAGCCCAAATAACAACCAACATAAAAGTAATGTTGTGGGGTGCAGTATGTGGAAGCTACAAGCAATACAGTATTTGGATGAAAACATGAAGCTAGTTACACTTAGCACCAGGGCCGGCCTTTGGGGTGTGCGACCTGTTTGACCGCACAGGGCGCCACACTACAGGGGGCGCCGCCGCCGCCGCCGGGTCCTCCCCCGCCGCCGTCGCCGCGGGGTCCTCCGCCGCCGCTGCCGCCGCCGCGGGGTCCTCCTCCGCTGCCGCCCCCTCTGCACCTAAATGAAAACGTTGTTTTTTTTGTTGTTGGTTTTTTTAACTTTATTTAATAACCTCCATGTTAAATAAAGTTTTTTTTAACTTTATTTAACATGGAGGATGTTAAATAAAGTTAAAAAAACCAACAACAAAAAAAACAACGTTTTCATTTAGGTGCAGCGGGGGCGGCGGAGGTGGAGGACCCCGCGGCGGCGGCAGCGGAGGAGGACCCCGCGGCGGCGGCGGCGGCGGTGGCAGCGGAGGACCCCGCGGCGGCGGCGGCAGCAGCGGCGGCGGTGGAGGACCCGGCGGCGGCGCCCCCTGGAGTGTGGCGCCCTGTGCGGTTTGAAGGGGCAGAGGGGGGGTAGTTTGAAGGGGCAGAGGGGGGGTAGTTTGAAGGGGCAGAGGGGGGTAGTTTGAAGGGGCAGAGGGGGGGTAGTTTGAAGGGGCAGAGGGGAGTAGTTTGAAGGGGCAGGGGGGGTAGTTTGATGGGGCAGAGGGGGGGTAGTGAGGGGGGGCGCCAGAGGAGTAGTTCGCACAGGGCGCCGGAACACCTAAGGCCGGCTCTGCTTAGCACCATACTTTTTTGCAAAAAACCTTTTTTGTTTCTAATTCACCAAAACAACAACCAACATAAAAGTAATGTTGTGGGGTGCAGTATGTGGAAGCTACAAGCAATACAGTATTTGGATGAAAACATGAAGCTAGTAACACTTAGCACCATACTTTTTTGCAAAAAAACTTTTTTTGTTTCTAATTCACCAAAACTGCTTTAAATCATGCCTTCAGCAGCCCAAATAACAACCAACATAAAAGTAATGCTGTGGGGTGCAGTATGTGGAAGCTACAAGCAATACAGTATTTGGATGAAAACATGAAGCAAGTTACACTTAGCACCATACTTTTTTGCAAAAAAACTTTTTTTGTTTCTAATTCACCAAAACTGCTTTAAATCATGCCTTCAGCAGCCCAAATAACAACCAACATAAAAAGTAATGTTGTGGGATGCAGTATGTGGAAGCTACACGCAATACAGTATTTGAATGAAAACATGAAGCTATCTACACCTAGCACCATACTTTTTTGCAAAAAAACTTTTTTTGTTTCTAATTCACCAAAACTGCTTTAAATCATGCCTTCAGCAGCCCAAATAACAACCAACATAAAAGTAATGTTGTGGGATGCAGTATGTGGAAGCTACACACAATACAGTATTTGGATGAAAACATGAAGCTATCTACACCTAGCACCATACTTTTTTGCAAAAAAACTTTTTTTGTTTCTAATTCACCAAAACTGCTTTAAATCATGCCTTCAGCAGCCCAAATAACAACCAACATAAAAGTAATGTTGTGGGATGCAGTATGTGGAAGCTACAAGCAATACAGTATTTGGATGAAAACATGAAGCTATCTACACCTAGCACCATACTTTTTTGCAAAAAAACTTTTTTTGTTTCTAATTCACCAAAACTGCTTTAAATCATGCCTTCAGCAGCCCAAATAACAACCAACATAAAAGTAATGTTGTGGGGTGCAGTATGTGGAAGCTACAAGCAATACAGTATTTGGATGAAAACATGAAGCTAGTTACACTTAGCACCATACTTTTTTGCAAAAAAACTTTTTTTGTTTCTAATTCACCAAAACTGCTTTAAATCATGCCTTCAGCAGCCCAAATAACAACCATCATAAAAGTAATGTTGTGGGGTGCAGTATGTGGAAGCTACAAGCAATACAGTATTTGGATGAAAACATGAAGCTAGTTACACTTAGCACCATACTTTTTTGCAAAAAAACTTTTTTTTGTTTCTAATTCACCAAAACTGCTTTAAATCATGCCTTCAGCAGCCCAAATAACAACCAACATAAAAGTAATGTTGTGGGGTGCAGTATGTGGAAGCTACAAGCAATACAGTATTTGGATGAAAACATGAAGCTAGTTACACTTAGCACCATACTTTTTTGCAAAAAAACTTTTTTTGTTTCTAATTCACCAAAACTGCTTTAAATCATGCCTTCAGCAGCCCAAATAACAACCAACATAAAAGTAATGTTGTGGGGTGCAGTATGTGGAAGCTACAAGCAATACAGTATTTGGATGAAAACATGAAGCTATCTACACCTAGCACCATACTTTTTTGCAAAAAAACTTTTTTTGTTTCTAATTCACCAAAACTGCTTTAAATCATGCCTTCAGCAGCCCAAATAACAACCAACATAAAAGTAATGTTGTGGGGTGAAGTATGTGGAAGCTACAAGCAATACAGTATTTGGATGAAAACATGAAGCTAGTTCCACTTAGCACCATACTTTTTTGCAAAAAACCTTTTTTGTTTCTAATTCACCAAAACAACAACCAACATAAAAGTAATGTTGTGGGGTGCAGTATGTGGAAGCTACAAGCAATACAGTATTTGGATGAAAACATGAAGCTAGTAACACTTAGCACCATACTTTTTTGCAAAAAAACTTTTTTTGTTTCTAATTCACCAAAACTGCTTTAAATCATGCCTTCAGCAGCCCAAATAACAACCAACATAAAAGTAATGTTGTGGGGTGCAGTATGTGGAAGCTACAAGCAATACAGTATTTGGATGAAAACATGAAGCTAGTTACACTTAGCACCATACTTTTTTGCAAAAAAACTTTTTTTGTTTCTAATTCACCAAAACTGCTTTAAATCATGCCTTCAGCAGCCCAAATAACAACCAACATAAAAGTAATGTTGTGGGATGCAGTATGTGGAAGCTACACGCAATACAGTATTTGGATGAAAACATGAAGCTATCTACACCTAGCACCATACTTTTTTGCAAAAAAACTTTTTTTGTTTCTAATTCACCAAAACTGCTTTAAATCATGCCTTCAGCAGCCCAAATAACAACCAACATAAAAGTAATGTTGTGGGATGCAGTATGTGGAAGCTACACGCAATACAGTATTTGGATGAAAACATGAAGCTATCTACACCTAGCACCATACTTTTTTGCAAAAAAACTTTTTTTGTTTCTAATTCACCAAAACTGCTTTAAATCATGCCTTCAGCAGCCCAAATAACAACCAACATAAAAGTAATGTTGTGGGATGCAGTATGTGGAAGCTACAAGCAATACAGTATTTGGATGAAAACATGAAGCTAGTAACACTTAGCACCATACTTTTTTGCAAAAAAACTTTTTTTGTTTCTAATTCACCAAAACTGCTTTAAATCATGCCTTCAGCAGCCCAAATAACAACCAACATAAAAGTAATGTTGTGGGGTGCAGTATGTGGAAGCTACAAGCAATACAGTATTTGGATGAAAACATGAAGCAAGTTACACTTAGCACCATACTTTTTTGCAAAAAAACTTTTTTTGTTTCTAATTCACCAAAACTGCTTTAAATCATGCCTTCAGCAGCCCAAATAACAACCAACATAAAAAGTAATGTTGTGGGATGCAGTATGTGGAAGCTACACGCAATACAGTATTTGAATGAAAACATGAAGCTATCTACACCTAGCACCATACTTTTTTGCAAAAAAACTTTTTTTGTTTCTAATTCACCAAAACTGCTTTAAATCATGCCTTCAGAAGCCCAAATAACAACCAACATAAAAGTAATGTTGTGGGGTGCAGTATGTGGAAGCTACAAGCAATACAGTATTTGGATGAAAACATGAAGCTAGTTACACTTAGCACCATACTTTTTTGCAAAAAAACTTTTTTTGTTTCTAATTCACCAAAACTGCTTTAAAACATGCCTTCAGCAGCCCAAATAACAACCAACATAAAAGTAATGTTGTGGGATGCAGTATGTGGAAGCTACAAGCAATACAGTATTTGGATGAAAACATGAAGCTAGTAACACTTAGCACCATACTTTTTTGCAAAAAAACTTTTTTGTTTCTAATTCACCAAAACTGCTTTAAATCATGCCTTCAGCAGCCCAAATAACAACCAACATAAAAGTAATGTTGTGGGGTGCAGTATGTGGAAGCTACAAGCAATACAGTATTTGGATGAAAACATGAAGCTAGTAACACTTAGCACCATACTTTTTTGCAAAAAAACTTTTTTTGTTTCTAATTCACCTAAACGGCTTTAAATCATGCCTTCAGCAGCCCAAATAACAACCAACATAAAAGTAATGTTGTGGGATGCAGTATGTGGAAGCTACACGCAATACAGTATTTGGATGAAAACATGAAGCTATCTACACCTAGCACCATACTTTTTTGCAAAAAAACTTTTTTTGTTTCTAATTCACCAAAACTGCTTTAAATCATGCCTTTAGCTGCCCAAATAACAACCAACATTAAAGTAATGTTGTGGGGTGCAGTATGTGGAAGCTACAAGCAATACAGTATTTGGATTAAAACATGAAGCTATCTACTTTTCAAATGATGAAGCTATCTACACCTAGCACCATACTTTTTTGCAAAAAAACTTTTTTTGTTTCTAATTCACCAAAACTGCTTTAAATCATGCCTTCAGCAGCCCAAATAACAACCAACATAAAAGTAATGTTGTGGGGTGCAGTATGTGGAAGCTACAAGCAATACAGTATTTGGATGAAAACATGAAGCTAGTTACACTTAGCACCATACTTTTTTGCAAAAAAACTTTTTTTGTTTCTAATTCACCAAAACTGCTTTAAATCATGCCTTCAGCAGCCCAAATAACAACCAACATAAAAGTAATGTTGTGGGATGCAGTATGTGGAAGCTACACGCAATACAGTATTTGGATGAAAACATGAAGCTATCTACACCTAGCACCATACTTTTTTGCAAAAAAACTTTTTTTGTTTCTAATTCACCAAAACTGCTTTAAATCATGCCTTCAGCAGCCCAAATAACAACCAACATAAAAGTAATGTTGTGGGATGCAGTATGTGGAAGCTACACGCAATACAGTATTTGGATGAAAACATGAAGCACACCTAGCACCATACTTTTTTGCAAAAAAACTTTTTTTGTTTCTAATTCACCAAAACTGCTTTAAATCATGCCTTCAGCAGCCCAAATAACAACCAACATAAAAGTAATGTTGTGGGGTGCAGTATGTGGAAGCTACAAGCAATACAGTATTTGGATGAAAACATGAAGCTAGTTACACTTAGCACCATACTTTTTTGCAAAAAAACTTTTTTTGTTTCTAATTCACCAAAACTGCTTTAAATCATGCCTTCAGCAGCCCAAATAACAACCAACATAAAAGTAATGTTGTGGGGTGCAGTATGTGGAAGCTACAAGCAATACAGTATTTGGATGAAAACATGAAGCTAGTTACACCTAGCACCATACTTTTTTGCAAAAAAACTTTTTTTGTTTCTAATTCACCAAAACTGCTTTAAATCATGCCTTCAGCAGCCCAAATAACAACCAACATAAAAGTAATGTTGTGGGATGCAGTATGTGGAAGCTACAAGCAATACAGTATTTGGATGAAAACATGAAGCTAGTTACACTTAGCACCATACTTTTTTGCAAAAAAACTTTTTTTGTTTCTAATTCACCAAAACTGCTTTAAATCATGCCTTCAGCAGCCCAAATAACAACCAACATAAAAGTAATGTTGTGGGGTGCAGTATGTGGAAGCTACAAGCAATACAGTATTTGGATGAAAACATGAAGCTAGTTACACTTAGCACCATACTTTTATGCAAAAAAACTTTTTTTGTTTCTAATTCACCAAAACTGCTTTAAATCATGCCTTCAGCAGCCCAAATAACAACCAACATAAAAGTAATGTTGTGGGATGCAGTATGTGGAAGCTACACACAATACAGTATTTGGATGAAAATATGAAGCTATCTACACCTAGCACCATACTTTTTTGCAAAAAAACTTTTTTTGTTTCTAATTCACCAAAACTGCTTTAAATCATGCCTTTAGCTGCCCAAATAACAACCAACATTAAAGTAATGTTGTGGGGTGCAGTATGTGGAAGCTACAAGCAATACAGTATTTGGATTAAAACATGAAGCTATCTGCTTTTCAAATGATGAAGCTATCTACACCTAGCACCATACTTTTTTGCAAAAAAACTTTTTTTGTTTCTAATTCACCAAAACTGCTTTAAATCATGCCTTCAGCAGCCCAAATAACAACCAACATAAAAGTAATGTTGTGGGATGCAGTATGTGGAAGCTACACGCAATACAGTATTTGGATGAAAACATGAAGCTATCTACACCTAGCACCATACTTTTTTGCAAAAAACTTTTTTTGTTTCTAATTCACCAAAACTGCTTTAAATCATGCCTTCAGCAGCCCAAATAACAACCAACATAAAAGTAATGTTGTGGGATGCAGTATGTGGAAGCTACAAGCAATACAGTATTTGGATGAAAACATGAAGCTAGTAACACTTAGCACCATACTTTTTTGCAAAAAAACTTTTTTTGTTTCTAATTCACCAAAACTGCTTTAAATCATGCCTTCAGCAGCCCAAATAACAACCAACATAAAAGTAATGTTGTGGGATGCAGTATGTGGAAGCTACACACAATACAGTATTTGGATGAAAACATGAAGCTATCTACACCTAGCACCATACTTTTTTGCAAAAAAACTTTTTTTGTTTCTAATTCACCAAAACTGCTTTAAATCATGCCTTCAGCAGCCCAAATAACAACCAACATAAAAGTAATGTTGTGGGATGCAGTATGTGGAAGCTACAAGCAATACAGTATTTGGATGAAAACATGAAGCTAGTTACACTTAGCACCATACTTTTTTGCAAAAAAACTTTTTTTGTTTCTAATTCACCAAAACTGCTTTAACCCCTTCCGTACCGGGACGTACCTGGTACTTCCTGGTTAACAGTCACCGGTAGACCGGGACGTACCAGGTACGTCTCCTCCAAAAAACGCCCCCACATCACCACAATCGCGGTGATCGCGGGGGCGCTCCTGCTGCCGTCTGCCCAGGAGTCCTGGGCAGACAGCACAGCCTGTCTAAGCCCTCCCCCAAGCCTACGATCACTCCCACGGAGTGATTCTCTAGGCAGAAACAGCGATTGCAGAAAAATCTGCAATCGCTGTTTCAGCTGCCACAGGCAGCTTCAGGGAAGGGGTGGGGGTGTTGAATGGGTCCCCACACAAGTGTGGGGGCCTGATCCAACACCCCCCTGCTGCCTGATCGCTCCATGAGAGCATCAGTGCAGCGTTAACCCCTTCAATGCCGCGATCGCTGCATTCAATGCCGCGATCGCGGCATTGAAGGGGTTAATTCCCGTTTTTTAGGGGGTTCTGCTACTGGTGGTCTGCCTGGAAGCCCAGGCAGACCTCCAGCAGCAAAAACGAACCCCCAGAAGTCCTCTGATCAGCCCTGTAGGGCTGATCAGAGAGACTCCTCTCCCACAATCTCCAGTCCACTGGAGATTGTGTCCCAGCTGCCAGAGGCAGCTTCAGGGACAGGGAGACAGGGCTCTTTGGTCTCCACATTAGTGTGGAGACCAGCCCCCCCACCCCCACCCCCCATAGTTAACCCCTACCCCCCCTCTTCCTCAATTAACCCCTTCAATGCTGCGATTGTTTATGACCCCCATCGCAGCATTGCAGGGGTTAATATTAGTCCCCACAAGCTTGTGGGGACTAAATATCAATCAATGCTGTGCTTCAATGGAGCATCAGCATTGAAAGAGTTAAAAAAAAAAAAAATTAAAAAATAATTTTTTTAAAAAAAATACTAATAAAATAATAAATAAAAAAATAATAAAAAAATAATAAAAATAATAATAAAAAAAATACCAGCACTGACCTGAAAGTCCAGGGTGCTTCCAGGTCAAATGCTGGGCTGATCAGATCGCTCCTGGCCAATAGGAGTGATCGGATCATTATGGCAGCCCACGGATGACCCTGTTCTACAAAGAGAGAGGGGTCATCTAGGGTAATTATGAAAAAACACAAATTATTAATAAATGAAATAATCATAATTATTACCTGATCACTTGTCGGTGACATTTTAAGTCGCTGATTATTGATCGGTCTCCCTGATTGATGTCAGCGGCCTAAACCTGTCACTTACAAGCAATCTGATAAAAAAAATATTTCAAAAAATGTAAATGCACATGTTCCAGTTTTGCCCTCATAGCTTCCTCACAAAATGCATGAACCATGCATGTGAGGTCTTGTTGGAATCAGGGGATCTTGGTGAACAAAATGTGGTGTTTTCTTCCACTGTTGCACTTATGGTGTGCAAGAAATTCAGTGCAACATTGAAATGTATGCGTTAAAAACGCAATAAAATAATTTCCCTGTGAAGTTTGGCAGAAACGAGTGAAGAAATGGCTAGCTGAAAACTGTCAAAACTACCCTAGTTGAACACCTTGACTTGTCTACTGTTCATAAATATATACTTTTATGGGGTAATTTACAGCGGGGGGCTTCCAAAATGTCCCAAATGGGATATGGGCCCGGTAAACCAATTTCTGAAAATTCCAAATGTGAAAACGAAAATGCGCATGTTCCAGTTTTGCCCTCATAGCTTCCTCAAAAAATGCATGAACCATGCATGTGAGGCCTTGTTGGAACCGGGGGATGTTGGTGAACACAATTTGGTGTTTTTTTCTGCAGTTGCACAAATTCTATACAAAATATAATATAAAATCTAAAGCAACATTGCAACATATGCAAAAAAACCCAAAAAATATAAAAATACCTCAAAATTTGGCAGCAACTGGCGATAAAATCCCTGTTTGAAAAGTGTCAAAATGACCCTAGTTGTACACCTTGACTTATCTACTTTTCATAAACATATAATTTTGGGGGGATAATCAGTATCTGTGACAACTATTGCAGTTATTAGACTACCATGCCAAATTTGCAAAAAATTACATTTCAAAAACACGATGCATGCCTAGCAATATTTGCCCTATACTGGTCAAAATAGATAAAAATCCTGGCCATGTTGGGTGGTTTCCAAATCAGGACAACTCAATGAATATATTTGGGATAATTTTTTCCCATTGGTTCAATGTGTGTACAATTTGTATGTATACAAAACTGTAAAAAAATGCGTTTTTTTCATTTTTTCACCACTTTTTCCAGTTTATTTCAAACAAAACAATGTACTACCCAGCTTAATATGGTTTCAAATGAAAGCCCTACTTGTCCTAAAAAAAACAATATATGATTTGTGTGGGTGCACCAATTAATAAGAGAGAAATTACAGTTGAAGAAAGACATGGCAAAAACACAAAAACGGCTCCGGTCCTTTAGCGACACGTTAGTATCAAAATCCCGGTCCTGAAGGGGTTAAATCATGCCTTCAGCAGCCCAAATAACAACCAACATAAAAGTAATGTTGTGGGGTGCAGTATGTGGAAGCTACAAGCAATACAGTATTTGGATGAAAACATGAAGCTAGTTACACTTAGCACCATACTTTTTTGCAAAAAAACTTTTTTTGTTTCTAATTCACCAAAACTGCTTTAAATCATGCCTTCAGCAGCCCAAATAACAACCAACATAAAAGTAATGTTGTGGGATGCAGTATGTGGAAGCTACAAGCAATACAGTATTTGGATGAAAACATGAAGCTAGTAACACTTAGCACCATACTTTTTTGCAAAAAAACTTTTTTTGTTTCTAATTCACCAAAACTCCTTTAAATCATGCCTTCAGCAGCCCAAATAACAACCAACATAAAAGTAATGTTGTGGGATGCAGTATGTGGAAGCTACAAGCAATACAGTATTTGGATGAAAACATGAAGCTAGTAACACTTAGCACCATACTTTTTTGCAAAAAAAACTTTTTTTGTTTCTAATTCACCAAAACTGCTTTAAATCATGCCTTCAGCAGCCCAAATAACAACCAACATAAAAGTAATGTTGTGGGGTGCAGTATGTGGAAGCTACAAGCAATACAGTATTTGGATGAAAACATGAAGCTAGTTACACTTAGCACCATACTTTTTTGGAAAAAAACTTTTTTTGTTTCTAATTCACCAAAACTGCTTTAAATCATGCCTTTAGCAGCCCAAATAACAACCAACATTAAAGTAATGTTGTGGGGTGCAGTATGTGGAAGCTACAAGCAATACAGTATTTGGATGAAAACATGAAGCTAGTTACACTCTTAGCACCATACTTTTTTGCAAAAAAACTTTTTTTGTTTCTAATTCACCAAAACTGCTTTAAATCATGCCTTCAGCAGCCCAAATAACAACCAACATAAAAGTAATGTTGTGGGGTGCAGTATGTGGAAGCTACAAGCAATACAGTATTTGGATGAAAACATGAAGCTAGTTACACTTAGCACCATACTTTTTTGCAAAAAAACTTTTTTTGTTTCTAATTCACCAAAACTGCTTTAAATCATGCCTTCAGCAGCCCAAATAACAACCAACATAAAAGTAATGTTGTGGGGTGCAGTATGTGGAAGCTACACGCAATACAGTATTTGGATGAAAACATGAAGCTATCTACACCTAGCACCATACTTTTTTGCAAAAAAACTTTTTTTGTTTCTAATTCACCAAAACTGCTTTAAATCATGCCTTCAGCAGCCCAAATAACAACCAACATAAAAGTAATGTTGTGGGATGCAGTATGTGGAAGCTACACACAATACAGTATTTGGATGAAAACATGAAGCTATCTACACCTAGCACCATACTTTTTTGCAAAAAAACTTTTTTTGTTTCTAATTCACCAAAACTGCTTTAAATAATGCCTTTAGCTGCCCAAATAACAACCAACATTAAAGTAATGTTGTGGGGTGCAGTATGTGGAAGCTACAAGCAATACAGTATTTGGATTAAAACATGAAGCTATCTACTTTTCAAATGATGAAGCTATCTACACCTAGCACCATACTTTTTTGCAAAAAAACTTTTTTTGTTTCTAATTCACCAAAACTGCTTTAAATCATGCCTTCAGCAGCCCAAATAACAACCAACATAAAAGTAATGTTGTGGGGTGCAGTATGTGGAAGCTACAAGCAATACAGTATTTGGATGAAAACATGAAGCTAGTTACACTTAGCACCATACTTTTTTGCAAAAAAACTTTTTTGGTTTCTAATTCACCAAAACTGCTTTAAATCATGCCTTCAGCAGCCCAAATAACAACCAACATAAAAGTAATGTTGTGGGGTGCATTATGTGGAAGCTACAAGCAATACAGTATTTGGATGAAAACATGAAGCTAGTTACACTTAGCACCATACTTTTTTGCAAAAAAACTTTTTTTGTTTCTAATTCACCAAAACTGCTTTAAATCATGCCTTCAGCAGCCCAAATAACAACCAACATAAAAGTAATGTTGTGGGATGCAGTATGTGGAAGCTACACGCAATACAGTATTTGGATGAAAACATGAAGCTATCTACACCTAGCACCATCCTTTTTTGCAAAAAACTTTTTTTGTTTCTAATTCACCAAAACTGCTTTAAATCATGCCTTCAGCAGCCCAAATAACAACCAACATAAAAGTAATGTTGTGGGATGCAGTATGTGGAAGCTACAAGCAATACAGTATTTGTATGAAAACATGAAGCTATCTACACCTAGCACCATACTTTTTTGCAAAAAAACTTTTTTTGTTTCTAATTCACCAAAACTGCTTTAAATCATGCCTTCAGCAGCCCAAATAACAACCAACATAAAAGTAATGTTGTGGGGTGCAGTATGTGGAAGCTACAAGCAATACAGTATTTGGATGAAAACATGAAGCTATTAACACTTAGCACCATACTTTTTTGCAAAAAAACTTTTTTTGTTTCTAATTCACCAAAACTGCTTTAAATCATGCCTTCAGCAGCCCAAATAACAACCAACATAAAAGAAATGTTGTGGGGTGCAGTATGTGGAAGCTACAAGCAATACAGTATTTGGATGAAAACATGAAGCTATCTACACCTAGCACCATACTTTTTTTGCAAAAAAACATTTTTTGTTTCTAATTCACCAAAACTGCTTTAAATCATGCCTTCAGCAGCCCAAATAACAACCAACATAAAAGTAATGTTGTGGGGTGCAGTATGTGGAAGCTACAAGCAATACAGTATTTGGATGAAAACATGAAGCTAGTTACACTTAGCACCATACTTTTTTGCAAAAAAACTTTTTTTGTTTCTAATTCACCAAAACTGCTTTAAATCATGCCTTCAGCAGCCCAAATAACAACCAACATAAAAGTAATGTTGTGGGATGCAGTATGTGGAAGCTACACGCAATACAGTATTTGGATGAAAACGAAGCTATCTACACCTAGCACCATACTTTTTTGCAAAAAAACTTTTTTTGTTTCTAATTCACCAAAACTGCTTTAAATCATGCCTTCAGCAGCCCAAATAACAACCAACATAAAAGTAATGTTGTGGGATGCAGTATGTGGAAGCTACACACAATACAGTATTTGGATGAAAACATGAAGCTATCTACACCTAGCACCATACTTTTTTGCAAAAAAACTTTTTTTGTTTCTAATTCACCAAAACTGCTTTAAATCATGCCTTTAGCTGCCCAAATAACAACCAACATTAAAGTAATGTTGTGGGGTGCAGTATGTGGAAGCTACAAGCAATACAGTATTTGGATTAAAACATGAAGCTATCTACT
The DNA here is from genome assembly GCF_027358695.1 of Spea bombifrons. Taxonomy (NCBI): domain Eukaryota; kingdom Metazoa; phylum Chordata; class Amphibia; order Anura; family Pelobatidae; genus Spea; species Spea bombifrons. The sequence continues at coordinate 43,481,622 of NC_071091.1, forward strand.
TTTCAAATGATGAAGCTATCTACACCTAGCACCATACTTTTTTGCAAAAAAAACTTTTTTTGTTTCTAATTCACCAAAACTGCTTTAAATCATGCCTTCAGCAGCCCAAATAACAACCAACATAAAAGTAATGTTGTGGGGTGCAGTATGTGGAAGCTACAAGCAATACAGTATTTGGATGAAAACATGAAGCTAGTTACACTTAGCACCATACTTTTTTGCAAAAAAACTTTTTTGGTTTCTAATTCACCAAAACTGCTTTAAATCATGCCTTCAGCAGCCCAAATAACAACCAACATAAAAGTAATGTTGTGGGGTGCATTATGTGGAAGCTACAAGCAATACAGTATTTGGATGAAAACATGAAGCTAGTTACACTTAGCACCATACTTTTTTGCAAAAAAACTTTTTTTGTTTCTAATTCACCAAAACTGCTTTAAATCATGCCTTCAGCAGCCCAAATAACAACCAACATAAAAGTAATGTTGTGGGATGCAGTATGTGGAAGCTACACGCAATACAGTATTTGGATGAAAACATGAAGCTATCTACACCTAGCACCATCCTTTTTTGCAAAAAACTTTTTTTGTTTCTAATTCACCAAAACTGCTTTAAATCATGCCTTCAGCAGCCCAAATAACAACCAACATAAAAGTAATGTTGTGGGATGCAGTATGTGGAAGCTACAAGCAATACAGTATTTGTATGAAAACATGAAGCTATCTACACCTAGCACCATACTTTTTTGCAAAAAAACTTTTTTTGTTTCTAATTCACCAAAACTGCTTTAAATCATGCCTTCAGCAGCCCAAATAACAACCAACATAAAAGTAATGTTGTGGGGTGCAGTATGTGGAAGCTACAAGCAATACAGTATTTGGATGAAAACATGAAGCTATTAACACTTAGCACCATACTTTTTTGCAAAAAAACTTTTTTTGTTTCTAATTCACCAAAACTGCTTTAAATCATGCCTTCAGAAGCCCAAATAACAACCAACATAAAAGTAATGTTGTGGGATGCAGTATGTGGAAGCTACACACAATACAGTATTTGGATGAAAACATGAAGCTATCTACACCTAGCACCATACTTTTTTGCAAAAAAACTTTTTTTGTTTCTAATTCACCAAAACTGCTTTAAATCATGCCTTCAGCAGCCCAAATAACAACCAACATAAAAGTAATGTTGTGGGATGCAGTATGTGGAAGCTACAAGCAATACAGTATTTGGATGAAAACATGAAGCTATCTACACCTAGCACCATACTTTTTTTTGCAAAAAAACTTTTTTTGTTTCTAATTCACCAAAACTGCTTTAAATCATGCCTTTAGCTGCCCAAATAACAACCAACATTAAAGTAATGTTGTGGGGTGCAGTATGTGGAAGCTACAAGCAATACAGTATTTGGATTAAAACATGAAGCTATCTACTTTTCAAATGATGAAGCTATCTACACCTAGCACCATACTTTTTTGCAAAAAACTTTTTTTGTTTCTAATTCACCAAAACTGCTTTAAATCATGCCTTCAGAAGCCCAAATAACAACCAACATAAAAGTAATGTTGTGGGGTGCAGTATGTGGAAGCTACAAGCAATACAGTATTTGGATGAAAACATGAAGCTAGTTACACTTAGCACCATACTTTTTTGCAAAAAAACTTTTTTTGTTTCTAATTCACCAAAACTGCTTTAAATCATGCCTTCAGCAGCCCAAATAACAACCAACATAAAAAGTAATGTTGTGGGATGCAGTATGTGGAAGCTACACGCAATACAGTATTTGGATGAAAACATGAAGCTATCTACACCTAGCACCATACTTTTTTGCAAAAAAACTTTTTTTGTTTCTAATTCACCAAAACTGCTTTAAATCATGCCTTTAGCTGCCCAAATAACAACCAACATTAAAGTAATGTTGTGGGGTGCAGTATGTGGAAGCTACAAGCAATACAGTATTTGGATGAAAACATGAAGCTAGTTACACTTAGCACCATACTTTTTTGCAAAAAAACTTTTTTTGTTTCTAATTCACCAAAACTGCTTTAAATCATGCCTTCAGCAGCCCAAATAACAACCAACATAAAAGTAATGTTGTGGGGTGCATTATGTGGAAGCTACAAGCAATACAGTATTTGGATGAAAACATGAAGCTAGTTACACTTAGCACCATACTTTTTTGCAAAAAAACTTTTTTTGTTTCTAATTCACCAAAACTGCTTTAAATCATGCCTTCAGCAGCCCAAATAACAACCAACATAAAAGTAATGTTGTGGGGTGCATTATGTGGAAGCTACAAGCAATACAGTATTTGGATGAAAACATGAAGCTAGTTACACTTAGCACCATACTTTTTTGCAAAAAACTTTTTTTGTTTCTAATTCACCAAAACTGCTTTAAATCATGCCTTCAGCAGCCCAAATAACAACCAACATAAAAGTAATGTTGTGGGATGCAGTATGTGGAAGCTACAAGCAATACAGTATTTGGATGAAAACATGAAGCTATCTACACCTAGCACCATACTTTTTTGCAAAAAAACTTTTTTTGTTTCTAATTCACCAAAACTGCTTTAAATCATGCCTTCAGCAGCCCAAATAACAACCAACATAAAAGTAATGTTGTGGGGTGCAGTATGTGGAAGCTACAAGCAATACAGTATTTGGATGAAAACATGAAGCTAGTTACACTTAGCACCATACTTTTTTGCAAAAAAACTTTTTTTGTTTCTAATTCACCAAAACTGCTTTAAATCATGCCTTCAGCAGCCCAAATAACAACCAACATAAAAGTAATGTTGTGGGGTGCATTATGTGGAAGCTACAAGCAATACAGTATTTGGATGAAAACATGAAGCTAGTTACACTTAGCACCATACTTTTTTGCAAAAAAACTTTTTTTGTTTCTAATTCACCAAAACTGCTTTAAATCATGCCTTCAGCAGCCCAAATAACAACCAACATAAAAGTAATGTTGTGGGATGCAGTATGTGGAAGCTACACGCAATACAGTATTTGGATGAAAACATGAAGCTATCTACACCTAGCACCATACTTTTTTGCAAAAAAACTTTTTTTGTTTCTAATTCACCAAAACTGCTTTAAATCATGCCTTTAGCTGCCCAACTAACAACCAACATTAAAGTAATGTTGTGGGGTGCAGTATGTGGAAGCTACAAGCAATACAGTATTTGGATTAAAACATGAAGCTATCTACTTTTCAAATGATGAAGCTATCTACACCTAGCACCATACTTTTTTGCAAAAAAACTTTTTTTGTTTCTAATTCACCAAAACTGCTTTAAATCATGCCTTCAGCAGCCCAAATAACAACCAACATAAAAGTAATGTTGTGGGGTGCAGTATGTGGAAGCTACAAGCAATACAGTATTTGGATGAAAACATGAAGCTAGTTACACTTAGCACCATACTTTTTTGCAAAAAAACTTTTTTGTTTCTAATTCACCAAAACTGCTTTAAATCATGCCTTCAGCAGCCCAAATAACAACCAACATAAAAGTGATGTTGTGGGGTGCAGTATGTGGAAGCTACAAGCAATACAGTATTTGGATGAAAACATGAAGCTATCTACACCTAGCACCATACTTTTTTGCAAAAAAACTTTTTTTGTTTCTAATTCACCAAAACTGCTTTAAATCATGCCTTTAGCTGCCCAAATAACAACCAACATTAAAGTAATGTTGTGGGGTGCAGTATGTGGAAGCTACAAGCAATACAGTATTTGGATTAAAACATGAAGCTATCTACTTTTCAAATGATGAAGCTATCTACACCTAGCACCATACTTTTTTGCAAAAAAACTTTTTTTGTTTCTAATTCACCAAAACTGCTTTAAATCATGCCTTCAGCAGCCCAAATAACAACCAACATAAAAGTAATGTTGTGGGGTGCAGTATGTGGAAGCTACAAGCAATACAGTATATGGATGAAAACATGAAGCTAGTTACACTTAGCACCATACTTTTTTGCAAAAAAACTTTTTTTGTTTCTAATTCACCAAAACTGCTTTAAATCATGCCTTCAGCAGCCCAAATAACAACCAACATAAAAGTAATGTTGTGGGGTGCAGTATGTGGAAGCTACAAGCAATACAGTATTTGGATGAAAACATGAAGCTAGTTACACTTAGCACCATACTTTTTTGCAAAAAAACTTTTTTTGTTTCTAATTCACCAAAACTGCTTTAAATCATGCCTTCAGCAGCCCAAATAACAACGAACATAAAAGTAATGTTGTGGGGTGCATTATGTGGAAGCTACAAGCAATACAGTATTTGGATGAAAACATGAAGCTAGTTACACTTAGCACCATACTTTTTTGCAAAAAAACTTTTTTTGTTTCTAATTCACCAAAACTGCTTTAAATCATGCCTTCAGCAGCCCAAATAACAACCAACATAAAAGTAATGTTGTGGGATGCAGTATGTGGAAGCTACACGCAATACAGTATTTGGATGAAAATATGAAGCTATCTACACCTAGCACCATACTTTTTTGAAAAAAAACTTTTTTTGTTTCTAATTCACCAAAACTGCTTTAAATCATGCCTTCAGCAGCCCAAATAACAACCAACATAAAAGTAATGTTGTGGGGTGCAGTATGTGGAAGCTACAAGCAATACAGTATTTGGATGAAAACATGAAGCTAGTAACACTTAGCACCATACTTTTTTGCAAAAAAACTTTTTTTGTTTCTAATTCACCAAAACTGCTTTAAATCATGCCTTCAGCAGCCCAAATAACAACCAACATAAAAGTAATGTTGTGGGATGCAGTATGTGGAAGCTACACACAATACAGTATTTGGATGAAAACATGAAGCTATCTACACCTAGCACCATACTTTTTTGCAAAAAAACTTTTTTTGTTTCTAATTCACCAAAACTGCTTTAAATCATGCCTTCAGCAGCCCAAATAACAACCAACATAAAAGTAATGTTGTGGGATGCAGTATGTGGAAGCTACAAGCAATACAGTATTTGGATGAACACATGAAGCTATCTACACCTAGCACCATACTTTTTTGCAAAAAAACTTTTTTTGTTTCTAATTCACCAAAACTGCTTTAAATCATGCCTTTAGCTGCCCAAATAACAACCAACATTAAAGTAATGTTGTGGGGTGCAGTATGTGGAAGCTACAAGCAATACAGTATTTGGATTAAAACATGAAGCTATCTACTTTTCAAATGATGAAGCTATCTACACCTAGCACCATACTTTTTTGCAAAAAAACTTTTTTTGTTTCTAATTCACCAAAACTGCTTTAAATCATGCCTTCAGCAGCCCAAATAACAACCAACATAAAAGTAATGTTGTGGGGTGCAGTATGTGGAAGCTACAAGCAATACAGTATTTGGATGAAAACATGAAGCTAGTAACACTTAGCACCATACTTTTTTGCAAAAAAACTTTTTTTGTTTCTAATTCACCAAAACTGCTTTAAATCATGCCTTCAGCAGCCCAAATAACAACCAACATAAAAGTAATGTTGTGGGATGCAGTATGTGGAAGCTACACGCAATACAGTATTTGGATGAAAACATGAAGCTATCTACACCTAGCACCATACTTTTTTGCAAAAAACTTTTTTTGTTTCTAATTCACCAAAACTGCTTTAAATCATGCCTTCAGCAGCCCAAATAACAACCAACATAAAAGTAATGTTGTGGGGTGCAGTATGTGGAAGCTACAAGCAATACAGTATTTGGATGAAAACATGAAGCTATCTACACCTAGCACCATACTTTTTTGCAAAAAAACTTTTTTTGTTTCTAATTCACCAAAACTGCTTTAAATCATGCCTTCAGCAGCCCAAATAACAACCAACATAAAAGTAATGTTGTGGGGTGCAGTATGTGGAAGCTACAAGCAATACAGTATTTGGATGAAAACATGAAGCTAGTTACACCTAGCACCATACTTTTTTGCAAAAAAACTTTTTTTGTTTCTAATTCACCAAAACTGCTTTAAATCATGCCTTCAGCAGCCCAAATAACAACCAACATAAAAGTAATGTTGTGGGATGCAGTATGTGGAAGCTACACGCAATACAGTATTTGGATGAAAACATGAAGCTATCTACACCTAGCACCATACTTTTTTGCAAAAAAACTTTTTTTGTTTCTAATTCACCAAAACTGCTTTAAATCATGCCTTTAGCTGCCCAAATAACAACCAACATTAAAGTAATGTTGTGGGGTGCAGTATGTGGAAGCTACAAGCAATACAGTATTTGGATTAAAACATGAAGCTAGTTACACTTAGCACCATACTTTTTTGCAAAAAAACTTTTTTTGTTTCTAATTCACCAAAACTGCTTTAAATCATGCCTTCAGCAGCCCAAATAACAACCAACATAAAAGTAATGTTGTGGGGTGCAGTATGTGGAAGCTACAAGCAATACAGTATTTGGATGAAAACATGAAGCTAGTTACACTTAGCACCATACTTTTTTGCAAAAAAACTTTTTTTGTTTCTAATTCACCAAAACTGCTTTAAATCATGCCTTCAGCAGTCCAAATAACAACCAACATAAAAGTAATGTTGTGGGGTGCAGTATGTGGAAGCTACAAGCAATACAGTATTTGGATGAAAACATGAAGCTATCTACACCTAGCACCATACTTTTTTGCAAAAAAACTTTTTTTGTTTCTACTTCACCAAAACTGCTTTAAATCATGCCTTCAGCAGCCCAAATAACAACCAACATAAAAGTAATGTTGTGGGGTGCAGTATGTGGAAGCTACAAGCAATACAGTATTTGGATGAAAACATGAAGCTAGTTACACCTAGCACCATACTTTTTTGGAAAAAAACTTTTTTTGTTTCTAATTCACCAAAACTGCTTTAAATCATGCCTTCAGCAGCCCAAATAACAACCAACATAAAAGTAATGTTGTGGGATGCAGTATGTGGAAGCTACACGCAATACAGTATTTGGATGAAAACATGAAGCTATCTACACCTAGCACCATACTTTTTTGCAAAAAAACTTTTTTTGTTTCTAATTCACCAAAACTGCTTTAAATCATGCCTTTAGCTGCCCAAATAACAACCAACATTAAAGTAATGTTGTGGGGTGCAGTATGTGGAAGCTACAAGCAATACAGTATTTGGATTAAAACATGAAGCTATCTACTTTTCAAATGATGAAGCTATCTACACCTAGCACCATACTTTTTTGCAAAAAAACTTTTTTTGTTTCTAATTCACCAAAACTGCTTTAAATCATGCCTTCAGCAGCCCAAATAACAACCAACATAAAAGTAATGTTGTGGGGTGCAGTATGTGGAAGCTACAAGCAATACAGTATTTGGATGAAAACATGAAGCTAGTAACACTTAGCACCATACTTTTTTGCAAAAAAACTTTTTTTGTTTCTAATTCACCAAAACTGCTTTAAATCATGCCTTCAGCAGCCCAAATAACAACCAACATAAAAGTAATGTTGTGGGGTGCAGTATGTGGAAGCTACAAGCAATACAGTATTTGGATGAAAACATGAAGCTAGTTACACTTAGCACCATACTTTTTTGCAAAAAAACTTTTTTTGTTTCTAATTCACCAAAACTGCTTTAAATCATGCCTTTAGCAGCCCAAATAACAACCAACATTAAAGTAATGTTGTGGGGTGCAGTATGTGGAAGCTACAAGCAATACAGTATTTGGATGAAAACATGAAGCTAGTTACACTCTTAGCACCATACTTTTTTGCAAAAAAACTTTTTTTTGTTTCTAATTCACCAAAACTGCTTTAAATCATGCCTTCAGCAGCCCAAATAACAACCAACATAAAAGTAATGTTGTGGGATGCAGTATGTGGAAGCTACAAGCAATACAGTATTTGGATGAAAACATGAAGCTATCTACACCTAGCACCATACTTTTTTGCAAAAAAACTTTTTTTGTTTCTAATTCACCAAAACTGCTTTAAATCATGCCTTTAGCTGCCCAAATAACAACCAACATTAAAGTAATGTTGTGGGGTGCAGTATGTGGAAGCTACAAGCAATACAGTATTTGGATGAAAACATGAAGCTAGTTACACTTAGCACCATACTTTTTTGCAAAAAAACTTTTTTTGTTTCTAATTCACCAAAACTGCTTTAAATCATGCCTTCAGCAGCCCAAATAACAACCAACATAAAAGTAATGTTGTGGGGTGCAGTATGTGGAAGCTACAAGCAATACAGTATTTGGATGAAAACATGAAGCTAGTTACACTTAGCACCATACTTTTTTGCAAAAAAACTTTTTTTGTTTCTAATTCACCAAAACTGCTTTAAATCATGCCTTCAGCAGCCCAAATAACAACCAACATAAAAGTAATGTTGTGGGGTGCAGTATGTGGAAGCTACAAGCAATACAGTATTTGGATGAAAACATGAAGCTAGTTACACCTAGCACCATACTTTTTTGCAAAAAAACTTTTTTTGTTTCTAATTCACCAAAACTGCTTTAAATCATGCCTTCAGCAGCCCAAATAACAACCAACATAAAAGTAATGTTGTGGGATGCAGTATGTGGAAGCTACAAGCAATACAGTATTTGGATGAAAACATGAAGCTAGTAACACTTAGCACCATACTTTTTTGCAAAAAAATTTTTTTTGTTTCTAATTCACCAAAACTGCTTTAAATCATGCCTTCAGCAGCCCAAATAACAACCAACATAAAAGTAATGTTGTGGGGTGCAGTATGTGGAAGCTACAAGCAATACAGTATTTGGATGAAAACATGAAGCTAGTTACACTTAGCACCATACTTTTTTGCAAAAAAAACTTTTTTTGTTTCTAATTCACCAAAACTGCTTTAAATCATGCCTTTAGCAGCCCAAATAACAACCAACATTAAAGTAATGTTGTGGGGTGCAGTATGTGGAAGCTACAAGCAATACAGTATTTGGATGAAAACATGAAGCTAGTTACACTCTTAGCACCATACTTTTTTGCAAAAAAACTTTTTTTTGTTTCTAATTCACCAAAACTGCTTTAAATCATGCCTTCAGCAGCCCAAATAACAACCAACATAAAAGTAATGTTGTGGGGTGCAGTATGTGGAAGCTACAAGCAATACAGTATTTGGATGAAAACATGAAGCTAGTTACACTTAGCACCATACTTTTTTGCAAAAAAACTTTTTTTGTTTCTAATTCACCAAAACTGCTTTAAATCATGCCTTCAGCAGCCCAAATAACAACCAACATAAAAGTAATGTTGTGGGGTGCAGTATGTGGAAGCTACAAGCAATACAGTATTTGGATGAACACATGAAGCTAGTTACACTTAGCACCATACTTTTTTGCAAAAAAACTTTTTTTGTTTCTAATTCACCAAAACTGCTTTAAATCATGCCTTCAGCAGCACAAATAACAACCAACATAAAAGTAATGTTGTGGGGTGCAGTATGTGGAAGCTACAAGCAATACAGTATTTGGATGAAAACATGAAGCTATCTACACCTAGCACCATACTTTTTTGCAAAAAAACTTTTTTTGTTTCTAATTCACCAAAACTGCTTTAAATCATGCCTTCAGCAGCCCAAATAACAGCCAACATAAAAGTAATGTTGTGGGGTGCAGTATGTGGAAGCTACAAGCAATACAGTATTTGGATGAAAACATGAAGCTAGTTACACTTAGCACCATACTTTTTTGCAAAAAAACTTTTTTTGTTTCTAATTCACCAAAACTGCTTTAAATCATGCCTTCAGCAGCCCAAATAACAACCAACATAAAAGTAATGTTGTGGGATGCAGTATGTGGAAGCTACACGCAATACAGTATTTGGATGAAAACATGAAGCTATCTACACCTAGCACCATACTTTTTTGCAAAAAAACTTTTTTTGTTTCTAATTCACCAAAACTGCTTTAAATCATGCCTTCAGCAGCCCAAATAACAACCAACATAAAAGTAATGTTGTGGGATGCAGTATGTGGAAGCTACACACAATACAGTATTTGGATGAAAACATGAAGCTATCTACACCTAGCACCATACTTTTTTGCAAAAAAACTTTTTTTGTTTGTAATTCACCAAAACTGCTTTAAATCATGCCTTTAGCTGCCCAAATAACAACCAACATTAAAGTAATGTTGTGGGGTGCAGTATGTGGAAGCTACAAGCAATACAGTATTTTTATTAAAACATGAAGCTATCTTCTTTTCAAATGATGAAGCTATCTACACCTAGCTCCATACTTTTTTGCAAAAAACTTTTTTTGTTTCTAATTCACCAAAACTGCTTAAAATCATGCCTTCAGCAGCCCAAATAACAACCAACATAAAAAGTAATGTTGTGGGGTGCAGTATGTGGAAGCTACAAGCAATACAGTATTTGGATGAAAACATGAAGCTAGTTACACTTAGCACCATACTTTTTTGCAAAAAAACTTTTTTTGTTTCTAATTCACCAAAACTGCTTTAAATCATGCCTTCAGCAGCCCAAATAACAACCAACATAAAAGTAATGTTGTGGGATGCAGTATGTGGAAGCTACAAGCAATACAGTATTTGGATGAAAACATGAAGCTAGTAACACTTAGCACCATACTTTTTTGCAAAAAAACTTTTTTTGTTTCTAATTCACCAAAACTGCTTTAAATCATGCCTTCAGCAGCCCAAATAACAACCAACATAAAAGTAATGTTGTGGGGTGCAGTATGTGGAAGCTACAAGCAATACAGTATTTGGATGAAAACATGAAGCAAGTTACACTTAGCACCATACTTTTTTGCAAAAAAACTTTTTTTGTTTCTAATTCACCAAAACTGCTTTAAATCATGCCTTCAGCAGCCCAAATAACAACCAACATAAAAGTAATGTTGTGGGATGCAGTATGTGGAAGCTACACGCAATACAGTATTTGGATGAAAACATGAAGCTATCTACACCTAGCACCATACTTTTTTGCAAAAAACTTTTTTTGTTTCTAATTCACCGAAACTGCTTTAAATCATGCCTTCAGCAGCCCAAATAACAACCAACATAAAAGTAATGTTGTGGGGTGCAGTATGTGGAAGCTACAAGCAATACAGTATTTGGATGAAAACATGAAGCTAGTTACACTTAGCACCATACTTTTTTGCAAAAAAACTTTTTTTGTTTCTAATTCACCAAAACTGCTTTAAATCATGCCTTCAGCAGCCCAAATAACAACCAACATAAAAGTAATGTTGTGGGGTGCAGTATGTGGAAGCTACAAGCAATACAGTATTTGGATGAAAACATGAAGCTAGTTACACTTAGCACCATACTTTTTTGCAAAAAAACTTTTTTTGTTTCTAATTCACCAAAACTGCTTTAAATCATGCCTTCAGCAGCCCAAATAACAACCAACATAAAAAGTAATGTTGTGGGGTGCAGTATGTGGAAGCTACAAGCAATACAGTATTTGGATGAAAACATGAAGCTAGTTACACTTAGCACCATACTTTTTTGCAAAAAAACTTTTTTTGTTTCTAATTCACCAAAACTGCTTTAAATCATGCCTTCAGCAGCCCAAATAACAACCAACATAAAAGTAATGTTGTGGGATGCAGTATGTGGAAGCTACAAGCAATACAGTATTTGGATGAAAACATGAAGCTAGTAACACTTAGCACCATACTTTTTTGCAAAAAAACTTTTTTTGTTTCTAATTCACCAAAACTGCTTTAAATCATGCCTTTAGCAGCCCAAATAACAACCAACATTAAAGTAATGTTGTGGGGTGCAGTATGTGGAAGCTACAAGCAATACAGTATTTGGATGAAAACATGAAGCTAGTTACACTCTTAGCACCATACTTTTTTGCAAAAAAACTTTTTTTTGTTTCTAATTCACCAAAACTGCTTTAAATCATGCCTTCAGCAGCCCAAATAACAACCAACATAAAAGTAATGTTGTGGGATGCAGTATGTGGAAGCTACAAGCAATACAGTATTTGGATGAAAACATGAAGCTAGTTACACTTAGCACCATACTTTTTTGCAAAAAAACTTTTTTTGTTTCTAATTCACCAAAACTGCTTTAAATCATGCCTTTAGCTGCCCAAATAACAACCAACATTAAAGTAATGTTGTGGGGTGCAGTATGTGGAAGCTACAAGCAATACAGTATTTGGATGAAAACATGAAGCTAGTTACACTTAGCACCATACTTTTTTGCAAAAAAACTTTTTTTGTTTCTAATTCACCAAAACTGCTTTAAATCATGCCTTCAGCAGCCCAAATAACAACCAACATAAAAGTAATGTTGTGGGGTGCAGTATGTGGAAGCTACAAGCAATACAGTATTTGGATGAAAACATGAAGCTAGTTACACTTAGCACCATACTTTTTTGCAAAAAAACTTTTTTTGTTTCTAATTCACCAAAACTGCTTTAAATCATGCCTTCAGCAGCCCAAATAACAACCAACATAAAAGTAATGTTGTGGGATGCAGTATGTGGAAGCTACAAGCAATACAGTATTTGGATGAAAACATGAAGCTAGTAACACTTAGCACCATACTTTTTTGCAAAAAAACTTTTTTTGTTTCTAATTCACCAAAACTGCTTTAAATCATGCCTTCAGCAGCCAAAATAACAACCAACATAAAAGTAATGTTGTGGGGTGCAGTATGTGGAAGCTACAAGCAATACAGTATTTGGATGAAAACATGAAGCTAGTTACACTTAGCACCATACTTTTTTGCAAAAAAACTTTTTTTGTTTCTAATTCACAAAAACTGCTTTAAATCATGCCTTCAGCAGCCCAAATAACAACCAACATAAAAGTAATGTTGTGGGATGCAGTATGTGGAAGCTACACGCAATACAGTATTTGGATGAAAACATGAAGCTATCTACACCTAGCACCATACTTTTTTGCAAAAAAACTTTTTTTGTTTCTAATTCACCAAAACTGCTTTAAATCATGCCTTCAGCAGCCCAAATAACAACCAACATAAAAGTAATGTTGTGGGGTGCAGTATGTGGAAGAAGCTACAAGCAATACAGTATTTGGATGAAAACATGAAGCTAGTTACACTTAGCACCATACTTTTTTGCAAAAAAACTTTTTTTGTTTCTAATTCACCAAAACTGCTTTAAATCATGCCTTTAGCAGCCCAAATAACAACCAACATGAAAGTAATGTTGTGGGGTGCAGTATGTGGAAGCTACAAGCAATACAGTATTTGGATGAAAACATGAAGCTAGTTACACTCTTAGCACCATACTTTTTTGCAAAAAAACTTTTTTTTGTTTCTAATTCACCAAAACTGCTTTAAATCATGCCTTCAGCAGCCCAAATAACAACCAACATAAAAGTAATGTTGTGGGGTGCAGTATGTGGAAGCTACAAGCAATACAGTATTTGGATGAAAACATGAAGCTAGTTACACTTAGCACCATACTTTTTTGCAAAAAAACTTTTTTTGTTTCTAATTCACCAAAACTGCTTTAAATCATGCCTTCAGCAGCCCAAATAACAACCAACATAAAAGTAATGTTGTGGGGTGCAGTATGTGGAAGCTACAAGCAATACAGTATTTGGATGAAAACATGAAGCTAGTTACACTTAGCACCATACTTTTTTGCAAAAAAACTTTTTTTGTTTCTAATTCACCAAAACTGCTTTAAATCATGCCTTCAGCAGCCCAAATAACAACCAACATAAAAGTAATGTTGTGGGATGCAGTATGTGGAAGCTACAAGCAATACAGTATTTGGATGAAAACATGAAGCTATCTACACCTAGCACCATACTTTTTTGCAAAAACACTTTTTTTGTTTCTAATTCACCAAAACTGCTTTAAATCATGCCTTCAGCAGCCCAAATAACAACCAACATAAAAGTAATGTTGTGGGATGCAGTATGTGGAAGCTACACACAATACAGTATTTGGATGAAAACATGAAGCTATCTACACCTAGCACCATACTTTTTTGCAAAAAAACTTTTTTTGTTTCTAATTCACCAAAACTGCTTTAAATCATGCCTTCAGCAGCCCAAATAACAACCAACATAAAAGTAATGTTGTGGGGTGCAGTATGTGGAAGCTACAAGCAATACAGTATTTGGATGAAAACATGAAGCTATCTACACCTAGCACCATACTTTTTTGCAAAAAAACTTTTTTTGTTTCTAATTCACCAAAACTGCTTTAAATCATGCCTTCAGCAGCCCAAATAACAACCAACATAAAAGTAATGTTGTGGGGTGCATTATGTGGAAGCTACAAGCAATACAGTATTTGGATGAAAACATGAAGCTAGTTACACTTAGCACCATACTTTTTTGCAAAAAAACTTTTTTTGTTTCTAATTCACCAAAACTGCTTTAAATCATGCCTTCAGCAGCCCAAATAACAACCAACATAAAAGTAATGTTGTGGGATGCAGTATGTGGAAGCTACACGCAATACAGTATTTGGATGAAAACATGAAGCTATCTACACCTAGCACCATACTTTTTTGCAAAAAAACTTTTTTTGTTTCTAATTCACCAAAACTGCTTTAAATCATGCCTTCAGCAGCCCAAATAACAACCAACATAAAAGTAATGTTGTGGGATGCAGTATGTGGAAGCTACACACAATACAGTATTTGGATGAAAACATGAAGCTAGTTACACTTAGCACCATACTTTTTTGCAAAAAAACTTTTTTTGTTTCTAATTCACCAAAACTGCTTTAAATCATGCCTTCAGCAGCCCAAATAACAACCAACATAAAAAGTAATGTTGTGGGATGCAGTATGTGGAAGCTGCACGCAATACAGTATTTGGATGAAAACATGAAGCTATCTACACCTAGCACCATACTTTTTTGCAAAAAAACTTTTTTTGTTTCTAATTCACCAAAACTGCTTTAAATCATGCCTTCAGCAGCCCAAATAACAACCAACATAAAAGTAATGTTGTGGGATGCAGTATGTGGAAGCTACACGCAATACAGTATTTGGTTGAAAACATGAAGCTATCTACACCTAGCACCATACTTTTTTGCAAAAAAAACTTTTTTTGTTTCTAATTCACCAAAACTGCTTTAAATCATGCCTTCAGCAGCCCAAATAACAACCAACATAAAAGTAATGTTGTGGGATGCAGTATGTGGAAGCTACACGCAATACAGTATTTGGATGAAAACATGAAGCTATCTACACCTAGCACCATACTTTTTTGCAAAAAACTTTTTTTGTTTCTAATTCACCAAAACTGCTTTAAATCATGCCTTCAGCAGCCCAAATAACAACCAACATAAAAGTAATGTTGTGGGATGCAGTATGTGGAAGCTACACACAATACAGTATTTGGATGAAAACATGAAGCTATCTACACCTAGCACCATACTTTTTTGCAAAAAAACTTTTTTTGTTTCTAATTCACCAAAACTGCTTTAAATCATGCCTTTAGCTGCCCAAATAACAACCAACATAAAAGTAATGTTGTGGGGTGCAGTATGTGGAAGCTACAAGCAATACAGTATTTGGATGAAAACATGAAGCTAGTTACACTTAGCACCATACTTTTTTGCAAAAAAACTTTTTTTGTTTCTAATTCACCAAAACTGCTTTAAATCATGCCTTCAGCAGCCCAAATAACAACCAACATAAAAGTAATGTTGTGGGGTGCAGTATGTGGAAGCTACAAGCAATACAGTATTTGGATGAAAACATGAAGCTAGTTACACTTAGCACCATACTTTTTTGCAAAAAAACTTTTTTTGTTTCTAATTCACCAAAACTGCTTTAAATCATGCCTTCAGCAGCCCAAATAACAACCAACATAAAAGTAATGTTGTGGGGTGCAGTATGTGGAAGCTACAAGCAATACAGTATTTGGATGAAAACATGAAGCTATCTACACCTAGCACCATACTTTTTTGCAAAAAACCTTTTTTTGTTTCTAATTCACCAAAACTGCTTTAAATCATGCCTTCAGCAGCCCAAATAACAACCAACATAAAAAGTAATGTTGTGGGATGCAGTATGTGGAAGCTACATGCAATACAGTATTTGAATGAAAACATGAAGCTATCTACACCTAGCACCATACTTTTTTGCAAAAAACTTTTTTTGTTTCTAATTCACAAAAACTGCTTTAAATCATGCCTTCAGCAGCCCAAATAACAACCAACATAAAAGTAATGTTGTGGGGTGCAGTATGTGGAAGCTACAAGCAATACAGTATTTGGATGAAAACATGAAGCTATCTACTTTTCAAATGATGAAGCTATCTACACCTAGCACCATACTTTTTTGCAAAAAAACTTTTTTTGTTTCTAATTCACCAAAACTGCTTTAAATCATGCCTTTAGCTGCCCAAATAACAACCAACATTAAAGTAATGTTGTAGGGTGCAGTATGTGGAAGCTACAAGCAATACAGTATTTGGATTAAAACATGAAGCTATCTACTTTTCAAATGATGAAGCTATCTACACCTAGCACCATACTTTTTTGCAAAAAAACTTTTTTTGTTTCTAATTCACCAAAACTGCTTTAAATCATGCCTTTAGCTGCCCAAATAACAACCAACATTAAAGTAATGTTGTGGGGTGCAGTATGTGGAAGCTACAAGCAATACAGTATTTGGATTAAAACATGAAGCTATCTACTTTTCAAATGATGAAGCTATCTACACCTAGCACCATACTTTTTTGCAAAAAAACTTTTTTTGTTTCTAATTCACCAAAACTGCTTTAAATCATGCCTTCAGCAGCCCAAATAACAACCAACATAAAAGTAATGTTGTGGGGTGCAGTATGTGGAAGCTACAAGCAATACAGTATTTGGATGAAAACATGAAGCTAGTTACACTTAGCACCATACTTTTTTGCAAAAAAACTTTTTTTGTTTCTAATTCACCAAAACTGCTTTAAATCATGCCTTCAGCAGCCCAAATAACAACCAACATAAAAGTAATGTTGTGGGATGCAGTATGTGGAAGCTACAAGCAAAACAGTATTTGGATGAAAACATGAAGCTATCTACACCTAGCACCATACTTTTTTGCAAAAAAACTTTTTTTGTTTCTAATTCACCAAAACTGCTTTAAATCATGCCTTCAGCAGCCCAAATAGCAACCAACATAAAAGTAATGTTGTGGGGTGCAGTATGTGGAAGCTACAAGCAATACAGTATTTGGATGAAAACATGAAGCTAGTAACACTTAGCACCATACTTTTTTGCAAAAAAACTTTTTTTGTTTCTAATTCACCAAAACTGCTTTAAATCATGCCTTCAGCAGCCCAAATAACAACCAACATAAAAGTAATGTTGTGGGATGCAGTATGTGGAAGCTACACACAATACAGTATTTGGATGAAAACATGAAGCTATCTACACCTAGCACCATACTTTTTTGCAAAAAAACTTTTTTTGTTTCTAATTCACCAAAACTGCTTTAAATCATGCCTTCAGCAGCCCAAATAACAACCAACATAAAAGTAATGTTGTGGGATGCAGTATGTGGAAGCTACAAGCAATACAGTATTTGGATGAAAACATGAAGCTATCTACACCTAGCACCATACTTTTTTGCAAAAAAACTTTTTTTGTTTCTAATTCACCAAAACTGCTTTAAATCATGCCTTTAGCTGCCCAAATAACAACCAACATTAAAGTAATGTTGTGGGGTGCAGTATGTGGAAGCTACAAGCAATACAGTATTTGGATTAAAACATGAAGCTATCTACTTTTCAAATGATGAAGCTATCTACACCTAGCACCATACTTTTTTGCAAAAAAACTTTTTTTGTTTCTAATTCACCAAAACTGCTTTAAATCATGCCTTCAGCAGCCCAAATAACAACCAACATAAAAGTAATGTTGTGGGGTGCAGTATGTGGAAGCTACAAGCAATACAGTATTTGGATGAAAACATGAAGCTAGTTACACTTAGCACCATACTTTTTTGCAAAAAAACTTTTTTTGTTTCTAATTCACCAAAACTGCTTTAAATCATGCCTTTAGCAGCCCAAATAACAACCAACATAAAAGTAATGTTGTGGGGTGCAGTATGTGGAAGCTACAAGCAATACAGTATTTGGATTAAAACATGAAGCTATCTACTTTTCAAATGATGAAGCTATCTACACCTAGCACCATACTTTTTTGCAAAAAAACTTTTTTTGTTTCTAATTCACCAAAACTGCTTTAAATCATGCCTTCAGCAGCCCAAATAACAACCAACATAAAAAGTAATGTTGTGGGATGCAGTATGTGGAAGCTACACGCAATACAGTATTTGGATGAAAACATGAAGCTATCTACACCTAGCACCATACTTTTTTGCAAAAAAACTTTTTTTGTTTCTAATTCACCAAAACTGCTTTAAATCATGCCTTTAGCTGCCCAAATAACAACCAACATTAAAGTAATGTTGTGGGGTGCAGTATGTGGAAGCTACAAGCAATACAGTATTTGGATGAAAACATGAAGCTAGTTACACTTAGCACCATACTTTTTTGCAAAAAAACTTTTTTTGTTTCTAATTCACCAAAACTGCTTTAAATCATGCCTTCAGCAGCCCAAATAACAACCAACATAAAAGTAATGTTGTGGGGTGCAGTATGTGGAAGCTACAAGCAATACAGTATTTGGATGAAAACATGAAGCTATCTACACCTAGCACCATACTTTTTTGCAAAAAAACTTTTTTTGTTTCTAATTCACCAAAACTGCTTTAAATCATGCCTTCAGCAGCCCAAATAACAACCAACATAAAAGTAATGTTGTGGGGTGCAGTATGTGGAAGCTACAAGCAATACAGTATTTGGATGAAAACATGAAGCTAGTTACACTTAGCACCATACTTTTTTGCAAAAAAACTTTTTTTGTTTCTAATTCACCAAAACTGCTTTAAATCATGCCTTCAGCAGCCCAAATAACAACCAACATAAAAGTAATGTTGTGGGATGCAGTATGTGGAAGCTACACGCAATACAGTATTTGGATGAAAACATGAAGCTATCTACACCTAGCACCATACTTTTTTGCAAAAAAACTTTTTTTGTTTCTAATTCACCAAAACTGCTTTAAATCATGCCTTCAGCAGCCCAAATAACAACCAACATAAAAGTAATGTTGTGGGATGCAGTATGTGGAAGCTACAAGCAATACAGTATTTGGATGAAAACATGAAGCTATCTACACCTAGCACCATACTTTTTTGCAAAAAAACTTTTTTTGTTTCTAATTCACCAAAACTGCTTTAAATCATGCCTTCAGCAGCCCAAATAACAACCAACATAAAAGTAATGTTGTGGGGTGCAGTATGTGGAAGCTACAAGCAATACAGTATTTGGATGAAAACATGAAGCTAGTAACACTTAGCACCATACTTTTTTGCAAAAAAACTTTTTTTGTTTCTAATTCACCAAAACTGCTTTAAATCATGCCTTCAGCAGCCCAAATAACAACCAACATAAAAGTAATGTTGTGGGATGCAGTATGTGGAAGCTACACACAATACAGTATTTGGATGAAAACATGAAGCTATCTACACCTAGCACCATACTTTTTTGCAAAAAAACTTTTTTTGTTTCTAATTCACCAAAACTGCTTTAAATCATGCCTTCAGCAGCCCAAATAACAACCAACATAAAAGTAATGTTGTGGGGTGCAGTATGTGGAAGCTACATGCAATACAGTATTTGGATGAAAACATGAAGCTATCTACACCTAGCACCATACTTTTTTGCAAAAAAACTTTTTTTGTTTCTAATTCACCAAAACTGCTTTAAATCATGCCTTCAGCAGCCCAAATAACAACCAACATAAAAGTAATGTTGTGGGGTGCAGTATGTGGAAGCTACAAGCAATACAGTATTTGGATGAAAACATGAAGCTAGTTACACTTAGCACCATACTTTTTTGCAAAAAAACTTTTTTTGTTTCTAATTCACCAAAACTGCTTTAAATCATGCCTTCAGCAGCCCAAATAACAACCAACATAAAAGTAATGTTGTGGGATGCAGTATGTGGAAGCTACACGCAATACAGTATTTGGATGAAAACATGAAGCTATCTACACCTAGCACCATACTTTTTTGCAAAAAAACTTTTTTTGTTTCTAATTCACCAAAACTGCTTTAAATCATGCCTTCAGTAGCCCAAATAACAACCAACATAAAAGTAATGTTGTGGGATGCAGTATGTGGAAGCTACACACAATACAGTATTTGGATGAAAACATGAAGCTATCTACACCTAGCACCATACTTTTTTGCAAAAAAACTTTTTTTGTTTCTAATTCACCAAAACTGCTTTAAATCATGCCTTTAGCTGCCCAAATAACAACCAACATTAAAGTAATGTTGTGGGGTGCAGTATGTGGAAGCTACAAGCAATACAGTATTTGGATTAAAACATGAAGCTATCTACTTTTCAAATGATGAAGCTACCTACACCTAGCACCATACTTTTTTGCAAAAAAACTTTTTTTGTTTCTAATTCACCAAAACTGCTTTAAATCATGCCAACAGCAGCCCAAATAACAACCAACATAAAAGTAATGTTGTGGGGTGCAGTATGTGGAAGCTACAAGCAATACAGTATTTGGATGAAAACATGAAGCTAGTTACACTTAGCACCATACTTTTTTGCAAAAAAACTTTTTTTGTTTCTAATTCACCAAAACTGCTTTAAATCATGCCTTTAGCAGCCCAAATAACAACCAACATTAAAGTAATGTTGTGGGATGCAGTATGTGGAAGCTACAAGCAATACAGTATTTGGATGAAAACATGAACCTAGTTACACTTAGCACCATACTTTTTTGCAAAAAAACTTTTTTTGTTTCTAATTCACCAAAACTGCTTTAAATCATGCCTTCAGCAGCCCAAATAACAACCAACATAAAAAGTAATGTTGTGGGATGCAGTATGTGGAAGCTACACGCAATACAGTATTTGGATGAAAACATGAAGCTTTCTACACCTAGCACCATACTTTTTTGCAAAAAAAATTTTTTTGTTTCTAATTCACCAAAACTGCTTTAAATCATGCCTTCAGCAGCCCAAATAACAACCAACATAAAAGTAATGTTGTGGTATGCAGTATGTGGAAGCTACAAGCAATACAGTATTTGGATGAAAACATGAAGCTATCTACACCTAGCACCATACTTTTTTGCAAAAAAACTTTTTTTGTTTCTAATTCACCAAAACTGCTTTAAATCATGCCTTCAGCAGCCCAAATAACAACCAACATAAAAGTAATGTTGTGGGGTGCAGTATGTGGAAGCTACAAGCAATACAGTATTTGGATGAAAACATGAAGCTAGTTACACTTAGCACCATACTTTTTTGCAAAAAAACTTTTTTTGTTTCTAATTCACCAAAACTGCTTTAAATCATGCCTTTAGCAGCCCAAATAACAACCAACATAAAAGTAATGTTGTGGGGTGCAGTATGTGGAAGCTACAAGCAATACAGTATTTGGATTAAAACATGAAGCTATCTACTTTTCAAATGATGAAGCTATCTACACCTAGCACCATACTTTTTTGCAAAAAAACTTTTTTTGTTTCTAATTCACCAAAACTGCTTTAAATCATGCCTTCAGCAGCCCAAATAACAACCAACATAAAAAGTAATGTTGTGGGATGCAGTATGTGGAAGCTACACGCAATACAGTATTTGGATGAAAACATGAAGCTATCTACACCTAGCACCATACTTTTTTGCAAAAAAACTTTTTTTGTTTCTAATTCACCAAAACTGCTTTAAATCATGCCTTTAGCTGCCCAAATAACAACCAACATTAAAGTAATGTTGTGGGGTGCAGTATGTGGAAGCTACAAGCAATACAGTATTTGGATGAAAACATGAAGCTAGTTACACTTAGCACCATACTTTTTTGCAAAAAAACTTTTTTTGTTTCTAATTCACCAAAACTGCTTTAAATCATGCCTTCAGCAGCCCAAATAACAACCAACATAAAAGTAATGTTGTGGGGTGCAGTATGTGGAAGCTACAAGCAATACAGTATTTGGATGAAAACATGAAGCTATCTACACCTAGCACCATACTTTTTTGCAAAAAAACTTTTTTTGTTTCTAATTCACCAAAACTGCTTTAAATCATGCCTTCAGCAGCCCAAATAACAACCAACATAAAAGTAATGTTGTGGGGTGCAGTATGTGGAAGCTACAAGCAATACAGTATTTGGATGAAAACATGAAGCTAGTTACACTTAGCACCATACTTTTTTGCAAAAAAACTTTTTTTGTTTCTAATTCACCAAAACTGCTTTAAATCATGCCTTCAGCAGCCCAAATAACAACCAACATAAAAGTAATGTTGTGGGATGCAGTATGTGGAAGCTACACGCAATACAGTATTTGGATGAAAACATGAAGCTATCTACACCTAGCACCATACTTTTTTGCAAAAAAACTTTTTTTGTTTCTAATTCACCAAAACTGCTTTAAATCATGCCTTCAGCAGCCCAAATAACAACCAACATAAAAGTAATGTTGTGGGATGCAGTATGTGGAAGCTACAAGCAATACAGTATTTGGATGAAAACATGAAGCTATCTACACCTAGCACCATACTTTTTTGCAAAAAAACTTTTTTTGTTTCTAATTCACCAAAACTGCTTTAAATCATGCCTTCAGCAGCCCAAATAACAACCAACATAAAAGTAATGTTGTGGGGTGCAGTATGTGGAAGCTACAAGCAATACAGTATTTGGATGAAAACATGAAGCTAGTAACACTTAGCACCATACTTTTTTGCAAAAAAACTTTTTTTGTTTCTAATTCACCAAAACTGCTTTAAATCATGCCTTCAGCAGCCCAAATAACAACCAACATAAAAGTAATGTTGTGGGATGCAGTATGTGGAAGCTACACACAATACAGTATTTGGATGAAAACATGAAGCTATCTACACCTAGCACCATACTTTTTTGCAAAAAAACTTTTTTTGTTTCTAATTCACCAAAACTGCTTTAAATCATGCCTTCAGCAGCCCAAATAACAACCAACATAAAAGTAATGTTGTGGGGTGCAGTATGTGGAAGCTACATGCAATACAGTATTTGGATGAAAACATGAAGCTATCTACACCTAGCACCATACTTTTTTGCAAAAAAACTTTTTTTGTTTCTAATTCACCAAAACTGCTTTAAATCATGCCTTCAGCAGCCCAAATAACAACCAACATAAAAGTAATGTTGTGGGGTGCAGTATGTGGAAGCTACAAGCAATACAGTATTTGGATGAAAACATGAAGCTAGTTACACTTAGCACCATACTTTTTTGCAAAAAAACTTTTTTTGTTTCTAATTCACCAAAACTGCTTTAAATCATGCCTTCAGCAGCCCAAATAACAACCAACATAAAAGTAATGTTGTGGGATGCAGTATGTGGAAGCTACACGCAATACAGTATTTGGATGAAAACATGAAGCTATCTACACCTAGCACCATACTTTTTTGCAAAAAAACTTTTTTTGTTTCTAATTCACCAAAACTGCTTTAAATCATGCCTTCAGTAGCCCAAATAACAACCAACATAAAAGTAATGTTGTGGGATGCAGTATGTGGAAGCTACACACAATACAGTATTTGGATGAAAACATGAAGCTATCTACACCTAGCACCATACTTTTTTGCAAAAAAACTTTTTTTGTTTCTAATTCACCAAAACTGCTTTAAATCATGCCTTTAGCTGCCCAAATAACAACCAACATTAAAGTAATGTTGTGGGGTGCAGTATGTGGAAGCTACAAGCAATACAGTATTTGGATTAAAACATGAAGCTATCTACTTTTCAAATGATGAAGCTACCTACACCTAGCACCATACTTTTTTGCAAAAAAACTTTTTTTGTTTCTAATTCACCAAAACTGCTTTAAATCATGCCAACAGCAGCCCAAATAACAACCAACATAAAAGTAATGTTGTGGGGTGCAGTATGTGGAAGCTACAAGCAATACAGTATTTGGATGAAAACATGAAGCTAGTTACACTTAGCACCATACTTTTTTGCAAAAAAACTTTTTTTGTTTCTAATTCACCAAAACTGCTTTAAATCATGCCTTTAGCAGCCCAAATAACAACCAACATTAAAGTAATGTTGTGGGATGCAGTATGTGGAAGCTACAAGCAATACAGTATTTGGATGAAAACATGAACCTAGTTACACTTAGCACCATACTTTTTTGCAAAAAAACTTTTTTTGTTTCTAATTCACCAAAACTGCTTTAAATCATGCCTTCAGCAGCCCAAATAACAACCAACATAAAAAGTAATGTTGTGGGATGCAGTATGTGGAAGCTACACGCAATACAGTATTTGGATGAAAACATGAAGCTTTCTACACCTAGCACCATACTTTTTTGCAAAAAAAATTTTTTTGTTTCTAATTCACCAAAACTGCTTTAAATCATGCCTTCAGCAGCCCAAATAACAACCAACATAAAAGTAATGTTGTGGTATGCAGTATGTGGAAGCTACAAGCAATACAGTATTTGGATGAAAACATGAAGCTATCTACACCTAGCACCATACTTTTTTGCAAAAAAACTTTTTTTGTTTCTAATTCACCAAAACTGCTTTAAATCATGCCTTTAGCTGCCCAAATAACAACCAACATTAAAGTAATGTTGTGGGGTGCAGTATGTGGAAGCTACAAGCAATACAGTATTTGGATTAAAACATGAAGCTATCTACTTTTCAAATGATGAAGCTATCTACACCTAGCACCATACTTTTTTGCAAAAAAACTTTTTTTGTTTCTAATTCACCAAAACTGCTTTAAATCATGCCTTCAGCAGCCCAAATAACAACCAACATAAAAAGTAATGTTGTGGGATGCAGTATGTGGAAGCTACACGCAATACAGTATTTGGATGAAAACATGAAGCTATCTACACCTAGCACCATACTTTTTTGCAAAAAAACTTTTTTTGTTTCTAATTCACCAAAACTGCTTTAAATCATGCCTTTAGCTGCCCAAATAACAACCAACATTAAAGTAATGTTGTGGGGTGCAGTATGTGGAAGCTACAAGCAATACAGTATTTGGATGAAAACATGAAGCTAGTTACACTTAGCACCATACTTTTTTGCAAAAAAACTTTTTTTGTTTCTAATTCACCAAAACTGCTTTAAATCATGCCTTCAGCAGCCCAAATAACAACCAACATAAAAAGTAATGTTGTGGGATGCAGTATGTGGAAGCTACACGCAATACAGTATTTGGATGAAAACATGAAGCTATCTACACCTAGCACCATACTTTTTTGCAAAAAAACTTTTTTTGTTTCTAATTCACCAAAACTGCTTTAAATCATGCCTTCAGCAGCCCAAATAACAACCAACATAAAAGTAATGTTGTGGGATGCAGTATGTGGAAGCTACAAGCAATACAGTATTTGGATGAAAACATGAAGCTATCTACACCTAGCACCATACTTTTTTGCAAAAAAACTTTTTTTGTTTCTAATTCACCAAAACTGCTTTAAATCATGCCTTTAGCTGCCCAAATAACAACCAACATTAAAGTAATGTTGTGGGGTGCAGTATGTGGAAGCTACAAGCAATACAGTATTTGGATTAAAACATGAAGCTATCTACTTTTCAAATGATGAAGCTATCTACACCTAGCACCATACTTTTTTGCAAAAAAACTTTTTTTGTTTCTAATTCACCAAAACTGCTTTAAATCATGCCTTCAGCAGCCCAAATAACAACCAACATAAAAGTAATGTTGTGGGATGCAGTATGTGGAAGCTACAAGCAATACAGTATTTGGATGAAAACATGAAGCTATCTACACCTAGCACCATACTTTTTTGCAAAAAAACTTTTTTTGTTTCTAATTCACCAAAACTGCTTTAAATCATGCCTTTAGCTGCCCAAATAACAACCAACATTAAAGTAATGTTGTGGGGTGCAGTATGTGGAAGCTACAAGCAATACAGTATTTGGATGAAAACATGAAGCTAGTTACACTTAGCACCATACTTTTTTGCAAAAAAACTTTTTTTGTTTCTAATTCACCAAAACTGCTTTAAATCATGCCTTCAGCAGCCCAAATAACAACCAACATAAAAGTAATGTTGTGGGGTGCAGTATGTGGAAGCTACAAGCAATACAGTATTTGGATGAAAACATGAAGCTATCTACACCTAGCACCATACTTTTTTGCAAAAAAACTTTTTTTGTTTCTAATTCACCAAAACTGCTTTAAATCATGCCTTCAGCAGCCCAAATAACAACCAACATAAAAGTAATGTTGTGGGGTGCAGTATGTGGAAGCTACAAGCAATACAGTATTTGGATGAAAACATGAAGCTAGTTACACTTAGCACCATACTTTTTTGCAAAAAAACTTTTTTTGTTTCTAATTCACCAAAACTGCTTTAAATCATGCCTTCAGAAGCCCAAATAACAACCAACATAAAAGTAATGTTGTGGGATGCAGTATGTGGAAGCTGCACGCAATACAGTATTTGGATGAAAACATGAAGCTATCTACACCTAGCACCATACTTTTTTGCAAAAAAACTTTTTTTGTTTCTAATTCACCAAAACTGCTTTAAATCATGCCTTCAGCAGCCCAAATAACAACCAACATAAAAGTAATGTTGTGGGATGCAGTATGTGGAAGCTACACACAATACAGTATTTGGATGAAAACATGAAGCTATCTACACCTAGCACCATACTTTTTTGCAAAAAAACTTTTTTCGTTTCTAATTCACCAAAACTGCTTTAAATCATGCCTTTAGCTGCCCAAATAACAACCAACATTAAAGTAATGTTGTGGGGTGCAGTATGTGGAAGCTACAAGCAATACAGTATTTGGATGAAAACATGAAGCTATCTACACCTAGCACCATACTTTTTTGCAAAAAAACTTTTTTTGTTTCTAATTCACCAAAACTGCTTTAAATCATGCCTTCAGCAGCCCAAATAACAACCAACATAAAAGTAATGTTGTGGGATGCAGTATGTGGAAGCTACACACAATACAGTATTTGGATGAAAACATGAAGCTATCTACACCTAGCACCATACTTTTTTGCAAAAAAACTTTTTTTGTTTCTAATTCACCAAAACTGCTTTAAATCATGCCTTTAGCTGCCCAAATAACAACCAACATTAAAGTAATGTTGTGGGGTGCAGTATGTGGAAGCTACAAGCAATACAGTATTTGGATTAAAACATGAAGCTATCTACTTTTCAAATGATGAAGCTATCTACACCTAGCACCATACTTTTTTGCAAAAAAACTTTTTTTGTTTCTAATTCACCAAAACTGCTTTAAATCATGCCTTCAGCAGCCCAAATAACAACCAACATAAAAGTAATGTTGTGGGGTGCAGTATGTGGAAGCTACAAGCAATACAGTATTTGGATGAAAACATGAAGCTAGTAACACTTAGCACCATACTTTTTTGCAAAAAAACTTTTTTTGTTTCTAATTCACCAAAACTGCTTTAAATCATGCCTTCAGCAGCCCAAATAACAACCAACATAAAAGTAATGTTGTGGGATGCAGTATGTGGAAGCTACACACAATACAGTATTTGGATGAAAACATGAAGCTATCTACACCTAGCACCATACTTTTTTGCAAAAAAACTTTTTTTGTTTCTAATTCACCAAAACTGCTTTAAATCATGCCTTCAGCAGTCCAAATAACAACCAACATAAAAGTAATGTTGTGGGATGCAGTATGTGGAAGCTACAAGCAATAAAGTATTTGGATGAAAACATGAAGCTATCTACACCTAGCACCATACTTTTTTGCAAAAAAACTTTTTTTGTTTCTAATTCACCAAAACTGCTTTAAATCATGCCTTTAGCTGCCCAAATAACAACCAACATTAAAGTAATGTTGTGGGGTGCAGTATGTGGAAGCTACAAGCAATACAGTATTTAGATTAAAACATGAAGCTATCTACTTTTCAAATGATGAAGCTTATCTTTCTAGCACCATACTTTTTTGCAAAAAAACTTTTTTTGTTTCTAATTCACCAAAACTGCTTTAAATCATGCCTTCAGCAGCCCAAATAACAACCAACATAAAAGTAATGTTGTGGGATGCAGTATGTGGAAGCTACACGCAATACAGTATTTGGTTGAAAACATGAAGCTATCTACACCTAGCACCATACTTTTTTGCAAAAAAAATTTTTTTGTTTCTAATTCACCAAAACTGCTTTAAATCATGCCTTCAGCAGCCCAAATAACAACCAACATAAAAGTAATGTTGTGGGATGCAGTATGTGGAAGCTACACACAATACAGTATTTGGATGAAAACATGAAGCTATCTACACCTAGCACCATACTTTTTTGCAAAAAAACTTTTTTTGTTTCTAATTCACCAAAACTGCTTTAAATCATGCCTTTAGCTGCCCAAATAACAACCAACATTAAAGTAATGTTGTGGGGTGCAGTATGTGGAAGCTACGGGGCGTGGCTTGACCATCGAGTGAGATGGCAGCATAGTGCAAGAGCTCTGTGAGGATTTGGGCTTTTTTCATTAAAAAAACAGCATTCAACTTTGGACCCGTTCCAGAATCGAACTACTATTGGACTGATTGGAAGATGCAAAAGCAGAAGTTTTCAACCAAAACTTCGGGTGCCTCGAAACCTGTGGAAAAGCTTGTGATTGAAGACACTGAGTCCCCACGTAAGAAACAGGCTAAGATGGGTGAGGAATTTGAGAGATCAGGTATGACTGTTACGGAACCTCGATTAATTAAGCTGCTTACGGATCTCAGGAATGGGATTCGTGATGATTTGATGAAAGAGATTTCCGTTATTAAGAAGGATATAAACGAACTGGACATTCGTGTGGATCGTACTGAACAGGCTCTTGGTCTGCAGAGGAACTCACATTTAGAGTTAGAAAAGCGTGTGGATCTGCTTGAACACCAACTCGAGCTAAGTAAACTAAAAATTGCTGATTTGGAAGATCGTAGTAGGCGCAATAATATACGGATCAGAAATATACCTGAATCCATACAAATCAAGATCTAGGCGCATATGTTAAAAAAATTATTGGCTCAGTTCTGAAAAATCGTGCTGAACCAGAGATTTTGATTGACCGATGCCATCGGCTGCCGAAGTCCAACCAAGCTCCTAAGGAGGCTGCAAGGGACACTATAGCACGATTACATTTCTTCCATGTTAAGGATGAGTTCCTGACTGCTGTGAGAACGGGTGCTAATCTCTGTGAGGAGTATACAAACCTCAAATTCTTTCAAGATTTTTCTGCTTCCACTATGTCACGAAGAAAAGATTTTCAATTTCTTACAAGGGAATTACAAGCTCTGAATATCCGATACAGATGGGGATTCCCTGTTAAAGTTTTATTTAGGCATGATGGTCAGAACTATGTTATAACATCACCGGAAGAGGGAAAGGATTTTTTACAAATATTTTCGCCAAGACGTCACGAATCTAAGGGACAAAGATTTGATCGCAGAATGCATACCAAAATTGCAGAAGCTGCAGCTATATTGGATGAAGAAGCCATTATTGCGGAGTAATAGGTTTGATTTATTGATATGTGCTCTATATATATAGACATTGATTTTTTTTTCCGTGTTTTTCTATTTTTTGTTTTCTTTTTGCAAGTTGATGGCGCTGACTGGGCGTGCCACACCTATTTCAAATCTCTGGAATTTCCCTATTCCTCTATTGTTCTCAGGAGTAAACAACCGGAACTTCTTTGTTAAATAAACATTGCAGTATCTCTGCAGGAGCATAGATATGTTGTTAAGAAACACTGCTACAGGGACACCGCCCAGCTATTGTTTTAAAACTATCCATATATTTTTGAGGTCTTTTTTAACTGTCTTAATTCGAACTGGCTACTTGTTGATAATGTTTCTTTTTTATTATTTATTTCCATTTTTATTTGTTTTCTTTTGTTTCTATTTTTTTCTTATATGTGTGGGTCTTTAATAGATTTCTTTTATTTTTTATTTTTTTCATTCGTTTTTATGCAACGTTATTAATTATTACATTATCCCTGTCCTCACTGTTCTCTCGCTACCACCCCAACAGTAAGGCCTTTTTTTTTTACCATCAATGGAGAGGAGTATATTTTTAATTTCTTTTTACTCCTCTCTTTGGGCCTATTTTTTTATCTTTGGTTTATATTTTATTTGTTCCAAATTTAGTTGGTTCCCCATTAGGAAGGGAATCATTTCTTTTTTAGTTTTGTTGTTCTTCCCCTACCCATTTGTAATCAATGGAAGCTCTTGTGTGATACTTCTTATTTTGTTTCTTTTGGTTCTCTCGCTGCGCGTGCTTGTACCTCCTTTACAATACCCTTTCATGTTTTTAAAATTTGATGTGTTAGGCCCAATCCCTTTATTTTGTGTTTTAGCCATTTACAGTCTTGTGTTCATTTTTGATGTTCCTTATAATCAATGGTATTGAAAATAATGTCCTTTAATGTTAAGGGATTGGGCTCTTTTCATAAAAGAAGGCTGTTGTTGAAGGAGGCTAGGGAGAAGCGTGTAGATGTTTTGTGCATACAGGAGTCCCACTTTAAAAATGATTTTAATCCCCACATTTTTGCTAGGTATTATCCCATTCAATTTCATTCTAAGTTTTCTTCAAAGGCTAGGGGAACTTCTATTTTTTTTAACAAATCATTGGCTATCAAGACTTTGACAACTATTATTGATCCTGACGGTAGATATGTGTTATGGGTGGGTAAAGTGAATAACGTAGATTATTCAATTTTCAATGTTTATTTTCCAACGAGTTCCCAATTTCAATATTTGAAAAACGTTATGCAAACAGCTCTTGATGAATGTAGGGGGAGAGTGATTGTTTGTGGTGATACTAATTTCGTATTGGACCCTGAAAGTGATGTCTCGAGGGAGGAATCCTCTCCCAATTCAAATTCTTATATGTCCACTGCAAAGAGGTGCTCCAAATTGTTGCAATCCAAATGTTACTATGATGTGTGGCGTCTCCTACATCCTAATGAAAGAGATTATACTTTTTACTCAGCTGGCCACAATATGTACTCTCGTATCGATCGCTTTCTAGTGCCTGAAAATATGTTAGCTTTCATTGAGAAAGCTGAAATTTTAGATTTTAAATGGTCAGATCATGCTCCTATTACTTTGGGTATTCATGAAACAATACCACATGTTCCTTATAGACCTTGGAGACTGAATGATTTCATTTTGAATAACATAGATGAAAAAATCTTGGCTGAAAAAACGTTATCTTCATATTTTGAAGAAAACATTACTGAAGATATTCCATATTCTACTATTTGGAATGCTCATAAGGCTGTGTTAAGAGGACATTTTATTCAGAGAAATTCTTATATTAGGAAAACATCGTCTGCAAATGTTAAAACTTTGGAGAAAGAATTATATAATTTAAATTTAGCAAATAAGTTAGGCCCTTCTTTCTCTGTTTCAGCTTTAATTAAAGACGTGAAAACAAAATTGGATAAACTTAATTTGGAAAAGAGTGCTAAAACTTTACGATCTTTAAAAATGTCATTTTACTCAAAGGGTAATAAAGCCTCTAATTTATTAGCGAATAAATTAAAACAAAAAACTATACAATCTAGAATACCTTATATATTGGATGATTCTGGCCAGAAAATTTTACATCCTAGGGACATATCTAATTCTTTTGCTGCATATTATAAGTCACTTTATAACCTTAAAGATTCCCCTCTGGAAACGCAACCAACCTCTGCTAAAATAACTGAATTTTTGGATAAAACTAATCTCCCTAGAATCCCTGATTTTCATGTTGAATTTCTTGAGTCGGACATTTCTTTGGAGGAGGTGCTTCAAGCTATTAAAGATACTCCATCTGGTAAGGCACCGGGTCCTGATGGTTTTTCTGCTCTATACTATCACAAATTTAAAAATATCTTATTGCCACATTTAACGAAATTGTTTAACGAATATTGGAAAAATGGCTATATTCCTGATGAATCCCTTTGTGCCCAAATTTCTACTTTACCTAAACCCGGGAAGGAACCTGATAGGTGTTCCAATTTTAGGCCCATTTCTCTAATTAATAATGACACCAAATTATACTCGAAAATATTAGCTAATCGTATCTCAAGTTTATTGCCTCTGCTTGTTCATAACGATCAAGTAGGTTTTATTCCCAGACGTCAAGCAACAGACAATACGAGACGTTTTATTAATTTGATCTCATATATTCAAAAATCTAAACACCCCTCTTTATTTTTATCCCTCGATGCTGAAAAGGCATTTGATAGGGTCCATTGGGGATATTTGGAAGATGTTTTGATTCGGTTTGGGTTCCCAGCTGCTTTGAGAAAAGCTATTTTTGCTTTGTATCAGAAGCCTACTGCAAAAGTGCTGGCCTCTGGAGTTTTGTCCGACTCATTCTCGTTATCCAATGGGACTAGGCAGGGTTGCCCTTTGTCACCTTTACTTTTTGCTTTAGCTATTGAGCCTTTGGCTGAGGCAATAAGAGTTGATAGTAATATTCAGGGTGTTACAATAGATGGAGATACTCACAAATTGGGTTTATTTGCAGACGATGTAATTCTTACGTTAAGTGATCCAGCTACTTCTATGGGTCATTTATTTTCTCTTCTTAGAGAATTTCGTGAAGTGTCCTTTTATAAAATTAATGATAGCAAAACACAGGCATTACCATTCCATATAAAGAGGAATGATTTGACTGCTCTTAAAAGATCGTATGACTTTGACTGGAGGAAGAGCTTTATTTCCTATTTAGGCATTAATTTATGTAAAAATTTAAAACATATGTATGCTTACAATTTAAAGACTTTTTGGCCCTCTTTGCTACTGGATCTTGAGAGGTGGGACAATCTTGAGATTTCATGGTTGGGTAGAATACACTCCATTAAGATGGTTATTCTCCCTAAGATTTTGTATTTTTTAAGAGCCATACCTTTAAGTGTGCCTATTTCTTTTTTTGATTCGGTGCGTTCTGCCCTCATAAAGTTTATATGGAGGAAGAAGCCTAGCAGAGTCAAATTTACCACTTTGACTAATTCTAGAGACAATTTCGGATTGGGGGTGCCAGATTTTAGGAATTATTATTATGCATCGAATGCGTCTAGCGCTTTCAAATTTAATTTGGACAGGGATTGGCCTAGATGGCTTATTATGGAAATTAATAAACTAAAACCTTTTTGTATAAAAGATGTTTTATGGGTTTCACATTCTAATCGGCCCAGGTTTACAAAAATGTACCCCTCAACTAAATTGGCTATACTCTCTTGGGATAGATTATTTAATAAACTACCAGGATCTATTACTTGGTCCAGGGCGATGTCACTTGGTTCCTTGAGATATGTTCTTCCAGACCTAGATATAGATTACTGGAATGGCAAACATATTTTTTCTATTAATGATTTCTTTAAGAATAATTCGGCTCTATCATTTACAAAATTACAAAAAAAATATAATTTAGATGCTGACAGGCAATGTGATTATGACTTCATTCTTCAAATTATTCAAGAACGATTTAATATATCTGATTTTGATGTGGATCAGTCTCATTTAGCTTTGACTGATATAGAGACAGTTTATATTAATGCCCCGGACCTGACAGGTACTATCTCATTGTGTTACTCTTCCCTCTCCTCGAAGGTTTCAGAAAAACTTAAATTTTTATCGGCCTGGGAAGAGGAATTAGGTAAAACATACGATCTAGCTGTCTGGAATGATGTGTTCTCGGGACTAAGGGGCATAACACAATGCGCACAACATTTTGAAAATCATTTTAAGATAATATACAGATGGTACCTGACCCCGGAAAGGCTTTTTCGCATGAAGATGACTACAAGTTTTAAATGTTGGAGAGGCTGTAATGGCCCAGGTAATCTCCTTCATATTTTTTGGGATTGTCCATTAATTAAACCTATGTGGGACTCTTTATTACCAATAATTAGGCTTATAAATAGCGAGATTGAGGTACTTGGGCCAGAACTATGTATTTTTAAACATTTTCCGTCTGATTTGCCTAAAATAGATAAGATCATCATAGGTCATTTGCTGATTGCAGCTACTATCCTTATCCCTAAGTATTGGAAAACAGGAGTTGTTCCGACTATAAAAGAAATCTTGTATATGACTTTGGAGAATAAATCTTATGAATCTTCCATTAGGCCACCCTCAGCTTTTAAAACACAACTTTTATTTTTTTGGGACACCTGGGAAGAGAAAATTAGAAAGAAATTTTTACTTTAGTTTATCTTTTTTGTTCCTTTAAATTATTATTTTTTTAATTTTACATTTCTGCACGCTTCTTCTTAATCTTTCATCCATATGTATTTTTTTTATGTGGCGAGATAACTTTGGTTAAAGTGAAGACAGAGACTTCCGGATTGAAGATTTTAATAATTTCCATTTCCATTTTACCCCCCTGTTTTTTCCCCCCTTGTTTTTTTTTTCTCTTTTTCGAGTGATAATTGTTGTAACTACTATTTCCCAATTCTATGGTTTCAATTTGAATTATTATTGTACACTGTATATTGTATGTGCGATACTGTTTGACAGTCTCATCTGTTTGATGTTATAATTACATTTACTTTTGTTTTGTATTTTCTAAAACTGTAATAAAAAATATTTGAAAAGTATGTGGAAGCTACAAGCAATACAGTATTTGGATGAAAACATGAAGCTAGTTACACTTAGCACCATACTTTTTTGCAAAAAAACTTTTTTTGTTTCTAATTCACCAAAACTGCTTTAAATCATGCCTTTAGCAGCCCAAATAACAACCAACATTAAAGTAATGTTGTGGGGTGCAGTATGTGGAAGCTACAAGCAATACAGTATTTGGATGAAAACATGAAGCTAGTTACACTCTTAGCACCATACTTTTTTGCAAAAAAACTTTTTTTTGTTTCTAATTCACCAAAACTGCTTTAAATCATGCCTTCAGCAGCCCAAATAACAACCAACATAAAAGTAATGTTGTGGGGTGCAGTATGTGGAAGCTACAAGCAATACAGTATTTGGATGAACACATGAAGCTAGTTACACTTAGCACCATACTTTTTTGCAAAAAAACTTTTTTTGTTTCTAATTCACCAAAACTGCTTTAAATCATGCCTTCAGCAGCCCAAATAACAACCAACATAAAAGTAATGTTGTGGGGTGCAGTATGTGGAAGCTACAAGCAATACAGTATTTGGATGAAAACATGAAGCTATCTACACCTAGCACCATACTTTTTTGCAAAAAAAATTTTTTGTTTCTAATTCACCAAAACTGCTTTAAATCATGCCTTCAGCAGCCCAAATAACAACCAACATAAAAGTAATGTTGTGGGATGCAGTATGTGGAAGCTACACACAATACAGTATTTGGATGAAAACATGAAGCTATCTACACCTAGCACCATACTTTTTTGCAAAAAAACTTTTTTTGTTTCTAATTCACCAAAACTGCTTTAAATCATGCCTTTAGCTGCCCAAATAACAACCAACATTAAAGTAATGTTGTGGGGTGCAGTATGTGGAAGCTACGGGGCGTGGCTTGACCATCGAGTGAGATGGCAGCATAGTGCAAGAGCTCTGTGAGGATTTGGGCTTTTTTCATTAAAAAAACAGCATTCAACTTTGGACCCGTTCCAGAATCGAACTACTATTGGACTGATTGGAAGATGCAAAAGCAGAAGTTTTCAACCAAAACTTCGGGTGCCTCGAAACCTGTGGAAAAGCTTGTGATTGAAGACACTGAGTCCCCACGTAAGAAACAGGCTAAGATGGGTGAGGAATTTGAGAGATCAGGTATGACTGTTACGGAACCTCGATTAATTAAGCTGCTTACGGATCTCAGGAATGGGATTCGTGATGATTTGATGAAAGAGATTTCCGTTATTAAGAAGGATATAAACGAACTGGACATTCGTGTGGATCGTACTGAACAGGCTCTTGGTCTGCAGAGGAACTCACATTTAGAGTTAGAAAAGCGTGTGGATCTGCTTGAACACCAACTCGAGCTAAGTAAACTAAAAATTGCTGATTTGGAAGATCGTAGTAGGCGCAATAATATACGGATCAGAAATATACCTGAATCCATACAAATCAAGATCTAGGCGCATATGTTAAAAAAATTATTGGCTCAGTTCTGAAAAATCGTGCTGAACCAGAGATTTTGATTGACCGATGCCATCGGCTGCCGAAGTCCAACCAAGCTCCTAAGGAGGCTGCAAGGGACACTATAGCACGATTACATTTCTTCCATGTTAAGGATGAGTTCCTGACTGCTGTGAGAACGGGTGCTAATCTCTGTGAGGAGTATACAAACCTCAAATTCTTTCAAGATTTTTCTGCTTCCACTATGTCACGAAGAAAAGATTTTCAATTTCTTACAAGGGAATTACAAGCTCTGAATATCCGATACAGATGGGGATTCCCTGTTAAAGTTTTATTTAGGCATGATGGTCAGAACTATGTTATAACATCACCGGAAGAGGGAAAGGATTTTTTACAAATATTTTCGCCAAGACGTCACGAATCTAAGGGACAAAGATTTGATCGCAGAATGCATACCAAAATTGCAGAAGCTGCAGCTATATTGGATGAAGAAGCCATTATTGCGGAGTAATAGGTTTGATTTATTGATATGTGCTCTATATATATAGACATTGATTTTTTTTTCCGTGTTTTTCTATTTTTTGTTTTCTTTTTGCAAGTTGATGGCGCTGACTGGGCGTGCCACACCTATTTCAAATCTCTGGAATTTCCCTATTCCTCTATTGTTCTCAGGAGTAAACAACCGGAACTTCTTTGTTAAATAAACATTGCAGTATCTCTGCAGGAGCATAGATATGTTGTTAAGAAACACTGCTACAGGGACACCGCCCAGCTATTGTTTTAAAACTATCCATATATTTTTGAGGTCTTTTTTAACTGTCTTAATTCGAACTGGCTACTTGTTGATAATGTTTCTTTTTTATTATTTATTTCCATTTTTATTTGTTTTCTTTTGTTTCTATTTTTTTCTTATATGTGTGGGTCTTTAATAGATTTCTTTTATTTTTTATTTTTTTCATTCGTTTTTATGCAACGTTATTAATTATTACATTATCCCTGTCCTCACTGTTCTC
Organism: Spea bombifrons; assembly: GCF_027358695.1. NCBI lineage: Eukaryota > Metazoa > Chordata > Amphibia > Anura > Pelobatidae > Spea > Spea bombifrons. Next base: position 43,518,690 of record NC_071091.1, read on the forward strand.
TCGCTACCACCCCAACAGTAAGGCCTTTTTTTTTTACCATCAATGGAGAGGAGTATATTTTTAATTTCTTTTTACTCCTCTCTTTGGGCCTATTTTTTTATCTTTGGTTTATATTTTATTTGTTCCAAATTTAGTTGGTTCCCCATTAGGAAGGGAATCATTTCTTTTTTAGTTTTGTTGTTCTTCCCCTACCCATTTGTAATCAATGGAAGCTCTTGTGTGATACTTCTTATTTTGTTTCTTTTGGTTCTCTCGCTGCGCGTGCTTGTACCTCCTTTACAATACCCTTTCATGTTTTTAAAATTTGATGTGTTAGGCCCAATCCCTTTATTTTGTGTTTTAGCCATTTACAGTCTTGTGTTCATTTTTGATGTTCCTTATAATCAATGGTATTGAAAATAATGTCCTTTAATGTTAAGGGATTGGGCTCTTTTCATAAAAGAAGGCTGTTGTTGAAGGAGGCTAGGGAGAAGCGTGTAGATGTTTTGTGCATACAGGAGTCCCACTTTAAAAATGATTTTAATCCCCACATTTTTGCTAGGTATTATCCCATTCAATTTCATTCTAAGTTTTCTTCAAAGGCTAGGGGAACTTCTATTTTTTTTAACAAATCATTGGCTATCAAGACTTTGACAACTATTATTGATCCTGACGGTAGATATGTGTTATGGGTGGGTAAAGTGAATAACGTAGATTATTCAATTTTCAATGTTTATTTTCCAACGAGTTCCCAATTTCAATATTTGAAAAACGTTATGCAAACAGCTCTTGATGAATGTAGGGGGAGAGTGATTGTTTGTGGTGATACTAATTTCGTATTGGACCCTGAAAGTGATGTCTCGAGGGAGGAATCCTCTCCCAATTCAAATTCTTATATGTCCACTGCAAAGAGGTGCTCCAAATTGTTGCAATCCAAATGTTACTATGATGTGTGGCGTCTCCTACATCCTAATGAAAGAGATTATACTTTTTACTCAGCTGGCCACAATATGTACTCTCGTATCGATCGCTTTCTAGTGCCTGAAAATATGTTAGCTTTCATTGAGAAAGCTGAAATTTTAGATTTTAAATGGTCAGATCATGCTCCTATTACTTTGGGTATTCATGAAACAATACCACATGTTCCTTATAGACCTTGGAGACTGAATGATTTCATTTTGAATAACATAGATGAAAAAATCTTGGCTGAAAAAACGTTATCTTCATATTTTGAAGAAAACATTACTGAAGATATTCCATATTCTACTATTTGGAATGCTCATAAGGCTGTGTTAAGAGGACATTTTATTCAGAGAAATTCTTATATTAGGAAAACATCGTCTGCAAATGTTAAAACTTTGGAGAAAGAATTATATAATTTAAATTTAGCAAATAAGTTAGGCCCTTCTTTCTCTGTTTCAGCTTTAATTAAAGACGTGAAAACAAAATTGGATAAACTTAATTTGGAAAAGAGTGCTAAAACTTTACGATCTTTAAAAATGTCATTTTACTCAAAGGGTAATAAAGCCTCTAATTTATTAGCGAATAAATTAAAACAAAAAACTATACAATCTAGAATACCTTATATATTGGATGATTCTGGCCAGAAAATTTTACATCCTAGGGACATATCTAATTCTTTTGCTGCATATTATAAGTCACTTTATAACCTTAAAGATTCCCCTCTGGAAACGCAACCAACCTCTGCTAAAATAACTGAATTTTTGGATAAAACTAATCTCCCTAGAATCCCTGATTTTCATGTTGAATTTCTTGAGTCGGACATTTCTTTGGAGGAGGTGCTTCAAGCAATTAAAGATACTCCATCTGGTAAGGCACCGGGTCCTGATGGTTTTTCTGCTCTATACTATCACAAATTTAAAAATATCTTATTGCCACATTTAACGAAATTGTTTAACGAATATTGGAAAAATGGCTATATTCCTGATGAATCCCTTTGTGCCCAAATTTCTACTTTACCTAAACCCGGGAAGGAACCTGATAGGTGTTCCAATTTTAGGCCCATTTCTCTAATTAATAATGACACCAAATTATACTCGAAAATATTAGCTAATCGTATCTCAAGTTTATTGCCTCTGCTTGTTCATAACGATCAAGTAGGTTTTATTCCCAGACGTCAAGCAACAGACAATACGAGACGTTTTATTAATTTGATCTCATATATTCAAAAATCTAAACACCCCTCTTTATTTTTATCACTCGATGCTGAAAAGGCATTTGATAGGGTCCATTGGGGATATTTGGAAGATGTTTTGATTCGGTTTGGGTTCCCAGCTGCTTTGAGAAAAGCTATTTTTGCTTTGTATCAGAAGCCTACTGCAAAAGTGCTGGCCTCTGGAGTTTTGTCCGACTCATTCTCGTTATCCAATGGGACTAGGCAGGGTTGCCCTTTGTCACCTTTACTTTTTGCTTTAGCTATTGAGCCTTTGGCTGAGGCAATAAGAGTTGATAGTAATATTCAGGGTGTTACAATAGATGGAGATACTCACAAATTGGGTTTATTTGCAGACGATGTAATTCTTACGTTAAGTGATCCAGCTACTTCTATGGGTCATTTATTTTCTCTTCTTAGAGAATTTCGTGAAGTGTCCTTTTATAAAATTAATGATAGCAAAACACAGGCATTACCATTCCATATAAAGAGGAATGATTTGACTGCTCTTAAAAGATCGTATGACTTTGACTGGAGGAAGAGCTTTATTTCCTATTTAGGCATTAATTTATGTAAAAATTTAAAACATATGTATGCTTACAATTTAAAGACTTTTTGGCCCTCTTTGCTACTGGATCTTGAGAGGTGGGACAATCTTGAGATTTCATGGTTGGGTAGAATACACTCCATTAAGATGGTTATTCTCCCTAAGATTTTGTATTTTTTAAGAGCCATACCTTTAAGTGTGCCTATTTCTTTTTTTGATTCGGTGCGTTCTGCCCTCATAAAGTTTATATGGAGGAAGAAGCCTAGCAGAGTCAAATTTACCACTTTGACTAATTCTAGAGACAATTTCGGATTGGGGGTGCCAGATTTTAGGAATTATTATTATGCATCGAATGCGTCTAGCGCTTTCAAATTTAATTTGGACAGGGATTGGCCTAGATGGCTGATTATGGAAATTAATAAACTAAAACCTTTTTGTATAAAAGATGTTTTATGGGTTTCACATTCTAATCGGCCCAGGTTTACAAAAATGTACCCCTCAACTAAATTGGCTATACTCTCTTGGGATAGATTATTTAATAAACTACCAGGATCTATTACTTGGTCCAGGGCGATGTCACTTGGTTCCTTGAGATATGTTCTTCCAGACCTAGATATAGATTACTGGAATGGCAAACATATTTTTTCTATTAATGATTTCTTTAAGAATAATTTGGCTCTATCATTTACAAAATTACAAAAAAAAATATAATTTAGATGCTGACAGGCAATGTGATTATGACTTCATTCTTCAAATTATTCAAGAACGATTTAATATATCTGATTTTGATGTGGATCAGTCTCATTTAGCTTTGACTGATATAGAGACAGTTTATATTAATGCCCCGGACCTGACAGGTACTATCTCATTGTGTTACTCTTCCCTCTCCTCAAAGGTTTCAGAAAAACTTAAATTTTTATTGGCCTGGGAAGAGGAATTAGGTAAAACATACGATCTAGCTGTCTGGAATGATGTGTTCTCGGGACTAAGGGGCATAACACAATGCGCACAACATTTTGAAAATCATTTTAAGATAATATACAGATGGTACCTGACCCCGGAAAGGCTTTTTCGCATGAAGATGACTACAAGTTTTAAATGTTGGAGAGGCTGTAATGGCCCAGGTAATCTCCTTCATATTTTTTGGGATTGTCCATTAATTAAACCTATGTGGGACTCTTTATTACCCATAATTAGACTTATAAATAGCGAGATTGAGGAACTTGGGCCAGAACTATGTATTTTTAAACATTTTCCGTCTGATTTGCCTAAAATAGATAAGATCATCATAGGTCATTTGCTGATTGCAGCTACTATCCTTATCCCTAAGTATTGGAAAACAGGAGTTGTTCCGACTATAAAAGAAATCTTATATATGACTTTGGAGAATAAATCTTATGAATCTTCCATTAGGCCACCCTCAGCTTTTAAAACACAACTTTTATTTTTTTGGGACACCTGGGAAGAGAAAATTAGAAAGAAATTTTTACTTTAGTTTATCTTTTTTGTTCCTTTAGATTATTATTTTTTCAATTTTGCATTTCTGCACGCTTCTTCTTAATCTTTCATCCATATGTATTTTTTTTATATGGCGAGATAACTTTGGTTAAAGTGAAGACAGAGACTTCCGGGTTGAAGATTTTAATAATTTACATTTCCATTTTACCCCCCTGTTTTTTCCCCCCTTGTTTTTTTTTTCTCTTTCGAGTGATAATTGTTGTAACTACTATTTCCCAATTCTATGGTTTCAATTTGAATTATTATTGTACACTGTATATTGTATGTGCGATACTGTTTGACAGTCTCATCTGTTTGATGTTATAATTACATTTACTTTTGTTTTGTATTTTATAAAACTGTAATAAAAAATATTTGAAAAGTATGTGGAAGCTACAAGCAATACAGTATTTGGATGAAAACATGAAGCTATCTACACCTAGCACCATACTTTTTTGCAAAAAAACTTTTTTGTTTCTAATTCACCAAAACTGCTTTAAATCATGCCTTTAGCTGCCCAAATAACAACCAACATAAAAGTAATGTGGGGTGCAGTATGTGGAAGCTACAAGCAATACAGTATTTGGATGAAAACATGAAGCTAGTTACACTTAGCACCATACTTTTTTGCAAAAAAACTTTTTTTGTTTCTAATTCACCAAAACTGCTTTAAATCATGCCTTCAGCAGCCCAAATAACAACCAACATAAAAGTAATGTTGTGGGGTGCAGTATGTGGAAGCTACACACAATACAGTATTTGGATGAAAACATGAAGCTATCTACACCTAGCACCATACTTTTTTGCAAAGAAACTTTTTTTGTTTCTAATTCACCAAAACTGCTTTAAATCATGCCTTCAGCAGCCCAAATAACAACCAACATAAAAGTAATGTTGTGGGATGCAGTATGTGGAAGCTACAAGCAATACAGTATTTGGATGAAAACATGAAGCTATCTACACCTAGCACCATACTTTTTTGCAAAAAAACTTTTTTTGTTTCTAATTCACCAAAACTGCTTTAAATCATGCCTTTAGCTGCCCAAATAACAACCAACATTAAAGTAATGTTGTGGGGTGCAGTATGTGGAAGCTACAAGCAATACAGTATTTGGATTAAAACATGAAGCTATCTACTTTTCAAATGATGAAGCTATCTACACCTAGCACCATACTTTTTTGCAAAAAAACTTTTTTTGTTTCTAATTCACCAAAACTGCTTTAAATCATGCCTTTAGCTGCCCAAATAACAACCAACATTAAAGTAATGTTGTGGGGTGCAGTATGTGGAAGCTACAAGCAATACAGTATTTGGATTAAAACATGAAGCTATCTACTTTTCAAATGATGAAGCTATCTACACCTAGCACCATACTTTTTTGCAAAAAACCTTTTTTGTTTCTAATTCACCAAAACAACAACCAACATAAAAGTAATGTTGTGGGGTGCAGTATGTGGAAGCTACAAGCAATACAGTATTTGGATGAAAACATGAAGCTAGTAACACTTAGCACCATACTTTTTTGCAAAAAAACTTTTTTTGTTTCTAATTCACCAAAACTGCTTTAAATCATGCCTTCAGCAGCCCAAATAACAACCAACATAAAAGTAATGTTGTGGGGTGCAGTATGTGGAAGCTACAAGCAATACAGTATTTGGATGAAAACATGAAGCTAGTTACACTTAGCACCATACTTTTTTGCAAAAAACCTTTTTTGTTTCTAATTCACCAAAACAACAACCAACATAAAAGTAATGTTGTGGGGTGCAGTATGTGGAAGCTACAAGCAATACAGTATTTGGATGAAAACATGAAGCTAGTAACACTTAGCACCATACTTTTTTGCAAAAAAACTTTTTTTGTTTCTAATTCACCAAAACTGCTTTAAATCATGCCTTCAGCAGCCCAAATAACAACCAACATAAAAGTAATGTTGTGGGGTGCAGTATGTGGAAGCTACAAGCAATACAGTATTTGGATGAATACATGAAGCTAGTTACACTTAGCACCATACTTTTTTGCAAAAAAACTTTTTTTGTTTCTAATTCACCAAAACTGCTTTAAATCATGCCTTCAGCAGCCCAAATAACAACCAACATAAAAGTAATGTTGTGGGATGCAGTATGTGGAAGCTACACGCAATACAGTATTTGGATGAAAACATGAAGCTATCTACACCTAGCACCATACTTTTTTGCAAAAAACTTTTTTTGTTTCTAATTCACCAAAACTGCTTTAAATCATGCCTTCAGCAGCCCAAATAACAACCAACATAAAAGTAATGTTGTGGGATGCAGTATGTGGAAGCTACAAGCAATACAGTATTTGGATGAAAACATGAAGCTAGTAACACTTAGCACCATACTTTTTTGCAAAAAAAACTTTTTTTGTTTCTAATTCACCAAAACTGCTTTAAACCATGCCTTCAGCAGCCCAAATAACAACCAACATAAAAGTAATGTTGTGGGATGCAGTATGTGGAAGCTACACACAATACAGTATTTGGATGAAAACATGAAGCTATCTACACCCAGCACCATACTTTTTTGCAAAAAAACTTTTTTTGTTTCTAATTCACCAAAACTGCTTTAAATCATGCCTTCAGCAGCCCAAATAACAACCAACATAAAAGTAATGTTGTGGGGTGCAGTATGTGGAAGCTACAAGCAATACAGTATTTGGATGAAAACATGAAGCTAGTTACACTTAGCACCATACTTTTTTGCAAAAAAACTTTTTTTGTTTCTAATTCACCAAAACTGCTTTAAATCATGCCTTCAGCAGCCCAAATAACAACCAACATAAAAGTAATGTTGTGGGGTGCAGTATGTGGAAGCTACAAGCAATACAGTATTTGGATGAAAACATGAAGCTAGTTACACCTAGCACCATACTTTTTTGCAAAAAACTTTTTTTGTTTCTAATTCACCAAAACTGCTTTAAATCATGCCTTCAGCAGCCCAAATAACAACCAACATAAAAGTAATGTTGTGGGGTGCAGTATGTGGAAGCTACAAGCAATACAGTATTTGGATGAAAACATGAAGCTAGTTACACTTAGCACCATACTTTTTTGCAAAAAAACTTTTTTTGTTTCTAATTCACCAAAACTGCTTTAAATCATGCCTTCAGCAGCCCAAATAACAACCAACATAAAAGTAATGTTGTGGGATGCAGTATGTGGAAGCTACAAGCAATACAGTATTTGGATGAAAACATGAAGCTAGTAACACTTAGCACCATACTTTTTTGCAAAAAAACTTTTTTTGTTTCTAATTCACCAAAACTGCTTTAAATCATGCCTTCAGCAGCCCAAATAACAACCAACATAAAAGTAATGTTGTGGGGTGCAGTATGTGGAAGAAGCTACAAGCAATACAGTATTTGGATGAAAACATGAAGCTAGTTACACTTAGCACCATACTTTTTTGCAAAAAAACTTTTTTTGTTTCTAATTCACCAAAACTGCTTTAAATCATGCCTTTAGCAGCCCAAATAACAACCAACATGAAAGTAATGTTGTGGGGTGCAGTATGTGGAAGCTACAAGCAATACAGTATTTGGATGAAAACATGAAGCTAGTTACACTCTTAGCACCATACTTTTTTGCAAAAAAACTTTTTTTTGTTTCTAATTCACCAAAACTGCTTTAAATCATGCCTTCAGCAGCCCAAATAACAACCAACATAAAAGTAATGTTGTGGGATGCAGTATGTGGAAGCTACAAGCAATACAGTATTTGGATGAAAACATGAAGCTATCTACACCTAACACCATACTTTTTTGCAAAAAAACTTTTTTTGTTTCTAATTCACCAAAACTGCTTTAAATCATGCCTTTAGCTGCCCAAATAACAACCAACATTAAAGTGATGTTGTGGGGTGCAGTATGTGGAAGCTACAAGCAATACAGTATTTGGATGAAAACATGAAGCTAGTTACACTTAGCACCATACTTTTTTGCAAAAAAACTTTTTTTGTTTCTAATTCACCAAAACTGCTTTAAATCATGCCTTCAGCAGCCCAAATAACAACCAACATAAAAGTAATGTTGTGGGGTGCAGCATGTGGAAGCTACAAGCAATACAGTATTTGGATGAAAACATGAAGCTAGTTACACTTAGCACCATACTTTTTTGCAAAAAAACTTTTTTTGTTTCTAATTCACCAAAACTGCTTTAAATCATGCCTTCAGCAGCCCAAATAACAACCAACATAAAAGTAATGTTGTGGGGTGCAGTATGTGGAAGCTACAAGCAATACAGTATTTGGACGAAAACATGAAGCTAGTTACACTTAGCACCATACTTTTTTGCAAAAAAACTTTTTTTGTTTCTAATTCACCAAAACTGCTTTAAATCATGCCTTCAGCAGCCCAAATAACAACCAACATAAAAGTAATGTTGTGGGATGCAGTATGTGGAAGCTACACGCAATACAGTATTTGGATGAAAACATGAAGCTATCTACACCTAGCACCATACTTTTTTGCAAAAAAACTTTTTTTGTTTCTAATTCACCAAAACTGCTTTAAATCATGCCTTTAGCTGCCCAAATAACAACCAACATTAAAGTAATGTTGTGGGGTGCAGTATGTGGAAGCTACAAGCAATACAGTATTTGGATTAAAACATGAAGCTATCTACTTTTCAAATGATGAAGCTATCTACACCTAGCACCATACTTTTTTGCAAAAAAACTTTTTTTGTTTCTAATTCACCAAAACTGCTTTAAATCATGCCTTCAGCAGCCCAAATAACAACCAACATAAAAGTAATGTTGTGGGGTGCAGTATGTGGAAGCTACAAGCAATACAGTATTTGGATGAAAACATGAAGCTAGTTACACTGAGCACCATACTTTTTTGCAAAAAAACTTTTTTTGTTTCTAATTCACCAAAACTGCTTTAAATCATGCCTTCAGCAGCCCAAATAACAACCAACATAAAAGTAATGTTGTGGGGTGCATTATGTGGAAGCTACAAGCAATACAGTATTTGGATGAAAACATGAAGCTAGTTACACTTAGCACCATACTTTTTTGCAAAAAAACTTTTTTTGTTTCTAATTCACCAAAACTGCTTTAAATCATGCCTTCAGCAGCCCAAATAACAACCAACATAAAAGTAATGTTGTGGGGTGCAGTATGTGGAAGCTACAAGCAATACAGTATTTGGATGAAAACATGAAGCTAGTTACACTTAGCACCATACTTTTTTGCAAAAAAACTTTTTTTGTTTCTAATTCACCAAAACTGCTTTAAATCATGCCTTCAGCAGCCCAAATAACAACCAACATAAAAGTAATGTTGTGGGATGCAGTATGTGGAAGCTACAAGCAATACAGTATTTGGATGAAAACATGAAGCTAGTAACACTTAGCACCATACTTTTTTGCAAAAAAACTTTTTTTGTTTCTAATTCACCAAAACTGCTTTAAATCATGCCTTCAGCAGCCCAAATAACAACCAACATAAAAGTAATGTTGTGGGGTGCAGTATGTGGAAGCTACAAGCAATACAGTATTTGGATGAAAACATGAAGCTAGTTACACTTAGCACCATACTTTTTTGCAAAAAAACTTTTTTTGTTTCTAATTCACCAAAACTGCTTTAAATCATGCCTTTAGCAGCCCAAATAACAACCAACATGAAAGTAATGTTGTGGGGTGCAGTATGTGGAAGCTACAAGCAATACAGTATTTGGATGAAAACATGAAGCTAGTTACACCTAGCACCATACTTTTTTGCAAAAAAACTTTTTTTGTTTCTAATTCACCAAAACTGCTTTAAATCATGCCTTCAGCAGCCCAAATAACAACCAACATAAAAGTAATGTTGTGGGATGCAGTATGTGGAAGCTACACGCAATACAGTATTTGGATGAAAACATGAAGCTATCTACACCTAGCACCATACTTTTTTGCAAAAAAACTTTTTTTGTTTCTAATTCACCAAAACTGCTTTAAATCATGCCTTTAGCTGCCCAAATAACAACCAACATTAAAGTAATGTTGTGGGGTGCAGTATGTGGAAGCTACAAGCAATACAGTATTTGGATTAAAACATGAAGCTATCTACTTTTCAAATGATGAAGCTATCTACACCTAGCACCATACTTTTTTGCAAAAAAACTTTTTTTGTTTCTAATTCACCAAAACTGCTTTAAATCATGCCTTCAGCAGCCCAAATAACAACCAACATAAAAGTAATGTTGTGGGGTGCAGTATGTGGAAGCTACAAGCAATACAGTATTTGGATGAAAACATGAAGCTAGTTACACCTAGCACCATACTTTTTTGCAAAAAAACTTTTTTTGTTTCTAATTCACCAAAACTGCTTTAAATCATGCCTTCAGCAGCCCAAATAACAACCAACATAAAAAGTAATGTTGTGGGATGCAGTATGTGGAAGCTACACGCAATACAGTATTTGGATGAAAACATGAAGCTATCTACACCTAGCACCATACTTTTTTGCAAAAAAACTTTTTTTGTTTCTAATTCACCAAAACTGCTTTAAATCATGCCTTTAGCTGCCCAAATAACAACCAACATTAAAGTAATGTTGTGGGGTGCAGTATGTGGAAGCTACAAGCAATACAGTATTTGGATTAAAACATGAAGCTATCTACTTTTCAAATGATGAAGCTATCTACACCTAGCACCATACTTTTTTGCAAAAAAACTTTTTTTGTTTCTAATTCACCAAAACTGCTTTAAATCATGCCTTCAGCAGCCCAAATAACAACCAACATAAAAGTAATGTTGTGGGGTGCAGTATGTGGAAGCTACAAGCAATACAGTATTTGGATGAAAACATGAAGCTAGTTACACTGAGCACCATACTTTTTTGCAAAAAAACTTTTTTTGTTTCTAATTCACCAAAACTGCTTTAAATCATGCCTTCAGCAGCCCAAATAACAACCAACATAAAAGTAATGTTGTGGGGTGCATTATGTGGAAGCTACAAGCAATACAGTATTTGGATGAAAACATGAAGCTAGTTACACTTAGCACCATACTTTTTTGCAAAAAAACTTTTTTTGTTTCTAATTCACCAAAACTGCTTTAAATCATGCCTTCAGCAGCCCAAATAACAACCAACATAAAAGTAATGTTGTGGGATGCAGTATGTGGAAGCTACACGCAATACAGTATTTGGATGAAAACATGAAGCTATCTACTTTTCAAATGATGAAGCTATCTACACCTAGCACCATACTTTTTTGCAAAAAAACTTTTTTTGTTTCTAATTCACCAAAACTGCTTTAAATCATGCCTTCAGCAGCCCAAATAACAACCAACATAAAAGTAATGTTGTGGGATGCAGTATGTGGAAGCTACAAGCAATACAGTATTTGGATGAAAACATGAAGCTAGTTACACTTAGCACCATACTTTTTTGCAAAAAAACTTTTTTTGTTTCTAATTCACCAAAACTGCTTTAAATCATGCCTTTAGCTGCCCAAATAACAACCAACATTAAAGTAATGTTGTGGGGTGCAGTATGTGGAAGCTACGGGGCGTGGCTTGACCATCGAGTGAGATGGCAGCATAGTGCAAGAGCTCTGTGAGGATTTGGGCTTTTTTCATTAAAAAAACAGCATTCAACTTTGGACCCGTTCCAGAATCGAACTACTATTGGACTGATTGGAAGATGCAAAAGCAGAAGTTTTCAACCAAAACTTCGGGTGCCTCGAAACCTGTGGAAAAGCTTGTGATTGAAGACACTGAGTCCCCACGTAAGAAACAGGCTAAGATGGGTGAGGAATTTGAGAGATCAGGTATGACTGTTACGGAACCTCGATTAATTAAGCTGCTTACGGATCTCAGGAATGGGATTCGTGATGATTTGATGAAAGAGATTTCCGTTATTAAGAAGGATATAAACGAACTGGACATTCGTGTGGATCGTACTGAACAGGCTCTTGGTCTGCAGAGGAACTCACATTTAGAGTTAGAAAAGCGTGTGGATCTGCTTGAACACCAACTCGAGCTAAGTAAACTAAAAATTGCTGATTTGGAAGATCGTAGTAGGCGCAATAATATACGGATCAGAAATATACCTGAATCCATACAAAATCAAGATCTAGGCGCATATGTTAAAAAAATTATTGGCTCAGTTCTGAAAAATCGTGCTGAACCAGAGATTTTGATTGACCGATGCCATCGGCTGCCGAAGTCCAACCGAGCTCCTAAGGAGGCTGCAAGGGACACTATAGCACGATTACATTTCTTCCATGTTAAGGATGAGTTCCTGACTGCTGTGAGAACGGGTGCTAATCTCTGTGAGGAGTATACAAACCTCAAATTCTTTCAAGATTTTTCTGCTTCCACTATGTCACGAAGAAAAGATTTTCAATTTCTTACAAGGGAATTACAAGCTCTGAATATCCGATACAGATGGGGATTCCCTGTTAAAGTTTTATTTAGGCATGATGGTCAGAACTATGTTATAACATCACCGGAAGAGGGAAAGGATTTTTTACAAATATTTTCGCCAAGACGTCACGAATCTAAGGGACAAAGATTTGATCGCAGAATGCATACCAAAATTGCAGAAGCTGCAGCTATATTGGATGAAGGAGCCATTATTGCGGAGTAATAGGTTTGATTTATTGATATGTGCTCTATACATATAGACATTGATTTTTTTTCCGTGTTTTTCTATTTTTTGTTTTCTTTTTGCAAGTTGATGGCGCTGACTGGGCGTGCCACACCTATTTCAAATCTCTGGAATTTCCTTATTCCTCTATTGTTCTCAGGAGTAAACAACCGGAACTTCTTTGTTAAATAAACATTGCAGTATCTCTGCAGGAGCATGGATATGTTGTTAAGAAACACTGCTACAGGGACACCGCCCAGCTATTGTTTTAAAACTATCCATATATTTTTGAGGTCTTTTTTTAACTGTCTTAATTCGAACTGGCTACTTGTTGATAATGTTTCTTTTTTATTATTTATTTCCATTTTTATTTGTTTTCTTTTGTTTCTATTTTTTTCTTATATGTGTGGGTCTTTAATAGATTTCTTTTATTTTTTATTTTTTTCATTCGTTTTTATGCAACGTTATTAATTATTACATTATCCCTGTCCTCACTGTTCTCTCGCTACCACCCCAACAGTAAGGCCTTTTTTTTTTACCATCAATGGAGAGGAGTATATTTTTAATTTCTTTTTACTCCTCTCTTTGGGCCTATTTTTTTATCTTTGGTATATATTTTATTTGTTCCAAATTTAGTTGGTTCCCCATTAGGAAGGGAATCATTTCTTTTTTAGTTTTGTTGTTTTTCCCCTACCCATTTGTAATCAATGGAAGCTCTTGTGTGATACTTCTTATTTTGTTTCTTTTGGTTCTCTCGCTGTGCGTGCTTGTACCTCCTTTACAATACCCTTTCATGTTTTTAAAATTTGATGTGTTAGGCCCAATCCCTTTATTTTGTGTTTTAGCCATTCACAGTCTTGTGTTCATTTTTGATGTTCCTTATAATCAATGGTATTGAAAATAATGTCCTTTAATGTTAATGGATTGGGCTCTTTTCATAAAAGAAGGCTGTTGTTGAAGGAGGCTAGGGAGAAGCGTGTAGATGTTTTGTGCATACAGGAGTCCCACTTTAAAAATGATTTTAATCCCCACATTTTTGCTAGGTATTATCCCATTCAATTTCATTCTAAGTTTTCTTCAAAGGCTAGGGGAACTTCTATTTTTTTTAACAAATCATTGGCTATCAAGACTTTGGCAACTATTATTGATCCTGACGGTAGATATGTGTTATGGGTGGGTAAAGTGAATAACGTAGATTATTCCATTTTCAACGTTTATTTTCCAACGAGTTCCCAATTTCAATATTTGAAAACCGTTATGCAAACAGCTCTTGATGAATGTAGGGGGAGAGTGATTGTTTGTGGTGATACTAATTTCGTATTGGACCCTGAAAGTGATGTCTCGAGGGAGGAATCCTCTTCCAATTCAAATTCTTATATGTCCACTGCAAAGAGGTGCTCCAAATTGTTGCAATCCAAATGTTACTATGATGTGTGGCGTCTCCTACATCCTAATGAAAGAGATTATACTTTTTACTCAGCTGGCCACAATATGTACTCTCGTATCGATCGCTTTCTAGTGCCTGAAAATATGTTAGCTTTCATTGTGAAAGCTGAAATTTTAGATTTTAAATGGTCAGATCATGCTCCTATTACTCTGGGTATTCATGAAACAATACCACATGTTCCTTATAGACCTTGGAGACTGAATGATTTCATTTTGAATAACATAGATGAAAAAATCTTGGCTGAAAAAACGTTATCTTCATATTTTGAAGAAAACATTACTGAAGATATTCCATATTCTACTATTTGGAATGCTCATAAGGCTGTGTTAAGAGGACATTTTATTCAGAGAAATTCTTATATTAGGAAAACATCGTCTGCAAATGTTAAAACTTTGGAGAAAGAATTATATAATTTAAATTTAGCAAATAAGTTAGGCCCTTCTTTCTCTGTTTCAGCTTTAATTAAAGACGTGAAAACAAAATTGGATAAACTTAATTTGGAAAAGAGTGCTAAAACTTTACGATCTTTAAAAATGTCATTTTACTCAAAGGGTAATAAAGCCTCTAATTTATTAGCGAATAAATTAAAACAAAAAACTATACAATCTAGAATACCTTATATATTGGATGATTCTGGCCAGAAAATTTTACATCCTAGGGACATATCTAATTCTTTTGCTGCATATTATAAGTCACTTTATAACCTTAAAGATTCCCCTCTGGAAACGCAACCAACCTCTGCTAAAATAACTGAATTTTTGGATAAAACTAATCTCCCTAGAATCCCTGATTTTCATGTTGAATTTCTTGAGTCGGACATTTCTTTGGAGGAGGTGCTTCGAGCTATTAAAGATACTCCATCTGGTAAGGCACCGGGTCCTGATGGTTTTTCTGCTCTATACTATCACAAATTTAAAAATATCTTATTGCCACATTTAACGAAATTGTTTAACGAATATTGGAAAAATGGCTATATTCCTGATGAATCCCTTTGTGCCCAAATTTCTACTTTACCTAAACCCGGGAAGGAACCTGATAGGTGTTCCAATTTTAGGCCCATTTCTCTAATTAATAATGACACCAAATTATACTCGAAAATATTAGCTAATCGTATCTCAAGTTTATTGCCTCTGCTTGTTCATAACGATCAAGTAGGTTTTATTCCCAGACGTCAAGCAACAGACAATACGAGACGTTTTATTAATTTGATCTCATATATTCAAAAATCTAAACACCCCTCTTTATTTTTATCACTCGATGCTGAAAAGGCATTTGATAGGGTCCATTGGGGATATTTGGAAGATGTTTTGATTCGGTTTGGGTTCCCAGCTGCTTTGAGAAAAGCTATTTTTGCTTTGTATCAGAAGCCTACTGCAAAAGTGCTGGCCTCTGGAGTTTTGTCCGACTCATTCTCGTTATCCAATGGGACTAGGCAGGGTTGCCCTTTGTCACCTTTACTTTTTGCTTTAGCTATTGAGCCTTTGGCTGAGGCAATAAGAGTTGATAGTAATATTCAGGGTGTTACAATAGATGGAGATACTCACAAATTGGGTTTATTTGCAGACGATGTAATTCTTACGTTAAGTGATCCAGCTACTTCTATGGGTCATTTATTTTCTCTTCTTAGAGAATTTCGTGAAGTGTCCTTTTATAAAATTAATGATAGCAAAACACAGGCATTACCATTCCATATAAAGAGGAATGATTTGACTGCTCTTAAAAGATCGTATGACTTTGACTGGAGGAAGAGCTTTATTTCCTATTTAGGCATTAATTTATGTAAAAATTTAAAACATATGTATGCTTACAATTCAAAGACTTTTTGGCCCTCTTTGCTACTGGATCTTGAGAGGTGGGACAATCTTGAGATTTCATGGTTGGGTAGAATACACTCCATTAAGATGGTTATTCTCCCTAAGATTTTGTATTTTTTAAGAGCCATACCTTTAAGTGTGCCTATTTCTTTTTTTGATTCGGTGCGTTCTGCCCTCATAAAGTTTATATGGAGGAAGAAGCCTAGCAGAGTCAAATTTACCACTTTGACTAATTCTAGAGACAATTTCGGATTGGGGGTGCCAGATTTTAGGAATTATTATTATGCATCGAATGCGTCTAGCGCTTTCAAATTTAATTTGGACAGGGATTGGCCTAGATGGCTGATTATGGAAATTAATAAACTAAAACCTTTTTGTATAAAATATGTTTTATGGGTTTCACATTCTAATCGGCCCAGGTTTACAAAAATGTACCCCTCAACTAAATTGGCTATACTCTCTTGGGATAGATTATTTAATAAACTACCAGGATCTATTACTTGGTCCAGGGCGATGTCACTTGGTTCCTTGAGATATGTTCTTCCAGACCTAGATATAGATTACTGGAATGGCAAACATATTTTTTCTATTAATGATTTCTTTAAGAATAATTCGGCTCTATCATTTACAAAATTACAAAAAAAATATAATTTAGATGCTGACAGGCAATGTGATTATGACTTCATTCTTCAAATTATTCAAGAACGATTTAATATATCTGATTTTGATGTGGATCAGTCTCATTTAGCTTTGACTGATATAGAGACAGTTTATATTAATGCCCCGGACCTGATAGGTACTATCTCATTGTGTTACTCTTCCCTCTCCTCAAAGGTTTCAGAAAAACTTAAATTTTTATCGGCCTGGGAAGAGGAATTAGGTAAAACATACGATCTAGCTGTCTGGAATGATGTGTTCTCGGGACTAAGGGGCATAACACAATGCGCACAACATTTTGAAAATCATTTTAAGATAATATACAGATGGTACCTGACCCCGGAAAGGCTTTTTCGCATGAAGATGACTACAAGTTTTAAATGTTGGAGAGGCTGTAATGGCCCAGGTAATCTCCTTCATATTTTTTGGAATTGTCCATTAATTAAACCTATGTGGGACTCTTTATTACCAATAATTAGACTTATAAATAGCGAGATTGAGGTACTTGGGCCAGAACTATGTATTTTTAAACATTTTCCGTCTGATTTGCCTAAAATAGATAAGATCATCATAGGTCATTTGCTGATTGCAGCTACTATCCTTATCCCTAAGTATTGGAAAACAGGAGTTGTTCCGACTATAAAAGAAATCTTATATATGACTTTGGAGAATAAATCTTATGAATCTTCCATTAGGCCACCCTCAGCTTTTAACACACAACTTTTATTTTTTTGGGACACCTGGGAAGAGAAAATTAGAAAGAAATTTTTACTTTAGTTTATCTTTTTTGTTCCTTTAGATTATTATTTTTTCAATTTTGCATTTCTGCACGCTTCTTCTTAATCTTTCATCCATATGTATTTTTTTTATATGGCGAGATAACTTTGGTTAAAGTGAAGACAGAGACTTCCGGATTGAAGATTTTAATAATTTACATTTCCATTTTACCCCCCTGTTTTTTCCCCCCTTGTTTTTTTTTTCTCTTTCGAGTGATAATTGTTGTAACTACTATTTCCCAATTCTATGGTTTCAATTTGAATTATTATTGTACACTGTATATTGTATGTGCGATACTGTTTGACAGTCTCATCTGTTTGATGTTATAATTACATTTACTTTTGTTTTGTATTTTATAAAACTGTAATAAAAAATATTTGAAAAGTATGTGGAAGCTACAAGCAATACAGTATTTGGATGAAAACATGAAGCTAGTTACACTTAGCACCATACTTTTTTGCAAAAAAACTTTTTTTGTTTCTAATTCACCAAAACTGCTTTAAATCATGCCTTCAGCAGCCCAAATAACAACCAACATAAAAGTAATGTTGTGGGGTGCAGTATGTGGAAGCTACAAGCAATACAGTATTTGGATGAAAACATGAAGCAAGTTACACTTAGCACCATACTTTTTTGCAAAAAAACTTTTTTTGTTTCTAATTCACCAAAACTGCTTTAAATCATGCCTTCAGCAGCCCAAATAACAACCAACATAAAAGTAATGTTGTGGGATGCAGTATGTGGAAGCTACACGCAATACAGTATTTGGATGAAAACATGAAGCTAGTTACACTTAGCACCATACTTTTTTGCAAAAAAACTTTTTTTGTTTCTAATTCACCAAAACTGCTTTAAATCATGCCTTCAGCAGCCCAAATAACAACCAACATTAAAGTAATGTTGTGGGATGCAGTATGTGGAAGCTACAAGCAATACAGTATTTGGATGAAAACATGAAGCTATCTACACCTAGCACCATACTTTTTTGCAAAAAAACTTTTTTTGTTTCTAATTCACCAAAACTGCTTTAAATCATGCCTTCAGCAGCCCAAATAACAACCAACATAAAAGTAATGTTGTGGGGTGCAGTATGTGGAAGCTACAAGCAATACAGTATTTGGATGAAAACATGAAGCTAGTTACACCTAGCACCATACTTTTTTGCAAAAAAACTTTTTTTGTTTCTAATTCACCAAAACTGCTTTAAATCATGCCTTCAGCAGCCCAAATAACAACCAACATAAAAAGTAATGTTGTGGGATGCAGTATGTGGAAGCTACACGCAATACAGTATTTGGATGAAAACATGAAGCTATCTACACCTAGCACCATACTTTTTTGCAAAAAAACTTTTTTTGTTTCTAATTCACCAAAACTGCTTTAAATCATGCCTTCAGCAGCCCAAATAACAACCAACATAAAAGTAATGTTGTGGGGTGCAGTATGTGGAAGCTACAAGCAATACAGTATTTGGATGAAAACATGAAGCTAGTTACACCTAGCACCATACTTTTTTGCAAAAAACTTTTTTTGTTTCTAATTCACCAAAACTGCTTTAAATCATGCCTTCAGCAGCCCAAATAACAACCAACATAAAAAGTAATGTTGTGGGATGCAGTATGTGGAAGCTACATGCAATACAGTATTTGGATGAAAACATGAAGCTAGTTACACTTAGCACCATACTTTTTTGCAAAAAAACTTTTTTTTGTTTCTAATTCACCAAAACTGCTTTAAATCATGCCTTCAGCAGCCCAAATAACAACCAACATAAAAGTAATGTTGTGGGGTGCAGTATGTGGAAGCTACAAGCAATACAGTATTTGGATGAAAACATGAAGCTAGTTACACTTAGCACCATACTTTTTTGCAAAAAACTTTTTTTGTTTCTAATTCACCAAAACTGCTTTAAATCATGCCTTCAGCAGCCCAAATAACAACCATCATAAAAGTAATGTTGTGGGGTGCAGTATGTGGAAGCTACAAGCAATACAGTATTTGGATGAAAACATGAAGCTAGTTACACTTAGCACCATACTTTTTTGCAAAAAAACTTTTTTTGTTTCTAATTCACCAAAACTGCTTTAAATCATGCCTTCAGCAGCCCAAATAACAACCAACATAAAAGTAATGTTGTGGGGTGCAGTATGTGGAAGCTACAAGCAATACAGTATTTGGATGAAAACATGAAGCTAGTTACACTTAGCACCATACTTTTTTGCAAAAAAACTTTTTTTTGTTTCTAATTCACCAAAACTGCTTTAAATCATGCCTTCAGCAGCCCAAATAACAACCAACATAAAAGTAATGTTGTGGGGTGCAGTATGTGGAAGCTACAAGCAATACAGTATTTGGATGAAAACATGAAGCTAGTTACACTTAGCACCATACTTTTTTGCAAAAAAACTTTTTTTGTTTCTAATTCACCAAAACTGCTTTAAATCATGCCTTCAGCAGCCCAAATAACAACCAACATAAAAGTAATGTTGTGGGGTGCAGTATGTGGAAGCTACAAGCAATACAGTATTTGGATGAAAACATGAAGCTAGTTACACCTAGCACCATACTTTTTTGCAAAAAAACTTTTTTTGTTTCTAATTCACCAAAACTGCTTTAAATCATGCCTTCAGCAGCCCAAATAACAACCAACACAAAAAGTAATGTTGTGGGATGCAGTATGTGGAAGCTACACGCAATACAGTATTTGAATGAAAACATGAAGCTATCTACACCTAGCACCATACTTTTTTGCAAAAAAAATTTTTTTGTTTCTAATTCACCAAAACTGCTTTAAATCATGCCTTCAGCAGCCCAAATAACAACCAACATAAAAGTAATGTTGTGGGGTGCAGTATGTGGAAGCTACAAGCAATACAGAATTTGGATGAAAACATGAAGCTAGTTACACCTAGCACCATACTTTTTTGCAAAAAAACTTTTTTTGTTTCTAATTCACCAAAACTGCTTTAAATCATGCCTTCAGCAGCCCAAATAACAACCAACATAAAAGTAATGTTGTGGGATGCAGTATGTGGAAGCTACAAGCAATACAGTATTTGGATGAAAACATGAAGCTATCTACACCTAGCACCATACTTTTTTGCAAAAAAACTTTTTTTGTTTCTAATTCACCAAAACAACAACCAACATAAAAGTAATGTTGTGGGGTGCAGTATGTGGAAGCTACAAGCAATACAGTATTTGGATTAAAACATGAAGCTAGTTACACTTAGCACCATACTTTTTTGCAAAAAACCTTTTTTGTTTCTAATTCACCAAAACAACAACCAACATAAAAGTAATGTTGTGGGGTGCAGTATGTGGAAGCTACAAGCAATACAGTATTTGGATGAAAACATGAAGCTAGTAACACTTAGCACCATACTTTTTTGCAAAAAAACTTTTTTTGTTTCTAATTCACCAAAACTGCTTTAAATCATGCCTTCAGCAGCCCAAATAACAACCAACATAAAAGTAATGTTGTGGGATGCAGTATGTGGAAGCTACAAGCAATACAGTATTTGGATGAAAACATGAAGCTAGTAACACTTAGCACCATACTTTTTTGCAAAAAAACTTTTTTTGTTTCTAATTCACCAAAACTGCTTTAAATCATGCCTTCAGCAGCCCAAATAACAACCAACATAAAAGTAATGTTGTGGGGTGCAGTATGTGGAAGCTACAAGCAATACAGTATTTGGATGAAAACATGAAGCTATCTACACCTAGCACCATACTTTTTTGCAAAAAAACTTTTTTTGTTTCTAATTCACCAAAACTGCTTTAAATCATGCCTTCAGCAGCCCAAATAACAACCAACATAAAAGTAATGTTGTGGGGTGCAGTATGTGGAAGCTACAAGCAATACAGTATTTGGATGAAAACATGAAGCTAGTTACACTTAGCACCATACTTTTTTGCAAAAAAACTTTTTTTGTTTCTAATTCACCAAAACTGCTTTAAATCATGCCTTCAGCAGCCCAAATAACAACCAACATAAAAGTAATGTTGTGGGATGCAGTATGTGGAAGCTACACGCAATACAGTATTTGGATGAAAACATGAAGCTATCTACACCTAGCACCATACTTTTTTGCAAAAAAACTTTTTTTGTTTCTAATTCACCAAAACTGCTTTAAATCATGCCTTCAGCAGCCCAAATAACATCCAACATAAAAGTAATGTTGTGGGATGCAGTATGTGGAAGCTACACACAATACAGTATTTGGATGAAAACATGAAGCTATCTACACCTAGCACCATACTTTTTTGCAAAAAAACTTTTTTTGTTTCTAATTCACCAAAACTGCTTTAAATCATGCCTTTAGCTGCCCAAATAACAACCAACATTAAAGTAATGTTGTGGGATGCAGTATGTGGAAGCTACACGCAATACAGTATTTGGATGAAAACATGAAGCTATCTACACCTAGCACCATACTTTTTTGCAAAAAAACTTTTTTTGTTTCTAATTCACCAAAACTGCTTTAAATCATGCCTTCAGCAGCCCAAATAACAACCAACATAAAAGTAATGTTGTGGGATGCAGTATGTGGAAGCTACACACAATACAGTATTTGGATGAAAACATGAAGCTATCTACACCTAGCACCATACTTTTTTGCAAAAAAACTTTTTTCGTTTCTAATTCACCAAAACTGCTTTAAATCATGCCTTCAGCAGCCCAAATAACAACCAACATAAAAGTAATGTTGTGGGGTGCAGTATGTGGAAGCTACAAGCAATACAGTATTTGGATGAAAACATGAAGCTATCTACACCTAGCACCATACTTTTTTGCAAAAAAACTTTTTTTGTTTCTAATTCACCAAAACTGCTTTAAATCATGCCTTCAGCAGCCCAAATAACAACCAACATAAAAGTAATGTTGTGGGGTGAAGTATGTGGAAGCTACAAGCAATACAGTATTTGGATGAAAACATGAAGCTAGTTCCACTTAGCACCATACTTTTTTGCAAAAAACCTTTTTTGTTTCTAATTCACCAAAACAACAACCAACATAAAAGTAATGTTGTGGGGTGCAGTATGTGGAAGCTACAAGCAATACAGTATTTGGATGAAAACATGAAGCTAGTAACACTTAGCACCATACTTTTTTGCAAAAAAACTTTTTTTGTTTCTAATTCACCAAAACTGCTTTAAATCATGCCTTCAGCAGCCCAAATAACAACCAACATAAAAGTAATGTTGTGGGGTGCAGTATGTGGAAGCTACAAGCAATACAGTATTTGGATGAAAACATGAAGCTAGTTACACTTAGCACCATACTTTTTTGCAAAAAAACTTTTTTTGTTTCTAATTCACCAAAACTGCTTTAAATCATGCCTTCAGCAGCCCAAATAACAACCAACATAAAAGTAATGTTGTGGGATGCAGTATGTGGAAGCTACACGCAATACAGTATTTGGATGAAAACATGAAGCTATCTACACCTAGCACCATACTTTTTTGCAAAAAAACTTTTTTTGTTTCTAATTCACCAAAACTGCTTTAAATCATGCCTTCAGCAGCCCAAATAACAACCAACATAAAAGTAATGTTGTGGGATGCAGTATGTGGAAGCTACACGCAATACAGTATTTGGATGAAAACATGAAGCTATCTACACCAAGCACCATACTTTTTTGCAAAAAAACTTTTTTTGTTTCTAATTCACCAAAACTGCTTTAAATCATGCCTTCAGCAGCCCAAATAACAACCAACATAAAAGTAATGTTGTGGGATGCAGTATGTGGAAGCTACAAGCAATACAGTATTTGGATGAAAACATGAAGCTAGTAACACTTAGCACCATACTTTTTTGCAAAAAAACTTTTTTTGTTTCTAATTCACCAAAACTGCTTTAAATCATGCCTTCAGCAGCCCAAATAACAACCAACATAAAAGTAATGTTGTGGGGTGCAGTATGTGGAAGCTACAAGCAATACAGTATTTGGATGAAAACATGAAGCAAGTTACACTTAGCACCATACTTTTTTGCAAAAAAACTTTTTTTGTTTCTAATTCACCAAAACTGCTTTAAATCATGCCTTCAGCAGCCCAAATAACAACCAACATAAAAAGTAATGTTGTGGGATGCAGTATGTGGAAGCTACACGCAATACAGTATTTGAATGAAAACATGAAGCTATCTACACCTAGCACCATACTTTTTTGCAAAAAAACTTTTTTTGTTTCTAATTCACCAAAACTGCTTTAAATCATGCCTTCAGAAGCCCAAATAACAACCAACATAAAAGTAATGTTGTGGGGTGCAGTATGTGGAAGCTACAAGCAATACAGTATTTGGATGAAAACATGAAGCTAGTTACACTTAGCACCATACTTTTTTGCAAAAAAACTTTTTTTGTTTCTAATTCACCAAAACTGCTTTAAAACATGCCTTCAGCAGCCCAAATAACAACCAACATAAAAGTAATGTTGTGGGATGCAGTATGTGGAAGCTACAAGCAATACAGTATTTGGATGAAAACATGAAGCTAGTAACACTTAGCACCATACTTTTTTGCAAAAAAACTTTTTTGTTTCTAATTCACCAAAACTGCTTTAAATCATGCCTTCAGCAGCCCAAATAACAACCAACATAAAAGTAATGTTGTGGGGTGCAGTATGTGGAAGCTACAAGCAATACAGTATTTGGATGAAAACATGAAGCTAGTAACACTTAGCACCATACTTTTTTGCAAAAAAACTTTTTTTGTTTCTAATTCACCTAAACGGCTTTAAATCATGCCTTCAGCAGCCCAAATAACAACCAACATAAAAGTAATGTTGTGGGATGCAGTATGTGGAAGCTACACGCAATACAGTATTTGGATGAAAACATGAAGCTATCTACACCTAGCACCATACTTTTTTGCAAAAAAACTTTTTTTGTTTCTAATTCACCAAAACTGCTTTAAATCATGCCTTTAGCTGCCCAAATAACAACCAACATTAAAGTAATGTTGTGGGGTGCAGTATGTGGAAGCTACAAGCAATACAGTATTTGGATTAAAACATGAAGCTATCTACTTTTCAAATGATGAAGCTATCTACACCTAGCACCATACTTTTTTGCAAAAAAACTTTTTTTGTTTCTAATTCACCAAAACTGCTTTAAATCATGCCTTCAGCAGCCCAAATAACAACCAACATAAAAGTAATGTTGTGGGGTGCAGTATGTGGAAGCTACAAGCAATACAGTATTTGGATGAAAACATGAAGCTAGTTACACTTAGCACCATACTTTTTTGCAAAAAAACTTTTTTTGTTTCTAATTCACCAAAACTGCTTTAAATCATGCCTTCAGCAGCCCAAATAACAACCAACATAAAAGTAATGTTGTGGGATGCAGTATGTGGAAGCTACACGCAATACAGTATTTGGATGAAAACATGAAGCTATCTACACCTAGCACCATACTTTTTTGCAAAAAAACTTTTTTTGTTTCTAATTCACCAAAACTGCTTTAAATCATGCCTTCAGCAGCCCAAATAACAACCAACATAAAAGTAATGTTGTGGGATGCAGTATGTGGAAGCTACACGCAATACAGTATTTGGATGAAAACATGAAGCTATCTACACCTAGCACCATACTTTTTTGCAAAAAAACTTTTTTTGTTTCTAATTCACCAAAACTGCTTTAAATCATGCCTTCAGCAGCCCAAATAACAACCAACATAAAAGTAATGTTGTGGGGTGCAGTATGTGGAAGCTACAAGCAATACAGTATTTGGATGAAAACATGAAGCTAGTTACACTTAGCACCATACTTTTTTGCAAAAAAACTTTTTTTGTTTCTAATTCACCAAAACTGCTTTAAATCATGCCTTCAGCAGCCCAAATAACAACCAACATAAAAGTAATGTTGTGGGGTGCAGTATGTGGAAGCTACAAGCAATACAGTATTTGGATGAAAACATGAAGCTAGTTACACCTAGCACCATACTTTTTTGCAAAAAAACTTTTTTTGTTTCTAATTCACCAAAACTGCTTTAAATCATGCCTTCAGCAGCCCAAATAACAACCAACATAAAAGTAATGTTGTGGGATGCAGTATGTGGAAGCTACAAGCAATACAGTATTTGGATGAAAACATGAAGCTAGTTACACTTAGCACCATACTTTTTTGCAAAAAAACTTTTTTTGTTTCTAATTCACCAAAACTGCTTTAAATCATGCCTTCAGCAGCCCAAATAACAACCAACATAAAAGTAATGTTGTGGGGTGCAGTATGTGGAAGCTACAAGCAATACAGTATTTGGATGAAAACATGAAGCTAGTTACACTTAGCACCATACTTTTATGCAAAAAAACTTTTTTTGTTTCTAATTCACCAAAACTGCTTTAAATCATGCCTTCAGCAGCCCAAATAACAACCAACATAAAAGTAATGTTGTGGGATGCAGTATGTGGAAGCTACACACAATACAGTATTTGGATGAAAATATGAAGCTATCTACACCTAGCACCATACTTTTTTGCAAAAAAACTTTTTTTGTTTCTAATTCACCAAAACTGCTTTAAATCATGCCTTTAGCTGCCCAAATAACAACCAACATTAAAGTAATGTTGTGGGGTGCAGTATGTGGAAGCTACAAGCAATACAGTATTTGGATTAAAACATGAAGCTATCTGCTTTTCAAATGATGAAGCTATCTACACCTAGCACCATACTTTTTTGCAAAAAAACTTTTTTTGTTTCTAATTCACCAAAACTGCTTTAAATCATGCCTTCAGCAGCCCAAATAACAACCAACATAAAAGTAATGTTGTGGGATGCAGTATGTGGAAGCTACACGCAATACAGTATTTGGATGAAAACATGAAGCTATCTACACCTAGCACCATACTTTTTTGCAAAAAACTTTTTTTGTTTCTAATTCACCAAAACTGCTTTAAATCATGCCTTCAGCAGCCCAAATAACAACCAACATAAAAGTAATGTTGTGGGATGCAGTATGTGGAAGCTACAAGCAATACAGTATTTGGATGAAAACATGAAGCTAGTAACACTTAGCACCATACTTTTTTGCAAAAAAACTTTTTTTGTTTCTAATTCACCAAAACTGCTTTAAATCATGCCTTCAGCAGCCCAAATAACAACCAACATAAAAGTAATGTTGTGGGATGCAGTATGTGGAAGCTACACACAATACAGTATTTGGATGAAAACATGAAGCTATCTACACCTAGCACCATACTTTTTTGCAAAAAAACTTTTTTTGTTTCTAATTCACCAAAACTGCTTTAAATCATGCCTTCAGCAGCCCAAATAACAACCAACATAAAAGTAATGTTGTGGGATGCAGTATGTGGAAGCTACAAGCAATACAGTATTTGGATGAAAACATGAAGCTAGTTACACTTAGCACCATACTTTTTTGCAAAAAAACTTTTTTTGTTTCTAATTCACCAAAACTGCTTTAAATCATGCCTTCAGCAGCCCAAATAACAACCAACATAAAAGTAATGTTGTGGGGTGCAGTATGTGGAAGCTACAAGCAATACAGTATTTGGATGAAAACATGAAGCTAGTTACACTTAGCACCATACTTTTTTGCAAAAAAACTTTTTTTGTTTCTAATTCACCAAAACTGCTTTAAATCATGCCTTCAGCAGCCCAAATAACAACCAACATAAAAGTAATGTTGTGGGGTGCAGTATGTGGAAGCTACAAGCAATACAGTATTTGGATGAAAACATGAAGCTATCTACACCTAGCACCATACTTTTTTGCAAAAAAACTTTTTTTGTTTCTAATTCACCAAAACTGCTTTAAATCATGCCTTCAGCAGCCCAAATAACAACCAACATAAAAAGTAATGTTGTGGGATGCAGTATGTGGAAGCTACATGCAATACAGTATTTGAATGAAAACATGAAGCTATCTACACCTAGCACCATACTTTTTTGCAAAAAAACTTGTTTTGTTTCTAATTCACCAAAACTGCTTTAACCCCTTCCGTACCGGGACGTACCTGGTACTTCCTGGTTAACAGTCACCGGTAGACCGGGACGTACCAGGTACGTCTCCTCCAAAAAACGCCCCCACATCACCACAATCGCGGTGATCGCGGGGGCGCTCCTGCTGCCGTCTGCCCAGGAGTCCTGGGCAGACAGCACAGCCTGTCTAAGCCCTCCCCCAAGCCTACGATCACTCCCACGGAGTGATTCTCTAGGCAGAAACAGCGATTGCAGAAAAATCTGCAATCGCTGTTTCAGCTGCCACAGGCAGCTTCAGGGAAGGGGTGGGGGTGTTGAATGGGTCCCCACACAAGTGTGGGGGCCTGATCCAACACCCCCCTGCTGCCTGATCGCTCCATGAGAGCATCAGTGCAGCGTTAACCCCTTCAATGCCGCGATCGCTGCATTCAATGCCGCGATCGCGGCATTGAAGGGGTTAATTCCCGTTTTTTAGGGGGTTCTGCTACTGGTGGTCTGCCTGGAAGCCCAGGCAGACCTCCAGCAGCAAAAACGAACCCCCAGAAGTCCTCTGATCAGCCCTGTAGGGCTGATCAGAGAGACTCCTCTCCCACAATCTCCAGTCCACTGGAGATTGTGTCCCAGCTGCCAGAGGCAGCTTCAGGGACAGGGAGACAGGGCTCTTTGGTCTCCACATTAGTGTGGAGACCAGCCCCCCCACCCCCACCCCCCATAGTTAACCCCTACCCCCCCTCTTCCTCAATTAACCCCTTCAATGCTGCGATTGTTTATGACCCCCATCGCAGCATTGCAGGGGTTAATATTAGTCCCCACAAGCTTGTGGGGACTAAATATCAATCAATGCTGTGCTTCAATGGAGCATCAGCATTGAAAGAGTTAAAAAAAAAAAAAATTAAAAAATAATTTTTTTAAAAAAAATACTAATAAAATAATAAATAAAAAAATAATAAAAAAATAATAAAAATAATAATAAAAAAAATACCAGCACTGACCTGAAAGTCCAGGGTGCTTCCAGGTCAAATGCTGGGCTGATCAGATCGCTCCTGGCCAATAGGAGTGATCGGATCATTATGGCAGCCCACGGATGACCCTGTTCTACAAAGAGAGAGGGGTCATCTAGGGTAATTATGAAAAAACACAAATTATTAATAAATGAAATAATCATAATTATTACCTGATCACTTGTCGGTGACATTTTAAGTCGCTGATTATTGATCGGTCTCCCTGATTGATGTCAGCGGCCTAAACCTGTCACTTACAAGCAATCTGATAAAAAAAATATTTCAAAAAATGTAAATGCACATGTTCCAGTTTTGCCCTCATAGCTTCCTCACAAAATGCATGAACCATGCATGTGAGGTCTTGTTGGAATCAGGGGATCTTGGTGAACAAAATGTGGTGTTTTCTTCCACTGTTGCACTTATGGTGTGCAAGAAATTCAGTGCAACATTGAAATGTATGCGTTAAAAACGCAATAAAATAATTTCCCTGTGAAGTTTGGCAGAAACGAGTGAAGAAATGGCTAGCTGAAAACTGTCAAAACTACCCTAGTTGAACACCTTGACTTGTCTACTGTTCATAAATATATACTTTTATGGGGTAATTTACAGCGGGGGGCTTCCAAAATGTCCCAAATGGGATATGGGCCCGGTAAACCAATTTCTGAAAATTCCAAATGTGAAAACGAAAATGCGCATGTTCCAGTTTTGCCCTCATAGCTTCCTCAAAAAATGCATGAACCATGCATGTGAGGCCTTGTTGGAACCGGGGGATGTTGGTGAACACAATTTGGTGTTTTTTTCTGCAGTTGCACAAATTCTATACAAAATATAATATAAAATCTAAAGCAACATTGCAACATATGCAAAAAAACCCAAAAAATATAAAAATACCTCAAAATTTGGCAGCAACTGGCGATAAAATCCCTGTTTGAAAAGTGTCAAAATGACCCTAGTTGTACACCTTGACTTATCTACTTTTCATAAACATATAATTTTGGGGGGATAATCAGTATCTGTGACAACTATTGCAGTTATTAGACTACCATGCCAAATTTGCAAAAAATTACATTTCAAAAACACGATGCATGCCTAGCAATATTTGCCCTATACTGGTCAAAATAGATAAAAATCCTGGCCATGTTGGGTGGTTTCCAAATCAGGACAACTCAATGAATATAATTGGGATAATTTTTTCCCATTGGTTCAATGTGTGTACAATTTGTATGTATACAAAACTGTAAAAAAATGCGTTTTTTTCATTTTTTCACCACTTTTTCCAGTTTATTTCAAACAAAACAATGTACTACCCAGCTTAATATGGTTTCAAATGAAAGCCCTACTTGTCCTAAAAAAAACAATATATGATTTGTGTGGGTGCACCAATTAATAAGAGAGAAATTACAGTTGAAGAAAGACATGGCAAAAACACAAAAACGGCTCCGGTCCTTTAGCGACACGTTAGTATCAAAATCCCGGTCCTGAAGGGGTTAAATCATGCCTTCAGCAGCCCAAATAACAACCAACATAAAAGTAATGTTGTGGGGTGCAGTATGTGGAAGCTACAAGCAATACAGTATTTGGATGAAAACATGAAGCTAGTTACACTTAGCACCATACTTTTTTGCAAAAAAACTTTTTTTGTTTCTAATTCACCAAAACTGCTTTAAATCATGCCTTCAGCAGCCCAAATAACAACCAACATAAAAGTAATGTTGTGGGATGCAGTATGTGGAAGCTACAAGCAATACAGTATTTGGATGAAAACATGAAGCTAGTAACACTTAGCACCATACTTTTTTGCAAAAAAACTTTTTTTGTTTCTAATTCACCAAAACTCCTTTAAATCATGCCTTCAGCAGCCCAAATAACAACCAACATAAAAGTAATGTTGTGGGATGCAGTATGTGGAAGCTACAAGCAATACAGTATTTGGATGAAAACATGAAGCTAGTAACACTTAGCACCATACTTTTTTGCAAAAAAAACTTTTTTTGTTTCTAATTCACCAAAACTGCTTTAAATCATGCCTTCAGCAGCC
The DNA here is from genome assembly GCF_027358695.1 of Spea bombifrons. Lineage (NCBI taxonomy): Eukaryota > Metazoa > Chordata > Amphibia > Anura > Pelobatidae > Spea > Spea bombifrons. The sequence continues at coordinate 43,549,174 of NC_071091.1, forward strand.
CAAATAACAACCAACATAAAAGTAATGTTGTGGGGTGCAGTATGTGGAAGCTACAAGCAATACAGTATTTGGATGAAAACATGAAGCTAGTTACACTTAGCACCATACTTTTTTGGAAAAAAACTTTTTTTGTTTCTAATTCACCAAAACTGCTTTAAATCATGCCTTTAGCAGCCCAAATAACAACCAACATTAAAGTAATGTTGTGGGGTGCAGTATGTGGAAGCTACAAGCAATACAGTATTTGGATGAAAACATGAAGCTAGTTACACTCTTAGCACCATACTTTTTTGCAAAAAAACTTTTTTTGTTTCTAATTCACCAAAACTGCTTTAAATCATGCCTTCAGCAGCCCAAATAACAACCAACATAAAAGTAATGTTGTGGGGTGCAGTATGTGGAAGCTACAAGCAATACAGTATTTGGATGAAAACATGAAGCTAGTTACACTTAGCACCATACTTTTTTGCAAAAAAACTTTTTTTGTTTCTAATTCACCAAAACTGCTTTAAATCATGCCTTCAGCAGCCCAAATAACAACCAACATAAAAGTAATGTTGTGGGGTGCAGTATGTGGAAGCTACACGCAATACAGTATTTGGATGAAAACATGAAGCTATCTACACCTAGCACCATACTTTTTTGCAAAAAAACTTTTTTTGTTTCTAATTCACCAAAACTGCTTTAAATCATGCCTTCAGCAGCCCAAATAACAACCAACATAAAAGTAATGTTGTGGGATGCAGTATGTGGAAGCTACACACAATACAGTATTTGGATGAAAACATGAAGCTATCTACACCTAGCACCATACTTTTTTGCAAAAAAACTTTTTTTGTTTCTAATTCACCAAAACTGCTTTAAATAATGCCTTTAGCTGCCCAAATAACAACCAACATTAAAGTAATGTTGTGGGGTGCAGTATGTGGAAGCTACAAGCAATACAGTATTTGGATTAAAACATGAAGCTATCTACTTTTCAAATGATGAAGCTATCTACACCTAGCACCATACTTTTTTGCAAAAAAACTTTTTTTGTTTCTAATTCACCAAAACTGCTTTAAATCATGCCTTCAGCAGCCCAAATAACAACCAACATAAAAGTAATGTTGTGGGGTGCAGTATGTGGAAGCTACAAGCAATACAGTATTTGGATGAAAACATGAAGCTAGTTACACTTAGCACCATACTTTTTTGCAAAAAAACTTTTTTGGTTTCTAATTCACCAAAACTGCTTTAAATCATGCCTTCAGCAGCCCAAATAACAACCAACATAAAAGTAATGTTGTGGGGTGCATTATGTGGAAGCTACAAGCAATACAGTATTTGGATGAAAACATGAAGCTAGTTACACTTAGCACCATACTTTTTTGCAAAAAAACTTTTTTTGTTTCTAATTCACCAAAACTGCTTTAAATCATGCCTTCAGCAGCCCAAATAACAACCAACATAAAAGTAATGTTGTGGGATGCAGTATGTGGAAGCTACACGCAATACAGTATTTGGATGAAAACATGAAGCTATCTACACCTAGCACCATCCTTTTTTGCAAAAAACTTTTTTTGTTTCTAATTCACCAAAACTGCTTTAAATCATGCCTTCAGCAGCCCAAATAACAACCAACATAAAAGTAATGTTGTGGGATGCAGTATGTGGAAGCTACAAGCAATACAGTATTTGTATGAAAACATGAAGCTATCTACACCTAGCACCATACTTTTTTGCAAAAAAACTTTTTTTGTTTCTAATTCACCAAAACTGCTTTAAATCATGCCTTCAGCAGCCCAAATAACAACCAACATAAAAGTAATGTTGTGGGGTGCAGTATGTGGAAGCTACAAGCAATACAGTATTTGGATGAAAACATGAAGCTATTAACACTTAGCACCATACTTTTTTGCAAAAAAACTTTTTTTGTTTCTAATTCACCAAAACTGCTTTAAATCATGCCTTCAGCAGCCCAAATAACAACCAACATAAAAGTAATGTTGTGGGATGCAGTATGTGGAAGCTACACACAATACAGTATTTGGATGAAAACATGAAGCTATCTACACCTAGCACCATACTTTTTTGCAAAAAAACTTTTTTTGTTTCTAATTCACCAAAACTGCTTTAAATCATGCCTTCAGCAGCCCAAATAACAACCAACATAAAAGTAATGTTGTGGGGTGCAGTATGTGGAAGCTACAAGCAATACAGTATTTGGATGAAAACATGAAGCTAGTTACACTTAGCACCATACTTTTTTGCAAAAAAACTTTTTTTGTTTCTAATTCACCAAAACTGCTTTAAATCATGCCTTCAGCAGCCCAAATAACAACCAACATAAAAGAAATGTTGTGGGGTGCAGTATGTGGAAGCTACAAGCAATACAGTATTTGGATGAAAACATGAAGCTATCTACACCTAGCACCATACTTTTTTTGCAAAAAAACATTTTTTGTTTCTAATTCACCAAAACTGCTTTAAATCATGCCTTCAGCAGCCCAAATAACAACCAACATAAAAGTAATGTTGTGGGGTGCAGTATGTGGAAGCTACAAGCAATACAGTATTTGGATGAAAACATGAAGCTAGTTACACTTAGCACCATACTTTTTTGCAAAAAAACTTTTTTTGTTTCTAATTCACCAAAACTGCTTTAAATCATGCCTTCAGCAGCCCAAATAACAACCAACATAAAAGTAATGTTGTGGGATGCAGTATGTGGAAGCTACACGCAATACAGTATTTGGATGAAAACGAAGCTATCTACACCTAGCACCATACTTTTTTGCAAAAAAACTTTTTTTGTTTCTAATTCACCAAAACTGCTTTAAATCATGCCTTCAGCAGCCCAAATAACAACCAACATAAAAGTAATGTTGTGGGATGCAGTATGTGGAAGCTACACACAATACAGTATTTGGATGAAAACATGAAGCTATCTACACCTAGCACCATACTTTTTTGCAAAAAAACTTTTTTTGTTTCTAATTCACCAAAACTGCTTTAAATCATGCCTTTAGCTGCCCAAATAACAACCAACATTAAAGTAATGTTGTGGGGTGCAGTATGTGGAAGCTACAAGCAATACAGTATTTGGATTAAAACATGAAGCTATCTACTTTTCAAATGATGAAGCTATCTACACCTAGCACCATACTTTTTTGCAAAAAAAACTTTTTTTGTTTCTAATTCACCAAAACTGCTTTAAATCATGCCTTCAGCAGCCCAAATAACAACCAACATAAAAGTAATGTTGTGGGGTGCAGTATGTGGAAGCTACAAGCAATACAGTATTTGGATGAAAACATGAAGCTAGTTACACTTAGCACCATACTTTTTTGCAAAAAAACTTTTTTGGTTTCTAATTCACCAAAACTGCTTTAAATCATGCCTTCAGCAGCCCAAATAACAACCAACATAAAAGTAATGTTGTGGGGTGCATTATGTGGAAGCTACAAGCAATACAGTATTTGGATGAAAACATGAAGCTAGTTACACTTAGCACCATACTTTTTTGCAAAAAAACTTTTTTTGTTTCTAATTCACCAAAACTGCTTTAAATCATGCCTTCAGCAGCCCAAATAACAACCAACATAAAAGTAATGTTGTGGGATGCAGTATGTGGAAGCTACACGCAATACAGTATTTGGATGAAAACATGAAGCTATCTACACCTAGCACCATCCTTTTTTGCAAAAAACTTTTTTTGTTTCTAATTCACCAAAACTGCTTTAAATCATGCCTTCAGCAGCCCAAATAACAACCAACATAAAAGTAATGTTGTGGGATGCAGTATGTGGAAGCTACAAGCAATACAGTATTTGTATGAAAACATGAAGCTATCTACACCTAGCACCATACTTTTTTGCAAAAAAACTTTTTTTGTTTCTAATTCACCAAAACTGCTTTAAATCATGCCTTCAGCAGCCCAAATAACAACCAACATAAAAGTAATGTTGTGGGGTGCAGTATGTGGAAGCTACAAGCAATACAGTATTTGGATGAAAACATGAAGCTATTAACACTTAGCACCATACTTTTTTGCAAAAAAACTTTTTTTGTTTCTAATTCACCAAAACTGCTTTAAATCATGCCTTCAGAAGCCCAAATAACAACCAACATAAAAGTAATGTTGTGGGATGCAGTATGTGGAAGCTACACACAATACAGTATTTGGATGAAAACATGAAGCTATCTACACCTAGCACCATACTTTTTTGCAAAAAAACTTTTTTTGTTTCTAATTCACCAAAACTGCTTTAAATCATGCCTTCAGCAGCCCAAATAACAACCAACATAAAAGTAATGTTGTGGGATGCAGTATGTGGAAGCTACAAGCAATACAGTATTTGGATGAAAACATGAAGCTATCTACACCTAGCACCATACTTTTTTTTGCAAAAAAACTTTTTTTGTTTCTAATTCACCAAAACTGCTTTAAATCATGCCTTTAGCTGCCCAAATAACAACCAACATTAAAGTAATGTTGTGGGGTGCAGTATGTGGAAGCTACAAGCAATACAGTATTTGGATTAAAACATGAAGCTATCTACTTTTCAAATGATGAAGCTATCTACACCTAGCACCATACTTTTTTGCAAAAAACTTTTTTTGTTTCTAATTCACCAAAACTGCTTTAAATCATGCCTTCAGAAGCCCAAATAACAACCAACATAAAAGTAATGTTGTGGGGTGCAGTATGTGGAAGCTACAAGCAATACAGTATTTGGATGAAAACATGAAGCTAGTTACACTTAGCACCATACTTTTTTGCAAAAAAACTTTTTTTGTTTCTAATTCACCAAAACTGCTTTAAATCATGCCTTCAGCAGCCCAAATAACAACCAACATAAAAAGTAATGTTGTGGGATGCAGTATGTGGAAGCTACACGCAATACAGTATTTGGATGAAAACATGAAGCTATCTACACCTAGCACCATACTTTTTTGCAAAAAAACTTTTTTTGTTTCTAATTCACCAAAACTGCTTTAAATCATGCCTTTAGCTGCCCAAATAACAACCAACATTAAAGTAATGTTGTGGGGTGCAGTATGTGGAAGCTACAAGCAATACAGTATTTGGATTAAAACATGAAGCTATCTACTTTTCAAATGATGAAGCTATCTACACCTAGCACCATACTTTTTTGCAAAAAAACTTTTTTTGTTTCTAATTCACCAAAACTGCTTTAAATCATGCCTTCAGCAGCCCAAATAACAACCAACATAAAAGTAATGTTGTGGGGTGCAGTATGTGGAAGCTACAAGCAATACAGTATTTGGATGAAAACATGAAGCTAGTTACACTTAGCACCATACTTTTTTGCAAAAAAACTTTTTTTGTTTCTAATTCACCAAAACTGCTTTAAATCATGCCTTCAGCAGCCCAAATAACAACCAACATAAAAGTAATGTTGTGGGATGCAGTATGTGGAAGCTACAAGCAAAACAGTATTTGGATGAAAACATGAAGCTATCTACACCTAGCACCATACTTTTTTGCAAAAAAACTTTTTTTGTTTCTAATTCACCAAAACTGCTTTAAATCATGCCTTCAGCAGCCCAAATAGCAACCAACATAAAAGTAATGTTGTGGGGTGCAATATGTGGAAGCTACAAGCAATACAGTATTTGGATGAAAACATGAAGCTAGTAACACTTAGCACCATACTTTTTTGCAAAAAAACTTTTTTTGTTTCTAATTCACCAAAACTGCTTTAAATCATGCCTTCAGCAGCCCAAATAACAACCAACATAAAAGTAATGTTGTGGGATGCAGTATGTGGAAGCTACACACAATACAGTATTTGGATGAAAACATGAAGCTATCTACACCTAGCACCATACTTTTTTGCAAAAAAACTTTTTTTGTTTCTAATTCACCAAAACTGCTTTAAATCATGCCTTCAGCAGCCCAAATAACAACCAACATAAAAGTAATGTTGTGGGATGCAGTATGTGGAAGCTACAAGCAATACAGTATTTGGATGAAAACATGAAGCTATCTACACCTAGCACCATACTTTTTTGCAAAAAAACTTTTTTTGTTTCTAATTCACCAAAACTGCTTTAAATCATGCCTTTAGCTGCCCAAATAACAACCAACATTAAAGTAATGTTGTGGGGTGCAGTATGTGGAAGCTACAAGCAATACAGTATTTGGATTAAAACATGAAGCTATCTACTTTTCAAATGATGAAGCTATCTACACCTAGCACCATACTTTTTTGCAAAAAAACTTTTTTTGTTTCTAATTCACCAAAACTGCTTTAAATCATGCCTTCAGCAGCCCAAATAACAACCAACATAAAAGTAATGTTGTGGGGTGCAGTATGTGGAAGCTACAAGCAATACAGTATTTGGATGAAAACATGAAGCTAGTTACACTTAGCACCATACTTTTTTGCAAAAAAACTTTTTTTGTTTCTAATTCACCAAAACTGCTTTAAATCATGCCTTTAGCAGCCCAAATAACAACCAACATAAAAGTAATGTTGTGGGGTGCAGTATGTGGAAGCTACAAGCAATACAGTATTTGGATTAAAACATGAAGCTATCTACTTTTCAAATGATGAAGCTACCTACACCTAGCACCATACTTTTTTGGAAAAAAACTTTTTTTGTTTCTAATTCACCAAAACTGCTTTAAATCATGCCTTTAGCAGCCCAAATAACAACCAACATTAAAGTAATGTTGTGGGGTGCAGTATGTGGAAGCTACAAGCAATACAGTATTTGGATGAAAACATGAAGCTAGTTACACTCTTAGCACCATACTTTTTTGCAAAAAAACTTTTTTTGTTTCTAATTCACCAAAACTGCTTTAAATCATGCCTTCAGCAGCCCAAATAACAACCAACATAAAAGTAATGTTGTGGGGTGCAGTATGTGGAAGCTACAAGCAATACAGTATTTGGATGAAAACATGAAGCTAGTTACACTTAGCACCATACTTTTTTGCAAAAAAACTTTTTTTGTTTCTAATTCACCAAAACTGCTTTAAATCATGCCTTCAGCAGCCCAAATAACAACCAACATAAAAGTAATGTTGTGGGGTGCAGTATGTGGAAGCTACACGCAATACAGTATTTGGATGAAAACATGAAGCTATCTACACCTAGCACCATACTTTTTTGCAAAAAAACTTTTTTTGTTTCTAATTCACCAAAACTGCTTTAAATCATGCCTTCAGCAGCCCAAATAACAACCAACATAAAAGTAATGTTGTGGGATGCAGTATGTGGAAGCTACACACAATACAGTATTTGGATGAAAACATGAAGCTATCTACACCTAGCACCATACTTTTTTGCAAAAAAACTTTTTTTGTTTCTAATTCACCAAAACTGCTTTAAATAATGCCTTTAGCTGCCCAAATAACAACCAACATTAAAGTAATGTTGTGGGGTGCAGTATGTGGAAGCTACAAGCAATACAGTATTTGGATTAAAACATGAAGCTATCTACTTTTCAAATGATGAAGCTATCTACACCTAGCACCATACTTTTTTGCAAAAAAACTTTTTTTGTTTCTAATTCACCAAAACTGCTTTAAATCATGCCTTCAGCAGCCCAAATAACAACCAACATAAAAGTAATGTTGTGGGGTGCAGTATGTGGAAGCTACAAGCAATACAGTATTTGGATGAAAACATGAAGCTAGTTACACTTAGCACCATACTTTTTTGCAAAAAAACTTTTTTGGTTTCTAATTCACCAAAACTGCTTTAAATCATGCCTTCAGCAGCCCAAATAACAACCAACATAAAAGTAATGTTGTGGGGTGCATTATGTGGAAGCTACAAGCAATACAGTATTTGGATGAAAACATGAAGCTAGTTACACTTAGCACCATACTTTTTTGCAAAAAAACTTTTTTTGTTTCTAATTCACCAAAACTGCTTTAAATCATGCCTTCAGCAGCCCAAATAACAACCAACATAAAAGTAATGTTGTGGGATGCAGTATGTGGAAGCTACACGCAATACAGTATTTGGATGAAAACATGAAGCTATCTACACCTAGCACCATCCTTTTTTGCAAAAAACTTTTTTTGTTTCTAATTCACCAAAACTGCTTTAAATCATGCCTTCAGCAGCCCAAATAACAACCAACATAAAAGTAATGTTGTGGGATGCAGTATGTGGAAGCTACAAGCAATACAGTATTTGTATGAAAACATGAAGCTATCTACACCTAGCACCATACTTTTTTGCAAAAAAACTTTTTTTGTTTCTAATTCACCAAAACTGCTTTAAATCATGCCTTCAGCAGCCCAAATAACAACCAACATAAAAGTAATGTTGTGGGGTGCAGTATGTGGAAGCTACAAGCAATACAGTATTTGGATGAAAACATGAAGCTATTAACACTTAGCACCATACTTTTTTGCAAAAAAACTTTTTTTGTTTCTAATTCACCAAAACTGCTTTAAATCATGCCTTCAGCAGCCCAAATAACAACCAACATAAAAGTAATGTTGTGGGATGCAGTATGTGGAAGCTACACACAATACAGTATTTGGATGAAAACATGAAGCTATCTACACCTAGCACCATACTTTTTTGCAAAAAAACTTTTTTTGTTTCTAATTCACCAAAACTGCTTTAAATCATGCCTTCAGCAGCCCAAATAACAACCAACATAAAAGTAATGTTGTGGGATGCAGTATGTGGAAGCTACAAGCAATACAGTATTTGGATGAAAACATGAAGCTATCTACACCTAGCACCATACTTTTTTTTGCAAAAAAACTTTTTTTGTTTCTAATTCACCAAAACTGCTTTAAATCATGCCTTTAGCTGCCCAAATAACAACCAACATTAAAGTAATGTTGTGGGGTGCAGTATGTGGAAGCTACAAGCAATACAGTATTTGGATTAAAACATGAAGCTATCTACTTTTCAAATGATGAAGCTATCTACACCTAGCACCATACTTTTTTGCAAAAAAACTTTTTTTGTTTCTAATTCACCAAAACTGCTTTAAATCATGCCTTCAGCAGCCCAAATAACAACCAACATAAAAGTAATGTTGTGGGGTGCAGTATGTGGAAGCTACAAGCAATACAGTATTTGGATGAAAACATGAAGCTAGTTACACTTAGCACCATACTTTTTTGCAAAAAAACTTTTTTTGTTTCTAATTCACCAAAACTGCTTTGAATCATGCCTTCAGCAGCCCAAATAACAACCAACATAAAAGTAATGTTGTGGGATGCAGTATGTGGAAGCTACAAGCAATACAGTATTTGGATGAAAACATGAAGCTATCTACACCTAGCACCATACTTTTTTGCAAAAAAACTTTTTTTGTTTCTAATTCACCAAAACTGCTTTAAATCATGCCTTCAGCAGCCCAAATAACAACCAACATAAAAGTAATGTTGTGGGGTGCAGTATGTGGAAGCTACAAGCAATACAGTATTTGGATGAAAACATGAAGCTATCTACACCTAGCACCATACTTTTTTGCAAAAAAACTTTTTTTGTTTCTAATTCACCAAAACTGCTTTAAATCATGCCTTCAGCAGCCCAAATAACAACCAACATAAAAAGTAATGTTGTGGGATGCAGTATGTGGAAGCTACATGCAATACAGTATTTGAATGAAAACATGAAGCTATCTACACCTAGCACCATACTTTTTTGCAAAAAAACTTGTTTTGTTTCTAATTCACCAAAACTGCTTTAAATCATGCCTTCAGCAGCCCAAATAACAACCAACATAAAAGTAATGTTGTGGGGTGCAGTATGTGGAAGCTACAAGCAATACAGTATTTGGATGAAAACATGAAGCTAGTTACACTTAGCACCATACTTTTTTGCAAAAAAACTTTTTTTGTTTCTAATTCACCAAAACTGCTTTAAATCATGCCTTCAGCAGCCCAAATGACAACCAACATAAAAGTAATGTTGTGGGGTGCAGTATGTGGAAGCTACAAGCAATACAGTATTTGGATGAAAACATGAAGCTAGTTACACTTAGCACCATACTTTTTTGCAAAAAAACTTTTTTTGTTTCTAATTCACCAAAACTGCTTTAAATCATGCCTTCAGCAGCCCAAATAACAACCAACATAAAAGAAATGTTGTGGGGTGCAGTATGTGGAAGCTACAAGCAATACAGTATTTGGATGAAAACATGAAGCTATCTACACCTAGCACCATACTTTTTTTGCAAAAAAACATTTTTTGTTTCTAATTCACCAAAACTGCTTTAAATCATGCCTTCAGCAGCCCAAATAACAACCAACATAAAAGTAATGTTGTGGGGTGCAGTATGTGGAAGCTACAAGCAATACAGTATTTGGATGAAAACATGAAGCTAGTTACACTTAGCACCATACTTTTTTGCAAAAAAACTTTTTTTGTTTCTAATTCACCAAAACTGCTTTAAATCATGCCTTCAGCAGCCCAAATAACAACCAACATAAAAGTAATGTTGTGGGATGCAGTATGTGGAAGCTACACGCAATACAGTATTTGGATGAAAACGAAGCTATCTACACCTAGCACCATACTTTTTTGCAAAAAAACTTTTTTTGTTTCTAATTCACCAAAACTGCTTTAAATCATGCCTTCAGCAGCCCAAATAACAACCAACATAAAAGTAATGTTGTGGGATGCAGTATGTGGAAGCTACACACAATACAGTATTTGGATGAAAACATGAAGCTATCTACACCTAGCACCATACTTTTTTGCAAAAAAACTTTTTTTGTTTCTAATTCACCAAAACTGCTTTAAATCATGCCTTTAGCTGCCCAAATAACAACCAACATTAAAGTAATGTTGTGGGGTGCAGTATGTGGAAGCTACAAGCAATACAGTATTTGGATTAAAACATGAAGCTATCTACTTTTCAAATGATGAAGCTATCTACACCTAGCACCATACTTTTTTGCAAAAAAAACTTTTTTTGTTTCTAATTCACCAAAACTGCTTTAAATCATGCCTTCAGCAGCCCAAATAACAACCAACATAAAAGTAATGTTGTGGGGTGCAGTATGTGGAAGCTACAAGCAATACAGTATTTGGATGAAAACATGAAGCTAGTTACACTTAGCACCATACTTTTTTGCAAAAAAACTTTTTTGGTTTCTAATTCACCAAAACTGCTTTAAATCATGCCTTCAGCAGCCCAAATAACAACCAACATAAAAGTAATGTTGTGGGGTGCATTATGTGGAAGCTACAAGCAATACAGTATTTGGATGAAAACATGAAGCTAGTTACACTTAGCACCATACTTTTTTGCAAAAAAACTTTTTTTGTTTCTAATTCACCAAAACTGCTTTAAATCATGCCTTCAGCAGCCCAAATAACAACCAACATAAAAGTAATGTTGTGGGATGCAGTATGTGGAAGCTACACGCAATACAGTATTTGGATGAAAACATGAAGCTATCTACACCTAGCACCATCCTTTTTTGCAAAAAACTTTTTTTGTTTCTAATTCACCAAAACTGCTTTAAATCATGCCTTCAGCAGCCCAAATAACAACCAACATAAAAGTAATGTTGTGGGATGCAGTATGTGGAAGCTACAAGCAATACAGTATTTGTATGAAAACATGAAGCTATCTACACCTAGCACCATACTTTTTTGCAAAAAAACTTTTTTTGTTTCTAATTCACCAAAACTGCTTTAAATCATGCCTTCAGCAGCCCAAATAACAACCAACATAAAAGTAATGTTGTGGGGTGCAGTATGTGGAAGCTACAAGCAATACAGTATTTGGATGAAAACATGAAGCTATTAACACTTAGCACCATACTTTTTTGCAAAAAAACTTTTTTTGTTTCTAATTCACCAAAACTGCTTTAAATCATGCCTTCAGCAGCCCAAATAACAACCAACATAAAAGTAATGTTGTGGGATGCAGTATGTGGAAGCTACACACAATACAGTATTTGGATGAAAACATGAAGCTATCTACACCTAGCACCATACTTTTTTGCAAAAAAACTTTTTTTGTTTCTAATTCACCAAAACTGCTTTAAATCATGCCTTCAGCAGCCCAAATAACAACCAACATAAAAGTAATGTTGTGGGATGCAGTATGTGGAAGCTACAAGCAATACAGTATTTGGATGAAAACATGAAGCTATCTACACCTAGCACCATACTTTTTTTTGCAAAAAAACTTTTTTTGTTTCTAATTCACCAAAACTGCTTTAAATCATGCCTTTAGCTGCCCAAATAACAACCAACATTAAAGTAATGTTGTGGGGTGCAGTATGTGGAAGCTACAAGCAATACAGTATTTGGATTAAAACATGAAGCTATCTACTTTTCAAATGATGAAGCTATCTACACCTAGCACCATACTTTTTTGCAAAAAAACTTTTTTTGTTTCTAATTCACCAAAACTGCTTTAAATCATGCCTTCAGAAGCCCAAATAACAACCAACATAAAAGTAATGTTGTGGGGTGCAGTATGTGGAAGCTACAAGCAATACAGTATTTGGATGAAAACATGAAGCTAGTTACACTTAGCACCATACTTTTTTGCAAAAAAACTTTTTTTGTTTCTAATTCACCAAAACTGCTTTAAATCATGCCTTCAGCAGCCCAAATAACAACCAACATAAAAAGTAATGTTGTGGGATGCAGTATGTGGAAGCTACACGCAATACAGTATTTGGATGAAAACATGAAGCTATCTACACCTAGCACCATACTTTTTTGCAAAAAAACTTTTTTTGTTTCTAATTCACCAAAACTGCTTTAAATCATGCCTTTAGCTGCCCAAATAACAACCAACATTAAAGTAATGTTGTGGGGTGCAGTATGTGGAAGCTACAAGCAATACAGTATTTGGATTAAAACATGAAGCTATCTACTTTTCAAATGATGAAGCTATCTACACCTAGCACCATACTTTTTTGCAAAAAAACTTTTTTTGTTTCTAATTCACCAAAACTGCTTTAAATCATGCCTTCAGCAGCCCAAATAACAACCAACATAAAAGTAATGTTGTGGGATGCAGTATGTGGAAGCTACAAGCAATACAGTATTTGGATGAAAACATGAAGCTATCTACACCTAGCACCATACTTTTTTGCAAAAAAACTTTTTTTGTTTCTAATTCACCAAAACTGCTTTAAATCATGCCTTTAGCTGCCCAAATAACAACCAACATTAAAGTAATGTTGTGGGGTGCAGTATGTGGAAGCTACAAGCAATACAGTATTTGGATGAAAACATGAAGCTAGTTACACTTAGCACCATACTTTTTTGCAAAAAAACTTTTTTTGTTTCTAATTCACCAAAACTGCTTTAAATCATGCCTTCAGCAGCCCAAATAACAACCAACATAAAAGTAATGTTGTGGGGTGCAGTATGTGGAAGCTACAAGCAATACAGTATTTGGATGAAAACATGAAGCTATCTACACCTAGCACCATACTTTTTTGCAAAAAAACTTTTTTTGTTTCTAATTCACCAAAACTGCTTTAAATCATGCCTTCAGCAGCCCAAATAACAACCAACATAAAAGTAATGTTGTGGGGTGCAGTATGTGGAAGCTACAAGCAATACAGTATTTGGATGAAAACATGAAGCTAGTTACACTTAGCACCATACTTTTTTGCAAAAAAACTTTTTTTGTTTCTAATTCACCAAAACTGCTTTAAATCATGCCTTCAGAAGCCCAAATAACAACCAACATAAAAGTAATGTTGTGGGATGCAGTATGTGGAAGCTACACGCAATACAGTATTTGGATGAAAACATGAAGCTATCTACACCTAGCACCATACTTTTTTGCAAAAAAACTTTTTTTGTTTCTAATTCACCAAAACTGCTTTAAATCATGCCTTCAGCAGCCCAAATAACAACCAACATAAAAGTAATGTTGTGGGATGCAGTATGTGGAAGCTACACACAATACAGTATTTGGATGAAAACATGAAGCTATCTACACCTAGCACCATACTTTTTTGCAAAAAAACTTTTTTCGTTTCTAATTCACCAAAACTGCTTTAAATCATGCCTTTAGCTGCCCAAATAACAACCAACATTAAAGTAATGTTGTGGGGTGCAGTATGTGGAAGCTACAAGCAATACAGTATTTGGATTAAAACATGAAGCTATCCACTTTTCAAATGATGAAGCTATCTACACCTAGCACCATACTTTTTTGCAAAAAAACTTTTTTTGTTTCTAATTCACCAAAACTGCTTTAAATCATGCCTTCAGCAGCCCAAATAACAACCAACATAAAAGTAATGTTGTGGGGTGCAGTATGTGGAAGCTACAAGCAATACAGTATTTGGATGAAAACATGAAGCTAGTTACACTTAGCACCATACTTTTTTGCAAAAAAACTTTTTTTGTTTCTAATTCACCAAAACTGCTTTAAATCATGCCTTCAGCAGCCCAAATAACAACCAACATAAAAGTAATGTTGTGGGATGCAGTATGTGGAAGCTACACACAATACAGTATTTGGATGAAAATATGAAGCTATCTACACCTAGCACCATACTTTTTTGCAAAAAAACTTTTTTTGTTTCTAATTCACCAAAACTGCTTTAAATCATGCCTTTAGCTGCCCAAATAACAACCAACATTAAAGTAATGTTGTGGGGTGCAGTATGTGGAAGCTACAAGCAATACAGTATTTGGATTAAAACATGAAGCTATCTACTTTTCAAATGATGAAGCTATCTACACTTAGCACCATACTTTTTTGCAAAAAAACTTTTTTTGTTTCTAATTCACCAAAACTGCTTTAAATCATGCCTTCAGCAGCCCAAATAACAACCAACATAAAAGTAATGTTGTGGGATGCAGTATGTGGAAGCTACACACAATACAGTATTTGGATGAAAACATGAAGCTATCTACACCTAGCACCATACTTTTTTGCAAAAAAACTTTTTTTGTTTCTAATTCACCAAAACTGCTTTAAATCATGCCTTCAGCAGCCCAAATAACAACCAACATAAAAGTAATGTTGTGGGATGCAGTATGTGGAAGCTACAAGCAATACAGTATTTGGATGAAAACATGAAGCTAGTTACACTTAGCACCATACTTTTTTGCAAAAAAACTTTTTTTGTTTCTAATTCACCAAAACTGCTTTAAATCATGCCTTCAGCAGCCCAAATAACAACCAACATAAAAGTAATGTTGTGGGGTGCAGTATGTGGAAGCTACAAGCAATACAGTATTTGGATGAAAACATGAAGCTAGTTACACTTAGCACCATACTTTTTTGCAAAAAAACTTTTTTTGTTTCTAATTCACCAAAACTGCTTTAAATCATGCCTTCAGCAGCCCAAATAACAACCAACATAAAAGTAATGTTGTGGGGTGCAGTATGTGGAAGCTACAAGCAATACAGTATTTGGATGAAAACATGAAGCTATCTACACCTAGCACCATACTTTTTTGCAAAAAAACTTTTTTTGTTTCTAATTCACCAAAACTGCTTTAAATCATGCCTTCAGCAGCCCAAATAACAACCAACATAAAAAGTAATGTTGTGGGATGCAGTATGTGGAAGCTACATGCAATACAGTATTTGAATGAAAACATGAAGCTATCTACACCTAGCACCATACTTTTTTGCAAAAAAACTTGTTTTGTTTCTAATTCACCAAAACTGCTTTAAATCATGCCTTCAGCAGCCCAAATAACAACCAACATAAAAGTAATGTTGTGGGGTGCAGTATGTGGAAGCTACAAGCAATACAGTATTTGGATGAAAACATGAAGCTAGTTACACTTAGCACCATACTTTTTTGCAAAAAAACTTTTTTTGTTTCTAATTCACCAAAACTGCTTTAAATCATGCCTTCAGCAGCCCAAATAACAACCAACATAAAAGTAATGTTGTGGGATGCAGTATGTGGAAGCTACAAGCAATACAGTATTTGGATGAAAACATGAAGCTAGTTACACTTAGCACCATACTTTTTTGCAAAAAAACTTTTTTTGTTTCTAATTCACCAAAACTGCTTTAAATCATGCCTTCAGCAGCCCAAATAACAACCAACATAAAAGTAATGTTGTGGGATGCAGTATGTGGAAGCTACAAGCAATACAGTATTTGGATGAAAACATGAAGCTAGTAACACTTAGCACCATACTTTTTTGCAAAAAAAACTTTTTTTGTTTCTAATTCACCAAAACTGCTTTAAATCATGCCTTCAGCAGCCCAAATAACAACCAACATAAAAGTAATGTTGTGGGGTGCAGTATGTGGAAGCTACAAGCAATACAGTATTTGGATGAAAACATGAAGCTAGTTACACTTAGCACCATACTTTTTTGGAAAAAAACTTTTTTTGTTTCTAATTCACCAAAACTGCTTTAAATCATGCCTTTAGCAGCCCAAATAACAACCAACATTAAAGTAATGTTGTGGGGTGCAGTATGTGGAAGCTACAAGCAATACAGTATTTGGATGAAAACATGAAGCTAGTTACACTCTTAGCACCATACTTTTTTGCAAAAAAACTTTTTTTGTTTCTAATTCACCAAAACTGCTTTAAATCATGCCTTCAGCAGCCCAAATGACAACCAACATAAAAGTAATGTTGTGGGGTGCAGTATGTGGAAGCTACAAGCAATACAGTATTTGGATGAAAACATGAAGCTATCTACACCTAGCACCATACTTTTTTTGCAAAAAAACTTTTTTTGTTTCTAATTCACCAAAACTGCTTTAAATCATGCCTTCAGCAGCCCAAATAACAACCAACATAAAAGTAATGTTGTGGGGTGCAGTATGTGGAAGCTACAAGCAATACAGTATTTGGATGAAAACATGAAGCTAGTTACACTTAGCACCATACTTTTTTGCAAAAAAACTTTTTTTGTTTCTAATTCACCAAAACTGCTTTAAATCATGCCTTCAGCAGCCCAAATAACAACCAACATAAAAGTAATGTTGTGGGGTGCAGTATGTGGAAGCTACACGCAATACAGTATTTGGATGAAAACATGAAGCTATCTACACCTAGCACCATACTTTTTTGCAAAAAAACTTTTTTTGTTTCTAATTCACCAAAACTGCTTTAAATCATGCCTTCAGCAGCCCAAATAACAACCAACATAAAAGTAATGTTGTGGGATGCAGTATGTGGAAGCTACACACAATACAGTATTTGGATGAAAACATGAAGCTATCTACACCTACCACCATACTTTTTTGCAAAAAAACTTTTTTTGTTTCTAATTCACCAAAACTGCTTTAAATAATGCCTTTAGCTGCCCAAATAACAACCAACATTAAAGTAATGTTGTGGGGTGCAGTATGTGGAAGCTACAAGCAATACAGTATTTGGATTAAAACATGAAGCTATCTACTTTTCAAATGATGAAGCTATCTACACCTAGCACCATACTTTTTTGCAAAAAAACTTTTTTTGTTTCTAATTCACCAAAACTGCTTTAAATCATGCCTTCAGCAGCCCAAATAACAACCAACATAAAAGTAATGTTGTGGGGTGCAGTATGTGGAAGCTACAAGCAATACAGTATTTGGATGAAAACATGAAGCTAGTTTCACTTAGCACCATACTTTTTTGCAAAAAAACTTTTTTGGTTTCTAATTCACCAAAACTGCTTTAAATCATGCCTTCAGCAGCCCAAATAACAACCAACATAAAAGTAATGTTGTGGGGTGCATTATGTGGAAGCTACAAGCAATACAGTATTTGGATGAAAACATGAAGCTAGTTACACTTAGCACCATACTTTTTTGCAAAAAAACTTTTTTTGTTTCTAATTCACCAAAACTGCTTTAAATCATGCCTTCAGCAGCCCAAATAACAACCAACATAAAAGTAATGTTGTGGGATGCAGTATGTGGAAGCTACACGCAATACAGTATTTGGATGAAAACATGAAGCTATCTACACCTAGCACCATCCTTTTTTGCAAAAAACTTTTTTTGTTTCTAATTCACCAAAACTGCTTTAAATCATGCCTTCAGCAGCCCAAATAACAACCAACATAAAAGTAATGTTGTGGGATGCAGTATGTGGAAGCTACAAGCAATACAGTATTTGTATGAAAACATGAAGCTATCTACACCTAGCACCATACTTTTTTGCAAAAAAACTTTTTTTGTTTCTAATTCACCAAAACTGCATTAAATCATGCCTTCAGCAGCCCAAATAACAACCAACATAAAAGTAATGTTGTGGGGTGCAGTATGTGGAAGCTACAAGCAATACAGTATTTGGATGAAAACATGAAGCTATTAACACTTAGCACCATACTTTTTTGCAAAAAAACTTTTTTTGTTTCTAATTCACCAAAACTGCTTTAAATCATGCCTTCAGCAGCCCAAATAACAACCAACATAAAAGTAATGTTGTGGGATGCAGTATGTGGAAGCTACACACAATACAGTATTTGGATGAAAACATGAAGCTATCTACACCTAGCACCATACTTTTTTGCAAAAAAACTTTTTTTGTTTCTAATTCACCAAAACTGCTTTAAATCATGCCTTCAGCAGCCCAAATAACAACCAACATAAAAGTAATGTTGTGGGATGCAGTATGTGGAAGCTACAAGCAATACAGTATTTGGATGAAAACATGAAGCTATCTACACCTAGCACCATACTTTTTTTTGCAAAAAAACTTTTTTTGTTTCTAATTCACCAAAACTGCTTTAAATCATGCCTTTAGCTGCCCAAATAACAACCAACATTAAAGTAATGTTGTGGGGTGCAGTATGTGGAAGCTACAAGCAATACAGTATTTGGATTAAAACATGAAGCTATCTACTTTTCAAATGATGAAGCTATCTACACCTAGCACCATACTTTTTTGCAAAAAAACTTTTTTTGTTTCTAATTCACCAAAACTGCTTTAAATCATGCCTTCAGCAGCCCAAATAACAACCAACATAAAAGTAATGTTGTGGGGTGCAGTATGTGGAAGCTACAAGCAATACAGTATTTGGATTAAAACATGAAGCTATCTACTTTTCAAATGATGAAGCTATCTACACCTAGCACCATACTTTTTTGCAAAAAAACTTTTTTTGTTTCTAATTCACCAAAACTGCTTTAAATAATGCCTTTAGCTGCCCAAATAACAACCAACATTAAAGTAATGTTGTGGGGTGCAGTATGTGGAAGCTACAAGCAATACAGTATTTGGATTAAAACATGAAGCTATCTACTTTTCAAATGATGAAGCTATCTACACCTAGCACCATACTTTTTTGCAAAAAAACTTTTTTTGTTTCTAATTCACCAAAACTGCTTTAAATCATGCCTTCAGCAGCCCAAATAACAACCAACATAAAAGTAATGTTGTGGGGTGCAGTATGTGGAAGCTACAAGCAATACAGTATTTGGATGAAAACATGAAGCTATCTACACCTAGCACCATACTTTTTTGCAAAAAAACTTTTTTTGTTTCTAATTCACCAAAACTGCTTTAAATCATGCCTTCAGCAGCCCAAATAACAACCAACATAAAAGTAATGTTGTGGGATGCAGTATGTGGAAGCTACACACAATACAGTATTTGGATGAAAACATGAAGCTATCTACACCTAGCACCATACTTTTTTGCAAAAAAACTTTTTTTGTTTCTAATTCACCAAAACTGCTTTAAATAATGCCTTTAGCTGCCCAAATAACAACCAACATTAAAGTAATGTTGTGGGGTGCAGTATGTGGAAGCTACAAGCAATACAGTATTTGGATTAAAACATGAAGCTATCTACTTTTCAAATGATGAAGCTATCTACACCTAGCACCATACTTTTTTGCAAAAAAACTTTTTTTGTTTCTAATTCACCAAAACTGCTTTAAATCATGCCTTCAGCAGCCCAAATAACAACCAACATAAAAGTAATGTTGTGGTGTGCAGTATGTGGAAGCTACAAGCAATACAGTATTTGGATGAAAACATGAAGCTAGTTACACTTAGCACCATACTTTTTTGCAAAAAAACTTTTTTGGTTTCTAATTCACCAAAACTGCTTTAAATCATGCCTTCAGCAGCCCAAATAACAACCAACATAAAAGTAATGTTGTGGGGTGCATTATGTGGAAGCTACAAGCAATACAGTATTTGGATGAAAACATGAAGCTAGTTACACTTAGCACCATACTTTTTTGCAAAAAAACTTTTTTTGTTTCTAATTCACCAAAACTGCTTTAAATCATGCCTTCAGCAGCCCAAATAACAACCAACATAAAAGTAATGTTGTGGGATGCAGTATGTGGAAGCTACACGCAATACAGTATTTGGATGAAAACATGAAGCTATCTACACCTAGCACCATCCTTTTTTGCAAAAAACTTTTTTTGTTTCTAATTCACCAAAACTGCTTTAAATCATGCCTTCAGCAGCCCAAATAACAACCAACATAAAAGTAATGTTGTGGGATGCAGTATGTGGAAGCTACAAGCAATACAGTATTTGTATGAAAACATGAAGCTATCTACACCTAGCACCATACTTTTTTGCAAAAAAACTTTTTTTGTTTCTAATTCACCAAAACTGCTTTAAATCATGCCTTCAGCAGCCCAAATAACAACCAACATAAAAGTAATGTTGTGGGGTGCAGTATGTGGAAGCTACAAGCAATACAGTATTTGGATGAAAACATGAAGCTATTAACACTTAGCACCATACTTTTTTGCAAAAAAACTTTTTTTGTTTCTAATTCACCAAAACTGCTTTAAATCATGCCTTCAGCAGCCCAAATAACAACCAACATTAAAGTAATGTTGTGGGGTGCAGTATGTGGAAGCTACAAGCAATACAGTATTTGGATGAAAACATGAAGCTAGTTACACTCTTAGCACCATACTTTTTTGCAAAAAAACTTTTTTTGTTTCTAATTCACCAAAACTGCTTTAAATCATGCCTTCAGCAGCCCAAATAACAACCAACATAAAAGTAATGTTGTGGGATGCAGTATGTGGAAGCTACAAGCAATACAGTATTTGGATGAAAACATGAAGCTATCTACACCTAGCACCATACTTTTTTTTGCAAAAAAACTTTTTTTGTTTCTAATTCACCAAAACTGCTTTAAATCATGCCTTTAGCTGCCCAAATAACAACCAACATTAAAGTAATGTTGTGGGGTGCAGTATGTGGAAGCTACAAGCAATACAGTATTTGGATTAAAACATGAAGCTATCTACTTTTCAAATGATGAAGCTATCTACACCTAGCACCATACTTTTTTGCAAAAAAACTTTTTTTGTTTCTAATTCACCAAAACTGCTTTAAATCATGCCTTCAGCAGCCCAAATAACAACCAACATAAAAGTAATGTTGTGGGGTGCAGTATGTGGAAGCTACAAGCAATACAGTATTTGGATGAAAACATGAAGCTAGTTACACTTAGCACCATACTTTTTTGCAAAAAAACTTTTTTTGTTTCTAATTCACCAAAACTGCTTTGAATCATGCCTTCAGCAGCCCAAATAACAACCAACATAAAAGTAATGTTGTGGGATGCAGTATGTGGAAGCTACAAGCAATACAGTATTTGGATGAAAACATGAAGCTATCTACACCTAGCACCATACTTTTTTGCAAAAAAACTTTTTTTGTTTCTAATTCACCAAAACTGCTTTAAATCATGCCTTCAGCAGCCCAAATAACAACCAACATAAAAGTAATGTTGTGGGGTGCAGTATGTGGAAGCTACAAGCAATACAGTATTTGGATGAAAACATGAAGCTATCTACACCTAGCACCATACTTTTTTGCAAAAAAACTTTTTTTGTTTCTAATTCACCAAAACTGCTTTAAATCATGCCTTCAGCAGCCCAAATAACAACCAACATAAAAAGTAATGTTGTGGGATGCAGTATGTGGAAGCTACATGCAATACAGTATTTGAATGAAAACATGAAGCTATCTACACCTAGCACCATACTTTTTTGCAAAAAAACTTGTTTTGTTTCTAATTCACCAAAACTGCTTTAAATCATGCCTTCAGCAGCCCAAATAACAACCAACATAAAAGTAATGTTGTGGGGTGCAGTATGTGGAAGCTACAAGCAATACAGTATTTGGATGAAAACATGAAGCTATCTACACCTAGCACCATACTTTTTTGCAAAAAAACTTTTTTTGTTTCTAATTCACCAAAACTGCTTTAAATCATGCCTTCAGCAGCCCAAATAACAACCAACATAAAAAGTAATGTTGTGGGATGCAGTATGTGGAAGCTACAAGCAATACAGTATTTGGATGAAAACATGAAGCTAGTTACACTTAGCACCATACTTTTTTGCAAAAAAACTTTTTTTGTTTCTAATTCACCAAAACTGCTTTAAATCATGCCTTCAGCAGCCCAAATGACAACCAACATAAAAGTAATGTTGTGGGGTGCAGTATGTGGAAGCTACAAGCAATACAGTATTTGGATGAAAACATGAAGCTAGTTACACTTAGCACCATACTTTTTTGCAAAAAAACTTTTTTTGTTTCTAATTCACCAAAACTGCTTTAAATCATGCCTTCAGCAGCCCAAATAACAACCAACATAAAAGTAATGTTGTGGGATGCAGTATGTGGAAGCTACACGCAATACAGTATTTGGATGAAAACATGAAGCTATCTACACCTAGCACCATACTTTTTTGCAAAAAAACTTTTTTTGTTTCTAATTCACCAAAACTGCTTTAAATCATGCCTTCAGCAGCCCAAATAACAACCAACATAAAAGTAATGTTGTGGGATGCAGTATGTGGAAGCTACACACAATACAGTATTTGGATGAAAACATGAAGCTATCTACACCTAGCACCATACTTTTTTGCAAAAAAACTTTTTTTGTTTCTAATTCACCAAAACTGCTTTAAATCATGCCTTCAGCAGCCCAAATAACAACCAACATAAAAGTAATGTTGTGGGATGCAGTATGTGGAAGCTACAAGCAATACAGTATTTGGATGAAAACATGAAGCTAGTTACACTTAGCACCATACTTTTTTGCAAAAAAACTTTTTTTGTTTCTAATTCACCAAAACTGCTTTAAATCATGCCTTCAGCAGCCCAAATAACAACCAACATAAAAGTAATGTTGTGGGGTGCAGTATGTGGAAGCTACAAGCAATACAGTATTTGGATGAAAACATGAAGCTAGTTACACTTAGCACCATACTTTTTTGCAAAAAAACTTTTTTTGTTTCTAATTCACCAAAACTGCTTTAAATCATGCCTTCAGCAGCCCAAATAACAACCAACATAAAAGTAATGTTGTGGGGTGCAGTATGTGGAAGCTACAAGCAATACAGTATTTGGATGAAAACATGAAGCTATCTACACCTAGCACCATACTTTTTTGCAAAAAAACTTTTTTTGTTTCTAATTCACCAAAACTGCTTTAAATCATGCCTTCAGCAGCCCAAATAACAACCAACATAAAAAGTAATGTTGTGGGATGCAGTATGTGGAAGCTACATGCAATACAGTATTTGAATGAAAACATGAAGCTATCTACACCTAGCACCATACTTTTTTGCAAAAAAACTTGTTTTGTTTCTAATTCACCAAAACTGCTTTAAATCATGCCTTCAGCAGCCCAAATAACAACCAACATAAAAGTAATGTTGTGGGGTGCAGTATGTGGAAGCTACAAGCAATACAGTATTTGGATGAAAACATGAAGCTAGTTACACTTAGCACCATACTTTTTTGCAAAAAAACTTTTTTTGTTTCTAATTCACCAAAACTGCTTTAAATCATGCCTTCAGCAGCCCAAATAACAACCAACATAAAAGTAATGTTGTGGGATGCAGTATGTGGAAGCTACAAGCAATACAGTATTTGGATGAAAACATGAAGCTAGTAACACTTAGCACCATACTTTTTTGCAAAAAAACTTTTTTTGTTTCTAATTCACCAAAACTGCTTTAAATCATGCCTTCAGCAGCCCAAATAACAACCAACATAAAAGTAATGTTGTGGGATGCAGTATGTGGAAGCTACAAGCAATACAGTATTTGGATGAAAACATGAAGCTAGTAACACTTAGCACCATACTTTTTTGCAAAAAAAACTTTTTTTGTTTCTAATTCACCAAAACTGCTTTAAATCATGCCTTCAGCAGCCCAAATAACAACCAACATAAAAGTAATGTTGTGGGGTGCAGTATGTGGAAGCTACAAGCAATACAGTATTTGGATGAAAACATGAAGCTAGTTACACTTAGCACCATACTTTTTTGGAAAAAAACTTTTTTTGTTTCTAATTCACCAAAACTGCTTTAAATCATGCCTTTAGCAGCCCAAATAACAACCAACATTAAAGTAATGTTGTGGGGTGCAGTATGTGGAAGCTACAAGCAATACAGTATTTGGATGAAAACATGAAGCTAGTTACACTCTTAGCACCATACTTTTTTGCAAAAAAACTTTTTTTGTTTCTAATTCACCAAAACTGCTTTAAATCATGCCTTCAGCAGCCCAAATAACAACCAACATAAAAGTAATGTTGTGGGGTGCAGTATGTGGAAGCTACAAGCAATACAGTATTTGGATGAAAACATGAAGCTAGTTACACTTAGCACCATACTTTTTTGCAAAAAAACTTTTTTTGTTTCTAATTCACCAAAACTGCTTTAAATCATGCCTTCAGCAGCCCAAATAACAACCAACATAAAAGTAATGTTGTGGGGTGCAGTATGTGGAAGCTACACGCAATACAGTATTTGGATGAAAACATGAAGCTATCTACACCTAGCACCATACTTTTTTGCAAAAAAACTTTTTTTGTTTCTAATTCACCAAAACTGCTTTAAATCATGCCTTCAGCAGCCCAAATAACAACCAACATAAAAGTAATGTTGTGGGATGCAGTATGTGGAAGCTACACACAATACAGTATTTGGATGAAAACATGAAGCTATCTACACCTAGCACCATACTTTTTTGCAAAAAAACTTTTTTTGTTTCTAATTCACCAAAACTGCTTTAAATCATGCCTTCAGCAGCCCAAATAACAACCAACATAAAAGTAATGTTGTGTGGTGCAGTATGTGGAAGCTACATACAATACAGTGTTTGGATGAAAACATGAAGCTATCTACACCTAGGACCATACTTTTTTGCAAAAAAACTTTTTTTGTTTCTAATTCACCAAAACTGCTTTAAATCATGCCTTCAGCAGCCCAAATTACAACCAACATAAAAGTAATGTTGTGGGATGCAGTATGTGGAAGCTACACGCAATACAGTATTTGGATGAAAACATGAAGCTATCTACTTTTCAAATAATGAAGCTATCTACACCGAGCACCATACTTTTTTGAAAAAAAACTTTTTTTGTTTCTAATTCACCAAAACTGCTTTAAATCATGCCTTCAGCAGCCCAAATAACAACCAACATAAAAGTAATGTTGTGGGGTGCAGTATGTGGAAGCTACAAGCAATACAGTATTTGGATGAAAACATGAAGCTAGTTACACTTAGCACCATACTTTTTTGCAAAAAAACTTTTTTTGTTTCTAATTCACCAAAACTGCTTTAAATCATGCCTTCAGCAGCCCAAATAACAACCAACATAAAAGTAATGTTGTGGGGTGCAGTATGTGGAAGCTACAAGCAATACAGTATTTGGATGAAAACATGAAGCTAGTTACACCTAGCACCATACTTTTTTGCAAAAAAACTTTTTTTGTTTCTAATTCACCAAAACTGCTTTAAATCATGCCTTCAGCAGCCCAAATAACAACCAACATAAAAGTAATGTTGTGGGGTGCAGTATGTGGAAGCTACAAGCAATACAGTATTTGGATGAAAACATGAAGCTATCTATACCTAGCACCATACTTTTTTGCAAAAAAACTTTTTTTGTTTCTAATTCACCAAAACTGCTTTAAATCATGCCTTCAGCAGCCCAAATAACAACCAACATAAAAGTAATGTTGTGGGGTGCAGTATGTGGAAGCTACAAGCAATACAGTATTTGGATGAAAACATGAAGCTAGTAACACTTAGCACCATACTTTTTTGCAAAAAAACTTTTTTTGTTTCTAATTCACCAAAACTGCTTTAAATCATGCCTTCAGCAGCCCAAATAACAACCAACATAAAAGTAATGTTGTGGGGTGCAGTATGTGGAAGCTACACGCAATACAGTATTTGGATGAAAACATGAAGCTATCTACACCTAGCACCATACTTTTTTGCAAAAAAACTTTTTTTGTTTCTAATTCACCAAAACTGCTTTAAATCATGCCTTCAGCAGCCCAAATAACAACCAACATAAAAGTAATGTTGTGGGGTGCAGTATGTGGAAGCTACAAGCAATACAGTATTTGGATGAAAACATGAAGCTAGTTACACTTAGCACCATACTTTTTTGCAAAAAAACTTTTTTTTGTTTCTAATTCACCAAAACTGCTTTAAATCATGCCTTCAGCAGCCCAAATAACAACCAACATAAAAGTAATGTTGTGGGGTGCAGTATGTGGAAGCTACAAGCAATACAGTATTTGGATGAAAACATGAAGCTAGTTACACTTAGCACCACACTTTTTTGCAAAAAAACTTTTTTTGTTTCTAATTCACCAAAACTGCTTTAAATCATGCCTTCAGCAGCCCAAATAACAACCAACATAAAAGTAATGTTGTGGGGTGCAGTATGTGGAAGCTACAAGCAATACAGTATTTGGATGAAAACATGAAGCTAGTTACACCTAGCACCATACTTTTTTGCAAAAAAAATTTTTTTGTTTCTAATTCACCAAAACTGCTTTAAATCATGCCTTCAGCAGCCCAAATAACAACCAACATAAAAAGTAATGTTGTGGGATGCAGTATGTGGAAGCTACACGCAATACAGTATTTGGATGAAAACATGAAGCTATCTAAACCTAGCACCATACTTTTTTGCAAAAAAACTTTTTTTGTTTCTAATTCACCAAAACTGCTTTAAATCATGCCTTCAGCAGCCCAAATAACAACCAACATAAAAGTAATGTTGTGGGATGCAGTATGTGGAAGCTACACGCAATACAGTATTTGGTTGAAAACATGAAGCTATCTACACCTAGCACCATACTTTTTTGCAAAAAAACTTTTTTTGTTTCTAATTCACCAAAACTGCTTTAAATCATGCCTTTAGCTGCCCAAATAACAACCAACATTAAAGTAATGTTGTCGGGTGCAGTATGTGGAAGCTACAAGCAATACAGTATTTGGATTAAAACATGAAGCTATCTACTTTTCAAATGATGAAGCTATCTACACCTAGCACCATACTTTTTTGCAAAAAAACTTTTTTTGTTTCTAATTCACCAAAACTGCTTTAAATCATGCCTTCAGCAGCCCAAATAACAACCAACATAAAAGTAATGTTGTGGGGTGCAGTATGTGGAAGCTACAAGCAATACAGTATTTGGATTAAAACATGAAGCTATCTACTTTTCAAATGATGAAACTATCTACACTTAGCACCATACTTTTTTGCAAAAAAACTTTTTTTGTTTCTAATTCACCAAAACTGCTTTCAATCATGCCTTCAGCAGCCCAAATAACAACCAACATAAAAGTAATGTTGTGGGGTGCAGTATGTGGAAGCTACAAGCAATACAGTATTTGGATGAAAACATGAAGCTAGTAACACTTAGCACCATACTTTTTTGCAAAAAAACTTTTTTTGTTTCTAATTCACCAAAACTGCTTTAAATCATGCCATCAGCAGCCCAAATAATAACCAACATAAAAGTAATGTTGTGGGATGCAGTATGTGGAAGCTACAAGCAATACAGTATTTGGATGAAAACATGAAGCTGTCTACACCTAGCACCATACTTTTTTGCAAAAAAACTTTTTTTGTTTCTAATTCACCAAAACTGCTTTAAATCATGCCTTCAGCAGCCCAAATAACAACCAACATAAAAGTAATGTTGTGGGATGCAGTATGTGGAAGCTACACGCAATACAGCATTTGGTTGAAAACATGAAGCTATCTACACCTAGCACCATACTTTTTTGCAAAAAAACTTTTTTTTTTCTAATTCACCAAAACTGCTTTAAATCATGCCTTCAGCAGCCCAAATAACAACCAACATAAAAGTAATGTTGTGGGATGCAGTATGTGGAAGCTACAAGCAATACAGTATTTGGATGAAAACATGAAGCTGTCTACACCTAGCACCATACTTTTTTGCCAAAAAACTTTTTTTGTTTCTAATTCACCAAAACTGCTTTAAATCATGCCTTTAGCTGCCCAAATAACAACCAACATTAAAGTAATGTTGTGGGGTGCAGTATGTGGAAGCTACAAGCAATACAGTATTTGGATTAAAACATGAAGCTATCTACTTTTCAAATGATGAAGCTATCTACACCTAGCACCATACTTTTTTGCAAAAAAACTTTTTTTGTTTCTAATTCACCAAAACTGCTTTAAATCATGCCTTCAGCAGCTCAAATAACAACCAACATAAAAGTAATGTTGTGGAGTGCAGTATGTGGAAGCTACAAGCAATACAGTATTTGGATGAAAACATGAAGCTAGTTACACTTAGCACCATACTTTTTTGCAAAAAAACTTTTTTTGTTTCTAATTCACCAAAACTGCTTTAAATCATGCCTTCAGCAGCCCAAATAACAACCAACATAAAAGTAATGTTGTGGGGTGCAGTATGTGGAAGCTACAAGCAATACAGTATTTGGATGAAAACATGAAGCTAGTTACACTTAGCACCATACTTTATTGCAAAAAAACTTTTTTTGTTTCTAATTCACCAAAACTGCTTTAAATCATGACTTCAGCAGCCCAAATAACAACCAACATAAAAAGTAATGTTGTGGGATGCAGTATGTGGAAGCTAAACGCAATACAGTATTTGGATGAAAACATGAAGCTATCTACACCTAGCACCATACTTTTTTGCAAAAAAACTTTTTTTGTTTCTAATTCACCAAAACTGCTTTAAATCATGCCTTCAGCAGCCCAAATAACAACCAACATAAAAGTAATGTTGTGGGATGCAGTATGTGGAAGCTACACGCAATACAGTATTTGGTTGAAAACATGAAGCTATCTACACATAGCACCATACTTTTTTGCAAAAAAACTTTTTTTGTTTCTAATTCACCAAAACTGCTTTAAATCATTCCTTCAGCAGCCCAAATAACAACCAACATAAAAGTAATGTTGTGGGATGCAGTATGTGGAAGCCACACACAATACAGTATTTGGATGAAAACATGAAGCTATCTACACCTAGCACCATACTTTTTTGCAAAAAAACTTTTTTTGTTTCTAATTCACCAAAACTGCTTTAAATCATGCCTTCAGCAGCCCAAATAACAACCAACATAAAAGTAATGTTGTGGGATGCAGTATGTGGAAGCTACAAGCAATACAGTATTTGGATGAAAACATGAAGCTGTCTACACCTAGCACCATACTTTTTTGCCAAAAAACTTTTTTTGTTTCTAATTCACCAAAACTGCTTTAAATCATGCCTTCAGCAGCCCAAATAACAACCAACATAAAAGTAATGTTGTGGGGTGCAGTATGTGGAAGCTACAAGCAATACAGTATTTGGATGAAAACATGAAAACATGAAGCTAGTTACACTTAGCACCATACTTTTTTGCAAAAAAACTTTTTTTGTTTCTAATTCACCAAAACTGCTTTAAATCATGCCTTCAGCAGCCCAAATAACAACCAACATAAACGTAATGTTGTGGGATGCAGTATGTGGAAGCTACAAGCAATACAGTATGTGGATGAAAACATGAAGCTATCTACTTTTCAAATAATGAAGCTATCTACACCTAGCACCATACTTTTTTGCAAAAAAACTTTTTTTGTTTCTACTTCACCAAAACTGCTTTAAATCATGCCTTCAGCAGCCCAAATAACAACCAACATAAAAGTAATGGTGTGGGGTGCAGTATGTGGAAGCTACACGCAATACAGTATTTGGATGAAAACATGAAAACATGAAGCTAGTTACACTTAGCACCATACTTTTTTGCAAAAAAACTTTTTTTGTTTCTAATTCACCAAAACTGCTTTAAATCATGCCTTCAGCAGCCCAAATAACAACCAACATAAAAGTAATGTTGTGGGGTGCAGTATGTGGAAGCTACAAGCAATACAGTATTTGGATGAAAACATGAAGCTATCTACACCTAGCACCATGGTTTTTTGCAAAAAAACTTTTTTTGTTTCTAATTCACCAAAACTGCTTTAAATCATGCCTTCAGCAGCCCAAATGACAACAAACATAAAAGTAATGTTGTGGGGTGCAGTATGTGGAAGCTACAAGCAATACAGTATTTGGATGAAAACATGAAGATATCTACTTTTCAAATAATGAAGCTATCTACACCTAGCACCATACTTTTTTGCAAAAAAACTTTTTTTGTTTCTAATTCACCAAAACTGCTTTAAATCATGCCTTCAGCAGCCCAAATAACAACCAACATAAAAGTAATGTTGTGGGGTGCAGTATGTGGAAGCTACAAGCAATACAGTATTTGGATGAAAACATGAAGATATCTACTTTTCAAATAATGAAGCTATCTACACCTAGCACCATACTTTTTTGCAAAAAAAATTTTTTTGTTTCTAATTCACCAAAACTGCTTTAAATCATGCCTTCAGCAGCCGAAATAACAACCAACATAAAAGTAATGTTGTGGGGTGCAGTATGTGGAAGCTACAAGCAATACAGTATTTGGATGAAAACATGAAGATATCTACTTTTCAAATAATGAAGCTATCTACACCTAGCACCATAGTTTTTTGCAAAAAAACTTTTTTTGTTTCTAATTCACCAAAACTGCTTTAAATCATGCCGTCAGCAGCCCAAATAACAACAAACATAAAAGTAATGTTGTGGGATGCAGTATGTGGAAGCTACAAGCAATACAGTATTTGGATGAAAACATGAAGCTATCTACTTTTCAAATAATGAAGCTATCTACACCGAGCACCATACTTTTTTGAAAAAAAACTTTTTTTGTTTCGAATTCACCAAAACTGCTTTAAATCATGCCTTCAGCAGCCCAAATAACAACCAACATAAAAGTAATGTTGTGGGGTGCAGTATGTGGAAGCTACAAGCAATACAGTATTTGGATGAAAACATGAAGCTAGTTACACTTAGCACCATACTTTTTTGCAAAAAAACTTTTTTTGTTTCTAATTCACCAAAACTGCTTTAAATCATGCCTTCAGCAGCCCAAATAACAACCAACATAAAAGTAATGTTGTGGGGTGCAGTATGTGGAAGCTACAAGCAATACAGTATTTGGATGAAAACATGAAGCTATCTATACCTAGCACCATACTTTTTTGCAAAAAAACTTTTTTTGTTTCTAATTCACCAAAACTGCTTTAAATCATGCCTTCAGCAGCCCAAATAACAACCAACATAAAAGTAATGTTGTGGGGTGCAGTATGTGGAAGCTACAAGCAATACAGTATTTGGATGAAAACATGAAGCTAGTAACACTTAGCACCATACTTTTTTGCAAAAAAACTTTTTTTGTTTCTAATTCACCAAAACAGCTTTAAATCATGCCTTCAGCAGCCCAAATAACAACCAACATAAAAGTAATGTTGTGGGGTGCAGTATGTGGAAGCTACACGCAATACAGTATTTGGATGAAAACATGAAGCTATCTACACCTAGCACCATACTTTTTTGCAAAAAAACTTTTTTTGTTTCTAATTCACCAAAACTGCTTTAAATCATGCCTTCAGCAGCCCAAATAACAACCAACATAAAAGTAATGTTGTGGGGTGCAGTATGTGGAAGCTACAAGCAATACAGTATTTGGATGAAAACATGAAGCTAGTTACACTTAGCACCATACTTTTTTGCAAAAAAACTTTTTTTGTTTCTAATTCACCAAAACTGCTTTAAATCATGCCTTCAGCAGCCCAAATAACAACCAACATAAAAGTAATGTTGTGGGGTGCAGTATGTGGAAGCTACAAGCAATACAGTATTTGGATGAAAACATGAAGCTAGTTACACTTAGCACCATACTTTTTTGCAAAAAAACTTTTTTTGTTTCTAATTCACCAAAACTGCTTTAAATCATGCCTTCAGCAGCCCAAATAACAACCAACATAAAAAGTAATGTTGTGGGATGCAGTATGTGGAAGCTACACGCAATACAGTATTTGGATGAAAACATGAAGCTATCTACACCTAGCACCATACTTTTTTGCAAAAAAACTTTTTTTCTTTCTAATTCACCAAAACTGCTTTAAATCATGCCTTCAGCAGCCCAAATAACAACCAACATAAAAGTAATGTTGTGGGATGCAGTATGTGGAAGCTACACGCAATACAGTATTTGGATGAAAACATGAAGCTATCTACACATAGCACCATACTTTTTTGCAAAAAAACTTTTTTTGTTTCTAATTCACCAAAACTGCTTTAAATCATGCCTTCAGCAGCCCAAATAACAACCAACATAAAAGTAATGTTGTGGGATGCAGTATGTGGAAGCCACACACAATACAGTATTTGGATGAAAACATGAAGCTATCTACACCTAGCACCATACTTTTTTGCAAAAAAACTTTTTTTGTTTCTAATTCACCAAAACTGCTTTAAATCATGCCTTCAGAAGCCCAAATAACAACCAACATAAAAGTAATGTTGTGGGATGCAGTATGTGGAAGCTACAAGCAATACAGTATTTGGATGAAAACATGAAGCTGTCTACACCTAGCACCATACTTTTTTGCCAAAAAACTTTTTTTGTTTCTAATTCACCAAAACTGCTTTAAATCATGCCTTTAGCTGCCCAAATAACAACCAACATTAAAGTAATGTTGTGGGGTGCAGTATGTGGAAGCTACAAGCAATACAGTATTTGGATTAAAACATGAAGCTATCTACTTTTCAAATGATGAAGCTATCTACACCTAGCACCATACTTTTTTGCAAAAAAACTTTTTTTGTTTCTAATTCACCAAAACTGCTTTAAATCATGCCTTCAGCAGCCCAAATAACAACCAACATAAAAGTAATGTTGTGGGGTGCAGTATGTGGAAGCTACAAGCAATACAGTATTTGGATGAAAACATGAAGCTAGTTACACTTAGCACCATACTTTTTTGCAAAAAAACTTTTTTTGTTTCTAATTCACCAAAACTGCTTTAAATCATGCCTTCAGCAGCCCAAATAACAACCAACATAAAAGTAATGTTGTGGGGTGCAGTATGTGGAAGCTACAAGCAATACAGTATTTGGATGAAAACATGAAGCTAGTTACACTTAGCACCATACTTTTTTGCAAAAAAACTTTTTTTGTTTCTAATTCACCAAAACTGCTTTAAATCATGCCTTCAGCAGCCCAAATAACAACCAACATAAAAAGTAATGTTGTGGGATGCAGTATGTGGAAGCTACACGCAATACAGTATTTGGATGAAAACATGAAGCTATCTACACCTAGCACCATACTTTTTTGCAAAAAAACTTTTTTTGTTTCTAATTCACCAAAACTGCTTTAAATCATGCCTTCAGCAGCCCAAATAACAACCAACATAAAAGTAATGTTGTGGGATGCAGTATGTGGAAGCTACACACAATACAGTATTTGGATGAAAACATGAAGCTATCTATACCTAGCACCATACTTTTTTGCAAAAAAACTTTTTTTGTTTCTAATTCACCAAAACTGCTTTAAATCATGCCTTCAGCAGCCCAAATAACAACCAACATAAAAGTAATGTTGTGGGATGCAGTATGTGGAAGCTACAAGCAATACAGTATTTGGATGAAAACATGAAGCTATCTACACCTAGCACCATACTTTTTTGCAAAAAAACTTTTTTTGTTTCTAATTCACCAAAACTGCTTTAAATCATGCCTTTAGCTGCCCAAATAACAACCAACATTAAAGTAATGTTGTGGGATGCAGTATGTGGAAGCTACAAGCAATACAGTATTTGGATGAAAACATGAAGCTATCTACACCTAGCACCATACTTTTTTGCAAAAAAACTTTTTTTGTTTCTAATTCACCAAAACTGCTTTAAATCATGCCTTTAGCTGCCCAAATAACAACCAACATTAAAGTAATGTTGTGGGGTGCAGTATGTGGAAGCTACAAGCAATACAGTATTTGGATTAAAACATGAAGCTATCTACTTTTCAAATGATGAAGCTATCTACACCTAGCACCATACTTTTTTGCAAAAAAACTTTTTTTGTTTCTAATTCACCAAAACTGCTTTAAATCATGCCTTCAGCAGCCCAAATAACAACCAACATAAAAGTAATGTTGTGGGGTGCAGTATGTGGAAGCTACAAGCAATACAGTATTTGGATGAAAACATGAAGCTAGTTACACTTAGCACCATACTTTTTTGCAAAAAAACTTTTTTTGTTTCTAATTCACCAAAACTGCTTTAAATCATGCCTTCAGCAGCCCAAATAACAACCAACATAAAAGTAATGTTGTGGGGTGCAGTATGTGGAAGCTACAAGCAATACAGTATTTGGATGAAAACATGAAGCTAGTTACACCTAGCACCATACTTTTTTGCAAAAAAACTTTTTTTGTTTCTAATTCACCAAAACTGCTTTAAATCATGCCTTCAGCAGCCCAAATAACAACCAACATAAAAGTAATGTTGTGGGATGCAGTATGTGGAAGCTACACGCAATACAGTATTTGGATGAAAACATGAAGCTATCTACACCTAGCACCATACTTTTTTGCAAAAAACTTTTTTTGTTTCTAATTCACCAAAACTGCTTTAAATCATGCCTTCAGCAGCCCAAATAACAACCAACATAAAAGTAATGTTGTGGGGTGCAGTATGTGGAAGCTACAAGCAATACAGTATTTGGATGAAAACATGAAGCTAGTTACACTTAGCACCATACTTTTTTGCAAAAAAACTTTTTTTGTTTCTAATTCACCAAAACTGCTTTAAATCATGCCTTCAGCAGCCCAAATAACAACCAACATAAAAGTAATGTTGTGGGGTGCAGTATGTGGAAGCTACAAGCAATACAGTATTTGGATGAAAACATGAAGCTAGTTACACTTGGCACCATACTTTTTTGCAAACAAACTTTTTTTTGTTTCTAATTCACCAAAACTGCTTTAAATCATGCCTTCAGCAGCCCAAATAACAACCAACATAAAAGTAATGTTGTGGGGTGCAGTATGTGGAAGCTACAAGCAATACAGTATTTGGATGAAAACATGAAGCTAGTTACACTTAGCACCATACTTTTTTGCAAAAAAACTTTTTTTGTTTCTAATTCACCAAAACTGCTTTAAATCATGCCTTCAGCAGCCCAAATAACAACCAACATAAAAGTAATGTTGTGGGGTGCAGTATGTGGAAGCTACAAGCAATACAGTATTTGGATGAAAACATGAAGCTAGTTACACTTAGCACCATACTTTTTTGCAAAAAAACTTTTTTTGTTTCTAATTCACCAAAACTGCTTTAAATCATGCCTTCAGCAGCCCAAATAACAACCAACATAAAAGTAATGTTGTGGGGTGCAGTATGTGGAAGCTACAAGCAATACAGTATTTGGATGAAAACATGAAGCTAGTTACACCTAGCACCATACTTTTTTGCAAAAAAACTTTTTTTGTTTCTAATTCACCAAAACTGCTTTAAATCATGCCTTCAGCAGCCCAAATAACAACCAACATAAAAAGTAATGTTGTGGGATGCAGTATGTGGAAGCTACACGCAATACAGTATTTGAATGAAAACATGAAGCTATCTACACCTAGCACCATACTTTTTTGCAAAAAAACTTTTTTTGTTTCTAATTCACCAAAACTGCTTTAAATCATGCCTTCAGCAGCCCAAATAACAACCAACATAAAAGTAATGTTGTGGGGTGCAGTATGTGGAAGCTACAAGCAATACAGTATTTGGATTAAAACATGAAGCTATCTACTTTTCAAATGATGAAGCTATCTACACCTAGCACCATACTTTTTTGCAAAAAAACTTTTTTTGTTTCTAATTCACCAAAACTGCTTTAAATCATGCCTTCAGCAGCCCAAATAACAACCAACATAAAAGTAATGTTGTGGGGTGCAGTATGTGGAAGCTACAAGCAATACAGTATTTGGATGAAAACATGAAGCTAGTTACACTTAGCACCATACTTTTTTGCAAAAAAACTTTTTTTGTTTCTAATTCACCAAAACTGCTTTAAATCATGCCTTCAGCAGCCCAAATAACAACCAACATAAAAGTAATGTTGTGGGATGCAGTATGTGGAAGCTACACGCAATACAGTATTTGGATGAAAACATGAAGCTAGTTACACTTAGCACCATACTTTTTTGCAAAAAAACTTTTTTTGTTTCTAATTCACCAAAACTGCTTTAAATCATGCCTTCAGCAGCCCAAATAACAACCAACATAAAAGTAATGTTGTGGGATGCAGTATGTGGAAGCTACACGCAATACAGTATTTGGATGAAAACATGAAGCTATCTACACCTAGCACCATACTTTTTTGCAAAAAAACTTTTTTTGTTTCTAATTCACCAAAACTGCTTTAAATCATGCCTTCAGCAGCCCAAATAACAACCAACATAAAAGTAATGTTGTGGGGTGCAGTATGTGGAAGCTACACACAATACAGTATTTGGATGAAAACATGAAGCTATCTACACCTAGCACCATACTTTTTTGCAAAAAAACTTTTTTTGTTTCTAATTCACCAAAACTGCTTTAAATCATGCCTTTAGCTGCCCAAATAACAACCAACATTAAAGTAATGTTGTGGGGTGCAGTATGTGGAAGCTACAAGCAATACAGTATTTGGATTAAAACATGAAGCTATCTACTTTTCAAATGATGAAGCTATCTACACCTAGCACCATACTTTTTTGCAAAAAACTTTTTTTGTTTCTAATTCACCAAAACTGCTTTAAATCATGCCTTCAGCAGCCCAAATAACAACCAACATAAAAGTAATGTTGTGGGGTGCAGTATGTGGAAGCTACAAGCAATACAGTATTTGGATGAAAACATGAAGCTATCTACACCTAGCACCATACTTTTTTGCAAAAAAACTTTTTTTGTTTCTAATTCACCAAAACTGCTTTAAATCATGCCTTCAGCAGCCCAAATAACAACCAACATTAAAGTAATGTTGTGGGGTGCAGTATGTGGAAGCTACAAGCAATACAGTATTTGGATGAAAACATGAAGCTAGTTACACTTAGCACCATACTTTTTTGCAAAAAAACTTTTTTTGTTTCTAATTCACCAAAACTGCTTTAAATCATGCCTTCAGCAGCCCAAATAACAACCAACATAAAAGTAATGTTGTGGGGTGCAGTATGTGGAAGCTACAAGCAATACAGTATTTGGATGAAAACATGAAGCTAGTTACACTTAGCACCATACTTTTTTGCAAAAAAACTTTTTTTGTTTCTAATTCACCAAAACTGCTTTAAATCATGCCTTCAGCAGCCCAAATAACAACCAACATAAAAGTAATGTTGTGGGATGCAGTATGTGGAAGCTACACGCAATACAGTATTTGGTTGAAAACATGAAGCTATCTACACCTAGCACCATACTTTTTTGCAAAAAAACTTTTTTTGTTTCTAATTCACCAAAACTGCTTTAAATCATGCCTTCAGCAGCCCAAATAACAACCAACATAAAAAGTAATGTTGTGGGATGCAGTATGTGGAAGCTACACGCAATACAGTGTTTGGATGAAAACATGAAGCTATCTACACCTAGCACCATACTTTTTTGCAAAAAACTTTTTTTGTTTCTAATTCACCAAAACTGCTTTAAATCATGCCTTCAGCAGCCCAAATAACAACCAACATAAAAGTAATGTTGTGGGATGCAGTTTGTGGAAGCTACGGGGGCGTGGCTTGACCATCGAGTGAGATGGCAGCATAGTGCAAGAGCTCTGTGAGGATTTGGGCTTTTTTCATTAAAAAAAACAGCATTCAACTGTGGACCCGTTCCAGAATCGAACTACTATTGGACTGATTGGAAGATGCAAAAGCAGAAGTTTTCAACCAAAACTTCGGGTGCCTCGAAACCTGTGGAAAAGCTCGTGATTGAAGACACTGAGTCCCCACGTAAGAAACAGGCTAAGATGGGTGAGGAGTTTGAGAAATCAGGTATGACTGTTACGGAACCTCGATTAATTAAGCTGCTTACGGATCTCAGGAATGGGATTCGTGATGATTTGATGAAAGAGATTTCCGTTGTTAAGAAGGATATAAACGAACTGGACATTCGTGTGGATCGCACTGAACAGGCTCTTGGTCTGCAGAGGAACACACATTTAGAGTTAGAAAAGCGTGTGGATCTGCTTGAACACCAACTCGAGCTAAGTAAACTGAAAATTGCTGATTTGGAAGATCGTAGTAGGCGCAATAATATACGGATCAGAAATATACCTGAATCCATACAAAATCAAGATCTAGGCGCATATGTTAAAAAAATTATTGGCTCAGTTCTGAAAAATCGTGCTGAACCAGAGATTTTGATTGACCGATGCCATCGGCTGCCGAAGTCCAACCGAGCTCCTAGGGAGGCTGCAAGGGACACTATAGCACGATTACATTTCTTCCATGTTAAGGATGAGTTCCGGGTGCTAATCTCTGTGAGGAGTATACAAACCTCAAATTCTTTCAAGATTTTTCTGCTTCCACTATGTCACGAAGAAAAGATTTTCAATTTCTTACAAGGGAATTACAAGCTCTGAATATCCGATACAGATGGGGATTCCCTGTTAAAGTTTTATTTAGGCATGATGGTCAGAACTATGTTATAACATCACCGGAAGAGGGAAAGGATTTTTTACAAATATTTTCGCCAAGACGTCACGAATCTAAGGGACAAAGATTTGATCGCAGAATGCATACCAAAATTGCAGAAGCTGCAGCTATATTGGATGAAGGAGCCATTATTGCGGAGTAATAGGTTTGATTTATTGATATGTGCTCTATACATATAGACATTGATTTTTTTTCCGTGTTTTTCTATTTTTTGTTTTCTTTTTGCAAGTTGATGGCGCTGACTGGGCGTGCCACACCTATTTCAAATCTCTGGAATTTCCTTATTCCTCTATTGTTCTCAGGAGTAAACAACCGGAACTTCTTTGTTAAATAAACATTGCAGTATCTCTGCAGGAGCATGGATATGTTGTTAAGAAACACTGCTACAGGGACACCGCCAAGCTATTGTTTTAAAACTATCCATATATTTTTGAGGTCTTTTTTTAACTGTCTTAATTCGAACTGGCTACTTGTTGATAATGTTTCTTTTTTATTATTTATTTCCATTTTTATTTGTTTTCTTTTGTTTCTATTTTTTTTCTTATATGTGTGGGTCTTTAATAGATTTCTTTTATTTTTTATTTTTTTCATTCGTTTTTATGCAACGTTATTAATTATTACATTATCCCTGTCCTCACTGTTCTCTCGCTACCACCCCAACAGTAAGGCCTTTTTTTTTACCATCAATGGAGAGGAGTATATTTTTAATTTCTTTTTACTCCTCTCTTTGGGCCTATTTTTTTATCTTTGGTATATATTTTATTTGTTCCAAATTTAGTTGGTTCCCCATTAGGAAGGGAATCATTTCTTTTTTAGTTTTGTTGTTTTTCCCCTACCCATTTGTAATCAATGGAAGCTCTTGTGTGATACTTCTTATTTTGTTTCTTTTGGTTCTCTCGCTGTGCGTGCTTGTACCTCCTTTACAATACCCTTTCAGGTTTTTAAAATTTGATGTGTTAGGCCCAATCCCTTTATTTTGTGTTTTAGCCATTCACAGTCTTGTGTTCATTTTTGATGTTCCTTATAATCAATGGTATTGAAAATAATGTCCTTTAATGTTAAGGGATTGGGCTCTTTTCATAAAAGAAGGCTGTTGTTGAAGGAGGCTAGGGAGAAGCGTGTAGATGTTTTGTGCATACAGGAGTCCCACTTTAAAAATGATTTTAATCCCCACATTTTTGCTAGGTATTATCCCATTCAATTTCATTCTAAGTTTTCTTCAAAGGCTAGGGGAACTTCTATTTTTTTTAACAAATCATTGGCTATCAAGACTTTGACAACTATTATTGATCCTGACGGTAGATATGTGTTATGGGTGGGTAAAGTGAATAACGTAGATTATTCCATTTTCAACGTTTATTTTCCAACGAGTTCCCAATTTCAATATTTGAAAAACGTTATGCAAACAGCTCTTGATGAATGTAGGGGGAGAGTGATTGTTTGTGGTGATACTAATTTCGTATTGGACCCTGAAAGTGATGTCTCGAGGGAGGAATCCTCTTCCAATTCAAATTCTTATATGTCCACTGCAAAGAGGTGCTCCAAATTGTTGCAATCCAAATGTTACTATGATGTGTGGCGTCTCCTACATCCTAATGAAAGAGATTATACTTTTTACTCAGCTGGCCACAATATGTACTCTCGTATCGATCGCTTTCTAGTGCCTGAAAATATGTTAGCTTTCATTGAGAAAGCTGAAATTTTAGATTTTAAATGGTCGGATCATGCTCCTATTACTCTGGGTATTCATGAAACAATACCACATGTTCCTTATAGACCTTGGAGACTGAATGATTTCATTTTGAATAACATAGATGAAAAAATCTTGGCTGAAAAAACGTTATCTTCATATTTTGAAGAAAACATTACTGAAGATATTCCATATTCTACTATTTGGAATGCTCATAAGGCTGTGTTAAGAGGACATTTTATTCAGAGAAATTCTTATATTAGGAAAACATCGTCTGCAAATGTTAAAACTTTGGAGAAAGAATTATATAATTTAAATTTAGCAAATAAGTTAGGCCCTTCTTTCTCTGTTTCAGCTTTAATTAAAGACGTGAAAACAAAATTGGATAAACTTAATTTGGAAAAGACTGCTAAAACTTTACGATCTTTAAAAATGTCATTTTACTCAAAGGGTAATAAAGCCTCTAATTTATTAGCGAATAAATTAAAACAAAAAACTATACAATCTAGAATAGCTTATATATTGGATGATTCTGGCCAGAAAATTTTACATCCTAGGGACATATCTAATTCTTTTGCTGCATATTATAAGTCACTTTATAACCTTAAAGATTCCCCTCTGGAAACGCAACCAACCTCTGCTAAAATAACTGAATTTTTGGATAAAACTAATCTCCCTAGAATCCCTGATTTTCATGTTGAATTTCTTGAGTCGGACATTTCTTTGGAGGAGGTGCTTCAAGCTATTAAAGATACTCCATCTGGTAAGGCACCGGGTCCTGATGGTTTTTCTGCTCTATACTATCACAAATTTAAAAATATCTTATTGCCACATTTAACGAAATTGTTTAACGAATATTGGAAAAATGGCTATATTCCTGATGAATCCCTGTGTGCCCAAATTTCTACTCTACCTAAACCCGGGAAGGAACCTGATAGGTGTTCCAATTTTAGGCCCATTTCCCTAATTAATAATGACACCAAATTATACTCGAAAATATTAGCTAATCGTATCTCAAATTTATTGCCTCTGCTTGTTCATAATGATCAAGTAGGTTTTATTCCCAGACGTCAAGCAACAGACAATACGAGACGTTTTATTAATTTGATCTCATATATTCAAAAATCTAAACACCCCTCTTTATTTTTATCACTCGATGCTGAAAAGGCATTTGATAGGGTCCATTGGGGATATTTGGAAGATGTTTTGATTCGGTTTGGGTTCCCAGCTGCTTTGAGAAAAGCTATTTTTGCTTTGTATCAGAAGCCTACTGCAAAAGTGCTGGCCTCTGGAGTTTTGTCCGACTCATTCTCGTTATCCAATGGGACTAGGCAGGGTTGCCCTTTGTCACCTTTACTTTTTGCTTTAGCTATTGAGCCTTTGACTGAGGCAATAAGAGTTGATAGTAATATTCAGGGTGTTACAATAGATGGAGATACTCACAAATTGGGTTTATTTGCAGACGATGTAATTCTTACGTTAAGTGATCCAGCTACTTCTATGGGTCATTTATTTTCTCTTCTTAGAGAATTTCGTGAAGTGTCCTTTTATAAAATTAATGATAGCAAAACACAGGCATTACCATTCCATATAAAGAGGAATGATTTGACTGCTCTTAAAAGATCGTATTACTTTGACTGGAGGAAGAGCTTTATTTCCTATTTAGGCATTAATTTATGTAAAAATTTAAAACATATGTATGCTTACAATTTAAAGACTTTTTGGCCCTCTTTGCTACTGGATCTTGAGAGGTGGGACAATCTTGAGATTTCATGGTTGGGTAGAATACACTCCATTAAGATGGTTATTCTCCCTAAGATTTTGTATTTTTTAAGAGCCATACCTTTAAGTGTGCCTATTTCTTTTTTTGATTCGGTGCATTCTGCCCTCATGAAGTTTATATGGAGGAAGAAGCCTAGCAGAGTCAAATTTACCACTTTGACTAATTCTAGAGACAATTTCCGATTGGGGGTGCCAGATTTTAGGAATTATTATTATGCATCGAATGCGTCTAGCGCTTTCAAATTTAATTTGGACAGGGATTGGCCTAGATGGCTTATTATGGAAATTAATAAACTAAAACCTTTTTGTATAAAAGATGTTTTATGGGTTTCACATTCTAATCGGCCCAGGTTTACAAATATGTACCCCTCAACTAAATTGGCTATACTCTCTTGGGATAGATTATTTAATAAACTACCAGG
The DNA here is from genome assembly GCF_027358695.1 of Spea bombifrons. Classification (NCBI taxonomy): domain Eukaryota; kingdom Metazoa; phylum Chordata; class Amphibia; order Anura; family Pelobatidae; genus Spea; species Spea bombifrons. Next base: position 43,591,822 of record NC_071091.1, read on the forward strand.
ATCTATTACTTGGTCCAGGGCGATGTCACTTGGTTCCTTGAGATATGTTCTTCCAGACCTAGATATAGATTACTGGAATGGCAAACATATTTTTTCTATTAATGATTTCTTTAAGAATAATTCGGCTCTATCATTTCCAAAATTACAAAAAAATATAATTTAGATGCTGACAGGCAATGTGATTATGACTTCATTCTTCAAATTATTCAAGAACGATTTAATATATCTGATTTTGATGTGGATCAGTCTCATTTAGCTTTGACTGATATAGAGACAGTTTATATTAATGCCCCGGACCTGACAGGTACTATCTCATTGTGTTACTCTTCCCTCTCCTCGAAGGTTTCAGAAAAACTTAAATTTTTATCGGCCTGGGAAGAAGAATTAGGTAAAACATACGATCTAGCTGTCTGGAATGATGTGTTCTCGGGACTAAGGGGCATAACACAATGCGCACAACATTTTGAAAATCATTTTAAGCTAATATACAGATGGTACCTGACCCCGGAAAGGCTTTTTCGCATGAAGATGACTACAAGTTTTAAATGTTGGAGAGGCTGTAATGGCCCATGTAATCTCCTTCATATTTTTTGGGATTGTCCATTAATTAAACCTATGTGGGACTCTTTATTACCAATAATTAGGCTTATAAATAGCGAGATTGAGGTACTTGGGCCAGAACTATGTATTTTTAAACATTTTCCATCTGATTTGCCTAAAATAGATAAGATCATCATAGGTCATTTGCTGATTGCAGCTACTATCCTTATCCCTAAGTATTGGAAAACAGGAGTTGTTCCGACTATAAAAGAAATCTTGTATATGACTTTGGAGAATAAATCTTATGAATCTTCCATTAGGCCACCCTCAGCTTTTAAAACACAACTTTTATTTTTTTGGGACACCTGGGAAGAGAAAATTAGAAAGAAATTTTTACTTTAGTTTATCTTTTTTGTTCCTTTAAATTATTATTTTTTTAATTTTACATTTCTGCACGCTTCTTCTTAATCTTTCATCAATATGTATTTTTTTTATATGGCGAGATAACTTTGGTTAAAGTGAAGACAGAGACTTCCGGATTGAAGATTTTAATAATTTACATTTCCATTTTACCCCCCTGTTTTTTCCCCCCTTGTTTTTTTTTTCTCTCTTTCGAGTGATAATTGTTGTGACTACTATTTCCCAATTCTATGGTTTCAATTTGAATTATTATTGTACACTGTATATTGTATGTGCTGTTTGATGTTATAATTACATTTACTTTTGTTTTGTATTTTATAAAACTGTAATAAAAAATATTTGAAAAGTATGTGGAAGCTACAAGCAATACAGTATTTGGATGAAAACATGAAGCTATCTACACCTAGCACCATACTTTTTTGCAAAAAAACTTTTTTTGTTTCTAATTCACCAAAACTGCTTTAAATCATGCCTTTAGCTGCCCAAATAACAACCAACATTAAAGTAATGTTGTGGGGTGCAGTATGTGGAAGCTACAAGCAATACAGTATTTGGATGAAAACATGAAGCTAGTTACACTTAGCACCATACTTTTTTGCAAAAAAACTTTTTTTGTTTCTAATTCACCAAAACTGCTTTAAATCATGCCTTTAGCTGCCCAAATAACAACCAACATTAAAGTAATGTTGTGGGGTGCAGTAAGTGGAAGCTACAAGCAATACAGTATTTGGATTAAAACATGAAGCTATCTACTTTTCAAATGATGAAGCTATCTACACCTAGCACCATACTTTTTTGCAAAAAAACTTTTTTTGTTTCTAATTCACCAAAACTGCTTTAAATCATGCCTTCAGCAGCCCAAATAACAACCAACATAAAAGTAATGTTGTGGGGTGCAGTATGTGGAAGCTACAAGCAATACAGTATTTGGATGAAAACATGAAGCTAGTAACACTTAGCACCATACTTTTTTGCAAAAAAACTTTTTTTGTTTCTAATTCACCAAAACTGCTTTAAATCATGCCTTTAGCAGCCCAAATAACAACCAACATTAAAGTAATGTTGTGGGGTGCAGTATGTGGAAGCTACAAGCAATACAGTATTTGGATGAAAACATGAAGCTAGTTACAATTAGCACCATACTTTTTTGCAAAAAAACTTTTTTTGTTTCTAATTCACCAAAACTGCTTTAAATCATGCCTTTAGCTGTCCAAATAACAACCAACATTAAAGTAATGTTGTGGGGTGCAGTATGTGGAAGCTACAAGCAATACAGTATTTGGATTAAAACATGAAGCTATCTACTTTTCAAATGATGAAGCTATCTACACCTAGCACCATACTTTTTTGCAAAAAAACTTTTTTTGTTTCTAATTCACCAAAACTGCTTTAAATCATGCCTTCAGCAGCCCAAATAACAACCAACATAAAAGTAATGTTGTGGGGTGCAGTATGTGGAAGCTACACGCAATACAGTATTTGGATGAAAACATGAAGCTAGTTACACTTAGCACCATACTTTTTTGCAAAAAAACTTTTTTTGTTTCTAATTCACCAAAACTGCTTTAAATCATGCCTTCAGCAGCCCAAATAACAACCAACATAAAAGTAATGTTGTGGGGTGCAGTATGTGGAAGCTACAAGCAATACAGTATTTGGATGAAAACATGAAGCTAGTTACACTTAGCACCATACTTTTTTGCAAAAAAACTTTTTTTGTTTCTAATTCACCAAAACTGCTTTAAATCATGCCTTCAGCAGCCCAAATAACAACCAACATAAAAAGTAATGTTGTGGGATGCAGTATGTGGAAGCTACACGCAATACAGTATTTGGATGAAAACATGAAGCTATCTACACCTAGCACCATACTTTTTTGCAAAAAAACTTTTTTTGTTTCTAATTCACCAAAACTGCTTTAAATCATGCCTTCAGCAGCCCAAATAACAACCAACATAAAAGTAATGTTGTGGGATGCAGTATGTGGAAGCTACACGCAATACAGTATTTGGTTGAAAACATGAAGCTATCTACACCTAGCACCATACTTTTTTGCAAAAAAACTTTTTTTGTTTCTAATTCACCAAAACTGCTTTAAATCATGCCTTCAGCAGCCCAAATAACAACCAACATAAAAGTAATGTTGTGGGATGCAGTATGTGGAAGCTACACGCAATACAGTATTTGGATGAAAACATGAAGCTATCTACACCTAGCACCATACTTTTTTGCAAAAAAACTTTTTTTGTTTCTAATTCACCAAAACTGCTTTAAATCATGCCTTCAGCAGCCCAAATAACAACCAACATAAAAGTAATGTTGTGGGGTGCAGTATGTGGAAGCTACAACCAATACAGTATTTGGATTAAAACATGAAGCTATCTACTTTTCACATGATGAAGCTATCTACACCTAGCACCATACTTTTTTGCAAAAAAACTTTTTTTGTTTCTAATTCACCAAAACTGCTTTAAATCATGCCTTCAGCAGCCCAAATAACAACCAACATAAAAGTAATGTTGTGGGGTGCAGTATGTGGAAGCTACAAGCAATACAGTATTTGGATGAAAACATGAAGCTAGTTACACTTAGCACCATACTTTTTTGCAAAAAACTTTTTTTGTTTCTAATTCACCAAAACTGCTTTAAATCATGCCTTCAGCAGCCCAAATAACAACCAACATAAAAGTAATGTTGTGGGGTGTAGTATGTGGAAGCTACAAGCAATACAGTATTTGGATGAAAACATGAAGCTAGTTACACTTAGCACCATACTTTTTTGCAAAAAAACTTTTTTTGTTTCTAATTCACCAAAACTGCTTTAAATCATGCCTTCAGCAGCCCAAATAACAACCAACATAAAAAGTAATGTTGTGGGATGCAGTATGTGGAAGCTACGGGGGCGTGGCTTGACCATCGAGTGAGATGGCAGCATAGTGCAAGAGCTCTGTGAGGATTTGGGCTTTTTTCATTAAAAAAACAGCATTCAACTGTGGACCCGTTCCAGAATCGAACTACTATTGGACTGATTGGAAGATGCAAAAGCAGAAGTTTTCAACCAAAACTTCGGGTGCCTCGAAACCTGTGGAAAAGCTCGTGATTGAAGACACTGAGTCCCCACGTAAGAAACAGGCTAAGATGGGTGAGGAGTTTGAGAGATCAGGTATGACTGTTACGGAACCTCGATTAATTAAGCTGCTTACGGATCTCAGGAATGGGATTCGTGATGATTTGATGAAAGAGATTTCCGTTATTAAGAAGGATATAAACGAACTGGACATTCGTGTGGATCGTACTGAACAGGCTCTTGGTCTGCAGAGGAACTCACATTTAGAGTTAGAAAAGCGTGTGGATCTGCTTGAACACCAACTCGAGCTAAGTAAACTAAAAATTGCTGATTTGGAAGATCGTAGTAGGCGCAATAATATACGGATCAGAAATATACCTGAATCCATACAAAATCAAGATCTAGGCGCATATGTTAAAAAAATTATTGGCTCAGTTCTGAAAAATCGTGCTGAACCAGAGATTTTGATTGACCGATGCCATCGGCTGCCGAAGTCCAACCGAGCTCCTAAGGAGGCTGCAAGGGACACTATAGCACGATTGCATTTCTTCCATGTTAAGGATGAGTTCCTGACTGCTGTGAGAACGGGTGCTAATCTCTGTGAGGAGTATACAAACCTCAAATTCTTTCAAGATTTTTCTGCTTCCACTATGTCACGAAGAAAAGATTTTCAATTTCTTACAAGGGAATTACAAGCTCTGAATATCCGATACAGATGGGGATTCCCTGTTAAAGTTTTATTTAGGCATGATGGTCAGAACTATGTTATAACATCACCGGAAGAGGGAAAGGATTTTTTACAAATATTTTCGCCAAGACGTCACGAATCTAAGGGACAAAGATTTGATCGCAGAATGCATACCAAAATTGCAGAAGCTGCAGCTATATTGGATGAAGGAGCCATTATTGCGGAGTAATAGGTTTGATTTATTGATATGTGCTCTATACATATAGACATTGATTTTTTTTCCGTGTTTTTCTATTTTTTGTTTTCTTTTTGCAAGTTGATGGCGCTGACTGGGCGTGCCACACCTATTTCAAATCTCTGGAATTTCCTTATTCCTCTATTGTTCTCAGGAGTAAACAACCGGAACTTCTTTGTTAAATAAACATTGCAGTATCTCTGCAGGAGCATGGATATGTTGTTAAGAAACACTGCTACAGGGACACCGCCCAGCTATTGTTTTAAAACTATCCATATATTTTTGAGGTCTTTTTTTAACTGTCTTAATTCGACCTGGCTACTTGTTGATAATGTTTCTTTTTTATTATTTATTTCCATTTTTATTTGTTTTCTTTTGTTTCTATTTTTTTTCTTATATGTGTGGGTCTTTAATAGATTTCTTTTATTTTTTATTTTTTTCATTCGTTTTTATGCAACGTTATTAATTATTACATTATCCCTGTCCTCACTGTTCTCTCGCTACCACCCCAACAGTAAGGCCTTTTTTTTTTACCATCAATGGAGAGGAGTATATTTTTAATTTCTTTTTACTCCTCTCTTTGGGCCTATTTTTTTATCTTTGGTATATATTTTATTTGTTCCAAATTTAGTTGGTTCCCCATTAGGAAGGGAATCATTTCTTTTTTAGTTTTGTTGTTTTTCCCCTACCCATTTGTAATCAATGGAAGCTCTTGTGTGATACTTCTTATTTTGTTTCTTTTGGTTCTCTCGCTGTGCGTGCTTGTACCTCCTTTACAATACCCTTTCATGTTTTTAAAATTTGATGTGTTAGGCCCAATCCCTTTATTTTTGTGTTTTAGCCATTCACAGTCTTGTGTTCATTTTTGATGTTCCTTATAATCAATGGTATTGAAAATAATGTCCTTTAATGTTAAGGGATTGGGCTCTTTTCATAAAAGAAGGCTGTTGTTGAAGGAGGCTAGGGAGAAGCGTGTAGATGTTTTGTGCATACAGGAGTCCCACTTTAAAAATGATTTTACTCCCCACATTTTTGCTAGGTATTATCCCATTCAATTTCATTCTAAGTTTTCTTCAAAGGCTAGGGGAACGTCTATTTTTTTTAACAAATCATTGGCTATCAAGACTTTGGCAACTATTATTGATCCTGACGGTAGATATGTGTTATGGGTGGGTAAAGTGAATAACGTAGATTATTCCATTTTCAACGTTTATTTTCCAACGAGTTCCCAATTTCAATATTTGAAAACCATTATGCAAACAGCTCTTGATGAATGTAGGGGGAGAGTGATTGTTTGTGGTGATACTAATTTCGTATTGGACCCTGAAAGTGATGTCTCGAGGGAGGACTCCTCTCCCAATTCAAATTCTTATATGTCCACTGCAAAGAGGTGCTCCAAATTGTTGCAATCCAAATGTTACTATGATGTGTGGCGTCTCCTACATCCTGATGAAAGAGATTATACTTTTTACTCAGCTGGCCACAATATGTACTCTCGTATCGATCGCTTTCTAGTGCCTGAAAATATGTTAGCTTTCATTGAGAAAGCTGAAATTTTAGATTTTAAATGGTCAGATCATGCTCCTATTACTCTGGGTATTCATGAAACAATACCACATGTTCCTTATAGACCTTGGAGACTGAATGATTTCATTTTGAATAACATAGATGAAAAAATCTTGGCTGAAAAAACGTTATCTTCATATTTTGAAGAAAACATTACTGAAGATATTCCATATTCTACTATTTGGAATGCTCATAAGGCTGTGTTAAGAGGACATTTTATTCAGAGAAATTCTTATATTAGGAAAACATCGTCTGCAAATGTTAAAACTTTGGAGAAAGAATTATATAATTTAAATTTAGCAAATAAGTTAGGCCCTTCTTTCTCTGTTTCAGCTTTAATTAAAGACGTGAAAACAAAATTGGATAAACTTAATTTGGAAAAGACTGCTAAAACTTTACGATCTTTAAAAATGTCATTTTACTCAAAGGGTAATAAAGCCTCTAATTTATTAGCGAATAAATTAAAACAAAAAACTATACAATCTAGAATAGCTTATATATTGGATGATTCTGGCCAGAAAATTTTGCATCCTAGGGACATATCTAATTCTTTTGCTGCATATTATAAGTCACTTTATAACCTTAAAGATTCCCCTCTGGAAACGCAACCAACCTCTGCTAACATAACTGAATTTTTGGATAAAACTAATCTCCCTAGAATCCCTGATTTTTATGTTGAATTTCTTGAGTCGGACATTTCTTTGGAGGAGGTGCTTCAAGCTATTAAAGATACTCCATCTGGTAAGGCACCGGGTCCTGATGGTTTTTCTGCTCTATACTATCACAAATTTAAAAATATCTTATTGCCACATTTAACGAAATTGTTTAACGAATATTGGAAAAATGGCTATATTCCTGATGAATCCCTTTGTGCCCAAATTTCTACTTTACTTAAACCCGGGAAGGAACCTGATAGGTGTTCCAATTTTAGGCCCATTTCTCTAATTAATAATGACACCAAATTATACTCGAAAATATTAGCTAATCGTATCTCAAATTTATTGCCTCTGCTTGTTCATAATGATCAAGTAGGTTTTATTCCCAGACGTCAAGCAACAGACAATACGAGACGTTTTATTAATTTGATCTCATATATTCAAAAATCTAAACACCCCTCTTTATTTTTATCACTCGATGCTGAAAAGGCATTTGATAGGGTCCATTGGGGATATTTGGAAGATGTTTTGATTCGGTTTGGGTTCCCAGCTGCTTTGAGAAAAGCTATTTTTGCTTTGTATCAGAAGCCTACTGCAAAAGTGCTGGCCTCTGGAGTTTTGTCCGACTCATTCTCGTTATCCAATGGGACTAGGCAGGGTTGCCCTTTGTCACCTTTACTTTTTGCTTTAGCTATTGAGCCTTTGGCTGAGGCAATAAGAGTTGATAGTAATATTCAGGGTGTTACAATAGATGGAGATACTCACAAATTGGGTTTATTTGCAGACGATGTAATTCTTACGTTAAGTGATCCAGCTACTTCTATGGGTCATTTATTTTCTCTTCTTAGAGAATTTCGTGAAGTGTCCTTTTATAAAATTAATGATAGCAAAACACAGGCATTACCATTCCATATAAAGAGGAATGATTTGACTGCTCTTAAAAGATCGTATGACTTTGACTGGAGGAAGAGCTTTATTTCCTATTTAGGCATTAATTTATGTAAAAATTTAAAACATATGTATGCTTACAATTTAAAGACTTTTTGGCCCTCTTTGCTACTGGATCTTGAGAGGTGGGACAATCTTGAGATTTCATGGTTGGGTAGAATACACTCCATTAAGATGGTTATTCTCCCTAAGATTTTGTATTTTTTAAGAGCCATACCTTTAAGTGTGCCTATTTCTTTTTTTGATTCGGTGCGTTCTGCCCTCATAAAGTTTATATGGAGGAAGAAGCCTAGCAGAGTCAAATTTACCACTTTGACTAATTCTAGAGACAATTTCGGATTGGGGGTGCCAGATTTTAGGAATTATTATTATGCATCGAATGCGTCTAGCACTTTCAAATTTAATTTGGACAGGGATTGGCCTAGATGGCTTATTATGGAAATTAATAAACTAAAACCTTTTTGTATAAAAGATGTTTTATGGGTTTCACATTCTAATCGGCCCAGGTTTACAAAAATGTACCCCTCAACTAAATTGGCTATACTCTCTTGGGATAGATTATTTAATAAACTACCAGGATCTATTACTTGGTCCAGGGCGATGTCACTTGGTTCCTTGAGATATGTTCTTCCAGACCTAGATATAGATTACTGGAATGGCAAACATATTTTTTCTATTAATGATTTCTTTAAGAATAATTCGGCTCTATCATTTCCAAAATTACAAAAAAAATATAATTTAGATGCTGACAGGCAATGTGATTATGACTTCATTCTTCAAATTATTCAAGAACGATTTAATATATCTGATTTTGATGTGGATCAGTCTCATTTAGCTTTGACTGATATAGAGACAGTTTATATTAATGCCCCGGACCTGACAGGTACTATCTCATTGTGTTACTCTTCCCTCTCCTCGAAGGTTTCAGAAAAACTTAAATTTTTATCGGCCTGGGAAGAGGAATTAGGTAAAACATACGATCTAGCTGTCTGGAATGATGTGTTCTCGGGACTAAGGGGCATAACACAATGCGCACAACATTTTGAAAATCATTTTAAGATAATATACAGATGGTACCTGACCCCGGAAAGGCTTTTTCGCATGAAGATGACTACAAGTTTTAAATGTTGGAGAGGCTGTAATGGCCCAGGTAATCTCCTTCATATTTTTTGGGATTGTCCATTAATTAAACCTATGTGGGACTCTTTATTACCAATAATTAGGCTTATAAATAGCGAGATTGAGGTACTTGGGCCAGAACTATGTATTTTTAAACATTTTCCGTCTGATTTGCCTAAAATAGATAAGATCATCATAGGTCATTTGCTGATTGCAGCTACTATCCTTATCCCTAAGTATTGGAAAACAGGAGTTGTTCCGACTATAAAAGAAATCTTGTATATGACTTTGGAGAATAAATCTTATGAATCTTCCATTAGGCCACCCTCAGCTTTTAAAACACAACTTTTATTTTTTTGGGACACCTGGGAAGAGAAAATTAGAAAGAAATTTTTACTTTAGTTTATCTTTTTTGTTCCTTTAAATTATTATTTTTTTTATTTTACATTTCTGCACGCTTCTTCTTAATCTTTCATCCATATGTATTTTTTTTAAATGGCGAGATAACTTTGGTTAAAGTGAAGACAGAGACTTCCGGATTGAAGATTTTAATAATTTCCATTTCCATTTTACCCCCCTGTTTTTTCCCCCCTTGTTTTTTTTTTCTCTCTCTTTCGAGTGATAATTGTTGTAACTACTATTTCCCAATTCTATGGTTTCAATTTGAATTATTATTGTACACTGTATATTGTATGTGCGATACTGTTTGACAGTCTCATCTGTTTGATGTTATAATTACATTTACTTTTGTTTTGTATTTTATAAAACTGTAATAAAAAATATTTGAAAAGTATGTGGAAGCTACACGCAATACAGTATTTGGATGAAAACATGAAGCTATCTACACCTAGCACCATACTTTTTTGCAAAAAAACTTTTTTTGTTTCTAATTCACCAAAACTGCTTTAAATCATGCCTTCAGCAGCCCAAATAACAACCAACATAAAAGTAATGTTGTGGGATGCAGTATGTGGAAGCTACACGCAATACAGTATTTGGATGAAAACATGAAGCTATCTACACCTAGCACCATACTTTTTTGCAAAAAAACTTTTTTTGTTTCTAATTCACCAAAACTGCTTTAAATCATGCCTTCAGCAGCCCAAATAACAACCAACATAAAAGTAATGTTGTGGGATGCAGTATGTGGAAGCTACACACAATACAGTATTTGGATGAAAACATGAAGCTATCTACACCTAGCACCATACTTTTTTGCAAAAAAACTTTTTTTGTTTCTAATTCACCAAAACTGCTTTAAATCATGCCTTCAGCAGCCCAAATAACAACCAACATAAAAGTAATGTTGTGGGATGCAGTATGTGGAAGCTACACACAATACAGTATTTGGATGAAAACATGAAGCTATCTACACCTAGCACCATACTTTTTTGCAAAAAAACTTTTTTTGTTTCTAATTCACCAAAACTGCTTTAAATCATGCCTTCAGCAGCCCAAATAACAACCAACATAAAAGTAATGTTGTGGGATGCAGTATGTGGAAGCTACAAGCAATACAGTATTTGGATGAAAACATGAAGCTATCTACACCTAGCACCATACTTTTTTGCAAAAAAACTTTTTTTGTTTCTAATTCACCAAAACTGCTTTAAATCATGCCTTTAGCTGCCCAAATAACAACCAACATAAAAGTAATGTTGTGGGGTGCAGTATGTGGAAGCTACACGCAATACAGTATTTGGATGAAAACATGAAGCTAGTTACACTTAGCACCATACATTTTTTGCAAAAAAACTTTTTTTGTTTCTAATTCACCAAAACTGCTTTAAATCATGCCTTCAGCAGCCCAAATAACAACCAACATAAAAGTAATGTTGTGGGATGCAGTATGTGGAAGCTACAAGCAATACAGTATTTGGATGAAAACATGAAGCTAGTTACACTTAGCACCATACTTTTTTGCAAAAAAACTTTTTTTGTTTCTAATTCACCAAAACTGCTTTAAATCATGCCTTCAGCAGCCCAAATAACAACCAACATAAAAGTAATGTTGTGGGGTGCAGTATGTGGAAGCTACAAGCAATACAGTATTTGGATGAAAACATGAAGCTAGTTACACCTAGCACCATACTTTTTTGCAAAAAAACTTTTTTTGTTTCTAATTCACCAAAACTGCTTTAAATCATGCCTTCAGCAGCCCAAATAACAACCAACATAAAAAGTAATGTTGTGGGATGCAGTATGTGGAAGCTACACGCAATACAGTATTTGAATGAAAACATGAAGCTATCTACACCTAGCACCATACTTTTTTGCAAAAAAACTTTTTTTGTTTCTATTTCACCAAAACTGCTTTAAATCATGCCTTCAGCAGCCCAAATAACAACCAACATAAAAGTAATGTTGTGGGGTGCAGTATGTGGAAGCTACAAGCAATACAGTATTTGGATGAAAACATGAAGCTAGTTACACTTAGCACCATACTTTTTTGCAAAAAAACTTTTTTTGTTTCTAATTCACCAAAACTGCTTTAAATCATGCCTTCAGCAGCCCAAATAACAACCAACATAAAAAGTAATGTTGTGGGATGCAGTATGTGGAAGCTACACGCAATACAGTATTTGGATGAAAACATGAAGCTATCTACACCTAGCACCATACTTTTTTGCAAAAAAACTTTTTTTGTTTCTAATTCACCAAAACTGCTTTAAATCATGCCTTCAGCAGCCCAAATAACAACCAACATAAAAGTAATGTTGTGGGATGCAGTATGTGGAAGCTACAAGCAATACAGTATTTGGTTGAAAACATGAAGCTAGTTACACTTAGCACCATACTTTTTTGCAAAAAAACTTTTTTTGTTTCTAATTCACCAAAACTGCTTTAAATCATGCCTTCAGCAGCCCAAATAACAACCAACATAAAAGTAATGTTGTGGGATGCAGTATGTGGAAGCTACAAGCAATACAGTATTTGGATGAAAACATGAAGCTATCTACACCTAGCACCATACTTTTTTGCAAAAAAACTTTTTTTGTTTCTAATTCACCAAAACTGCTTTAAATCATGCCTTTAGCTGCCCAAATAACAACCAACATTAAAGTAATGTTGTGGGGTGCAGTATGTGGAAGCTACAAGCAATACAGTATTTGGATTAAAACATGAAGCTATCTATTTTCAAATGATGAAGCTATCTACACCTAGCACCATACTTTTTTGCAAAAAAACTTTTTTTGTTTCTAATTCACCAAAACTGCTTTAAATCATGCCTTCAGCAGCCCAAATAACAACCAACATAAAAGTAATGTTGTGGGATGCAGTATGTGGAAGCTACACGTAATACAGTATTTGGATGAAAACATGAAGCTATCTACACCTAGCACCATACTTTTTTGCAAAAAAACTTTTTTGTTTCTAATTCACCAAAACTGCTTTAAATCATGCCTTCAGCAGCCCAAATAACAACCAACATAAAAGTAATGTTGTGGGGTGCAGTATGTGGAAGCTACAAGCAATACAGTATTTGGATTAAAACATGAAGCTATCTACTTTTCACATGATGAAGCTATCTACACCTAGCACCATACTTTTTTGCAAAAAAACTTTTTTTGTTTCTAATTCACCAAAACTGCTTTAAATCATGCCTTCAGCAGCCCAAATAACAACCAACATAAAAGTAATGTTGTGGGGTGCAGTATGTGGAAGCTACAAGCAATACAGTATTTGGATGAAAACATGAAGCTAGTTACACTTAGCACCATACTTTTTTGCAAAAAACTTTTTTTGTTTCTAATTCACCAAAACTGCTTTAAATCATGCCTTCAGCAGCCCAAATAACAACCAACATAAAAGTAATGTTGTGGGGTGCAGTATGTGGAAGCTACAAGCAATACAGTATTTGGATGAAAACATGAAGCTAGTTACACTTAGCACCATACTTTTTTGCAAAAAAACTTTTTTTGTTTCTAATTCACCAAAACTGCTTGAAATCATGCCTTCAGCAGCCCAAATAACAACCAACATAAAAAGTAATGTTGTGGGATGCAGTATGTGGAAGCTACACGCAATACAGTATTTGGATGAAAACATGAAGCTATCTACACCTAGCACCATACTTTTTTGCAAAAAAACTTTTTTTGTTTCTAATTCACCAAAACTGCTTTAAATCATGCCTTCAGCAGCCCAAATAACAACCAACATAAAAGTAATGTTGTGGGGTGCAGTATGTGGAAGCTACAAGCAATACAGTATTTGGATTAAAACATGAAGCTATCTACTTTTCAAATGATGAAGCTATCTACACCTAGCACCATACTTTTTTGCAAAAAAACTTTTTTTGTTTCTAATTCACCAAAACTGCTTTAAATCATGCCTTCAGCAGCCCAAATAACAACCAACATAAAAGTAATGTTGTGGGGTGCAGTATGTGGAAGCTACAAGCAATACAGTATTTGGATGAAAACATGAAGCTAGTTACACTTAGCACCATACTTTTTTGCAAAAAACCTTTTTTGTTTCTAATTCACCAAAACTGCTTTAAATCATGCCTTCAGCAGCCCAAATAACAACCAACATAAAAGTAATGTTGTGGGGTGCAGTATGTGGAAGCTACAAGCAATACAGTATTTGGATGAAAACATGAAGCAAGTTACACTTAGCACCATACTTTTTTGCAAAAAAACTTTTTTTGTTTCTAATTCACCAAAACTGCTTTAAATCATGCCTTCAGCAGCCCAAATAACAACCAACATAAAAGTAATGTTGTGGGATGCAGTATGTGGAAGCTACACGCAATACAGTATTTGGATGAAAACATGAAGCTATCTACACCTAGCACCATACTTTTTTGCAAAAAAACTTTTTTTGTTTCTAATTCACCAAAACTGCTTTAAATCATGCCTTCAGCAGCCCAAATAACAACCAACATAAAAGTAATGTTGTGGGGTGCAGTATGTGGAAGCTACAAGCAATACAGTATTTGGATGAAAACATGAAGCTAGTTACACTTAGCACCATACTTTTTTGCAAAAAAACTTTTTTTGTTTCTAATTCACCAAAACTGCTTTAAATCATGCCTTTAGCAGCCCAAATAACAACCAACATTAAAGTAATGTTGTGGGGTGCAGTATGTGGAAGCTACAAGCAATACAGTATTTGGATGAAAACATGAAGCTAGTTACACTCTTAGCACCATACTTTTTTGCAAAAAAACTTTTTTTTCTTTCTAATTCACCAAAACTGCTTTAAATCATGCCTTCAGCAGCCCAAATAACAACCAACATAAAAGTAATGTTGTGGGGTGCAGTATGTGGAAGCTACGATTGGGGGTGCCAGATTTTAGGAATTATTATTATGCATCGAATGCGTCTAGCGCTTTCAAATTTAATTTGGACAGGGATTGGCCTAGATGGCTGATTATGGAAATTAATAAACTAAAACCTTTTTGTATAAAAGATGTTTCATGGGTTTCACATTCTAATCGGCCCAGGTTTACAAAAATGTACCCCTCAACTAAATTGGCTATACTCTCTTGGGATAGATTATTTAATAAACTACCAGGATCTATTACTTGGTCCAGGGCGATGTCACTTGGTTCCTTGAGATATGTTCTTCCAGACCTAGATATAGATTACTGGAATGGCAAACATATTTTTTCTATTAATGATTTCTTTAAGAATAATTCGGCTCTATCATTTACAAAATTACAAAAAAAATATAATTTAGATGCTGACAGGCAATGTGATTATGACTTCATTCTTCAAATTATTCAAGAACGATTTAATATATCTGATTTTGATGTGGATCAGTCTCATTTAGCTTTGACTGATATAGAGACAGTTTATATTAATGCCCCGGACCTGACAGGTACTATCTCATTGTGTTACTCTTCCCTCTCCTCAAAGGTTTCAGAAAAACTTAAATTTTTATCGGCCTGGGAAGAGGAATTAGGTAAAACATACGATCTAGCTGTCTGGAATGATGTGTTCTCGGGACTAAGGGGCATAACACAATGCGCACAACATTTTGAAAATCATTTTAAGATAATATACAGATGGTACCTGACCCCGGAAAGGCTTTTTCGCATGAAGATGACTACAAGTTTTAAATGTTGGAGAGGCTGTAATGGCCCAGGTAATCTCCTTCATATTTTTTGGGATTGTCCATTAATTAAACCTATGTGGGACTCTTTATTACCAATAATTAGACTTATAAATAGCGAGATTGAGGTACTTGGGCCAGAACTATGTATTTTTAAACATTTTCCGTCTGATTTGCCTAAAATAGATAAGATCATCATAGGTCATTTGCTGATTGCAGCTACTATCCTTATCCCTAAGTATTGGAAAACAGGAGTTGTTCCGACTATAAAAGAAATCTTATATATGACTTTGGAGAATAAATCTTATGAATCTTCCATTAGGCCACCCTCAGCTTTTAAACACACAACTTTTATTTTTTTGGGACACCTGGGAAGAGAAAATTAGAAAGAAATTTTTACTTTAGTTTATCTTTTTTGTTCCTTTAGATTATTATTTTTTCAATTTTGCATTTCTGCACGCTTCTTCTTAATCTTTCATCCATATGTATTTTTTTTATATGGCGAGATAACTTTGGTTAAAGTGAAGACAGAGACTTCCGGATTGAAGATTTTAATAATTTACATTTCCATTTTACCCCCCTGTTTTTTCCCCCCTTGTTTTTTTTTCTCTTTCGAGTGATAATTGTTGTAACTACTATTTCCCAATTCTATGGTTTCAATTTGAATTATTATTGTACACTATATATTGTATGTGCGATACTGTTTGACAGTCTCATCTGTTTGATGTTATAATTACATTTACTTTTGTTTTGTATTTTATAAAACTGTAATAAAAAATATTTGAAAAGTATGTGGAAGCTACAAGCAATACAGTATTTGGATGAAAACATGAAGCTAGTTACACTTAGCACCATACTTTTTTGCAAAAAAACTTTTTTTGTTTCTAATTCACCAAAACTGCTTTAAATCATGCCTTCAGCAGCCCAAATAACAACCAACATAAAAGTAATGTTGTGGGGTGCAGTATGTGGAAGCTACAAGCAATACAGTATTTGGATGAAAACATGAAGCTAGTTACACTTAGCACCATACTTTTTTGCAAAAAAACTTTTTTTGTTTCTAATTCACCAAAACTGCTTTAAATCATGCCTTCAGCAGCCCAAATAACAACCAACATAAAAGTAATGTTGTGGGGTGCAGTATGTGGAAGCTACAAGCAATACAGTATTTGGATGAAAACATGAAGCTAGTTACACTCTTAGCACCATACTTTTTTGCAAAAAAACTTTTTTTTCTTTCTAATTCACCAAAACTGCTTTAAATCATGCCTTCAGCAGCCCAAATAACAACCAACATAAAAGTAATGTTGTGGGGTGCAGTATGTGGAAGCTACGATTGGGGGTGCCAGATTTTAGGAATTATTATTATGCATCGAATGCGTCTAGCGCTTTCAAATTTAATTTGGACAGGGATTGGCCTAGATGGCTGATTATGGAAATTAATAAACTAAAACCTTTTTGTATAAAAGATGTTTCATGGGTTTCACATTCTAATCGGCCCAGGTTTACAAAAATGTACCCCTCAACTAAATTGGCTATACTCTCTTGGGATAGATTATTTAATAAACTACCAGGATCTATTACTTGGTCCAGGGCGATGTCACTTGGTTCCTTGAGATATGTTCTTCCAGACCTAGATATAGATTACTGGAATGGCAAACATATTTTTTCTATTAATGATTTCTTTAAGAATAATTCGGCTCTATCATTTACAAAATTACAAAAAAAATATAATTTAGATGCTGACAGGCAATGTGATTATGACTTCATTCTTCAAATTATTCAAGAACGATTTAATATATCTGATTTTGATGTGGATCAGTCTCATTTAGCTTTGACTGATATAGAGACAGTTTATATTAATGCCCCGGACCTGACAGGTACTATCTCATTGTGTTACTCTTCCCTCTCCTCAAAGGTTTCAGAAAAACTTAAATTTTTATCGGCCTGGGAAGAGGAATTAGGTAAAACATACGATCTAGCTGTCTGGAATGATGTGTTCTCGGGACTAAGGGGCATAACACAATGCGCACAACATTTTGAAAATCATTTTAAGATAATATACAGATGGTACCTGACCCCGGAAAGGCTTTTTCGCATGAAGATGACTACAAGTTTTAAATGTTGGAGAGGCTGTAATGGCCCAGGTAATCTCCTTCATATTTTTTGGGATTGTCCATTAATTAAACCTATGTGGGACTCTTTATTACCAATAATTAGACTTATAAATAGCGAGATTGAGGTACTTGGGCCAGAACTATGTATTTTTAAACATTTTCCGTCTGATTTGCCTAAAATAGATAAGATCATCATAGGTCATTTGCTGATTGCAGCTACTATCCTTATCCCTAAGTATTGGAAAACAGGAGTTGTTCCGACTATAAAAGAAATCTTATATATGACTTTGGAGAATAAATCTTATGAATCTTCCATTAGGCCACCCTCAGCTTTTAAACACACAACTTTTATTTTTTTGGGACACCTGGGAAGAGAAAATTAGAAAGAAATTTTTACTTTAGTTTATCTTTTTTGTTCCTTTAGATTATTATTTTTTCAATTTTGCATTTCTGCACGCTTCTTCTTAATCTTTCATCCATATGTATTTTTTTTATATGGCGAGATAACTTTGGTTAAAGTGAAGACAGAGACTTCCGGATTGAAGATTTTAATAATTTACATTTCCATTTTACCCCCCTGTTTTTTCCCCCCTTGTTTTTTTTTCTCTTTCGAGTGATAATTGTTGTAACTACTATTTCCCAATTCTATGGTTTCAATTTGAATTATTATTGTACACTGTATATTGTATGTGCGATACTGTTTGACAGTCTCATCTGTTTGATGTTATAATTACATTTACTTTTGTTTTGTATTTTATAAAACTGTAATAAAAAATATTTGAAAAGTATGTGGAAGCTACAAGCAATACAGTATTTGGATGAAAACATGAAGCTAGTTACACTTAGCACCATACTTTTTTGCAAAAAAACTTTTTTTGTTTCTAATTCACCAAAACTGCTTTAAATCATGCCTTCAGCAGCCCAAATAACAACCAACATAAAAGTAATGTTGTGGGGTGCATTATGTGGAAGCTACAAGCAATACAGTATTTGGATGAAAACATGAAGCTAGTTACACTTAGCACCATACTTTTTTGCAAAAAAACTTTTTTTGTTTCTAATTCACCAAAACTGCTTTAAATCATGCCTTCAGCAGCCCAAATAACAACCAACATAAAAGTAATGTTGTGGGGTGCAGTATGTGGAAGCTACAAGCAATACAGTATTTGGATGAAAACATGAAGCTAGTTACACCTAGCACCATACTTTTTTGCAAAAAAACTTTTTTTGTTTCTAATTCACCAAAACTGCTTTAAATCATGCCTTCAGCAGCCCAAATAACAACCAACATAAAAAGTAATGTTGTGGGATGCAGTATGTGGAAGCTACACGCAATACAGTATTTGAATGAAAACATGAAGCTATCTACACCTAGCACCATACTTTTTTGCAAAAAACTTTTTTTGTTTCTAATTCACCAAAACTGCTTTAAATCATGCCTTCAGCAGCCCAAATAACAACCAACATAAAAGTAATGTTGTGGGGTGCAGTATGTGGAAGCTACAAGCAATACAGTATTTGGATTAAAACATGAAGCTATCTACTTTTCAAATGATGAAGCTATCTACACCTAGCACCATACTTTTTTGCAAAAAAACTTTTTTTGTTTCTAATTCACCAAAACTGCTTTAAATCATGCCTTCAGCAGCCCAAATAACAACCAACATAAAAGTAATGTTGTGGGGTGCAGTATGTGGAAGCTACAAGCAATACAGTATTTGGATGAAAACATGAAGCTAGTTACACCTAGCACCATACTTTTTTGCAAAAAAACTTTTTTTGTTTCTAATTCACCAAAACTGCTTTAAATCATGCCTTCAGCAGCCCAAATAACAACCAACATAAAAGTAATGTTGTGGAATGCAGTATGTGGAAGCTACACGCAATACAGTATTTGGTTGAAAACATGAAGCTATCTACACATAGCACCATACTTTTTTGCAAAAAAACTTTTTTTGTTTCTAATTCACCAAAACTGCTTTAAATCATGCCTTCAGCAGCCCAAATAACAACCAACATAAAAGTAATGTTGTGGGATGCAGTATGTGGAAGCCACACACAATACAGTATTTGGATGAAAACATGAAGCTATCTACACCTAGCACCATACTTTTTTGCAAAAAAACTTTTTTTGTTTCTAATTCACCAAAACTGCTTTAAATCATGCCTTCAGCAGCCCAAATAACAACCAACATAAAAGTAATGTTGTGGGATGCAGTATGTGGAAGCTACAAGCAATACAGTATTTGGATGAAAACATGAAGCTGTCTACACCTAGCACCATACTTTTTTGCCAAAAAACTTTTTTTGTTTCTAATTCACCAAAACTGCTTTAAATCATGCCTTTAGCTGCCCAAATAACAACCAACATTAAAGTAATGTTGTGGGGTGCAGTATGTGGAAGCTACAAGCAATACAGTATTTGGATTAAAACATGAAGCTATCTACTTTTCAAATGATGAAGCTATCTACACCTAGCACCATACTTTTTTGCAAAAAAACTTTTTTTGTTTCTAATTCACCAAAACTGCTTTAAATCATGCCTTCAGCAGCCCAAATAACAACCAACATAAAAGTAATGTTGTGGGGTGCAGTATGTGGAAGCTACAAGCAATACAGTATTTGGATGAAAACATGAAGCTATCTACACCTAGCACCATACTTTTTTGCAAAAAAACTTTTTTTGTTTCTAATTCACCAAAACTGCTTTAAATCATGCCTTCAGCAGCCCAAATTACAACCAACATAAAAGTAATGTTGTGGGGTGCAGTATGTGGAAGCTACAAGCAATACAGTATTTGGATGAAAACATGAAGCTAGTAACACCTAGCACCATACTTTTTTGCAAAAAAACTTTTTTGTTTCTAATTCACCAAAACTGCTTTAAATCATGCCTTTAGCTGCCCAAATAACAACCAACATTAAAGTAATGTTGTGGGGTGCAGTATGTGGAAGCTACAAGCAATACAGTATTTGGATTAAAACATGAAGCTATCTACTTTTCAAATGATGAAGCTATCTACACCTAGCACCATACTTTTTTGCAAAAAAACTTTTTTTGTTTCTAATTCACCAAAACTGCTTTAAATCATGCCTTCAGCAGCCCAAATAACAACCAACATAAAAGTAATGTTGTGGGGTGCAGTATGTGGAAGCTACAAGCAATACAGTATTTGGATGAAAACATGAAGCTAGTTACACTTAGCACCATACTTTTTTGCAAAAAAACTTTTTTTGTTTCTAATTCACCAAAACTGCTTTAAATCATGCCTTCAGCAGCCCAAATAACAACCAACATAACAGTAATGTTGTGGGATGCAGTATGTGGAAGCTACACGCAATACAGTATTTGGATGAAAACATGAAGCTATCTACACCTAGCACCATACTTTTTTGCAAAAAAACTTTTTTTGTTTCTAATTCACCAAAACTGCTTTAAATCATGCCTTCAGCAGCCCAAATAACAACCAACATAAAAGTAATGTTGTGGGATGCAGTATGTGGAAGCTACACGCAATACAGTATTTGGTTGAAAACATGAAGCTATCTACACCTAGCACCATACTTTTTTGCAAAAAAACTTTTTTTGTTTCTAATTCACCAAAACTGCTTTAAATCATGCCTTCAGCAGCCCAAATAACAACCAACATAAAAGTAATGTTGTGGGATGCAGTATGTGGAAGCTACAAGCAATACAGTATTTGGATGAAAACATGAAGCTATCTACACCTAGCACCATACTTTTTTGCAAAAAAACTTTTTTTGTTTCTAATTCACCAAAACTGCTTTAAATCATGCCTTTAGCTGCCCAAATAACAACCAACATTAAAGTAATGTTGTGGGGTGCAGTATGTGGAAGCTACAAGCAATACAGTATTTGGATTAAAACATGAAGCTATCTACTTTTCAAATGATGAAGCTATCTACACCTAGCACCATACTTTTTTGCAAAAAAACTTTTTTTGTTTCTAATTCACCAAAACTGCTTTAAATCATGCCTTCAGCAGCCCAAATAACAACCAACATAAAAGTAATGTTGTGGAATGCAGTATGTGGAAGCTACACGCAATACAGTATTTGGTTGAAAACATGAAGCTATCTACACATAGCACCATACTTTTTTGCAAAAAAACTTTTTTTGTTTCTAATTCACCAAAACTGCTTTAAATCATGCCTTCAGCAGCCCAAATAACAACCAACATAAAAGTAATGTTGTGGGATGCAGTATGTGGAAGCCACACACAATACAGTATTTGGATGAAAACATGAAGCTATCTACACCTAGCACCATACTTTTTTGCAAAAAAACTTTTTTTGTTTCTAATTCACCAAAACTGCTTTAAATCATGCCTTCAGCAGCCCAAATAACAACCAACATAAAAGTAATGTTGTGGGATGCAGTATGTGGAAGCTACAAGCAATACAGTATTTGGATGAAAACATGAAGCTGTCTACACCTAGCACCATACTTTTTTGCCAAAAAACTTTTTTTGTTTCTAATTCACCAAAACTGCTTTAAATCATGCCTTTAGCTGCCCAAATAACAACCAACATTAAAGTAATGTTGTGGGGTGCAGTATGTGGAAGCTACAAGCAATACAGTATTTGGATTAAAACATGAAGCTATCTACTTTTCAAATGATGAAGCTATCTACACCTAGCACCATACTTTTTTGCAAAAAAACTTTTTTTGTTTCTAATTCACCAAAACTGCTTTAAATCATGCCTTCAGCAGCCCAAATAACAACCAACATAAAAGTAATGTTGTGGGGTGCAGTATGTGGAAGCTACAAGCAATACAGTATTTGGATGAAAACATGAAGCTATCTACACCTAGCACCATACTTTTTTGCAAAAAAACTTTTTTTGTTTCTAATTCACCAAAACTGCTTTAAATCATGCCTTCAGCAGCCCAAATTACAACCAACATAAAAGTAATGTTGTGGGGTGCAGTATGTGGAAGCTACAAGCAATACAGTATTTGGATGAAAACATGAAGCTAGTAACACCTAGCACCATACTTTTTTGCAAAAAAACTTTTTTGTTTCTAATTCACCAAAACTGCTTTAAATCATGCCTTTAGCTGCCCAAATAACAACCAACATTAAAGTAATGTTGTGGGGTGCAGTATGTGGAAGCTACAAGCAATACAGTATTTGGATTAAAACATGAAGCTATCTACTTTTCAAATGATGAAGCTATCTACACCTAGCACCATACTTTTTTGCAAAAAAACTTTTTTTGTTTCTAATTCACCAAAACTGCTTTAAATCATGCCTTCAGCAGCCCAAATAACAACCAACATAAAAGTAATGTTGTGGGGTGCAGTATGTGGAAGCTACAAGCAATACAGTATTTGGATGAAAACATGAAGCTAGTTACACTTAGCACCATACTTTTTTGCAAAAAAACTTTTTTTGTTTCTAATTCACCAAAACTGCTTTAAATCATGCCTTCAGCAGCCCAAATAACAACCAACATAACAGTAATGTTGTGGGATGCAGTATGTGGAAGCTACACGCAATACAGTATTTGGATGAAAACATGAAGCTATCTACACCTAGCACCATACTTTTTTGCAAAAAAACTTTTTTTGTTTCTAATTCACCAAAACTGCTTTAAATCATGCCTTCAGCAGCCCAAATAACAACCAACATAAAAGTAATGTTGTGGGATGCAGTATGTGGAAGCTACACGCAATACAGTATTTGGTTGAAAACATGAAGCTATCTACACCTAGCACCATACTTTTTTGCAAAAAAACTTTTTTTGTTTCTAATTCACCAAAACTGCTTTAAATCATGCCTTCAGCAGCCCAAATAACAACCAACATAAAAGTAATGTTGTGGGATGCAGTATGTGGAAGCTACAAGCAATACAGTATTTGGATGAAAACATGAAGCTATCTACACCTAGCACCATACTTTTTTGCAAAAAAACTTTTTTTGTTTCTAATTCACCAAAACTGCTTTAAATCATGCCTTTAGCTGCCCAAATAACAACCAACATTAAAGTAATGTTGTGGGGTGCAGTATGTGGAAGCTACAAGCAATACAGTATTTGGATTAAAACATGAAGCTATCTACTTTTCAAATGATGAAGCTATCTACACCTAGCACCATACTTTTTTGCAAAAAAACTTTTTTTGTTTCTAATTCACCAAAACTGCTTTAAATCATGCCTTCAGCAGCCCAAATAACAACCAACATAAAAGTAATGTTGTGGGATGCAGTATGTGGAAGCTACAAGCAATACAGTATTTGGATGAAAACATGAAGCTAGTTACACTTAGCACCATACTTTTTTGCAAAAAAACTTTTTTTGTTTCTAATTCACCAAAACTGCTTTAAATCATGCCTTCAGCAGCCCAAATAACAACCAACATAAAAGTAATGTTGTGGGGTGCAGTATGTGGAAGCTACAAGCAATACAGTATTTGGATGAAAACATGAAGCTAGTTACACTTAGCACCATACTTTTTTGCAAAAAAACGTTCTTTGTTTCTAATTCACCAAAACTGCTTTAAATCATGCCTTCAGCAGCCCAAATAACAACCAACATAAAAGTAATGTTGTGGGATGCAATATGTGGAAGCTACAAGCAATACAGTATTTGGATGAAAACATGAAGCTAGTAACACTTAGCACCATACTTTTTTGCAAAAAAACTTTTTTTGTTTCTAATTCACCAAAACTGCTTTAAATCATGCCTTCAGCAGCCCAAATAACAACCAACATAAAAGTAATGTTGTGGGGTGCAGTATGTGGAAGCTACAAGCAATACAGTATTTGGATGAAAACATGAAGCTAGTTACACTTAGCACCATACTTTTTTGCAAAAAAACTTTTTTTGTTTCTAATTCACCAAAACTGCTTTAAATCATGCCTTTAGCAGCCCAAATAACAACCAACATTAAAGTAATGTTGTGGGGTGCAGTATGTGGAAGCTACAAGCAATACAGTATTTGGATGAAAACATGAAGCTAGTTACACTCTTAGCACCATACTTTTTTGCAAAAAAACTTTTTTTTGTTTCTAATTCACCAAAACTGCTTTAAATCATGCCTTCAGCAGCCCAAATAACAACCAACATAAAAGTAATGTTGTGGGGTGCAGTATGTGGAAGCTACAAGCAATACAGTATTTGGATGAAAACATGAAGCTATCTACACCTAGCACCATACTTTTTTGCAAAAAAACTTTTTTTGTTTCTAATTCACCAAAACTGCTTTAAATCATGCCTTCAGCAGCCCAAATAACAACCAACATAAAAGTAATGTTGTGGGGTGCAGTATGTGGAAGCTACAAGCAATACAGTATTTGGATGAAAACATGAAGCTAGTAACACTTAGCACCATACTTTTTTGCAAAAAAACTTTTTTTGTTTCTAATTCACCAAAACTGCTTTAAATCATGCCTTCAGCAGCCCAAATAACAACCAACATAAAAGTAATGTTGTGGGATGCAGTATGTGGAAGCTACAAGCAATACAGTATTTGGATGAAAACATGAAGCTAGTTACACTTAGCACCATACTTTTTTGCAAAAAAACTTTTTTTGTTTCTAATTCACCAAAACTGCTTTAAATCATGCCTTCAGCAGCCCAAATAACAACCAACATAAAAGTAATGTTGTGGGGTGCAGTATGTGGAAGCTACAAGCAATACAGTATTTGGATGAAAACATGAAGCAAGTTACACTTAGCACCATACTTTTTTGCAAAAAAACTTTTTTTGTTTCTAATTCACCAAACTGCTTTAAATCATGCCTTCAGCAGCCCAAATAACAACCAACATAAAAGTAATGTTGTGGGATGCAGTATGTGGAAGCTACACGCAATACAGTATTTGGATGAAAACATGAAGCTATCTACACCTAGCACCATACTTTTTTGCAAAATCTTTTTTTGTTTCTAATTCACCAAAACTGCTTTAAATCATGCCTTCAGCAGCCCAAATAACAACCAACATAAAAGTAATGTTGTGGGATGCAGTATGTGGAAGCTACACACAATACAGTATTTGGATGAAAACATGAAGCTATCTACACCTAGCACCATACTTTTTTGCAAAAAAACTTTTTTTGTTTCTAATTCCCCAAAACTGCTTTAAATCATGCCTTTAGCTGCCCAAATAACAACCAACATTAAAGTAATGTTGTGGGGTGCAGTATGTGGAAGCTACAAGCAATACAGTATTTGGATTAAAACATGAAGCTATCTACTTTTCAAATGATGAAGCTATCTACACCTAGCACCATACTTTTTTGCAAAAAAACTTTTTTTGTTTCTAATTCACCAAAACTGCTTTAAATCATGCCTTCAGCAGCCCAAATAACAACCAACATAAAAGTAATGTTGTGGGGTGCAGTATGTGGAAGCTACAAGCAATACAGTATTTGGATGAAAACATGAAGCTAGTTACACTTAGCACCATACTTTTTTGCAAAAAAACTTTTTTTGTTTCTAATTCACCAAAACTGCTTTAAATCATGCCTTCAGCAGCCCAAATAACAACCAACATAAAAGTAATGTTGTGGGGTGCATTATGTGGAAGCTACAAGCAATACAGTATTTGGATGAAAACATGAAGCTAGTTACACTTAGCACCATACTTTTTTGCAAAAAAACTTTTTTTGTTTCTAATTCACCAAAACTGCTTTAAATCATGCCTTCAGCAGCCCAAATAACAACCAACATAAAAGTAATGTTGTGGGGTGCATTATGTGGAAGCTACAAGCAATACAGTATTTGGATGAAAACATGAAGCTAGTTACACTTAGCACCATACTTTTTTGCAAAAAACTTTTTTTGTTTCTAATTCACCAAAACTGCTTTAAATCATGCCTTCAGCAGCCCAAATAACAACCAACATAAAAGTAATGTTGTGGGATGCAGTATGTGGAAGCTACAAGCAATACAGTATTTGGATGAAAACATGAAGCTATCTACACCTAGCACCATACTTTTTTGCAAAAAAACTTTTTTTGTTTCTAATTCACCAAAACTGCTTTAAATCATGCCTTCAGCAGCCCAAATAACAACCAACATAAAAGTAATGTTGTGGGGTGCAGTATGTGGAAGCTACAAGCAATACAGTATTTGGATGAAAACATGAAGCTAGTTACACTTAGCACCATACTTTTTTGCAAAAAAACTTTTTTTGTTTCTAATTCACCAAAACTGCTTTAAATCATGCCTTCAGCAGCCCAAATAACAACCAACATAAAAGTAATGTTGTGGGGTGCATTATGTGGAAGCTACAAGCAATACAGTATTTGGATGAAAACATGAAGCTAGTTACACTTAGCACCATACTTTTTTGCAAAAAAACTTTTTTTGTTTCTAATTCACCAAAACTGCTTTAAATCATGCCTTCAGCAGCCCAAATAACAACCAACATAAAAGTAATGTTGTGGGATGCAGTATGTGGAAGCTACACGCAATACAGTATTTGGATGAAAACATGAAGCTATCTACACCTAGCACCATCCTTTTTTGCAAAAAACTTTTTTTGTTTCTAATTCACCAAAACTGCTTTAAATCATGCCTTCAGCAGCCCAAATAACAACCAACATAAAAGTAATGTTGTGGGATGCAGTATGTGGAAGCTACAAGCAATACAGTATTTGGATGAAAACATGAAGCTATCTACACCTAGCACCATACTTTTTTGCAAAAAAACTTTTTTTGTTTCTAATTCACCAAAACTGCTTTAAATCATGCCTTTAGCTGCCCAAATAACAACCAACATTAAAGTAATGTTGTGGGGTGCAGTATGTGGAAGCTACAAGCAATACAGTATTTGGATTAAAACATGAAGCTATCTACTTTTCAAATGATGAAGCTATCTACACCTAGCACCATACTTTTTTGCAAAAAAACTTTTTTTGTTTCTAATTCACCAAAACTGCTTTAAATCATGCCTTCAGCAGCCCAAATAACAACCAACATAAAAGTAATGTTGTGGGGTGCAGTATGTGGAAGCTACAAGCAATACAGTATTTGGATGAAAACATGAAGCTAGTTACACTTAGCACCATACTTTTTTGCAAAAAAACTTTTTTGTTTCTAATTCACCAAAACTGCTTTAAATCATGCCTTCAGCAGCCCAAATAACAACCAACATAAAAGTGATGTTGTGGGGTGCAGTATGTGGAAGCTACAAGCAATACAGTATTTGGATGAAAACATGAAGCAAGTTACACTTAGCACCATACTTTTTTGCAAAAAAACTTTTTTTGTTTCTAATTCACCAAAACTGCTTTAATCATGCCTTCAGCAGCCCAAATAACAACCAACATAAAAGTAATGTTGTGGGATGCAGTATGTGGAAGCTACACGCAATACAGTATTTGGATGAAAACATGAAGCTATCTACACCTAGCACCATACTTTTTTGCAAAAAAACTTTTTTTGTTTCTAATTCACCAAAACTGCTTTAAATCATGCCTTTAGCTGCCCAAATAACAACCAACATTAAAGTAATGTTGTGGGGTGCAGTATGTGGAAGCTACAAGCAATACAGTATTTGGATTAAAACATGAAGCTATCTACTTTTCAAATGATGAAGCTATCTACACCTAGCACCATACTTTTTTGCAAAAAAACTTTTTTTGTTTCTAATTCACCAAAACTGCTTTAAATCATGCCTTCAGCAGCCCAAATAACAACCAACATAAAAGTAATGTTGTGGGGTGCAGTATGTGGAAGCTACAAGCAATACAGTATATGGATGAAAACATGAAGCTAGTTACACTTAGCACCATACTTTTTTGCAAAAAAACTTTTTTTGTTTCTAATTCACCAAAACTGCTTTAAATCATGCCTTCAGCAGCCCAAATAACAACCAACATAAAAGTAATGTTGTGGGGTGCAGTATGTGGAAGCTACAAGCAATACAGTATTTGGATGAAAACATGAAGCTAGTTACACTTAGCACCATACTTTTTTGCAAAAAAACTTTTTTTGTTTCTAATTCACCAAAACTGCTTTAAATCATGCCTTCAGCAGCCCAAATAACAACCAACATAAAAGTAATGTTGTGGGGTGCATTATGTGGAAGCTACAAGCAATACAGTATTTGGATGAAAACATGAAGCTAGTTACACTTAGCACCATACTTTTTTGCAAAAAAACTTTTTTTGTTTCTAATTCACCAAAACTGCTTTAAATCATGCCTTCAGCAGCCCAAATAACAACCAACATAAAAGTAATGTTGTGGGATGCAGTATGTGGAAGCTACACGCAATACAGTATTTGGATGAAAATATGAAGCTATCTACACCTAGCACCATACTTTTTTGCAAAAAAACTTTTTTTGTTTCTAATTCACCAAAACTGCTTTAAATCATGCCTTCAGCAGCCCAAATAACAACCAACATAAAAGTAATGTTGTGGGGTGCAGTATGTGGAAGCTACAAGCAATACAGTATTTGGATGAAAACATGAAGCTAGTAACACTTAGCACCATACTTTTTTGCAAAAAAACTTTTTTTGTTTCTAATTCACCAAAACTGCTTTAAATCATGCCTTCAGCAGCCCAAATAACAACCAACATAAAAGTAATGTTGTGGGATGCAGTATGTGGAAGCTACACACAATACAGTATTTGGATGAAAACATGAAGCTATCTACACCTAGCACCATACTTTTTTGCAAAAAAACTTTTTTTGTTTCTAATTCACCAAAACTGCTTTAAATCATGCCTTCAGCAGCCCAAATAACAACCAACATAAAAGTAATGTTGTGGGATGCAGTATGTGGAAGCTACAAGCAATACAGTATTTGGATGAACACATGAAGCTATCTACACCTAGCACCATACTTTTTTGCAAAAAAACTTTTTTTGTTTCTAATTCACCAAAACTGCTTTAAATCATGCCTTTAGCTGCCCAAATAACAACCAACATTAAAGTAATGTTGTGGGGTGCAGTATGTGGAAGCTACAAGCAATACAGTATTTGGATTAAAACATGAAGCTATCTACTTTTCAAATGATGAAGCTATCTACACCTAGCACCATACTTTTTTGCAAAAAAACTTTTTTTGTTTCTAATTCACCAAAACTGCTTTAAATCATGCCTTCAGCAGCCCAAATAACAACCAACATAAAAGTAATGTTGTGGGGTGCAGTATGTGGAAGCTACAAGCAATACAGTATTTGGATGAAAACATGAAGCTAGTAACACTTAGCACCATACTTTTTTGCAAAAAAACTTTTTTTGTTTCTAATTCACCAAAACTGCTTTAAATCATGCCTTCAGCAGCCCAAATAACAACCAACATAAAAGTAATGTTGTGGGATGCAGTATGTGGAAGCTACACGCAATACAGTATTTGGATGAAAACATGAAGCTATCTACACCTAGCACCATACTTTTTTGCAAAAAACTTTTTTTGTTTCTAATTCACCAAAACTGCTTTAAATCATGCCTTCAGCAGCCCAAATAACAACCAACATAAAAGTAATGTTGTGGGGTGCAGTATGTGGAAGCTACAAGCAATACAGTATTTGGATGAAAACATGAAGCTATCTACACCTAGCACCATACTTTTTTGCAAAAAAACTTTTTTTGTTTCTAATTCACCAAAACTGCTTTAAATCATGCCTTCAGCAGCCCAAATAACAACCAACATAAAAGTAATGTTGTGGGGTGCAGTATGTGGAAGCTACAAGCAATACAGTATTTGGATGAAAACATGAAGCTAGTTACACCTAGCACCATACTTTTTTGCAAAAAAACTTTTTTTGTTTCTAATTCACCAAAACTGCTTTAAATCATGCCTTCAGCAGCCCAAATAACAACCAACATAAAAGTAATGTTGTGGGATGCAGTATGTGGAAGCTACACGCAATACAGTATTTGGATGAAAACATGAAGCTATCTACACCTAGCACCATACTTTTTTGCAAAAAAACTTTTTTTGTTTCTAATTCACCAAAACTGCTTTAAATCATGCCTTCAGCAGCCCAAATAACAACCAACATAAAAGTAATGTTGTGGGATGCAGTATGTGGAAGCTACACGCAATACAGTATTTGGATGAAAACATGAAGCTATCTACACCTAGCACCATACTTTTTTGCAAAAAACTTTTTTTGTTTCTAATTCACCAAAACTGCTTTAAATCATGCCTTCAGCAGCCCAAATAACAACCAACATAAAAGTAATGTTGTGGGGTGCAGTATGTGGAAGCTACAAGCAATACAGTATTTGGATGAAAACATGAAGCTATCTACACCTAGCACCATACTTTTTTGCAAAAAAACTTTTTTTGTTTCTAATTCACCAAAACTGCTTTAAATCATGCCTTCAGCAGCCCAAATAACAACCAACATAAAAGTAATGTTGTGGGGTGCAGTATGTGGAAGCTACAAGCAATACAGTATTTGGATGAAAACATGAAGCTAGTTACACCTAGCACCATACTTTTTTGCAAAAAAACTTTTTTTGTTTCTAATTCACCAAAACTGCTTTAAATCATGCCTTCAGCAGCCCAAATAACAACCAACATAAAAGTAATGTTGTGGGATGCAGTATGTGGAAGCTACACGCAATACAGTATTTGGATGAAAACATGAAGCTATCTACACCTAGCACCATACTTTTTTGCAAAAAAACTTTTTTTGTTTCTAATTCACCAAAACTGCTTTAAATCATGCCTTTAGCTGCCCAAATAACAACCAACATTAAAGTAATGTTGTGGGGTGCAGTATGTGGAAGCTACAAGCAATACAGTATTTGGATTAAAACATGAAGCTAGTTACACTTAGCACCATACTTTTTTGCAAAAAAACTTTTTTTGTTTCTAATTCACCAAAACTGCTTTAAATCATGCCTTCAGCAGCCCAAATAACAACCAACATAAAAGTAATGTTGTGGGGTGCAGTATGTGGAAGCTACAAGCAATACAGTATTTGGATGAAAACATGAAGCTAGTTACACTTAGCACCATACTTTTTTGCAAAAAAACTTTTTTTGTTTCTAATTCACCAAAACTGCTTTAAATCATGCCTTCAGCAGTCCAAATAACAACCAACATAAAAGTAATGTTGTGGGGTGCAGTATGTGGAAGCTACAAGCAATACAGTATTTGGATGAAAACATGAAGCTATCTACACCTAGCACCATACTTTTTTGCAAAAAAACTTTTTTTGTTTCTACTTCACCAAAACTGCTTTAAATCATGCCTTCAGCAGCCCAAATAACAACCAACATAAAAGTAATGTTGTGGGGTGCAGTATGTGGAAGCTACAAGCAATACAGTATTTGGATGAAAACATGAAGCTAGTTACACCTAGCACCATACTTTTTTGGAAAAAAACTTTTTTTGTTTCTAATTCACCAAAACTGCTTTAAATCATGCCTTCAGCAGCCCAAATAACAACCAACATAAAAGTAATGTTGTGGGATGCAGTATGTGGAAGCTACACGCAATACAGTATTTGGATGAAAACATGAAGCTATCTACACCTAGCACCATACTTTTTTGCAAAAAAACTTTTTTTGTTTCTAATTCACCAAAACTGCTTTAAATCATGCCTTTAGCTGCCCAAATAACAACCAACATTAAAGTAATGTTGTGGGGTGCAGTATGTGGAAGCTACAAGCAATACAGTATTTGGATTAAAACATGAAGCTATCTACTTTTCAAATGATGAAGCTATCTACACCTAGCACCATACTTTTTTGCAAAAAAACTTTTTTTGTTTCTAATTCACCAAAACTGCTTTAAATCATGCCTTCAGCAGCCCAAATAACAACCAACATAAAAGTAATGTTGTGGGGTGCAGTATGTGGAAGCTACAAGCAATACAGTATTTGGATGAAAACATGAAGCTAGTAACACTTAGCACCATACTTTTTTGCAAAAAAACTTTTTTTGTTTCTAATTCACCAAAACTGCTTTAAATCATGCCTTCAGCAGCCCAAATAACAACCAACATAAAAGTAATGTTGTGGGGTGCAGTATGTGGAAGCTACAAGCAATACAGTATTTGGATGAAAACATGAAGCTAGTTACACTTAGCACCATACTTTTTTGCAAAAAAAACTTTTTTGTTTCTAATTCACCAAAACTGCTTTAAATCATGCCTTTAGCAGCCCAAATAACAACCAACATTAAAGTAATGTTGTGGGGTGCAGTATGTGGAAGCTACAAGCAATACAGTATTTGGATGAAAACATGAAGCTAGTTACACTCTTAGCACCATACTTTTTTGCAAAAAAACTTTTTTTTGTTTCTAATTCACCAAAACTGCTTTAAATCATGCCTTCAGCAGCCCAAATAACAACCAACATAAAAGTAATGTTGTGGGGTGCAGTATGTGGAAGCTACAAGCAATACAGTATTTGGATGAAAACATGAAGCTAGTTACACTTAGCACCATACTTTTTTGCAAAAAAACTTTTTTTGTTTCTAATTCACCAAAACTGCTTTAAATCATGCCTTCAGCAGCCCAAATAACAACCAACATAAAAGTAATGTTGTGGGGTGCAGTATGTGGAAGCTACAAGCAATACAGTATTTGGATGAAAACATGAAGCTATCTACACCTAGCACCATACTTTTTTGCAAAAAAACTTTTTTTGTTTCTAATTCACCAAAACTGCTTTAAATCATGCCTTCAGCAGCCCAAATAACAACCAACATAAAAGTAATGTTGTGGGGTGCAGTATGTGGAAGCTACAAGCAATACAGTATTTGGATGAAAACATGAAGCTAGTTACACCTAGCACCATACTTTTTTCCAAAAAACCTTTTTTTGTTTCTAATTCACCAAAACTGCTTTAAATCATGCCTTTAGCTGCCCAAATAACAACCAACATTAAAGTAATGTTGTGGGGTGCAGTATGTGGAAGCTACAAGCAATACAGTATTTGGATTAAAACATGAAGCTATCTACTTTTCAAATGATGAAGCTATCTACACCTAGCACCATACTTTTTTGCAAAAAACTTTTTTTGTTTCTAATTCACCAAAACTGCTTTAAATCATGCCTTCAGCAGCCCAAATAACAACCAACATAAAAGTAATGTTGTGGGGTGCAGTATGTGGAAGCTACAAGCAATACAGTATTTGGATGAAAACATGAAGCTAGTTACACTTAGCACCATACTTTTTTGCAAAAAAACTTTTTTTGTTTCTAATTCACCAAAACTGCTTTAAATCATGCTTTCAGCAGCCCAAATAACAACCAACATTAAAGTAATGTTGTGGGATGCAGTATGTGGAAGCTACAAGCAATACAGTATTTGGATGAAAACATGAAGCTATCTACACCTAGCACCATACTTTTTTGCAAAAAAACTTTTTTTGTTTCTAATTCACCAAAACTGCTTTAAATCATGCCTTCAGCAGCCCAAATAACAACCAACATAAAAAGTAATGTTGTGGGATGCAGTATGTGGAAGCTACACGCAATACAGTATTTGGATGAAAACATGAAGCTATCTACACCTAGCACCATACTTTTTTGCAAAAAAACTTTTTTTGTTTCTAATTCACCAAAACTGCTTTAAATCATGCCTTCAGCAGCCCAAATAACAACCAACATAAAAGTAATGTTGTGGGATGCAGTATGTGGAAGCTACAAGCAATACAGTATTTGGATGAAAACATGAAGCTATCTACACCTAGCACCATACTTTTTTGCAAAAATACTTTTTTTGTTTCTAATTCACCAAAACTGCTTTAAATCATGCCTTTAGCTGCCCAAATAACAACCAACATTAAAGTAATGTTGTGGGGTGCAGTATGTGGAAGCTACAAGCAATACAGTATTTGGATTAAAACATGA
The DNA here is from genome assembly GCF_027358695.1 of Spea bombifrons. NCBI lineage: Eukaryota > Metazoa > Chordata > Amphibia > Anura > Pelobatidae > Spea > Spea bombifrons. The sequence goes on from NC_071091.1 coordinate 43,626,039, forward strand.
AGCTATCTACTTTTCAAATGATGAAGCTATCTACACCTAGCACCATACTTTTTTGCAAAAAAACTTTTTTTGTTTCTAATTCACCAAAACTGCTTTAAATCATGCCTTCAGCAGCCCAAATAACAACCAACATAAAAGTAATGTTGTGGGGTGCAGTATGTGGAAGCTACAAGCAATACAGTATTTGGATGAAAACATGAAGCTAGTTACACCTAGCACCATACTTTTTTGCAAAAAACCTTTTTTTGTTTCTAATTCACCAAAACTGCTTTAAATCATGCCTTCAGCAGCCCAAATAACAACCAACATAAAAGTAATGTTGTGGGATGCAGTATGTGGAAGCTACACGCAATACAGTATTTGGATGAAAACATGAAGCTATCTACACCTAGCACCATACTTTTTTGCAAAAAAACTTTTTTTGTTTCTAATTCACCAAAACTGCTTTAAATCATGCCTTTAGCTGCCCAAATAACAACCAACATTAAAGTAATGTTGTGGGGTGCAGTATGTGGAAGCTACAAGCAATACAGTATTTGGATTAAAACATGAAGCTATCTACTTTTCAAATGATGAAGCTATCTACACCTAGAACCATACTTTTTTGCAAAAAAACTTTTTTTGTTTCTAATTCACCAAAACTGCTTTAAATCATGCCTTCAGCAGCCCAAATAACAACCAACATAAAAGTAATGTTGTGGGATGCAGTATGTGGAAGCTACAAGCAATACAGTATTTGGATGAAAACATGAAGCTATCTACACCTAGCACCATACTTTTTTGCAAAAAAACTTTTTTTGTTTCTAATTCACCAAAACTGCTTTAAATCATGCCTTCAGCAGCCCAAATAACAACCAACATAAAAGTAATGTTGTGGGGTGCAGTATGTGGAAGCTACAAGCAATACAGTATTTGGATGAAAACATGAAGCAAGTTACACTTAGCACCATACTTTTTTGCAAAAAAACTTTTTTTGTTTCTAATTCACCAAAACTGCTTTAAATCATGCCTTCAGCAGCCCAAATAACAACCAACATAAAAGTAATGTTGTGGGATGCAGTATGTGGAAGCTACACGCAATACAGTATTTGGATGAAAACATGAAGCTATCTACACCTAGCACCATACTTTTTTGCAAAAAACTTTTTTTGTTTCTAATTCACCGAAACTGCTTTAAATCATGCCTTCAGCAGCCCAAATAACAACCAACATAAAAGTAATGTTGTGGGGTGCAGTATGTGGAAGCTACAAGCAATACAGTATTTGGATGAAAACATGAAGCTAGTTACACTTAGCACCATACTTTTTTGCAAAAAAACTTTTTTTGTTTCTAATTCACCAAAACTGCTTTAAATCATGCCTTCAGCAGCCCAAATAACAACCAACATAAAAGTAATGTTGTGGGGTGCAGTATGTGGAAGCTACAAGCAATACAGTATTTGGATGAAAACATGAAGCTAGTTACACTTAGCACCATACTTTTTTGCAAAAAAACTTTTTTTGTTTCTAATTCACCAAAACTGCTTTAAATCATGCCTTCAGCAGCCCAAACAACAACCAACATAAAAGTAATGTTGTGGGGTGCAGTATGTGGAAGCTACAAGCAATACAGTATTTGGATGAAAACATGAAGCTAGTAACACTTAGCACCATACTTTTTTGCAAAAAAACTTTTTTTGTTTCTAATTCACCAAAACTGCTTTAAATCATGCCTTCAGCAGCCCAAATAACAACCAACATAAAAGTAATGTTGTGGGGTGCAGTATGTGGAAGCTACAAGCAATACAGTATTTGGATGAAAACATGAAGCTAGTTACACTTAGCACCATACTTTTTTGCAAAAAAACTTTTTTTGTTTCTAATTCACCAAAACTGCTTTAAATCATGCCTTTAGCAGCCCAAATAACAACCAACATTAAAGTAATGTTGTGGGGTGCAGTATGTGGAAGCTACAAGCAATACAGTATTTGGATGAAAACATGAAGCTAGTTACACTCTTAGCACCATACTTTTTTGCAAAAAAACTTTTTTTTGTTTCTAATTCACCAAAACTGCTTTAAATCATGCCTTCAGCAGCCCAAATAACAACCAACATAAAAGTAATGTTGTGGGATGCAGTATGTGGAAGCTACAAGCAATACAGTATTTGGATGAAAACATGAAGCTAGTTACACTTAGCACCATACTTTTTTGCAAAAAAACTTTTTTTGTTTCTAATTCACCAAAACTGCTTTAAATCATGCCTTTAGCTGCCCAAATAACAACCAACATTAAAGTAATGTTGTGGGGTGCAGTATGTGGAAGCTACAAGCAATACAGTATTTGGATGAAAACATGAAGCTAGTTACACTTAGCACCATACTTTTTTGCAAAAAAACTTTTTTTGTTTCTAATTCACCAAAACTGCTTTAAATCATGCCTTCAGCAGCCCAAATAACAACCAACATAAAAGTAATGTTGTGGGGTGCAGTATGTGGAAGCTACAAGCAATACAGTATTTGGATGAAAACATGAAGCTAGTTACACTTAGCACCATACTTTTTTGCAAAAAAACTTTTTTTGTTTCTAATTCACCAAAACTGCTTTAAATCATGCCTTCAGCAGCCCAAATAACAACCAACATAAAAGTAATGTTGTGGGATGCAGTATGTGGAAGCTACAAGCAATACAGTATTTGGATGAAAACATGAAGCTAGTAACACTTAGCACCATACTTTTTTGCAAAAAAACTTTTTTTGTTTCTAATTCACCAAAACTGCTTTAAATCATGCCTTCAGCAGCCAAAATAACAACCAACATAAAAGTAATGTTGTGGGGTGCAGTATGTGGAAGCTACAAGCAATACAGTATTTGGATGAAAACATGAAGCTAGTTACACTTAGCACCATACTTTTTTGCAAAAAAACTTTTTTTGTTTCTAATTCACAAAAACTGCTTTAAATCATGCCTTCAGCAGCCCAAATAACAACCAACATAAAAGTAATGTTGTGGGATGCAGTATGTGGAAGCTACACGCAATACAGTATTTGGATGAAAACATGAAGCTATCTACACCTAGCACCATACTTTTTTGCAAAAAAACTTTTTTTGTTTCTAATTCACCAAAACTGCTTTAAATCATGCCTTCAGCAGCCCAAATAACAACCAACATAAAAGTAATGTTGTGGGGTGCAGTATGTGGAAGAAGCTACAAGCAATACAGTATTTGGATGAAAACATGAAGCTAGTTACACTTAGCACCATACTTTTTTGCAAAAAAACTTTTTTTGTTTCTAATTCACCAAAACTGCTTTAAATCATGCCTTTAGCAGCCCAAATAACAACCAACATGAAAGTAATGTTGTGGGGTGCAGTATGTGGAAGCTACAAGCAATACAGTATTTGGATGAAAACATGAAGCTAGTTACACTCTTAGCACCATACTTTTTTGCAAAAAAACTTTTTTTTGTTTCTAATTCACCAAAACTGCTTTAAATCATGCCTTCAGCAGCCCAAATAACAACCAACATAAAAGTAATGTTGTGGGGTGCAGTATGTGGAAGCTACAAGCAATACAGTATTTGGATGAAAACATGAAGCTAGTTACACTTAGCACCATACTTTTTTGCAAAAAAACTTTTTTTGTTTCTAATTCACCAAAACTGCTTTAAATCATGCCTTCAGCAGCCCAAATAACAACCAACATAAAAGTAATGTTGTGGGGTGCAGTATGTGGAAGCTACAAGCAATACAGTATTTGGATGAAAACATGAAGCTAGTTACACTTAGCACCATACTTTTTTGCAAAAAAACTTTTTTTGTTTCTAATTCACCAAAACTGCTTTAAATCATGCCTTCAGCAGCCCAAATAACAACCAACATAAAAGTAATGTTGTGGGATGCAGTATGTGGAAGCTACAAGCAATACAGTATTTGGATGAAAACATGAAGCTATCTACACCTAGCACCATACTTTTTTGCAAAAACACTTTTTTTGTTTCTAATTCACCAAAACTGCTTTAAATCATGCCTTCAGCAGCCCAAATAACAACCAACATAAAAGTAATGTTGTGGGATGCAGTATGTGGAAGCTACACACAATACAGTATTTGGATGAAAACATGAAGCTATCTACACCTAGCACCATACTTTTTTGCAAAAAAACTTTTTTTGTTTCTAATTCACCAAAACTGCTTTAAATCATGCCTTCAGCAGCCCAAATAACAACCAACATAAAAGTAATGTTGTGGGGTGCAGTATGTGGAAGCTACAAGCAATACAGTATTTGGATGAAAACATGAAGCTATCTACACCTAGCACCATACTTTTTTGCAAAAAAACTTTTTTTGTTTCTAATTCACCAAAACTGCTTTAAATCATGCCTTCAGCAGCCCAAATAACAACCAACATAAAAGTAATGTTGTGGGGTGCATTATGTGGAAGCTACAAGCAATACAGTATTTGGATGAAAACATGAAGCTAGTTACACTTAGCACCATACTTTTTTGCAAAAAAACTTTTTTTGTTTCTAATTCACCAAAACTGCTTTAAATCATGCCTTCAGCAGCCCAAATAACAACCAACATAAAAGTAATGTTGTGGGATGCAGTATGTGGAAGCTACACGCAATACAGTATTTGGATGAAAACATGAAGCTATCTACACCTAGCACCATACTTTTTTGCAAAAAAACTTTTTTTGTTTCTAATTCACCAAAACTGCTTTAAATCATGCCTTCAGCAGCCCAAATAACAACCAACATAAAAGTAATGTTGTGGGATGCAGTATGTGGAAGCTACACACAATACAGTATTTGGATGAAAACATGAAGCTATCTACACTTAGCACCATACTTTTTTGCAAAAAAACTTTTTTTGTTTCTAATTCACCAAAACTGCTTTAAATCATGCCTTCAGCAGCCCAAATAACAACCAACATAAAAGTAATGTTGTGGGGTGCAGTATGTGGAAGCTGCACGCAATACAGTATTTGGATGAAAACATGAAGCTATCTACACCTAGCACCATACTTTTTTGCAAAAAAACTTTTTTTGTTTCTAATTCACCAAAACTGCTTTAAATCATGCCTTCAGCAGCCCAAATAACAACCAACATAAAAGTAATGTTGTGGGATGCAGTATGTGGAAGCTACACGCAATACAGTATTTGGTTGAAAACATGAAGCTATCTACACCTAGCACCATACTTTTTTGCAAAAAAAACTTTTTTTGTTTCTAATTCACCAAAACTGCTTTAAATCATGCCTTCAGCAGCCCAAATAACAACCAACATAAAAGTAATGTTGTGGGATGCAGTATGTGGAAGCTACACGCAATACAGTATTTGGATGAAAACATGAAGCTATCTACACCTAGCACCATACTTTTTTGCAAAAAACTTTTTTTGTTTCTAATTCACCAAAACTGCTTTAAATCATGCCTTCAGCAGCCCAAATAACAACCAACATAAAAGTAATGTTGTGGGATGCAGTATGTGGAAGCTACACACAATACAGTATTTGGATGAAAACATGAAGCTATCTACACCTAGCACCATACTTTTTTGCAAAAAAACTTTTTTTGTTTCTAATTCACCAAAACTGCTTTAAATCATGCCTTTAGCTGCCCAAATAACAACCAACATAAAAGTAATGTTGTGGGGTGCAGTATGTGGAAGCTACAAGCAATACAGTATTTGGATGAAAACATGAAGCTAGTTACACTTAGCACCATACTTTTTTGCAAAAAAACTTTTTTTGTTTCTAATTCACCAAAACTGCTTTAAATCATGCCTTCAGCAGCCCAAATAACAACCAACATAAAAGTAATGTTGTGGGGTGCAGTATGTGGAAGCTACAAGCAATACAGTATTTGGATGAAAACATGAAGCTAGTTACACTTAGCACCATACTTTTTTGCAAAAAAACTTTTTTTGTTTCTAATTCACCAAAACTGCTTTAAATCATGCCTTCAGCAGCCCAAATAACAACCAACATAAAAGTAATGTTGTGGGGTGCAGTATGTGGAAGCTACAAGCAATACAGTATTTGGATGAAAACATGAAGCTAGTTACACTTAGCACCATACTTTTTTGCAAAAAAACTTTTTTTGTTTCTAATTCACCAAAACTGCTTTAAATCATGCCTTCAGCAGCCCAAATAACAACCAACATAAAAGTAATGTTGTGGGATGCAGTATGTGGAAGCTACAAGCAAAACAGTATTTGGATGAAAACATGAAGCTATCTACACCTAGCACCATACTTTTTTGCAAAAAAACTTTTTTTGTTTCTAATTCACCAAAACTGCTTTAAATCATGCCTTCAGCAGCCCAAATAGCAACCAACATAAAAGTAATGTTGTGGGGTGCAGTATGTGGAAGCTACAAGCAATACAGTATTTGGATGAAAACATGAAGCTAGTAACACTTAGCACCATACTTTTTTGCAAAAAAACTTTTTTTGTTTCTAATTCACCAAAACTGCTTTAAATCATGCCTTCAGCAGCCCAAATAACAACCAACATAAAAGTAATGTTGTGGGATGCAGTATGTGGAAGCTACACACAATACAGTATTTGGATGAAAACATGAAGCTATCTACACCTAGCACCATACTTTTTTGCAAAAAAACTTTTTTTGTTTCTAATTCACCAAAACTGCTTTAAATCATGCCTTCAGCAGCCCAAATAACAACCAACATAAAAGTAATGTTGTGGGATGCAGTATGTGGAAGCTACAAGCAATACAGTATTTGGATGAAAACATGAAGCTATCTACACCTAGCACCATACTTTTTTGCAAAAAAACTTTTTTTGTTTCTAATTCACCAAAACTGCTTTAAATCATGCCTTTAGCTGCCCAAATAACAACCAACATTAAAGTAATGTTGTGGGGTGCAGTATGTGGAAGCTACAAGCAATACAGTATTTGGATTAAAACATGAAGCTATCTACTTTTCAAATGATGAAGCTATCTACACCTAGCACCATACTTTTTTGCAAAAAAACTTTTTTTGTTTCTAATTCACCAAAACTGCTTTAAATCATGCCTTCAGCAGCCCAAATAACAACCAACATAAAAGTAATGTTGTGGGGTGCAGTATGTGGAAGCTACAAGCAATACAGTATTTGGATGAAAACATGAAGCTAGTTACACTTAGCACCATACTTTTTTGCAAAAAAACTTTTTTTGTTTCTAATTCACCAAAACTGCTTTAAATCATGCCTTTAGCAGCCCAAATAACAACCAACATAAAAGTAATGTTGTGGGGTGCAGTATGTGGAAGCTACAAGCAATACAGTATTTGGATTAAAACATGAAGCTATCTACTTTTCAAATGATGAAGCTATCTACACCTAGCACCATACTTTTTTGCAAAAAAACTTTTTTTGTTTCTAATTCACCAAAACTGCTTTAAATCATGCCTTCAGCAGCCCAAATAACAACCAACATAAAAAGTAATGTTGTGGGATGCAGTATGTGGAAGCTACACGCAATACAGTATTTGGATGAAAACATGAAGCTATCTACACCTAGCACCATACTTTTTTGCAAAAAAACTTTTTTTGTTTCTAATTCACCAAAACTGCTTTAAATCATGCCTTTAGCTGCCCAAATAACAACCAACATTAAAGTAATGTTGTGGGGTGCAGTATGTGGAAGCTACAAGCAATACAGTATTTGGATGAAAACATGAAGCTAGTTACACTTAGCACCATACTTTTTTGCAAAAAAACTTTTTTTGTTTCTAATTCACCAAAACTGCTTTAAATCATGCCTTCAGCAGCCCAAATAACAACCAACATAAAAGTAATGTTGTGGGGTGCAGTATGTGGAAGCTACAAGCAATACAGTATTTGGATGAAAACATGAAGCTATCTACACCTAGCACCATACTTTTTTGCAAAAAAACTTTTTTTGTTTCTAATTCACCAAAACTGCTTTAAATCATGCCTTCAGCAGCCCAAATAACAACCAACATAAAAGTAATGTTGTGGGGTGCAGTATGTGGAAGCTACAAGCAATACAGTATTTGGATGAAAACATGAAGCTAGTTACACTTAGCACCATACTTTTTTGCAAAAAAACTTTTTTTGTTTCTAATTCACCAAAACTGCTTTAAATCATGCCTTCAGCAGCCCAAATAACAACCAACATAAAAGTAATGTTGTGGGATGCAGTATGTGGAAGCTACACGCAATACAGTATTTGGATGAAAACATGAAGCTATCTACACCTAGCACCATACTTTTTTGCAAAAAAACTTTTTTTGTTTCTAATTCACCAAAACTGCTTTAAATCATGCCTTCAGCAGCCCAAATAACAACCAACATAAAAGTAATGTTGTGGGATGCAGTATGTGGAAGCTACAAGCAATACAGTATTTGGATGAAAACATGAAGCTATCTACACCTAGCACCATACTTTTTTGCAAAAAAACTTTTTTTGTTTCTAATTCACCAAAACTGCTTTAAATCATGCCTTCAGCAGCCCAAATAACAACCAACATAAAAGTAATGTTGTGGGGTGCAGTATGTGGAAGCTACAAGCAATACAGTATTTGGATGAAAACATGAAGCTAGTAACACTTAGCACCATACTTTTTTGCAAAAAAACTTTTTTTGTTTCTAATTCACCAAAACTGCTTTAAATCATGCCTTCAGCAGCCCAAATAACAACCAACATAAAAGTAATGTTGTGGGATGCAGTATGTGGAAGCTACACACAATACAGTATTTGGATGAAAACATGAAGCTATCTACACCTAGCACCATACTTTTTTGCAAAAAAACTTTTTTTGTTTCTAATTCACCAAAACTGCTTTAAATCATGCCTTCAGCAGCCCAAATAACAACCAACATAAAAGTAATGTTGTGGGGTGCAGTATGTGGAAGCTACATGCAATACAGTATTTGGATGAAAACATGAAGCTATCTACACCTAGCACCATACTTTTTTGCAAAAAAACTTTTTTTGTTTCTAATTCACCAAAACTGCTTTAAATCATGCCTTCAGCAGCCCAAATAACAACCAACATAAAAGTAATGTTGTGGGGTGCAGTATGTGGAAGCTACAAGCAATACAGTATTTGGATGAAAACATGAAGCTAGTTACACTTAGCACCATACTTTTTTGCAAAAAAACTTTTTTTGTTTCTAATTCACCAAAACTGCTTTAAATCATGCCTTCAGCAGCCCAAATAACAACCAACATAAAAGTAATGTTGTGGGATGCAGTATGTGGAAGCTACACGCAATACAGTATTTGGATGAAAACATGAAGCTATCTACACCTAGCACCATACTTTTTTGCAAAAAAACTTTTTTTGTTTCTAATTCACCAAAACTGCTTTAAATCATGCCTTCAGTAGCCCAAATAACAACCAACATAAAAGTAATGTTGTGGGATGCAGTATGTGGAAGCTACACACAATACAGTATTTGGATGAAAACATGAAGCTATCTACACCTAGCACCATACTTTTTTGCAAAAAAACTTTTTTTGTTTCTAATTCACCAAAACTGCTTTAAATCATGCCTTTAGCTGCCCAAATAACAACCAACATTAAAGTAATGTTGTGGGGTGCAGTATGTGGAAGCTACAAGCAATACAGTATTTGGATTAAAACATGAAGCTATCTACTTTTCAAATGATGAAGCTACCTACACCTAGCACCATACTTTTTTGCAAAAAAACTTTTTTTGTTTCTAATTCACCAAAACTGCTTTAAATCATGCCAACAGCAGCCCAAATAACAACCAACATAAAAGTAATGTTGTGGGGTGCAGTATGTGGAAGCTACAAGCAATACAGTATTTGGATGAAAACATGAAGCTAGTTACACTTAGCACCATACTTTTTTGCAAAAAAACTTTTTTTGTTTCTAATTCACCAAAACTGCTTTAAATCATGCCTTTAGCAGCCCAAATAACAACCAACATTAAAGTAATGTTGTGGGATGCAGTATGTGGAAGCTACAAGCAATACAGTATTTGGATGAAAACATGAACCTAGTTACACTTAGCACCATACTTTTTTGCAAAAAAACTTTTTTTGTTTCTAATTCACCAAAACTGCTTTAAATCATGCCTTCAGCAGCCCAAATAACAACCAACATAAAAAGTAATGTTGTGGGATGCAGTATGTGGAAGCTACACGCAATACAGTATTTGGATGAAAACATGAAGCTTTCTACACCTAGCACCATACTTTTTTGCAAAAAAAATTTTTTTGTTTCTAATTCACCAAAACTGCTTTAAATCATGCCTTCAGCAGCCCAAATAACAACCAACATAAAAGTAATGTTGTGGTATGCAGTATGTGGAAGCTACAAGCAATACAGTATTTGGATGAAAACATGAAGCTATCTACACCTAGCACCATACTTTTTTGCAAAAAAACTTTTTTTGTTTCTAATTCACCAAAACTGCTTTAAATCATGCCTTTAGCTGCCCAAATAACAACCAACATTAAAGTAATGTTGTGGGGTGCAGTATGTGGAAGCTACAAGCAATACAGTATTTGGATTAAAACATGAAGCTATCTACTTTTCAAATGATGAAGCTATCTACACCTAGCACCATACTTTTTTGCAAAAAAACTTTTTTTGTTTCTAATTCACCAAAACTGCTTTAAATCATGCCTTCAGCAGCCCAAATAACAACCAACATAAAAAGTAATGTTGTGGGATGCAGTATGTGGAAGCTACACGCAATACAGTATTTGGATGAAAACATGAAGCTATCTACACCTAGCACCATACTTTTTTGCAAAAAAACTTTTTTTGTTTCTAATTCACCAAAACTGCTTTAAATCATGCCTTTAGCTGCCCAAATAACAACCAACATTAAAGTAATGTTGTGGGGTGCAGTATGTGGAAGCTACAAGCAATACAGTATTTGGATGAAAACATGAAGCTAGTTACACTTAGCACCATACTTTTTTGCAAAAAAACTTTTTTTGTTTCTAATTCACCAAAACTGCTTTAAATCATGCCTTCAGCAGCCCAAATAACAACCAACATAAAAAGTAATGTTGTGGGATGCAGTATGTGGAAGCTACACGCAATACAGTATTTGGATGAAAACATGAAGCTATCTACACCTAGCACCATACTTTTTTGCAAAAAAACTTTTTTTGTTTCTAATTCACCAAAACTGCTTTAAATCATGCCTTCAGCAGCCCAAATAACAACCAACATAAAAGTAATGTTGTGGGATGCAGTATGTGGAAGCTACAAGCAATACAGTATTTGGATGAAAACATGAAGCTATCTACACCTAGCACCATACTTTTTTGCAAAAAAACTTTTTTTGTTTCTAATTCACCAAAACTGCTTTAAATCATGCCTTTAGCTGCCCAAATAACAACCAACATTAAAGTAATGTTGTGGGGTGCAGTATGTGGAAGCTACAAGCAATACAGTATTTGGATTAAAACATGAAGCTATCTACTTTTCAAATGATGAAGCTATCTACACCTAGCACCATACTTTTTTGCAAAAAAACTTTTTTTGTTTCTAATTCACCAAAACTGCTTTAAATCATGCCTTCAGCAGCCCAAATAACAACCAACATAAAAGTAATGTTGTGGGATGCAGTATGTGGAAGCTACAAGCAATACAGTATTTGGATGAAAACATGAAGCTATCTACACCTAGCACCATACTTTTTTGCAAAAAAACTTTTTTTGTTTCTAATTCACCAAAACTGCTTTAAATCATGCCTTTAGCTGCCCAAATAACAACCAACATTAAAGTAATGTTGTGGGGTGCAGTATGTGGAAGCTACAAGCAATACAGTATTTGGATGAAAACATGAAGCTAGTTACACTTAGCACCATACTTTTTTGCAAAAAAACTTTTTTTGTTTCTAATTCACCAAAACTGCTTTAAATCATGCCTTCAGCAGCCCAAATAACAACCAACATAAAAGTAATGTTGTGGGGTGCAGTATGTGGAAGCTACAAGCAATACAGTATTTGGATGAAAACATGAAGCTATCTACACCTAGCACCATACTTTTTTGCAAAAAAACTTTTTTTGTTTCTAATTCACCAAAACTGCTTTAAATCATGCCTTCAGCAGCCCAAATAACAACCAACATAAAAGTAATGTTGTGGGGTGCAGTATGTGGAAGCTACAAGCAATACAGTATTTGGATGAAAACATGAAGCTAGTTACACTTAGCACCATACTTTTTTGCAAAAAAACTTTTTTTGTTTCTAATTCACCAAAACTGCTTTAAATCATGCCTTCAGAAGCCCAAATAACAACCAACATAAAAGTAATGTTGTGGGATGCAGTATGTGGAAGCTGCACGCAATACAGTATTTGGATGAAAACATGAAGCTATCTACACCTAGCACCATACTTTTTTGCAAAAAAACTTTTTTTGTTTCTAATTCACCAAAACTGCTTTAAATCATGCCTTCAGCAGCCCAAATAACAACCAACATAAAAGTAATGTTGTGGGATGCAGTATGTGGAAGCTACACACAATACAGTATTTGGATGAAAACATGAAGCTATCTACACCTAGCACCATACTTTTTTGCAAAAAAACTTTTTTCGTTTCTAATTCACCAAAACTGCTTTAAATCATGCCTTTAGCTGCCCAAATAACAACCAACATTAAAGTAATGTTGTGGGGTGCAGTATGTGGAAGCTACAAGCAATACAGTATTTGGATGAAAACATGAAGCTAGTTACACTTAGCACCATACTTTTTTGCAAAAAAACTTTTTTTGTTTCTAATTCACCAAAACTGCTTTAAATCATGCCTTCAGCAGCCCAAATAACAACCAACATAAAAGTAATGTTGTGGGGTGCAGTATGTGGAAGCTACAAGCAATACAGTATTTGGATGAAAACATGAAGCTATCTACACCTAGCACCATACTTTTTTGCAAAAAAACTTTTTTTGTTTCTAATTCACCAAAACTGCTTTAAATCATGCCTTCAGCAGCCCAAATAACAACCAACATAAAAGTAATGTTGTGGGGTGCAGTGTGTGGAAGCTACAAGCAATACAGTATTTGGATGAAAACATGAAGCTAGTTACACTTAGCACCATACTTTTTTGCAAAAAAACTTTTTTTGTTTCTAATTCACCAAAACTGCTTTAAATCATGCCTTCAGAAGCCCAAATAACAACCAACATAAAAGTAATGTTGTGGGATGCAGTATGTGGAAGCTGCACGCAATACAGTATTTGGATGAAAACATGAAGCTATCTACACCTAGCACCATACTTTTTTGCAAAAAAACTTTTTTTGTTTCTAATTCACCAAAACTGCTTTAAATCATGCCTTCAGCAGCCCAAATAACAACCAACATAAAAGTAATGTTGTGGGATGCAGTATGTGGAAGCTACACACAATACAGTATTTGGATGAAAACATGAAGCTATCTACACCTAGCACCATACTTTTTTGCAAAAAAACTTTTTTTGTTTCTAATTCACCAAAACTGCTTTAAATCATGCCTTTAGCTGCCCAAATAACAACCAACATTAAAGTAATGTTGTGGGGTGCAGTATGTGGAAGCTACAAGCAATACAGTATTTGGATTAAAACATAAAGCTATCCACTTTTCAAATGATGAAGCTATCTACACCTAGCACCATACTTTTTTGCAAAAAAACTTTTTTTGTTTCTAATTCACCAAAACTGCTTTAAATCATGCCTTCAGCAGCCCAAATAACAACCAACATAAAAGTAATGTTGTGGGGTGCAGTATGTGGAAGCTACAAGCAATACAGTATTTGGATGAAAACATGAAGCTAGTTACACTTAGCACCATACTTTTTTGCAAAAAAACTTTTTTTGTTTCTAATTCACCAAAACTGCTTTAAATCATGCCTTCAGCAGCCCAAATAACAACCAACATAAAAGTAATGTTGTGGGGTGCATTATGTGGAAGCTACAAGCAATACAGTATTTGGATGAAAACATGAAGCTAGTTACACTTAGCACCATACTTTTTTGCAAAAAAACTTTTTTTGTTTCTAATTCACCAAAACTGCTTTAAATCATGCCTTCAGCATCCCAAATAACAACCAACATAAAAGTAATGTTGTGGGGTGCAGTATGTGGAAGCTACAAGCAATACAGTATTTGGATGAAAACATGAAGCTATCTACACCTAGCACCATACTTTTTTGCAAAAAAACTTTTTTTGTTTCTAATTCACCAAAACTGCTTTAAATCATGCCTTCAGCAGCCCAAATAACAACCAACATAAAAGTAATGTTGTGGGATGCAGTATGTGGAAGCTACAAGCAATACAGTATTTGGATGAAAACATGAAGCTAGTTACACTTAGCACCATACTTTTTTGCAAAAAAACTTTTTTTGTTTCTAATTCACCAAAACTGCTTTAAATCATGCCTTCAGCAGCACAAATAACAACCAACATAAAAGTAATGTTGTGGGGTGCAGTATGTGGAAGCTACAAGCAATACAGTATTTGGATGAAAACATGAAGCTATCTACACCTAGCACCATACTTTTTTGCAAAAAAACTTTTTTTGTTTCTAATTCACCAAAACTGCTTTAAATCATGCCTTCAGCAGCCCAAATAACAACCAACATAAAAGTAATGTTGTGGGCTGCAGTATGTGGAAGCTACAAGCAATACAGTATTTGGATGAAAACATGAAGCTAGTTACACTTAGCACCATACTTTTTTGCAAAAAAACTTTTTTTGTTTCTAATTCACCAAAACTGCTTTAAATCATGCCTTCAGCAGCACAAATAACAACCAACATAAAAGTAATGTTGTGGGGTGCAGTATGTGGAAGCTACAAGCAATACAGTATTTGGATGAAAACATGAAGCTAGTAACACTTAGCACCATACTTTTTTGCAAAAAAACTTTTTTTGTTTCTAATTCACCAAAACTGCTTTAAATCATGCCTTCAGCAGCCCAAATAACAACCAACATAAAAGTAATGTTGTGGGCTGCAGTATGTGGAAGCTACAAGCAATACAGTATTTGGATGAAAACATGAAGCTAGTTACACTTAGCACCATACTTTTTTGCAAAAAAACTTTTTTTGTTTCTAATTCACCAAAACTGCTTTAAATCATGCCTTCAGCAGCACAAATAACAACCAACATAAAAGTAATGTTGTGGGGTGCAGTATGTGGAAGCTACAAGCAATACAGTATTTGGATGAAAACATGAAGCTAGTAACACTTAGCACCATACTTTTTTGCAAAAAAACTTTTTTTGTTTCTAATTCACCAAAACTGCTTTAAATCATGCCTTCAGCAGCCCAAATAACAACCAACATAAAAGTAATGTTGTGGGATGCAGTATGTGGAAGCTACACACAATACAGTATTTGGATGAAAACATGAAGCTATCTACACCTAGCACCATACTTTTTTGCAAAAAAACTTTTTTTGTTTCTAATTCACCAAAACTGCTTTAAATCATGCCTTCAGCAGCCCAAATAACAACCAACATAAAAGTAATGTTGTGGGATGCAGTATGTGGAAGCTACAAGCAATACAGTATTTGGATGAAAACATGAAGCTATCTACACCTAGCACCATACTTTTTTGCAAAAAAACTTTTTTTGTTTCTAATTCACCAAAACTGCTTTAAATCATGCCTTTAGCTGCCCAAATAACAACCAACATTAAAGTAATGTTGTGGGGTGCAGTATGTGGAAGCTACAAGCAATACAGTATTTGGATTAAAACATGAAGCTATCTACTTTTCAAATGATGAAGCTATCTACACCTAGCACCATACTTTTTTGCAAAAAAACTTTTTTTGTTTCTAATTCACCAAAACTGCTTTAAATCATGCCTTCAGCAGCCCAAATAACAACCAACATAAAAGTAATGTTGTGGGGTGCAGTATGTGGAAGCTACAAGCAATACAGTATTTGGATGAAAACATGAAGCTAGTTACACTTAGCACCATACTTTTTTGCAAAAAAACTTTTTTTGTTTCTAATTCACCAAAACTGCTTTAAATCATGCCTTTAGCAGCCCAAATAACAACCAACATAAAAGTAATGTTGTGGGGTGCAGTATGTGGAAGCTACAAGCAATACAGTATTTGGATTAAAACATGAAGCTATCTACTTTTCAAATGATGAAGCTATCTACACCTAGCACCATACTTTTTTGCAAAAAAACTTTTTTTGTTTCTAATTCACCAAAACTGCTTTAAATCATGCCTTCAGCAGCCCAAATAACAACCAACATAAAAAGTAATGTTGTGGGATGCAGTATGTGGAAGCTACACGCAATACAGTATTTGGATGAAAACATGAAGCTATCTACACCTAGCACCATACTTTTTTGCAAAAAAACTTTTTTTGTTTCTAATTCACCAAAACTGCTTTAAATCATGCCTTTAGCTGCCCAAATAACAACCAACATTAAAGTAATGTTGTGGGGTGCAGTATGTGGAAGCTACAAGCAATACAGTATTTGGATGAAAACATGAAGCTAGTTACACTTAGCACCATACTTTTTTGCAAAAAAACTTTTTTTGTTTCTAATTCACCAAAACTGCTTTAAATCATGCCTTCAGCAGCCCAAATAACAACCAACATAAAAGTAATGTTGTGGGGTGCAGTATGTGGAAGCTACAAGCAATACAGTATTTGGATGAAAACATGAAGCTAGTTACACTTAGCACCATACTTTTTTGCAAAAAAACTTTTTTTGTTTCTAATTCACCAAAACTGCTTTAAATCATGCCTTCAGCAGCCCAAATAACAACCAACATAAAAGTAATGTTGTGGGATGCAGTATGTGGAAGCTACACGCAATACAGTATTTGGATGAAAACATGAAGCTATCTACACCTAGCACCATACTTTTTTGCAAAAAAACTTTTTTTGTTTCTAATTCACCAAAACTGCTTTAAATCATGCCTTCAGCAGCCCAAATAACAACCAACATAAAAGTAATGTTGTGGGATGCAGTATGTGGAAGCTACAAGCAATACAGTATTTGGATGAAAACATGAAGCTATCTACACCTAGCACCATACTTTTTTGCAAAAAAACTTTTTTTGTTTCTAATTCACCAAAACTGCTTTAAATCATGCCTTCAGCAGCCCAAATAACAACCAACATAAAAGTAATGTTGTGGGGTGCAGTATGTGGAAGCTACAAGCAATACAGTATTTGGATGAAAACATGAAGCTAGTAACACTTAGCACCATACTTTTTTGCAAAAAAACTTTTTTTGTTTCTAATTCACCAAAACTGCTTTAAATCATGCCTTCAGCAGCCCAAATAACAACCAACATAAAAGTAATGTTGTGGGATGCAGTATGTGGAAGCTACACACAATACAGTATTTGGATGAAAACATGAAGCTATCTACACCTAGCACCATACTTTTTTGCAAAAAAACTTTTTTTGTTTCTAATTCACCAAAACTGCTTTAAATCATGCCTTCAGCAGCCCAAATAACAACCAACATAAAAGTAATGTTGTGGGGTGCAGTATGTGGAAGCTACATGCAATACAGTATTTGGATGAAAACATGAAGCTATCTACACCTAGCACCATACTTTTTTGCAAAAAAACTTTTTTTGTTTCTAATTCACCAAAACTGCTTTAAATCATGCCTTCAGCAGCCCAAATAACAACCAACATAAAAGTAATGTTGTGGGGTGCAGTATGTGGAAGCTACAAGCAATACAGTATTTGGATGAAAACATGAAGCTAGTTACACTTAGCACCATACTTTTTTGCAAAAAAACTTTTTTTGTTTCTAATTCACCAAAACTGCTTTAAATCATGCCTTCAGCAGCCCAAATAACAACCAACATAAAAGTAATGTTGTGGGATGCAGTATGTGGAAGCTACACGCAATACAGTATTTGGATGAAAACATGAAGCTATCTACACCTAGCACCATACTTTTTTGCAAAAAAACTTTTTTTGTTTCTAATTCACCAAAACTGCTTTAAATCATGCCTTCAGTAGCCCAAATAACAACCAACATAAAAGTAATGTTGTGGGATGCAGTATGTGGAAGCTACACACAATACAGTATTTGGATGAAAACATGAAGCTATCTACACCTAGCACCATACTTTTTTGCAAAAAAACTTTTTTTGTTTCTAATTCACCAAAACTGCTTTAAATCATGCCTTTAGCTGCCCAAATAACAACCAACATTAAAGTAATGTTGTGGGGTGCAGTATGTGGAAGCTACAAGCAATACAGTATTTGGATTAAAACATGAAGCTATCTACTTTTCAAATGATGAAGCTACCTACACCTAGCACCATACTTTTTTGCAAAAAAACTTTTTTTGTTTCTAATTCACCAAAACTGCTTTAAATCATGCCAACAGCAGCCCAAATAACAACCAACATAAAAGTAATGTTGTGGGGTGCAGTATGTGGAAGCTACAAGCAATACAGTATTTGGATGAAAACATGAAGCTAGTTACACTTAGCACCATACTTTTTTGCAAAAAAACTTTTTTTGTTTCTAATTCACCAAAACTGCTTTAAATCATGCCTTTAGCAGCCCAAATAACAACCAACATTAAAGTAATGTTGTGGGATGCAGTATGTGGAAGCTACAAGCAATACAGTATTTGGATGAAAACATGAACCTAGTTACACTTAGCACCATACTTTTTTGCAAAAAAACTTTTTTTGTTTCTAATTCACCAAAACTGCTTTAAATCATGCCTTCAGCAGCCCAAATAACAACCAACATAAAAAGTAATGTTGTGGGATGCAGTATGTGGAAGCTACACGCAATACAGTATTTGGATGAAAACATGAAGCTTTCTACACCTAGCACCATACTTTTTTGCAAAAAAAATTTTTTTGTTTCTAATTCACCAAAACTGCTTTAAATCATGCCTTCAGCAGCCCAAATAACAACCAACATAAAAGTAATGTTGTGGTATGCAGTATGTGGAAGCTACAAGCAATACAGTATTTGGATGAAAACATGAAGCTATCTACACCTAGCACCATACTTTTTTGCAAAAAAACTTTTTTTCTTTCTAATTCACCAAAACTGCTTTAAATCATGCCTTTAGCTGCCCAAATAACAACCAACATTAAAGTAATGTTGTGGGGTGCAGTATGTGGAAGCTACAAGCAATACAGTATTTGGATTAAAACATGAAGCTATCTACTTTTCAAATGATGAAGCTATCTACACCTAGCACCATACTTTTTTGCAAAAAAACTTTTTTTGTTTCTAATTCACCAAAACTGCTTTAAATCATGCCTTCAGCAGCCCAAATAACAACCAACATAAAAAGTAATGTTGTGGGATGCAGTATGTGGAAGCTACACGCAATACAGTATTTGGATGAAAACATGAAGCTATCTACACCTAGCACCATACTTTTTTGCAAAAAAACTTTTTTTGTTTCTAATTCACCAAAACTGCTTTAAATCATGCCTTTAGCTGCCCAAATAACAACCAACATTAAAGTAATGTTGTGGGGTGCAGTATGTGGAAGCTACAAGCAATACAGTATTTGGATGAAAACATGAAGCTAGTTACACTTAGCACCATACTTTTTTGCAAAAAAACTTTTTTTGTTTCTAATTCACCAAAACTGCTTTAAATCATGCCTTCAGCAGCCCAAATAACAACCAACATAAAAAGTAATGTTGTGGGATGCAGTATGTGGAAGCTACACGCAATACAGTATTTGGATGAAAACATGAAGCTATCTACACCTAGCACCATACTTTTTTGCAAAAAAACTTTTTTTGTTTCTAATTCACCAAAACTGCTTTAAATCATGCCTTCAGCAGCCCAAATAACAACCAACATAAAAGTAATGTTGTGGGATGCAGTATGTGGAAGCTACAAGCAATACAGTATTTGGATGAAAACATGAAGCTATCTACACCTAGCACCATACTTTTTTGCAAAAAAACTTTTTTTGTTTCTAATTCACCAAAACTGCTTTAAATCATGCCTTTAGCTGCCCAAATAACAACCAACATTAAAGTAATGTTGTGGGGTGCAGTATGTGGAAGCTACAAGCAATACAGTATTTGGATTAAAACATGAAGCTATCTACTTTTCAAATGATGAAGCTATCTACACCTAGCACCATACTTTTTTGCAAAAAAACTTTTTTTGTTTCTAATTCACCAAAACTGCTTTAAATCATGCCTTCAGCAGCCCAAATAACAACCAACATAAAAGTAATGTTGTGGGATGCAGTATGTGGAAGCTACAAGCAATACAGTATTTGGATGAAAACATGAAGCTATCTACACCTAGCACCATACTTTTTTGCAAAAAAACTTTTTTTGTTTCTAATTCACCAAAACTGCTTTAAATCATGCCTTTAGCTGCCCAAATAACAACCAACATTAAAGTAATGTTGTGGGGTGCAGTATGTGGAAGCTACAAGCAATACAGTATTTGGATGAAAACATGAAGCTAGTTACACTTAGCACCATACTTTTTTGCAAAAAAACTTTTTTTGTTTCTAATTCACCAAAACTGCTTTAAATCATGCCTTCAGCAGCCCAAATAACAACCAACATAAAAGTAATGTTGTGGGGTGCAGTATGTGGAAGCTACAAGCAATACAGTATTTGGATGAAAACATGAAGCTATCTACACCTAGCACCATACTTTTTTGCAAAAAAACTTTTTTTGTTTCTAATTCACCAAAACTGCTTTAAATCATGCCTTCAGCAGCCCAAATAACAACCAACATAAAAGTAATGTTGTGGGGTGCAGTATGTGGAAGCTACAAGCAATACAGTATTTGGATGAAAACATGAAGCTAGTTACACTTAGCACCATACTTTTTTGCAAAAAAACTTTTTTTGTTTCTAATTCACCAAAACTGCTTTAAATCATGCCTTCAGAAGCCCAAATAACAACCAACATAAAAGTAATGTTGTGGGATGCAGTATGTGGAAGCTGCACGCAATACAGTATTTGGATGAAAACATGAAGCTATCTACACCTAGCACCATACTTTTTTGCAAAAAAACTTTTTTTGTTTCTAATTCACCAAAACTGCTTTAAATCATGCCTTCAGCAGCCCAAATAACAACCAACATAAAAGTAATGTTGTGGGATGCAGTATGTGGAAGCTACACACAATACAGTATTTGGATGAAAACATGAAGCTATCTACACCTAGCACCATACTTTTTTGCAAAAAAACTTTTTTCGTTTCTAATTCACCAAAACTGCTTTAAATCATGCCTTTAGCTGCCCAAATAACAACCAACATTAAAGTAATGTTGTGGGGTGCAGTATGTGGAAGCTACAAGCAATACAGTATTTGGATGAAAACATGAAGCTAGTTACACTTAGCACCATACTTTTTTGCAAAAAAACTTTTTTTGTTTCTAATTCACCAAAACTGCTTTAAATCATGCCTTCAGCAGCCCAAATAACAACCAACATAAAAGTAATGTTGTGGGGTGCAGTATGTGGAAGCTACAAGCAATACAGTATTTGGATGAAAACATGAAGCTATCTACACCTAGCACCATACTTTTTTGCAAAAAAACTTTTTTTGTTTCTAATTCACCAAAACTGCTTTAAATCATGCCTTCAGCAGCCCAAATAACAACCAACATAAAAGTAATGTTGTGGGGTGCAGTGTGTGGAAGCTACAAGCAATACAGTATTTGGATGAAAACATGAAGCTAGTTACACTTAGCACCATACTTTTTTGCAAAAAAACTTTTTTTGTTTCTAATTCACCAAAACTGCTTTAAATCATGCCTTCAGAAGCCCAAATAACAACCAACATAAAAGTAATGTTGTGGGATGCAGTATGTGGAAGCTGCACGCAATACAGTATTTGGATGAAAACATGAAGCTATCTACACCTAGCACCATACTTTTTTGCAAAAAAACTTTTTTTGTTTCTAATTCACCAAAACTGCTTTAAATCATGCCTTCAGCAGCCCAAATAACAACCAACATAAAAGTAATGTTGTGGGATGCAGTATGTGGAAGCTACACACAATACAGTATTTGGATGAAAACATGAAGCTATCTACACCTAGCACCATACTTTTTTGCAAAAAAACTTTTTTTGTTTCTAATTCACCAAAACTGCTTTAAATCATGCCTTTAGCTGCCCAAATAACAACCAACATTAAAGTAATGTTGTGGGGTGCAGTATGTGGAAGCTACAAGCAATACAGTATTTGGATTAAAACATAAAGCTATCCACTTTTCAAATGATGAAGCTATCTACACCTAGCACCATACTTTTTTGCAAAAAAACTTTTTTTGTTTCTAATTCACCAAAACTGCTTTAAATCATGCCTTCAGCAGCCCAAATAACAACCAACATAAAAGTAATGTTGTGGGGTGCAGTATGTGGAAGCTACAAGCAATACAGTATTTGGATGAAAACATGAAGCTAGTTACACTTAGCACCATACTTTTTTGCAAAAAAACTTTTTTTGTTTCTAATTCACCAAAACTGCTTTAAATCATGCCTTCAGCAGCCCAAATAACAACCAACATAAAAGTAATGTTGTGGGGTGCATTATGTGGAAGCTACAAGCAATACAGTATTTGGATGAAAACATGAAGCTAGTTACACTTAGCACCATACTTTTTTGCAAAAAAACTTTTTTTGTTTCTAATTCACCAAAACTGCTTTAAATCATGCCTTCAGCATCCCAAATAACAACCAACATAAAAGTAATGTTGTGGGGTGCAGTATGTGGAAGCTACAAGCAATACAGTATTTGGATGAAAACATGAAGCTATCTACACCTAGCACCATACTTTTTTGCAAAAAAACTTTTTTTGTTTCTAATTCACCAAAACTGCTTTAAATCATGCCTTCAGCAGCCCAAATAACAACCAACATAAAAGTAATGTTGTGGGATGCAGTATGTGGAAGCTACAAGCAATACAGTATTTGGATGAAAACATGAAGCTAGTTACACTTAGCACCATACTTTTTTGCAAAAAAACTTTTTTTGTTTCTAATTCACCAAAACTGCTTTAAATCATGCCTTCAGCAGCACAAATAACAACCAACATAAAAGTAATGTTGTGGGGTGCAGTATGTGGAAGCTACAAGCAATACAGTATTTGGATGAAAACATGAAGCTATCTACACCTAGCACCATACTTTTTTGCAAAAAAACTTTTTTTGTTTCTAATTCACCAAAACTGCTTTAAATCATGCCTTCAGCAGCCCAAATAACAACCAACATAAAAGTAATGTTGTGGGCTGCAGTATGTGGAAGCTACAAGCAATACAGTATTTGGATGAAAACATGAAGCTAGTTACACTTAGCACCATACTTTTTTGCAAAAAAACTTTTTTTGTTTCTAATTCACCAAAACTGCTTTAAATCATGCCTTCAGCAGCACAAATAACAACCAACATAAAAGTAATGTTGTGGGGTGCAGTATGTGGAAGCTACAAGCAATACAGTATTTGGATGAAAACATGAAGCTAGTTACACTTAGCACCATACTTTTTTGCAAAAAAACTTTTTTTGTTTCTAATTCACCAAAACTGCTTTAAATCATGCCTTCAGCAGCCCAAATAACAACCAACATAAAAGTAATGTTGTGGGATGCAGTATGTGGAAGCTACACACAATACAGTATTTGGATGAAAACATGAAGCTATCTACACCTAGCACCATACTTTTTTGCAAAAAAACTTTTTTTGTTTCTAATTCACCAAAACTGCTTTAAATCATGCCTTTAGCTGCCCAAATAACAACCAACATTAAAGTAATGTTGTGGGGTGCAGTATGTGGAAGCTACAAGCAATACAGTATTTGGATTAAAACATGAAGCTATCTACTTTTCAAATGATGAAGCTATCTACACCTAGCACCATACTTTTTTGCAAAAAAACTTTTTTTGTTTCTAATTCACCAAAACTGCTTTAAATCATGCCTTCAGCAGCCCAAATAACAACCAACATAAAAGTAATGTTGTGGGGTGCAGTATGTGGAAGCTACAAGCAATACAGTATTTGGATGAAAACATGAAGCTAGTAACACTTAGCACCATACTTTTTTGCAAAAAAACTTTTTTTGTTTCTAATTCACCAAAACTGCTTTAAATCATGCCTTCAGCAGCCCAAATAACAACCAACATAAAAGTAATGTTGTGGGATGCAGTATGTGGAAGCTACACACAATACAGTATTTGGATGAAAACATGAAGCTATCTACACCTAGCACCATACTTTTTTGCAAAAAAACTTTTTTTGTTTCTAATTCACCAAAACTGCTTTAAATCATGCCTTCAGCAGTCCAAATAACAACCAACATAAAAGTAATGTTGTGGGGTGCAGTATGTGGAAGCTACAAGCAATACAGTATTTGGATGAAAACATGAAGCTATCTACACCTAGCACCATACTTTTTTGCAAAAAAACTTTTTTTGTTTCTAATTCACCAAAACTGCTTTAAATCATGCCTTCAGCAGCCCAAATAACAACCAACATAAAAGTAATGTTGTGGGGTGCAGTGTGTGGAAGCTACAAGCAATACAGTATTTGGATGAAAACATGAAGCTAGTTACACTTAGCACCATACTTTTTTGCAAAAAAACTTTTTTTGTTTCTAATTCACCAAAACTGCTTTAAATCATGCCTTCAGAAGCCCAAATAACAACCAACATAAAAGTAATGTTGTGGGATGCAGTATGTGGAAGCTGCACGCAATACAGTATTTGGATGAAAATATGAAGCTATCTACACCTAGCACCATACTTTTTTGCAAAAAAACTTTTTTTGTTTCTAATTCACCAAAACTGCTTTAAATCATGCCTTCAGCAGCCCAAATAACAACCAACATAAAAGTAATGTTGTGGGATGCAGTATGTGGAAGCTACACACAATACAGTATTTGGATGAAAACATGAAGCTATCTACACCTAGCACCATACTTTTTTGCAAAAAAACTTTTTTTGTTTCTAATTCACCAAAACTGCTTTAAATCATGCCTTTAGCTGCCCAAATAACAACCAACATTAAAGTAATGTTGTGGGGTGCAGTATGTGGAAGCTACAAGCAATACAGTATTTGGATTAAAACATAAAGCTATCCACTTTTCAAATGATGAAGCTATCTACACCTAGCACCATACTTTTTTGCAAAAAAACTTTTTTTGTTTCTAATTCACCAAAACTGCTTTAAATCATGCCTTCAGCAGCCCAAATAACAACCAACATAAAAGTAATGTTGTGGGGTGCAGTATGTGGAAGCTACAAGCAATACAGTATTTGGATGAAAACATGAAGCTAGTTACACTTAGCACCATACTTTTTTGCAAAAAAACTTTTTTTGTTTCTAATTCACCAAAACTGCTTTAAATCATGCCTTCAGCAGCCCAAATAACAACCAACATAAAAGTAATGTTGTGGGGTGCATTATGTGGAAGCTACAAGCAATACAGTATTTGGATGAAAACATGAAGCTAGTTACACTTAGCACCATACTTTTTTGCAAAAAAACTTTTTTTGTTTCTAATTCACCAAAACTGCTTTAAATCATGCCTTCAGCATCCCAAATAACAACCAACATAAAAGTAATGTTGTGGGGTGCAGTATGTGGAAGCTACAAGCAATACAGTATTTGGATGAAAACATGAAGCTATCTACACCTAGCACCATACTTTTTTGCAAAAAAACTTTTTTTGTTTCTAATTCACCAAAACTGCTTTAAATCATGCCTTCAGCAGCCCAAATAACAACCAACATAAAAGTAATGTTGTGGGATGCAGTATGTGGAAGCTACAAGCAATACAGTATTTGGATGAAAACATGAAGCTAGTTACACTTAGCACCATACTTTTTTGCAAAAAAACTTTTTTTGTTTCTAATTCACCAAAACTGCTTTAAATCATGCCTTCAGCAGCACAAATAACAACCAACATAAAAGTAATGTTGTGGGGTGCAGTATGTGGAAGCTACAAGCAATACAGTATTTGGATGAAAACATGAAGCTATCTACACCTAGCACCATACTTTTTTGCAAAAAAACTTTTTTTGTTTCTAATTCACCAAAACTGCTTTAAATCATGCCTTCAGCAGCCCAAATAACAACCAACATAAAAGTAATGTTGTGGGCTGCAGTATGTGGAAGCTACAAGCAATACAGTATTTGGATGAAAACATGAAGCTAGTTACACTTAGCACCATACTTTTTTGCAAAAAAACTTTTTTTGTTTCTAATTCACCAAAACTGCTTTAAATCATGCCTTCAGCAGCACAAATAACAACCAACATAAAAGTAATGTTGTGGGGTGCAGTATGTGGAAGCTACAAGCAATACAGTATTTGGATGAAAACATGAAGCTAGTTACACTTAGCACCATACTTTTTTGCAAAAAAACTTTTTTTGTTTCTAATTCACCAAAACTGCTTTAAATCATGCCTTCAGCAGCCCAAATAACAACCAACATAAAAGTAATGTTGTGGGATGCAGTATGTGGAAGCTACACACAATACAGTATTTGGATGAAAACATGAAGCTATCTACACCTAGCACCATACTTTTTTGCAAAAAAACTTTTTTTGTTTCTAATTCACCAAAACTGCTTTAAATCATGCCTTTAGCTGCCCAAATAACAACCAACATTAAAGTAATGTTGTGGGGTGCAGTATGTGGAAGCTACAAGCAATACAGTATTTGGATTAAAACATGAAGCTATCTACTTTTCAAATGATGAAGCTATCTACACCTAGCACCATACTTTTTTGCAAAAAAACTTTTTTTGTTTCTAATTCACCAAAACTGCTTTAAATCATGCCTTCAGCAGCCCAAATAACAACCAACATAAAAGTAATGTTGTGGGGTGCAGTATGTGGAAGCTACAAGCAATACAGTATTTGGATGAAAACATGAAGCTAGTAACACTTAGCACCATACTTTTTTGCAAAAAAACTTTTTTTGTTTCTAATTCACCAAAACTGCTTTAAATCATGCCTTCAGCAGCCCAAATAACAACCAACATAAAAGTAATGTTGTGGGATGCAGTATGTGGAAGCTACACACAATACAGTATTTGGATGAAAACATGAAGCTATCTACACCTAGCACCATACTTTTTTGCAAAAAAACTTTTTTTGTTTCTAATTCACCAAAACTGCTTTAAATCATGCCTTCAGCAGTCCAAATAACAACCAACATAAAAGTAATGTTGTGGGATGCAGTATGTGGAAGCTACAAGCAATAAAGTATTTGGATGAAAACATGAAGCTATCTACACCTAGCACCATACTTTTTTGCAAAAAAACTTTTTTTGTTTCTAATTCACCAAAACTGCTTTAAATCATGCCTTTAGCTGCCCAAATAACAACCAACATTAAAGTAATGTTGTGGGGTGCAGTATGTGGAAGCTACAAGCAATACAGTATTTGGATTAAAACATGAAGCTATCTACTTTTCAAATGATGAAGCTTATCTTTCTAGCACCATACTTTTTTGCAAAAAAACTTTTTTTGTTTCTAATTCACCAAAACTGCTTTAAATCATGCCTTCAGCAGCCCAAATAACAACCAACATAAAAGTAATGTTGTGGGGTGCAGTATGTGGAAGCTACAAGCAATACAGTATTTGGATGAAAACATGAAGCTAGTTACACTTAGCACCATACTTTTTTGCAAAAAACCTTTTTTGTTTCTAATTCACCAAAACAACAACCAACATAAAAGTAATGTTGTGGGGTGCAGTATGTGGAAGCTACAAGCAATACAGTATTTGGATGAAAACATGAAGCTAGTAACACTTAGCACCATACTTTTTTGCAAAAAAACTTTTTTTGTTTCTAATTCACCAAAACTGCTTTAAATCATGCCTTCAGCAGCCCAAATAACAAAAAACATAAAAGTAATGTTGTGGGGTGCAGAATGTGGAAGCTACAAGCAATACAGTATTTGGATGAAAACATGAAGCAAGTTACACTTAGCACCATACTTTTTTGCAAAAAAACTTTTTTTGTTTCTAATTCACCAAAACTGCTTTAAATCATGCCTTCAGCAGCCCAAATAACAACCAACATAAAAAGTAATGTTGTGGGATGCAGTATGTGGAAGCTACACGCAATACAGTATTTGAATGAAAACATGAAGCTATCTACACCTAGCACCATACTTTTTTGCAAAAAAACTTTT
Organism: Spea bombifrons; assembly: GCF_027358695.1. NCBI lineage: Eukaryota > Metazoa > Chordata > Amphibia > Anura > Pelobatidae > Spea > Spea bombifrons. The sequence continues at coordinate 43,654,131 of NC_071091.1, forward strand.
TTTGTTTCTAATTCACCAAAACTGCTTTAAATCATGCCTTCAGCAGCCCAAATAACAACCAACATAAAAGTAATGTTGTGGGGTGCAGTATGTGGAAGCTACAAGCAATACAGTATTTGGATGAAAACATGAAGCTAGTTACACTTAGCACCATACTTTTTTGCAAAAAAACTTTTTTTGTTTCTAATTCACCAAAACTGCTTTAAATCATGCCTTCAGCAGCCCAAATAACAACCAACATAAAAGTAATGTTGTGGGATGCAGTATGTGGAAGCTACACGCAATACAGTATTTGGATGAAAACATGAAGCTATCTACACCTACCACCATACTTTTTTGCAAAAAACTTTTTTTGTTTCTAATTCACCAAAACTGCTTTAAATCATGCCTTCAGCAGCCCAAATAACAACCAACATAAAAGTAATGTTGTGGGATGCAGTATGTGGAAGCTACAAGCAATACAGTATTTGGATGAAAACATGAAGCTATCTACACCTAGCACCATACTTTTTTGCAAAAAAACTTTTTTTGTTTCTAATTCACCAAAACTGCTTTAAATCATGCCTTCAGCAGCCCAAATAACAACCAACATAAAAGTAATGTTGTGGGATGCAGTATGTGGAAGCTACACGCAATACAGTATTTGGTTGAAAACATGAAGCTATCTACACCTAGCACCATACTTTTTTGCAAAAAAATTTTTTTTGTTTCTAATTCACCAAAACTGCTTTAAATCATGCCTTCAGCAGCCCAAATAACAACCAACATAAAAGTAATGTTGTGGGATGCAGTATGTGGAAGCTACACACAATACAGTATTTGGATGAAAACATGAAGCTATCTACACCTAGCACCATACTTTTTTGCAAAAAAACTTTTTTTGTTTCTAATTCACCAAAACTGCTTTAAATCATGCCTTTAGCTGCCCAAATAACAACCAACATTAAAGTAATGTTGTGGGGTGCAGTATGTGGAAGCTACGGGGCGTGGCTTGACCATCGAGTGAGATGGCAGCATAGTGCAAGAGCTCTGTGAGGATTTGGGCTTTTTTCATTAAAAAAACAGCATTCAACTTTGGACCCGTTCCAGAATCGAACTACTATTGGACTGATTGGAAGATGCAAAAGCAGAAGTTTTCAACCAAAACTTCGGGTGCCTCGAAACCTGTGGAAAAGCTTGTGATTGAAGACACTGAGTCCCCACGTAAGAAACAGGCTAAGATGGGTGAGGAATTTGAGAGATCAGGTATGACTGTTACGGAACCTCGATTAATTAAGCTGCTTACGGATCTCAGGAATGGGATTCGTGATGATTTGATGAAAGAGATTTCCGTTATTAAGAAGGATATAAACGAACTGGACATTCGTGTGGATCGTACTGAACAGGCTCTTGGTCTGCAGAGGAACTCACATTTAGAGTTAGAAAAGCGTGTGGATCTGCTTGAACACCAACTCGAGCTAAGTAAACTAAAAATTGCTGATTTGGAAGATCGTAGTAGGCGCAATAATATACGGATCAGAAATATACCTGAATCCATACAAATCAAGATCTAGGCGCATATGTTAAAAAAATTATTGGCTCAGTTCTGAAAAATCGTGCTGAACCAGAGATTTTGATTGACCGATGCCATCGGCTGCCGAAGTCCAACCAAGCTCCTAAGGAGGCTGCAAGGGACACTATAGCACGATTACATTTCTTCCATGTTAAGGATGAGTTCCTGACTGCTGTGAGAACGGGTGCTAATCTCTGTGAGGAGTATACAAACCTCAAATTCTTTCAAGATTTTTCTGCTTCCACTATGTCACGAAGAAAAGATTTTCAATTTCTTACAAGGGAATTACAAGCTCTGAATATCCGATACAGATGGGGATTCCCTGTTAAAGTTTTATTTAGGCATGATGGTCAGAACTATGTTATAACATCACCGGAAGAGGGAAAGGATTTTTTACAAATATTTTCGCCAAGACGTCACGAATCTAAGGGACAAAGATTTGATCGCAGAATGCATACCAAAATTGCAGAAGCTGCAGCTATATTGGATGAAGAAGCCATTATTGCGGAGTAATAGGTTTGATTTATTGATATGTGCTCTATATATATAGACATTGATTTTTTTTTCCGTGTTTTTCTATTTTTTGTTTTCTTTTTGCAAGTTGATGGCGCTGACTGGGCGTGCCACACCTATTTCAAATCTCTGGAATTTCCCTATTCCTCTATTGTTCTCAGGAGTAAACAACCGGAACTTCTTTGTTAAATAAACATTGCAGTATCTCTGCAGGAGCATAGATATGTTGTTAAGAAACACTGCTACAGGGACACCGCCCAGCTATTGTTTTAAAACTATCCATATATTTTTGAGGTCTTTTTTAACTGTCTTAATTCGAACTGGCTACTTGTTGATAATGTTTCTTTTTTATTATTTATTTCCATTTTTATTTGTTTTCTTTTGTTTCTATTTTTTTCTTATATGTGTGGGTCTTTAATAGATTTCTTTTATTTTTTATTTTTTTCATTCGTTTTTATGCAACGTTATTAATTATTACATTATCCCTGTCCTCACTGTTCTCTCGCTACCACCCCAACAGTAAGGCCTTTTTTTTTTACCATCAATGGAGAGGAGTATATTTTTAATTTCTTTTTACTCCTCTCTTTGGGCCTATTTTTTTATCTTTGGTTTATATTTTATTTGTTCCAAATTTAGTTGGTTCCCCATTAGGAAGGGAATCATTTCTTTTTTAGTTTTGTTGTTCTTCCCCTACCCATTTGTAATCAATGGAAGCTCTTGTGTGATACTTCTTATTTTGTTTCTTTTGGTTCTCTCGCTGCGCGTGCTTGTACCTCCTTTACAATACCCTTTCATGTTTTTAAAATTTGATGTGTTAGGCCCAATCCCTTTATTTTGTGTTTTAGCCATTTACAGTCTTGTGTTCATTTTTGATGTTCCTTATAATCAATGGTATTGAAAATAATGTCCTTTAATGTTAAGGGATTGGGCTCTTTTCATAAAAGAAGGCTGTTGTTGAAGGAGGCTAGGGAGAAGCGTGTAGATGTTTTGTGCATACAGGAGTCCCACTTTAAAAATGATTTTAATCCCCACATTTTTGCTAGGTATTATCCCATTCAATTTCATTCTAAGTTTTCTTCAAAGGCTAGGGGAACTTCTATTTTTTTTAACAAATCATTGGCTATCAAGACTTTGACAACTATTATTGATCCTGACGGTAGATATGTGTTATGGGTGGGTAAAGTGAATAACGTAGATTATTCAATTTTCAATGTTTATTTTCCAACGAGTTCCCAATTTCAATATTTGAAAAACGTTATGCAAACAGCTCTTGATGAATGTAGGGGGAGAGTGATTGTTTGTGGTGATACTAATTTCGTATTGGACCCTGAAAGTGATGTCTCGAGGGAGGAATCCTCTCCCAATTCAAATTCTTATATGTCCACTGCAAAGAGGTGCTCCAAATTGTTGCAATCCAAATGTTACTATGATGTGTGGCGTCTCCTACATCCTAATGAAAGAGATTATACTTTTTACTCAGCTGGCCACAATATGTACTCTCGTATCGATCGCTTTCTAGTGCCTGAAAATATGTTAGCTTTCATTGAGAAAGCTGAAATTTTAGATTTTAAATGGTCAGATCATGCTCCTATTACTTTGGGTATTCATGAAACAATACCACATGTTCCTTATAGACCTTGGAGACTGAATGATTTCATTTTGAATAACATAGATGAAAAAATCTTGGCTGAAAAAACGTTATCTTCATATTTTGAAGAAAACATTACTGAAGATATTCCATATTCTACTATTTGGAATGCTCATAAGGCTGTGTTAAGAGGACATTTTATTCAGAGAAATTCTTATATTAGGAAAACATCGTCTGCAAATGTTAAAACTTTGGAGAAAGAATTATATAATTTAAATTTAGCAAATAAGTTAGGCCCTTCTTTCTCTGTTTCAGCTTTAATTAAAGACGTGAAAACAAAATTGGATAAACTTAATTTGGAAAAGAGTGCTAAAACTTTACGATCTTTAAAAATGTCATTTTACTCAAAGGGTAATAAAGCCTCTAATTTATTAGCGAATAAATTAAAACAAAAAACTATACAATCTAGAATACCTTATATATTGGATGATTCTGGCCAGAAAATTTTACATCCTAGGGACATATCTAATTCTTTTGCTGCATATTATAAGTCACTTTATAACCTTAAAGATTCCCCTCTGGAAACGCAACCAACCTCTGCTAAAATAACTGAATTTTTGGATAAAACTAATCTCCCTAGAATCCCTGATTTTCATGTTGAATTTCTTGAGTCGGACATTTCTTTGGAGGAGGTGCTTCAAGCAATTAAAGATACTCCATCTGGTAAGGCACCGGGTCCTGATGGTTTTTCTGCTCTATACTATCACAAATTTAAAAATATCTTATTGCCACATTTAACGAAATTGTTTAACGAATATTGGAAAAATGGCTATATTCCTGATGAATCCCTTTGTGCCCAAATTTCTACTTTACCTAAACCCGGGAAGGAACCTGATAGGTGTTCCAATTTTAGGCCCATTTCTCTAATTAATAATGACACCAAATTATACTCGAAAATATTAGCTAATCGTATCTCAAGTTTATTGCCTCTGCTTGTTCATAACGATCAAGTAGGTTTTATTCCCAGACGTCAAGCAACAGACAATACGAGACGTTTTATTAATTTGATCTCATATATTCAAAAATCTAAACACCCCTCTTTATTTTTATCACTCGATGCTGAAAAGGCATTTGATAGGGTCCATTGGGGATGTAACGATGTAATTCTTACGTTAAGTGATCCAGCTACTTCTATGGGTCATTTATTTTCTCTTCTTAGAGAATTTCGTGAAGTGTCCTTTTATAAAATTAATGATAGCAAAACACAGGCATTACCATTCCATATAAAGAGGAATGATTTGACTGCTCTTAAAAGATCGTATGACTTTGACTGGAGGAAGAGCTTTATTTCCTATTTAGGCATTAATTTATGTAAAAATTTAAAACATATGTATGCTTACAATTTAAAGACTTTTTGGCCCTCTTTGCTACTGGATCTTGAGAGGTGGGACAATCTTGAGATTTCATGGTTGGGTAGAATACACTCCATTAAGATGGTTATTCTCCCTAAGATTTTGTATTTTTTAAGAGCCATACCTTTAAGTGTGCCTATTTCTTTTTTTGATTCGGTGCGTTCTGCCCTCATAAAGTTTATATGGAGGAAGAAGCCTAGCAGAGTCAAATTTACCACTTTGACTAATTCTAGAGACAATTTCGGATTGGGGGTGCCAGATTTTAGGAATTATTATTATGCATCGAATGCGTCTAGCGCTTTCAAATTTAATTTGGACAGGGATTGGCCTAGATGGCTGATTATGGAAATTAATAAACTAAAACCTTTTTGTATAAAAGATGTTTTATGGGTTTCACATTCTAATCGGCCCAGGTTTACAAAAATGTACCCCTCAACTAAATTGGCTATACTCTCTTGGGATAGATTATTTAATAAACTACCAGGATCTATTACTTGGTCCAGGGCGATGTCACTTGGTTCCTTGAGATATGTTCTTCCAGACCTAGATATAGATTACTGGAATGGCAAACATATTTTTTCTATTAATGATTTCTTTAAGAATAATTTGGCTCTATCATTTACAAAATTACAAAAAAAAATATAATTTAGATGCTGACAGGCAATGTGATTATGACTTCATTCTTCAAATTATTCAAGAACGATTTAATATATCTGATTTTGATGTGGATCAGTCTCATTTAGCTTTGACTGATATAGAGACAGTTTATATTAATGCCCCGGACCTGACAGGTACTATCTCATTGTGTTACTCTTCCCTCTCCTCAAAGGTTTCAGAAAAACTTAAATTTTTATTGGCCTGGGAAGAGGAATTAGGTAAAACATACGATCTAGCTGTCTGGAATGATGTGTTCTCGGGACTAAGGGGCATAACACAATGCGCACAACATTTTGAAAATCATTTTAAGATAATATACAGATGGTACCTGACCCCGGAAAGGCTTTTTCGCATGAAGATGACTACAAGTTTTAAATGTTGGAGAGGCTGTAATGGCCCAGGTAATCTCCTTCATATTTTTTGGGATTGTCCATTAATTAAACCTATGTGGGACTCTTTATTACCCATAATTAGACTTATAAATAGCGAGATTGAGGAACTTGGGCCAGAACTATGTATTTTTAAACATTTTCCGTCTGATTTGCCTAAAATAGATAAGATCATCATAGGTCATTTGCTGATTGCAGCTACTATCCTTATCCCTAAGTATTGGAAAACAGGAGTTGTTCCGACTATAAAAGAAATCTTATATATGACTTTGGAGAATAAATCTTATGAATCTTCCATTAGGCCACCCTCAGCTTTTAAAACACAACTTTTATTTTTTTGGGACACCTGGGAAGAGAAAATTAGAAAGAAATTTTTACTTTAGTTTATCTTTTTTGTTCCTTTAGATTATTATTTTTTCAATTTTGCATTTCTGCACGCTTCTTCTTAATCTTTCATCCATATGTATTTTTTTTATATGGCGAGATAACTTTGGTTAAAGTGAAGACAGAGACTTCCGGGTTGAAGATTTTAATAATTTACATTTCCATTTTACCCCCCTGTTTTTTCCCCCCTTGTTTTTTTTTTCTCTTTCGAGTGATAATTGTTGTAACTACTATTTCCCAATTCTATGGTTTCAATTTGAATTATTATTGTACACTGTATATTGTATGTGCGATACTGTTTGACAGTCTCATCTGTTTGATGTTATAATTACATTTACTTTTGTTTTGTATTTTATAAAACTGTAATAAAAAATATTTGAAAAGTATGTGGAAGCTACAAGCAATACAGTATTTGGATGAAAACATGAAGCTATCTACACCTAGCACCATACTTTTTTGCAAAAAAACTTTTTTGTTTCTAATTCACCAAAACTGCTTTAAATCATGCCTTTAGCTGCCCAAATAACAACCAACATAAAAGTAATGTGGGGTGCAGTATGTGGAAGCTACAAGCAATACAGTATTTGGATGAAAACATGAAGCTAGTTACACTTAGCACCATACTTTTTTGCAAAAAAACTTTTTTTGTTTCTAATTCACCAAAACTGCTTTAAATCATGCCTTCAGCAGCCCAAATAACAACCAACATAAAAGTAATGTTGTGGGGTGCAGTATGTGGAAGCTACACACAATACAGTATTTGGATGAAAACATGAAGCTATCTACACCTAGCACCATACTTTTTTGCAAAGAAACTTTTTTTGTTTCTAATTCACCAAAACTGCTTTAAATCATGCCTTCAGCAGCCCAAATAACAACCAACATAAAAGTAATGTTGTGGGATGCAGTATGTGGAAGCTACAAGCAATACAGTATTTGGATGAAAACATGAAGCTATCTACACCTAGCACCATACTTTTTTGCAAAAAAACTTTTTTTGTTTCTAATTCACCAAAACTGCTTTAAATCATGCCTTTAGCTGCCCAAATAACAACCAACATTAAAGTAATGTTGTGGGGTGCAGTATGTGGAAGCTACAAGCAATACAGTATTTGGATTAAAACATGAAGCTATCTACTTTTCAAATGATGAAGCTATCTACACCTAGCACCATACTTTTTTGCAAAAAAACTTTTTTTGTTTCTAATTCACCAAAACTGCTTTAAATCATGCCTTTAGCTGCCCAAATAACAACCAACATTAAAGTAATGTTGTGGGGTGCAGTATGTGGAAGCTACAAGCAATACAGTATTTGGATTAAAACATGAAGCTATCTACTTTTCAAATGATGAAGCTATCTACACCTAGCACCATACTTTTTTGCAAAAAACCTTTTTTGTTTCTAATTCACCAAAACAACAACCAACATAAAAGTAATGTTGTGGGGTGCAGTATGTGGAAGCTACAAGCAATACAGTATTTGGATGAAAACATGAAGCTAGTAACACTTAGCACCATACTTTTTTGCAAAAAAACTTTTTTTGTTTCTAATTCACCAAAACTGCTTTAAATCATGCCTTCAGCAGCCCAAATAACAACCAACATAAAAGTAATGTTGTGGGGTGCAGTATGTGGAAGCTACAAGCAATACAGTATTTGGATGAAAACATGAAGCAAGTTACACTTAGCACCATACTTTTTTGCAAAAAAACTTTTTTTGTTTCTAATTCACCAAAACTGCTTTAAATCATGCCTTCAGCAGCCCAAATAACAACCAACATAAAAAGTAATGTTGTGGGATGCAGTATGTGGAAGCTACACGCAATACAGTATTTGAATGAAAACATGAAGCTATCTACACCTAGCACCATACTTTTTTGCAAAAAAACTTTTTTTGTTTCTAATTCACCAAAACTGCTTTAAATCATGCCTTCAGCAGCCCAAATAACAACCAACATAAAAGTAATGTTGTGGGGTGCAGTATGTGGAAGCTACAAGCAATACAGTATTTGGATGAAAACATGAAGCTAGTTACACTTAGCACCATACTTTTTTGCAAAAAACCTTTTTTGTTTCTAATTCACCAAAACAACAACCAACATAAAAGTAATGTTGTGGGGTGCAGTATGTGGAAGCTACAAGCAATACAGTATTTGGATGAAAACATGAAGCTAGTAACACTTAGCACCATACTTTTTTGCAAAAAAACTTTTTTTGTTTCTAATTCACCAAAACTGCTTTAAATCATGCCTTCAGCAGCCCAAATAACAACCAACATAAAAGTAATGTTGTGGGGTGCAGTATGTGGAAGCTACAAGCAATACAGTATTTGGATGAATACATGAAGCTAGTTACACTTAGCACCATACTTTTTTGCAAAAAAACTTTTTTTGTTTCTAATTCACCAAAACTGCTTTAAATCATGCCTTCAGCAGCCCAAATAACAACCAACATAAAAGTAATGTTGTGGGATGCAGTATGTGGAAGCTACACGCAATACAGTATTTGGATGAAAACATGAAGCTATCTACACCTAGCACCATACTTTTTTGCAAAAAACTTTTTTTGTTTCTAATTCACCAAAACTGCTTTAAATCATGCCTTCAGCAGCCCAAATAACAACCAACATAAAAGTAATGTTGTGGGATGCAGTATGTGGAAGCTACAAGCAATACAGTATTTGGATGAAAACATGAAGCTAGTAACACTTAGCACCATACTTTTTTGCAAAAAAAACTTTTTTTGTTTCTAATTCACCAAAACTGCTTTAAACCATGCCTTCAGCAGCCCAAATAACAACCAACATAAAAGTAATGTTGTGGGATGCAGTATGTGGAAGCTACACACAATACAGTATTTGGATGAAAACATGAAGCTATCTACACCCAGCACCATACTTTTTTGCAAAAAAACTTTTTTTGTTTCTAATTCACCAAAACTGCTTTAAATCATGCCTTCAGCAGCCCAAATAACAACCAACATAAAAGTAATGTTGTGGGGTGCAGTATGTGGAAGCTACAAGCAATACAGTATTTGGATGAAAACATGAAGCTAGTTACACTTAGCACCATACTTTTTTGCAAAAAAACTTTTTTTGTTTCTAATTCACCAAAACTGCTTTAAATCATGCCTTCAGCAGCCCAAATAACAACCAACATAAAAGTAATGTTGTGGGGTGCAGTATGTGGAAGCTACAAGCAATACAGTATTTGGATGAAAACATGAAGCTAGTTACACCTAGCACCATACTTTTTTGCAAAAAACTTTTTTTGTTTCTAATTCACCAAAACTGCTTTAAATCATGCCTTCAGCAGCCCAAATAACAACCAACATAAAAGTAATGTTGTGGGGTGCAGTATGTGGAAGCTACAAGCAATACAGTATTTGGATGAAAACATGAAGCTAGTTACACTTAGCACCATACTTTTTTGCAAAAAAACTTTTTTTGTTTCTAATTCACCAAAACTGCTTTAAATCATGCCTTCAGCAGCCCAAATAACAACCAACATAAAAGTAATGTTGTGGGATGCAGTATGTGGAAGCTACAAGCAATACAGTATTTGGATGAAAACATGAAGCTAGTAACACTTAGCACCATACTTTTTTGCAAAAAAACTTTTTTTGTTTCTAATTCACCAAAACTGCTTTAAATCATGCCTTTAGCAGCCCAAATAACAACCAACATGAAAGTAATGTTGTGGGGTGCAGTATGTGGAAGCTACAAGCAATACAGTATTTGGATGAAAACATGAAGCTAGTTACACTCTTAGCACCATACTTTTTTGCAAAAAAACTTTTTTTTGTTTCTAATTCACCAAAACTGCTTTAAATCATGCCTTCAGCAGCCCAAATAACAACCAACATAAAAGTAATGTTGTGGGGTGCAGTATGTGGAAGCTACAAGCAATACAGTATTTGGATGAAAACATGAAGCTAGTTACACTTAGCACCATACTTTTTTGCAAAAAAACTTTTTTTGTTTCTAATTCACCAAAACTGCTTTAAATCATGCCTTCAGCAGCCCAAACAACAACCAACATAAAAGTAATGTTGTGGGGTGCAGTATGTGGAAGAAGCTACAAGCAATACAGTATTTGGATGAAAACATGAAGCTAGTTACACTTAGCACCATACTTTTTTGCAAAAAAACTTTTTTTGTTTCTAATTCACCAAAACTGCTTTAAATCATGCCTTTAGCAGCCCAAATAACAACCAACATGAAAGTAATGTTGTGGGGTGCAGTATGTGGAAGCTACAAGCAATACAGTATTTGGATGAAAACATGAAGCTAGTTACACTCTTAGCACCATACTTTTTTGCAAAAAAACTTTTTTTTTGTTTCTAATTCACCAAAACTGCTTTAAATCATGCCTTCAGCAGCCCAAATAACAACCAACATAAAAGTAATGTTGTGGGGTGCAGTATGTGGAAGCTACAAGCAATACAGTATTTGGATGAAAACATGAAGCTAGTTACACTTAGCACCATACTTTTTTGCAAAAAAACTTTTTTTGTTTCTAATTCACCAAAACTGCTTTAAATCATGCCTTCAGCAGCCCAAATAACAACCAACATAAAAGTAATGTTGTGGGGTGCAGTATGTGGAAGCTACAAGCAATACAGTATTTGGATGAACACATGAAGCTAGTTACACTTAGCACCATACTTTTTTGCAAAAAAACTTTTTTTGTTTCTAATTCACCAGAACTGCTTTAAATCATGCCTTCAGCAGCCCAAATAACAACCAACATAAAAGTAATGTTGTGGGGTGCAGTATGTGGAAGCTACAAGCAATACAGTATTTGGATGAAAACATGAAGCTATCTACACCTAGCACCATACTTTTTTGCAAAAAAACTTTTTTTGTTTCTAATTCACCAAAACTGCTTTAAATCATGCCTTCAGCAGCCCAAATAACAACCAACATAAAAGTAATGTTGTGGGATGCAGTATGTGGAAGCTACACACAATACAGTATTTGGATGAAAACATGAAGCTATCTACACCTAGCACCATACTTTTTTGCAAAAAAACTTTTTTTGTTTCTAATTCACCAAAACTGCTTTAAATCATGCCAACAGCAGCCCAAATAACAACCAACATAAAAGTAATGTTGTGGGGTGCAGTATGTGGAAGCTACAAGCAATACAGTATTTGGATGAAAACATGAAGCTAGTTACACTTAGCACCATACTTTTTTGCAAAAAAACTTTTTTTGTTTCTAATTCACCAAAACTGCTTTAAATCATGCCTTCAGCAGCCCAAATAACAACCAACATAAAAGTAATGTTGTGGGGTGCAGTATGTGGAAGCTACAAGCAATACAGTATTTGAATGAAAACATGAAGCAAGTTACACTTAGCACCATACTTTTTTGCAAAAAAACTTTTTTTGTTTCTAATTCACCAAAACTGCTTTAAATCATGCCTTCAGCAGCCCAAATAACAACCAACATAAAAGTAATGTTGTGGGATGCAGTATGTGGAAGCTACAAGCAATACAGTATTTGGATGAAAACATGAAGCTATCTACACCTAGCACCATACTTTTTTGCAAAAAACTTTTTTTGTTTCTAATTCACCAAAACTCCTTTAAATCATGCCTTCAGCAGCCCAAATAACAACCAACATAAAAAGTAATGTTGTGGGATGCAGTATGTGGAAGCTACACGCAATACAGTATTTGGATGAAAACATGAAGCTATCTACACCTAGCACCATACTTTTTTGCAAAAAAACTTTTTTTGTTTCTAATTCACCAAAACTGCTTTAAATCATGCCTTCAGCAGCCCAAATAACAACCAACATAAAAGTAATGTTGTGGGATGCAGTATGTGGAAGCTACAAGCAATACAGTATTTGGATGAAAACATGAAGCTATAGCACCATACTTTTTTGCAAAAAAACTTTTTTTGTTTCTAATTCACCAAAACTGCTTTAAATCATGCCTTCAGCAGCCCAAATAACAACCAACATAAAAGTAATGTTGTGGGGTGCAGTATGTGGAAGAAGCTACAAGCAATACAGTATTTGGATGAAAACATGAAGCTAGTAACACTTAGCACCATACTTTTTTGGAAAAAAACTTTTTTTGTTTCTAATTCACCAAAACTGCTTTAAATCATGCCTTCAGCAGCCCAAATAACAACCAACATAAAAGTAATGTTGTGGGGTGCAGTATGTGGAAGCTACAAGCAATACAGTATTTGGATGAAAACATGAAGCTAGTTACACTTAGCACCATACTTTTTTGCAAAAAAACTTTTTTTGTTTCTAATTCACCAAAACTGCTTTAAATCATGCCTTCAGCAGCCCAAATAACAACCAACATAAAAGTAATGTTGTGGGGTGCAGTATGTGGAAGCTACAAGCAATACAGTATTTGGATGAAAACATGAAGCTAGTTACACCTAGCACCATACTTTTTTGCAAAAAACTTTTTTTGTTTCTAATTCACCAAAACTGCTTTAAATCATGCCTTCAGCAGCCCAAATAACAACCAACATAAAAGTAATGTTGTGGGGTGCAGTATGTGGAAGCTACAAGCAATACAGTATTTGGATGAAAACATGAAGCTAGTTACACTTAGCACCATACTTTTTTGCAAAAAAACTTTTTTTGTTTCTAATTCACCAAAACTGCTTTAAATCATGCCTTCAGCAGCCCAAATAACAACCAACATAAAAGTAATGTTGTGGGATGCAGTATGTGGAAGCTACAAGCAATACAGTATTTGGATGAAAACATGAAGCTAGTAACACTTAGCACCATACTTTTTTGCAAAAAAACTTTTTTTGTTTCTAATTCACCAAAACTGCTTTAAATCATGCCTTCAGCAGCCCAAATAACAACCAACATAAAAGTAATGTTGTGGGGTGCAGTATGTGGAAGAAGCTACAAGCAATACAGTATTTGGATGAAAACATGAAGCTAGTTACACTTAGCACCATACTTTTTTGCAAAAAAACTTTTTTTGTTTCTAATTCACCAAAACTGCTTTAAATCATGCCTTTAGCAGCCCAAATAACAACCAACATGAAAGTAATGTTGTGGGGTGCAGTATGTGGAAGCTACAAGCAATACAGTATTTGGATGAAAACATGAAGCTAGTTACACTCTTAGCACCATACTTTTTTGCAAAAAAACTTTTTTTTGTTTCTAATTCACCAAAACTGCTTTAAATCATGCCTTCAGCAGCCCAAATAACAACCAACATAAAAGTAATGTTGTGGGATGCAGTATGTGGAAGCTACAAGCAATACAGTATTTGGATGAAAACATGAAGCTATCTACACCTAGCACCATACTTTTTTGCAAAAAAACTTTTTTTGTTTCTAATTCACCAAAACTGCTTTAAATCATGCCTTTAGCTGCCCAAATAACAACCAACATTAAAGTGATGTTGTGGGGTGCAGTATGTGGAAGCTACAAGCAATACAGTATTTGGATGAAAACATGAAGCTAGTTACACTTAGCACCATACTTTTTTGCAAAAAAACTTTTTTTGTTTCTAATTCACCAAAACTGCTTTAAATCATGCCTTCAGCAGCCCAAATAACAACCAACATAAAAGTAATGTTGTGGGGTGCAGCATGTGGAAGCTACAAGCAATACAGTATTTGGATGAAAACATGAAGCTAGTTACACTTAGCACCATACTTTTTTGCAAAAAAACTTTTTTTGTTTCTAATTCACCAAAACTGCTTTAAATCATGCCTTCAGCAGCCCAAATAACAACCAACATAAAAGTAATGTTGTGGGATGCAGTATGTGGAAGCTACAAGCAATACAGTATTTGGACGAAAACATGAAGCTAGTTACACTTAGCACCATACTTTTTTGCAAAAAAACTTTTTTTGTTTCTAATTCACCAAAACTGCTTTAAATCATGCCTTCAGCAGCCCAAATAACAACCAACATAAAAGTAATGTTGTGGGATGCAGTATGTGGAAGCTACACGCAATACAGTATTTGGATGAAAACATGAAGCTATCTACACCTAGCACCATACTTTTTTGCAAAAAAACTTTTTTTGTTTCTAATTCACCAAAACTGCTTTAAATCATGCCTTTAGCTGCCCAAATAACAACCAACATTAAAGTAATGTTGTGGGGTGCAGTATGTGGAAGCTACAAGCAATACAGTATTTGGATTAAAACATGAAGCTATCTACTTTTCAAATGATGAAGCTATCTACACCTAGCACCATACTTTTTTGCAAAAAAACTTTTTTTGTTTCTAATTCACCAAAACTGCTTTAAATCATGCCTTCAGCAGCCCAAATAACAACCAACATAAAAGTAATGTTGTGGGGTGCAGTATGTGGAAGCTACAAGCAATACAGTATTTGGATGAAAACATGAAGCTAGTTACACTGAGCACCATACTTTTTTGCAAAAAAACTTTTTTTGTTTCTAATTCACCAAAACTGCTTTAAATCATGCCTTCAGCAGCCCAAATAACAACCAACATAAAAGTAATGTTGTGGGGTGCATTATGTGGAAGCTACAAGCAATACAGTATTTGGATGAAAACATGAAGCTAGTTACACTTAGCACCATACTTTTTTGCAAAAAAACTTTTTTTGTTTCTAATTCACCAAAACTGCTTTAAATCATGCCTTCAGCAGCCCAAATAACAACCAACATAAAAGTAATGTTGTGGGGTGCAGTATGTGGAAGCTACAAGCAATACAGTATTTGGATGAAAACATGAAGCTAGTTACACTTAGCACCATACTTTTTTGCAAAAAAACTTTTTTTGTTTCTAATTCACCAAAACTGCTTTAAATCATGCCTTCAGCAGCCCAAATAACAACCAACATAAAAGTAATGTTGTGGGATGCAGTATGTGGAAGCTACAAGCAATACAGTATTTGGATGAAAACATGAAGCTAGTAACACTTAGCACCATACTTTTTTGCAAAAAAACTTTTTTTGTTTCTAATTCACCAAAACTGCTTTAAATCATGCCTTCAGCAGCCCAAATAACAACCAACATAAAAGTAATGTTGTGGGGTGCAGTATGTGGAAGCTACAAGCAATACAGTATTTGGATGAAAACATGAAGCTAGTTACACTTAGCACCATACTTTTTTGCAAAAAAACTTTTTTTGTTTCTAATTCACCAAAACTGCTTTAAATCATGCCTTTAGCAGCCCAAATAACAACCAACATGAAAGTAATGTTGTGGGGTGCAGTATGTGGAAGCTACAAGCAATACAGTATTTGGATGAAAACATGAAGCTAGTTACACTCTTAGCACCATACTTTTTTGCAAAAAAACTTTTTTTTGTTTCTAATTCACCAAAACTGCTTTAAATCATGCCTTCAGCAGCCCAAATAACAACCAACATAAAAGTAATGTTGTGGGGTGCAGTATGTGGAAGCTACAAGCAATACAGTATTTGGATGAAAACATGAAGCTAGTTACACTTAGCACCATACTTTTTTGCAAAAAAACTTTTTTTGTTTCTAATTCACCAAAACTGCTTTAAATCATGCCTTCAGCAGCCCAAATAACAACCAACATAAAAGTAATGTTGTGGGGTGCAGTATGTGGAAGCTACAAGCAATACAGTATTTGGATGAAAACATGAAGCTAGTTACACTTAGCACCATACTTTTTTTGCAAAAAAACTTTTTTTGTTTCTAATTCACCAAAACTGCTTTAAATCATGCCTTCAGCAGCCCAAATAACAACCAACATAAAAGTAATGTTGTGGGGTGCAGTATGTGGAAGCTACAAGCAATACAGTATTTGGATGAAAACATGAAGCTATCTACACCTAGCACCATACTTTTTTGCAAAAAAAATTTTTTTGTTTCTAATTCACCAAAACTGCTTTAAATCATGCCTTCAGCAGCCCAAATAACAACCAACATAAAAGTAATGTTGTGGGGTGCAGTATGTGGAAGCTACAAGCAATACTGTATTTGGATGAAAACATGAAGCTAGTTACACCTAGCACCATACTTTTTTGCAAAAAAACTTTTTTTGTTTCTAATTCACCAAAACTGCTTTAAATCATGCCTTCAGCAGCCCAAATAACAACCAACATAAAAGTAATGTTGTGGGATGCAGTATGTGGAAGCTACACGCAATACAGTATTTGGATGAAAACATGAAGCTATCTACACCTAGCACCATACTTTTTTGCAAAAAAACTTTTTTTGTTTCTAATTCACCAAAACTGCTTTAAATCATGCCTTTAGCTGCCCAAATAACAACCAACATTAAAGTAATGTTGTGGGGTGCAGTATGTGGAAGCTACAAGCAATACAGTATTTGGATTAAAACATGAAGCTATCTACTTTTCAAATGATGAAGCTATCTACACCTAGCACCATACTTTTTTGCAAAAAAACTTTTTTTGTTTCTAATTCACCAAAACTGCTTTAAATCATGCCTTCAGCAGCCCAAATAACAACCAACATAAAAGTAATGTTGTGGGGTGCAGTATGTGGAAGCTACAAGCAATACAGTATTTGGATGAAAACATGAAGCTAGTTACACCTAGCACCATACTTTTTTGCAAAAAAACTTTTTTTGTTTCTAATTCACCAAAACTGCTTTAAATCATGCCTTCAGCAGCCCAAATAACAACCAACATAAAAAGTAATGTTGTGGGATGCAGTATGTGGAAGCTACACGCAATACAGTATTTGGATGAAAACATGAAGCTATCTACACCTAGCACCATACTTTTTTGCAAAAAAACTTTTTTTGTTTCTAATTCACCAAAACTGCTTTAAATCATGCCTTTAGCTGCCCAAATAACAACCAACATTAAAGTAATGTTGTGGGGTGCAGTATGTGGAAGCTACAAGCAATACAGTATTTGGATTAAAACATGAAGCTATCTACTTTTCAAATGATGAAGCTATCTACACCTAGCACCATACTTTTTTGCAAAAAAACTTTTTTTGTTTCTAATTCACCAAAACTGCTTTAAATCATGCCTTCAGCAGCCCAAATAACAACCAACATAAAAGTAATGTTGTGGGGTGCAGTATGTGGAAGCTACAAGCAATACAGTATTTGGATGAAAACATGAAGCTAGTTACACTGAGCACCATACTTTTTTGCAAAAAAACTTTTTTTGTTTCTAATTCACCAAAACTGCTTTAAATCATGCCTTCAGCAGCCCAAATAACAACCAACATAAAAGTAATGTTGTGGGGTGCATTATGTGGAAGCTACAAGCAATACAGTATTTGGATGAAAACATGAAGCTAGTTACACTTAGCACCATACTTTTTTGCAAAAAAACTTTTTTTGTTTCTAATTCACCAAAACTGCTTTAAATCATGCCTTCAGCAGCCCAAATAACAACCAACATAAAAGTAATGTTGTGGGATGCAGTATGTGGAAGCTACACGCAATACAGTATTTGGATGAAAACATGAAGCTATCTACTTTTCAAATGATGAAGCTATCTACACCTAGCACCATACTTTTTTGCAAAAAAACTTTTTTTGTTTCTAATTCACCAAAACTGCTTTAAATCATGCCTTCAGCAGCCCAAATAACAACCAACATAAAAGTAATGTTGTGGGATGCAGTATGTGGAAGCTACAAGCAATACAGTATTTGGATGAAAACATGAAGCTAGTTACACTTAGCACCATACTTTTTTGCAAAAAAACTTTTTTTGTTTCTAATTCACCAAAACTGCTTTAAATCATGCCTTTAGCTGCCCAAATAACAACCAACATTAAAGTAATGTTGTGGGGTGCAGTATGTGGAAGCTACGGGGCGTGGCTTGACCATCGAGTGAGATGGCAGCATAGTGCAAGAGCTCTGTGAGGATTTGGGCTTTTTTCATTAAAAAAACAGCATTCAACTTTGGACCCGTTCCAGAATCGAACTACTATTGGACTGATTGGAAGATGCAAAAGCAGAAGTTTTCAACCAAAACTTCGGGTGCCTCGAAACCTGTGGAAAAGCTTGTGATTGAAGACACTGAGTCCCCACGTAAGAAACAGGCTAAGATGGGTGAGGAATTTGAGAGATCAGGTATGACTGTTACGGAACCTCGATTAATTAAGCTGCTTACGGATCTCAGGAATGGGATTCGTGATGATTTGATGAAAGAGATTTCCGTTATTAAGAAGGATATAAACGAACTGGACATTCGTGTGGATCGTACTGAACAGGCTCTTGGTCTGCAGAGGAACTCACATTTAGAGTTAGAAAAGCGTGTGGATCTGCTTGAACACCAACTCGAGCTAAGTAAACTAAAAATTGCTGATTTGGAAGATCGTAGTAGGCGCAATAATATACGGATCAGAAATATACCTGAATCCATACAAAATCAAGATCTAGGCGCATATGTTAAAAAAATTATTGGCTCAGTTCTGAAAAATCGTGCTGAACCAGAGATTTTGATTGACCGATGCCATCGGCTGCCGAAGTCCAACCGAGCTCCTAAGGAGGCTGCAAGGGACACTATAGCACGATTACATTTCTTCCATGTTAAGGATGAGTTCCTGACTGCTGTGAGAACGGGTGCTAATCTCTGTGAGGAGTATACAAACCTCAAATTCTTTCAAGATTTTTCTGCTTCCACTATGTCACGAAGAAAAGATTTTCAATTTCTTACAAGGGAATTACAAGCTCTGAATATCCGATACAGATGGGGATTCCCTGTTAAAGTTTTATTTAGGCATGATGGTCAGAACTATGTTATAACATCACCGGAAGAGGGAAAGGATTTTTTACAAATATTTTCGCCAAGACGTCACGAATCTAAGGGACAAAGATTTGATCGCAGAATGCATACCAAAATTGCAGAAGCTGCAGCTATATTGGATGAAGGAGCCATTATTGCGGAGTAATAGGTTTGATTTATTGATATGTGCTCTATACATATAGACATTGATTTTTTTTCCGTGTTTTTCTATTTTTTGTTTTCTTTTTGCAAGTTGATGGCGCTGACTGGGCGTGCCACACCTATTTCAAATCTCTGGAATTTCCTTATTCCTCTATTGTTCTCAGGAGTAAACAACCGGAACTTCTTTGTTAAATAAACATTGCAGTATCTCTGCAGGAGCATGGATATGTTGTTAAGAAACACTGCTACAGGGACACCGCCCAGCTATTGTTTTAAAACTATCCATATATTTTTGAGGTCTTTTTTTAACTGTCTTAATTCGAACTGGCTACTTGTTGATAATGTTTCTTTTTTATTATTTATTTCCATTTTTATTTGTTTTCTTTTGTTTCTATTTTTTTCTTATATGTGTGGGTCTTTAATAGATTTCTTTTATTTTTTATTTTTTTCATTCGTTTTTATGCAACGTTATTAATTATTACATTATCCCTGTCCTCACTGTTCTCTCGCTACCACCCCAACAGTAAGGCCTTTTTTTTTTACCATCAATGGAGAGGAGTATATTTTTAATTTCTTTTTACTCCTCTCTTTGGGCCTATTTTTTTATCTTTGGTATATATTTTATTTGTTCCAAATTTAGTTGGTTCCCCATTAGGAAGGGAATCATTTCTTTTTTAGTTTTGTTGTTTTTCCCCTACCCATTTGTAATCAATGGAAGCTCTTGTGTGATACTTCTTATTTTGTTTCTTTTGGTTCTCTCGCTGTGCGTGCTTGTACCTCCTTTACAATACCCTTTCATGTTTTTAAAATTTGATGTGTTAGGCCCAATCCCTTTATTTTGTGTTTTAGCCATTCACAGTCTTGTGTTCATTTTTGATGTTCCTTATAATCAATGGTATTGAAAATAATGTCCTTTAATGTTAATGGATTGGGCTCTTTTCATAAAAGAAGGCTGTTGTTGAAGGAGGCTAGGGAGAAGCGTGTAGATGTTTTGTGCATACAGGAGTCCCACTTTAAAAATGATTTTAATCCCCACATTTTTGCTAGGTATTATCCCATTCAATTTCATTCTAAGTTTTCTTCAAAGGCTAGGGGAACTTCTATTTTTTTTAACAAATCATTGGCTATCAAGACTTTGGCAACTATTATTGATCCTGACGGTAGATATGTGTTATGGGTGGGTAAAGTGAATAACGTAGATTATTCCATTTTCAACGTTTATTTTCCAACGAGTTCCCAATTTCAATATTTGAAAACCGTTATGCAAACAGCTCTTGATGAATGTAGGGGGAGAGTGATTGTTTGTGGTGATACTAATTTCGTATTGGACCCTGAAAGTGATGTCTCGAGGGAGGAATCCTCTTCCAATTCAAATTCTTATATGTCCACTGCAAAGAGGTGCTCCAAATTGTTGCAATCCAAATGTTACTATGATGTGTGGCGTCTCCTACATCCTAATGAAAGAGATTATACTTTTTACTCAGCTGGCCACAATATGTACTCTCGTATCGATCGCTTTCTAGTGCCTGAAAATATGTTAGCTTTCATTGTGAAAGCTGAAATTTTAGATTTTAAATGGTCAGATCATGCTCCTATTACTCTGGGTATTCATGAAACAATACCACATGTTCCTTATAGACCTTGGAGACTGAATGATTTCATTTTGAATAACATAGATGAAAAAATCTTGGCTGAAAAAACGTTATCTTCATATTTTGAAGAAAACATTACTGAAGATATTCCATATTCTACTATTTGGAATGCTCATAAGGCTGTGTTAAGAGGACATTTTATTCAGAGAAATTCTTATATTAGGAAAACATCGTCTGCAAATGTTAAAACTTTGGAGAAAGAATTATATAATTTAAATTTAGCAAATAAGTTAGGCCCTTCTTTCTCTGTTTCAGCTTTAATTAAAGACGTGAAAACAAAATTGGATAAACTTAATTTGGAAAAGAGTGCTAAAACTTTACGATCTTTAAAAATGTCATTTTACTCAAAGGGTAATAAAGCCTCTAATTTATTAGCGAATAAATTAAAACAAAAAACTATACAATCTAGAATACCTTATATATTGGATGATTCTGGCCAGAAAATTTTACATCCTAGGGACATATCTAATTCTTTTGCTGCATATTATAAGTCACTTTATAACCTTAAAGATTCCCCTCTGGAAACGCAACCAACCTCTGCTAAAATAACTGAATTTTTGGATAAAACTAATCTCCCTAGAATCCCTGATTTTCATGTTGAATTTCTTGAGTCGGACATTTCTTTGGAGGAGGTGCTTCGAGCTATTAAAGATACTCCATCTGGTAAGGCACCGGGTCCTGATGGTTTTTCTGCTCTATACTATCACAAATTTAAAAATATCTTATTGCCACATTTAACGAAATTGTTTAACGAATATTGGAAAAATGGCTATATTCCTGATGAATCCCTTTGTGCCCAAATTTCTACTTTACCTAAACCCGGGAAGGAACCTGATAGGTGTTCCAATTTTAGGCCCATTTCTCTAATTAATAATGACACCAAATTATACTCGAAAATATTAGCTAATCGTATCTCAAGTTTATTGCCTCTGCTTGTTCATAACGATCAAGTAGGTTTTATTCCCAGACGTCAAGCAACAGACAATACGAGACGTTTTATTAATTTGATCTCATATATTCAAAAATCTAAACACCCCTCTTTATTTTTATCACTCGATGCTGAAAAGGCATTTGATAGGGTCCATTGGGGATATTTGGAAGATGTTTTGATTCGGTTTGGGTTCCCAGCTGCTTTGAGAAAAGCTATTTTTGCTTTGTATCAGAAGCCTACTGCAAAAGTGCTGGCCTCTGGAGTTTTGTCCGACTCATTCTCGTTATCCAATGGGACTAGGCAGGGTTGCCCTTTGTCACCTTTACTTTTTGCTTTAGCTATTGAGCCTTTGGCTGAGGCAATAAGAGTTGATAGTAATATTCAGGGTGTTACAATAGATGGAGATACTCACAAATTGGGTTTATTTGCAGACGATGTAATTCTTACGTTAAGTGATCCAGCTACTTCTATGGGTCATTTATTTTCTCTTCTTAGAGAATTTCGTGAAGTGTCCTTTTATAAAATTAATGATAGCAAAACACAGGCATTACCATTCCATATAAAGAGGAATGATTTGACTGCTCTTAAAAGATCGTATGACTTTGACTGGAGGAAGAGCTTTATTTCCTATTTAGGCATTAATTTATGTAAAAATTTAAAACATATGTATGCTTACAATTCAAAGACTTTTTGGCCCTCTTTGCTACTGGATCTTGAGAGGTGGGACAATCTTGAGATTTCATGGTTGGGTAGAATACACTCCATTAAGATGGTTATTCTCCCTAAGATTTTGTATTTTTTAAGAGCCATACCTTTAAGTGTGCCTATTTCTTTTTTTGATTCGGTGCGTTCTGCCCTCATAAAGTTTATATGGAGGAAGAAGCCTAGCAGAGTCAAATTTACCACTTTGACTAATTCTAGAGACAATTTCGGATTGGGGGTGCCAGATTTTAGGAATTATTATTATGCATCGAATGCGTCTAGCGCTTTCAAATTTAATTTGGACAGGGATTGGCCTAGATGGCTGATTATGGAAATTAATAAACTAAAACCTTTTTGTATAAAATATGTTTTATGGGTTTCACATTCTAATCGGCCCAGGTTTACAAAAATGTACCCCTCAACTAAATTGGCTATACTCTCTTGGGATAGATTATTTAATAAACTACCAGGATCTATTACTTGGTCCAGGGCGATGTCACTTGGTTCCTTGAGATATGTTCTTCCAGACCTAGATATAGATTACTGGAATGGCAAACATATTTTTTCTATTAATGATTTCTTTAAGAATAATTCGGCTCTATCATTTACAAAATTACAAAAAAAATATAATTTAGATGCTGACAGGCAATGTGATTATGACTTCATTCTTCAAATTATTCAAGAACGATTTAATATATCTGATTTTGATGTGGATCAGTCTCATTTAGCTTTGACTGATATAGAGACAGTTTATATTAATGCCCCGGACCTGATAGGTACTATCTCATTGTGTTACTCTTCCCTCTCCTCAAAGGTTTCAGAAAAACTTAAATTTTTATCGGCCTGGGAAGAGGAATTAGGTAAAACATACGATCTAGCTGTCTGGAATGATGTGTTCTCGGGACTAAGGGGCATAACACAATGCGCACAACATTTTGAAAATCATTTTAAGATAATATACAGATGGTACCTGACCCCGGAAAGGCTTTTTCGCATGAAGATGACTACAAGTTTTAAATGTTGGAGAGGCTGTAATGGCCCAGGTAATCTCCTTCATATTTTTTGGAATTGTCCATTAATTAAACCTATGTGGGACTCTTTATTACCAATAATTAGACTTATAAATAGCGAGATTGAGGTACTTGGGCCAGAACTATGTATTTTTAAACATTTTCCGTCTGATTTGCCTAAAATAGATAAGATCATCATAGGTCATTTGCTGATTGCAGCTACTATCCTTATCCCTAAGTATTGGAAAACAGGAGTTGTTCCGACTATAAAAGAAATCTTATATATGACTTTGGAGAATAAATCTTATGAATCTTCCATTAGGCCACCCTCAGCTTTTAACACACAACTTTTATTTTTTTGGGACACCTGGGAAGAGAAAATTAGAAAGAAATTTTTACTTTAGTTTATCTTTTTTGTTCCTTTAGATTATTATTTTTTCAATTTTGCATTTCTGCACGCTTCTTCTTAATCTTTCATCCATATGTATTTTTTTTATATGGCGAGATAACTTTGGTTAAAGTGAAGACAGAGACTTCCGGATTGAAGATTTTAATAATTTACATTTCCATTTTACCCCCCTGTTTTTTCCCCCCTTGTTTTTTTTTTCTCTTTCGAGTGATAATTGTTGTAACTACTATTTCCCAATTCTATGGTTTCAATTTGAATTATTATTGTACACTGTATATTGTATGTGCGATACTGTTTGACAGTCTCATCTGTTTGATGTTATAATTACATTTACTTTTGTTTTGTATTTTATAAAACTGTAATAAAAAATATTTGAAAAGTATGTGGAAGCTACAAGCAATACAGTATTTGGATGAAAACATGAAGCTAGTTACACTTAGCACCATACTTTTTTGCAAAAAAACTTTTTTTGTTTCTAATTCACCAAAACTGCTTTAAATCATGCCTTCAGCAGCCCAAATAACAACCAACATAAAAGTAATGTTGTGGGGTGCAGTATGTGGAAGCTACAAGCAATACAGTATTTGGATGAAAACATGAAGCAAGTTACACTTAGCACCATACTTTTTTGCAAAAAAACTTTTTTTGTTTCTAATTCACCAAAACTGCTTTAAATCATGCCTTCAGCAGCCCAAATAACAACCAACATAAAAGTAATGTTGTGGGATGCAGTATGTGGAAGCTACACGCAATACAGTATTTGGATGAAAACATGAAGCTAGTTACACTTAGCACCATACTTTTTTGCAAAAAAACTTTTTTTGTTTCTAATTCACCAAAACTGCTTTAAATCATGCCTTCAGCAGCCCAAATAACAACCAACATTAAAGTAATGTTGTGGGATGCAGTATGTGGAAGCTACAAGCAATACAGTATTTGGATGAAAACATGAAGCTATCTACACCTAGCACCATACTTTTTTGCAAAAAAACTTTTTTTGTTTCTAATTCACCAAAACTGCTTTAAATCATGCCTTCAGCAGCCCAAATAACAACCAACATAAAAGTAATGTTGTGGGGTGCAGTATGTGGAAGCTACAAGCAATACAGTATTTGGATGAAAACATGAAGCTAGTTACACCTAGCACCATACTTTTTTGCAAAAAAACTTTTTTTGTTTCTAATTCACCAAAACTGCTTTAAATCATGCCTTCAGCAGCCCAAATAACAACCAACATAAAAAGTAATGTTGTGGGATGCAGTATGTGGAAGCTACACGCAATACAGTATTTGGATGAAAACATGAAGCTATCTACACCTAGCACCATACTTTTTTGCAAAAAAACTTTTTTTGTTTCTAATTCACCAAAACTGCTTTAAATCATGCCTTCAGCAGCCCAAATAACAACCAACATAAAAGTAATGTTGTGGGATGCAGTATGTGGAAGCTACACGCAATACAGTATTTGGATGAAAACATGAAGCTATCTACACCTAGCACCATACTTTTTTGCAAAAAAACTTTTTTTGTTTCTAATTCACCAAAACTGCTTTAAATCATGCCTTCAGCAGCCCAAATAACAACCAACATAAAAGTAATGTTGTGGGATGCAGTATGTGGAAGCTACACACAATACAGTATTTGGATGAAAACATGAAGCTATCTACACCTAGCACCATACTTTTTTGCAAAAAAACTTTTTTTGTTTCTAATTCACCAAAACTGCTTTAAATCATGCCTTCAGCAGCCCAAATAACAACCAACATAAAAGTAATGTTGTGGGATGCAGTATGTGGAAGCTACAAGCAATACAGTATTTGGATGAAAACATGAAGCTATCTACACCTAGCACCATACTTTTTTGCAAAAAAACTTTTTTTGTTTCTAATTCACCAAAACTGCTTTAAATCATGCCTTTAGCTGCCCAAATAACAACCAACATTAAAGTAATGTTGTGGGGTGCAGTATGTGGAAGCTACAAGCAATACAGTATTTGGATGAAAACATGAAGCTAGTTACACTTAGAACCATACTTTTTTGCAAAAAAACTTTTTTTGTTTCTAATTCACCAAAACTGCTTTAAATCATGCCTTCAGCAGCACAAATAACAACCAACATAAAAGTAATGTTGTGGGGTGCAGTATGTGGAAGCTACAAGCAATACAGTATTTGGATGAAAACATGAAGCTAGTTACACCTAGCACCATACTTTTTTGCAAAAAACTTTTTTTGTTTCTAATTCACCAAAACTGCTTTAAATCATGCCTTCAGCAGCCCAAATAACAACCAACATAAAAAGTAATGTTGTGGGATGCAGTATGTGGAAGCTACATGCAATACAGTATTTGGATGAAAACATGAAGCTATCTACACCTAGCACCATACTTTTTTGCAAAAAAACTTTTTTTGTTTCTAATTCACCAAAACTGCTTTAAATCATGCCTTCAGCAGCCCAAATAACAACCAACATAAAAGTAATGTTGTGGGGTGCAGTATGTGGAAGCTACAAGCAATACAGTATTTGGATGAAAACATGAAGCTAGTTACACTTAGCACCATACTTTTTTGCAAAAAAACTTTTTTTGTTTCTAATTCACCAAAACTGCTT
Organism: Spea bombifrons; assembly: GCF_027358695.1. Classification (NCBI taxonomy): domain Eukaryota; kingdom Metazoa; phylum Chordata; class Amphibia; order Anura; family Pelobatidae; genus Spea; species Spea bombifrons. Next base: position 43,680,772 of record NC_071091.1, read on the forward strand.
TAAATCATGCCTTCAGCAGCCCAAATAACAACCAACATAAAAGTAATGTTGTGGGATGCAGTATGTGGAAGCTACAAGCAATACAGTATTTGGATGAAAACATGAAGCTAGTAACACTTAGCACCATACTTTTTTGGAAAAAAACTTTTTTTGTTTCTAATTCACCAAAACTGCTTTAAATCATGCCTTCAGCAGCCCAAATAACAACCAACATAAAAGTAATGTTGTGGGGTGCAGTATGTGGAAGCTACAAGCAATACAGTATTTGGATGAAAACATGAAGCTAGTTACACTTAGCACCATACTTTTTTGCAAAAAAACTTTTTTTGTTTCTAATTCACCAAAACTGCTTTAAATCATGCCTTCAGCAGCCCAAATAACAACCAACATAAAAGTAATGTTGTGGGATGCAGTATGTGGAAGCTACACGCAATACAGTATTTGGATGAAAACATGAAGCTATCTACACCTAGCACCATACTTTTTTGCAAAAAAACTTTTTTTGTTTCTAATTCACCAAAACTGCTTTAAATCATGCCTTCAGCAGCCCAAATAACAACCAACATAAAAGTAATGTTATGGGATGCAGTATGTGGAAGCTACACGCAATACAGTATTTGGATGAAAACATGAAGCTATCTACACCTAGCACCATACTTTTTTGCAAAAAAACTTTTTTTGTTTCTAATTCACCAAAACTGCTTTAAATCATGCCTTCAGCAGCCCAAATAACAACCAACATAAAAGTAATGTTGTGGGATGCAGTATGTGGAAGCTACACACAATACAGTATTTGGATGAAAACATGAAGCTATCTACACCTAGCACCATACTTTTTTGCAAAAAAACTTTTTTTGTTTCTAATTCACCAAAACTGCTTTAAATCATGCCTTTAGCTGCCCAAATAACAACCAACATTAAAGTAATGTTGTGGGGTGCAGTATGTGGAAGCTACAAGCAATACAGTATTTGGATTAAAACATGAAGCTATCTACTTTTCAAATGATGAAGCTATCTACACCTAGCACCATACTTTTTTGCAAAAAAACTTTTTTTGTTTCTAATTCACCAAAACTGCTTTAAATCATGCCTTCAGCAGCCCAAATAACAACCAACATAAAAGTAATGTTGTGGGGTGCAGTATGTGGAAGCTACAAGCAATACAGTATTTGGATGAAAACATGAAGCTAGTTACACTTAGCACCATACTTTTTTGCAAAAAAACTTTTTTTGTTTCTAATTCACCAAAACTGCTTTAAATCATGCCTTCAGCAGCCCAAATAACAACCAACATAAAAGTAATGTTGTGGGGTGCATTATGTGGAAGCTACAAGCAATACAGTATTTGGATGAAAACATGAAGCTAGTTACACTTAGCACCATACTTTTTTGCAAAAAAACTTTTTTTGTTTCTAATTCACCAAAACTGCTTTAAATCATGCCTTCAGCAGCCCAAATAACAACCAACATAAAAGTAATGTTGTGGGGTGCAGTATGTGGAAGCTACAAGCAATACAGTATTTGGATGAAAACATGAAGCTAGTAACACTTAGCACCATACTTTTTTGCAAAAAAACTTTTTTTGTTTCTAATTCACCAAAACTGCTTTAAATCATGCCTTCAGCAGCCCAAATAACAACCAACATAAAAGTAATGTTGTGGGGTGCATTATGTGGAAGCTACAAGCAATACAGTATTTGGATGAAAACATGAAGCTAGTTACACTTAGCACCATACTTTTTTGCAAAAAAACTTTTTTTGTTTCTAATTCACCAAAACTGCTTTAAATCATGCCTTCAGCAGCCCAAATAACAACCAACATAAAAGTAATGTTGTGGGATGCAGTATGTGGAAGCTACACGCAATACAGTATTTGGATGAAAACATGAAGCTATCTACACCTAGCACCATACTTTTTTGCAAAAAACTTTTTTTGTTTCTAATTCACCAAAACTGCTTTAAATCATGCCTTCAGCAGCCCAAATAACAACCAACATAAAAGTAATGTTGTGGGATGCAGTATGTGGAAGCTACAAGCAATACAGTATTTGGATGAAAACATGAAGCTATCTACACCTAGCACCATACTTTTTTGCAAAAAAACTTTTTTTGTTTCTAATTCACCAAAACTGCTTTAAATCATGCCTTCAGCAGCCCAAATAACAACCAACATAAAAGTAATGTTGTGGGGTGCAGTATGTGGAAGCTACAAGCAATACAGTATTTGGATGAAAACATGAAGCTAGTAACACTTAGCACCATACTTTTTTGCAAAAAAACTTTTTTTGTTTCTAATTCACCAAAACTGCTTTAAATCATGCCTTCAGCAGCCCAAATAACAACCAACATAAAAGTAATGTTGTGGGATGCAGTATGTGGAAGCTACAAGCAATACAGTATTTGGATGAAAACATGAAGCTATCTACACCTAGCACCATACTTTTTTGCAAAAAAACCTTTTTTGTTTCTAATTCACCAAAACTGCTTTAAATCATGCCTTCAGCAGCCCAAATAACAACCAACATAAAAGTAATGTTGTGGGATGCAGTATGTGGAAGCTACAAGCAATACAGTATTTGGATTAAAACATGAAGCTATCTACTTTTCAAATGATGAAGCTATCTACACCTAGCACCATACTTTTTTGCAAAAAAACTTTTTTTGTTTCTAATTCACCAAAACTGCTTTAAATCATGCCTTCAGCAGCCCAAATAACAACCAACATAAAAGTAATGTTGTGGGATGCAGTATGTGGAAGCTACAAGCAATACAGTATTTGGATGAAAACATGAAGCTATCTACACCTAGCACCATACTTTTTTGCAAAAAAACTTTTTTTGTTTCTAATTCACCAAAACTGCTTTAAATCATGCCTTCAGCAGCCCAAATAACAACCAACATAAAAGTAATGTTGTGGGGTGCAGTATGTGGAAGCTACAAGCAATACAGTATTTGGATGAAAACATGAAGCTAGTAACACTTAGCACCATACTTTTTTGCAAAAAAACTTTTTTTGTTTCTAATTCACCAAAACTGCTTTAAATCATGCCTTCAGCAGCCCAAATAACAACCAACATAAAAGTAATGTTGTGGGATGCAGTATGTGGAAGCTACACACAATACAGTATTTGGATGAAAACATGAAGCTATCTACACCTAGCACCATACTTTTTTGCAAAAAAACTTTTTTTGTTTCTAATTCACCAAAACTGCTTTAAATCATGCCTTCAGCAGCCCAAATAACAACCAACATAAAAGTAATGTTGTGGGATGCAGTATGTGGAAGCTACAAGCAATACAGTATTTGGATGAAAACATGAAGCTATCTACACCTAGCACCATACTTTTTTGCAAAAAAACTTTTTTTGTTTCTAATTCACCAAAACTGCTTTAAATCAAGCCTTCAGCAGCCCAAATAACAACCAACATAAAAGTATTGTTGTGGGGTGCATTATGTGGAAGCTACAAGCAATACAGTATTTGGATGAAAACATGAAGCTAGTTACACTTAGCACCATACTTTTTTGCAAAAAAACTTTTTTTGTTTCTAATTCACCAAAACTGCTTTAAATCATGCCTTCAGCAGCCCAAATAACAACCAACATAAAAGTAATGTTGTGGGGTGCATTATGTGGAAGCTACAAGCAATACAGTATTTGGATGAAAACATGAAGCTAGTTACACTTAGCACCATACTTTTTTGCAAAAAAACTTTTTTTGTTTCTAATTCACCAAAACTGCTTTAAATCATGCCTTCAGCAGCCCAAATAACAACCAACATAAAAGTAATGTTGTGGGGTGCAGTATGTGGAAGCTACAAGCAATACAGTATTTGGATGAAAACATGAAGCTAGTAACACTTAGCACCATACTTTTTTGCAAAAAAACTTTTTTTGTTTCTAATTCACCAAAACTGCTTTAAATCATGCCTTCAGCAGCCCAAATAACAACCAACATAAAAGTAATGTTGTGGGATGCAGTATGTGGAAGCTACACACAATACAGTATTTGGATGAAAACATGAAGCTATCTACACCTAGCACCATACTTTTTTGCAAAAAAACTTTTTTTGTTTCTAATTCACCAAAACTGCTTTAAATCATGCCTTCAGCAGCCCAAATAACAACCAACATAAAAGTAATGTTGTGGGATGCAGTATGTGGAAGCTACAAGCAATACAGTATTTGGATGAAAACATGAAGCTAGTTACACCTAGCACCATACTTTTTTGCAAAAAAACTTTTTTTGTTTCTAATTCACCAAAACTGCTTTAAATCATGCCTTTAGCTGCCCAAATAACAACCAACATTAAAGTAATGTTGTGGGGTGCAGTATGTGGAAGCTACAAGCAATACAGTATTTGGATGAAAACATGAAGCTAGTTACACTTAGCACCATACTTTTTTGCAAAAAACTTTTTTTGTTTCTAATTCACCAAAACTGCTTTAAATCATGCCTTCAGCAGCCCAAATAACAACCAACATAAAAGTAATGTTGTGGGGTGCAGTATGTGGAAGCTACAAGCAATACAGTATTTGGATGAAAACATGAAGCTAGTTACACCTAGCACCATACTTTTTTGCAAAAAACTTTTTTTGTTTCTAATTCACCAAAACTGCTTTAAATCATGCCTTCAGCAGCCCAAATAACAACCAACATAAAAAGTAATGTTGTGGGATGCAGTATGTGGAAGCTACATGCAATACAGTATTTGGATGAAAACATGAAGCTAGTTACACTTAGCACCATACTTTTTTGCAAAAAAACTTTTTTTTGTTTCTAATTCACCAAAACTGCTTTAAATCATGCCTTCAGCAGCCCAAATAACAACCAACATAAAAGTAATGTTGTGGGGTGCAGTATGTGGAAGCTACAAGCAATACAGTATTTGGATGAAAACATGAAGCTAGTTACACTTAGCACCATACTTTTTTGCAAAAAACTTTTTTTGTTTCTAATTCACCAAAACTGCTTTAAATCATGCCTTCAGCAGCCCAAATAACAACCATCATAAAAGTAATGTTGTGGGGTGCAGTATGTGGAAGCTACAAGCAATACAGTATTTGGATGAAAACATGAAGCTAGTTACACTTAGCACCATACTTTTTTGCAAAAAAACTTTTTTTGTTTCTAATTCACCAAAACTGCTTTAAATCATGCCTTCAGCAGCCCAAATAACAACCAACATAAAAGTAATGTTGTGGGGTGCAGTATGTGGAAGCTACAAGCAATACAGTATTTGGATGAAAACATGAAGCTAGTTACACTTAGCACCATACTTTTTTGCAAAAAAACTTTTTTTTGTTTCTAATTCACCAAAACTGCTTTAAATCATGCCTTCAGCAGCCCAAATAACAACCAACATAAAAGTAATGTTGTGGGGTGCAGTATGTGGAAGCTACAAGCAATACAGTATTTGGATGAAAACATGAAGCTAGTTACACTTAGCACCATACTTTTTTGCAAAAAAACTTTTTTTGTTTCTAATTCACCAAAACTGCTTTAAATCATGCCTTCAGCAGCCCAAATAACAACCAACATAAAAGTAATGTTGTGGGGTGCAGTATGTGGAAGCTACAAGCAATACAGTATTTGGATGAAAACATGAAGCTAGTTACACCTAGCACCATACTTTTTTGCAAAAAAACTTTTTTTGTTTCTAATTCACCAAAACTGCTTTAAATCATGCCTTCAGCAGCCCAAATAACAACCAACACAAAAAGTAATGTTGTGGGATGCAGTATGTGGAAGCTACACGCAATACAGTATTTGAATGAAAACATGAAGCTATCTACACCTAGCACCATACTTTTTTGCAAAAAAAATTTTTTTGTTTCTAATTCACCAAAACTGCTTTAAATCATGCCTTCAGCAGCCCAAATAACAACCAACATAAAAGTAATGTTGTGGGGTGCAGTATGTGGAAGCTACAAGCAATACAGAATTTGGATGAAAACATGAAGCTAGTTACACCTAGCACCATACTTTTTTGCAAAAAAACTTTTTTTGTTTCTAATTCACCAAAACTGCTTTAAATCATGCCTTCAGCAGCCCAAATAACAACCAACATAAAAGTAATGTTGTGGGATGCAGTATGTGGAAGCTACAAGCAATACAGTATTTGGATGAAAACATGAAGCTATCTACACCTAGCACCATACTTTTTTGCAAAAAAACTTTTTTTGTTTCTAATTCACCAAAACAACAACCAACATAAAAGTAATGTTGTGGGGTGCAGTATGTGGAAGCTACAAGCAATACAGTATTTGGATTAAAACATGAAGCTAGTTACACTTAGCACCATACTTTTTTGCAAAAAACCTTTTTTGTTTCTAATTCACCAAAACAACAACCAACATAAAAGTAATGTTGTGGGGTGCAGTATGTGGAAGCTACAAGCAATACAGTATTTGGATGAAAACATGAAGCTAGTAACACTTAGCACCATACTTTTTTGCAAAAAAACTTTTTTTGTTTCTAATTCACCAAAACTGCTTTAAATCATGCCTTCAGCAGCCCAAATAACAACCAACATAAAAGTAATGTTGTGGGATGCAGTATGTGGAAGCTACAAGCAATACAGTATTTGGATGAAAACATGAAGCTAGTAACACTTAGCACCATACTTTTTTGCAAAAAAACTTTTTTTGTTTCTAATTCACCAAAACTGCTTTAAATCATGCCTTCAGCAGCCCAAATAACAACCAACATAAAAGTAATGTTGTGGGGTGCAGTATGTGGAAGCTACAAGCAATACAGTATTTGGATGAAAACATGAAGCTATCTACACCTAGCACCATACTTTTTTGCAAAAAAACTTTTTTTGTTTCTAATTCACCAAAACTGCTTTAAATCATGCCTTCAGCAGCCCAAATAACAACCAACATAAAAGTAATGTTGTGGGGTGCAGTATGTGGAAGCTACAAGCAATACAGTATTTGGATGAAAACATGAAGCTAGTTACACTTAGCACCATACTTTTTTGCAAAAAAACTTTTTTTGTTTCTAATTCACCAAAACTGCTTTAAATCATGCCTTCAGCAGCCCAAATAACAACCAACATAAAAGTAATGTTGTGGGATGCAGTATGTGGAAGCTACACGCAATACAGTATTTGGATGAAAACATGAAGCTATCTACACCTAGCACCATACTTTTTTGCAAAAAAACTTTTTTTGTTTCTAATTCACCAAAACTGCTTTAAATCGTGCCTTCAGCAGCCCAAATAACATCCAACATAAAAGTAATGTTGTGGGATGCAGTATGTGGAAGCTACACACAATACAGTATTTGGATGAAAACATGAAGCTATCTACACCTAGCACCATACTTTTTTGCAAAAAAACTTTTTTTGTTTCTAATTCACCAAAACTGCTTTAAATCATGCCTTTAGCTGCCCAAATAACAACCAACATTAAAGTAATGTTGTGGGATGCAGTATGTGGAAGCTACACGCAATACAGTATTTGGATGAAAACATGAAGCTATCTACACCTAGCACCATACTTTTTTGCAAAAAAACTTTTTTTGTTTCTAATTCACCAAAACTGCTTTAAATCATGCCTTCAGCAGCCCAAATAACAACCAACATAAAAGTAATGTTGTGGGATGCAGTATGTGGAAGCTACACACAATACAGTATTTGGATGAAAACATGAAGCTATCTACACCTAGCACCATACTTTTTTGCAAAAAAACTTTTTTCGTTTCTAATTCACCAAAACTGCTTTAAATCATGCCTTCAGCAGCCCAAATAACAACCAACATAAAAGTAATGTTGTGGGGTGCAGTATGTGGAAGCTACAAGCAATACAGTATTTGGATGAAAACATGAAGCTAGTTACACTTAGCACCAGGGCCGGCCTTTGGGGTGTGCGACCTGTGCGACCGCACAGGGCGCCACACTACAGGGGGCGCCGCCGCCGCCGCCGGGTCCTCCCCCGCCGCCGTCGCCGCGGGGTCCTCCGCCGCCGCTGCCGCCGCCGCGGGGTCCTCCTCCGCTGCCGCCCCCTCTGCACCTAAATGAAAACGTTGTTTTTTTTGTTGTTGGTTTTTTTAACTTTATTTAATAACCTCCATGTTAAATAAAGTTTTTTTTAACTTTATTTAACATGGAGGATGTTAAATAAAGTTAAAAAAACCAACAACAAAAAAAACAACGTTTTCATTTAGGTGCAGCGGGGGCGGCGGAGGAGGAGGACCCCGCGGCGGCGGCAGCGGAGGAGGACCCCGCGGCGGCGGCGGCGGCGGCGGTGGCAGCGGAGGACCCCGCGGCGGCGGCGGCAGCAGCGGCGGCGGTGGAGGACCCGGCGGCGGCGCCCCCTGGAGTGTGGCGCCCTGTGCGGTTTGAAGGGGCAGAGGGGGGGTAGTTTGAAGGGGCAGAGGGGGGGTAGTTTGAAGGGGCAGAGGGGGGTAGTTTGAAGGGGCAGAGGGGGGGTAGTTTGAAGGGGCAGAGGGGAGTAGTTTGAAGGGGCAGGGGGGGTAGTTTGATGGGGCAGAGGGGGGGTAGTGAGGGGGGGCGCCAGAGGAGTAGTTCGCACAGGGCGCCGGAACACCTAAGGCCGGCTCTGCTTAGCACCATACTTTTTTGCAAAAAACCTTTTTTGTTTCTAATTCACCAAAACAACAACCAACATAAAAGTAATGTTGTGGGGTGCAGTATGTGGAAGCTACAAGCAATACAGTATTTGGATGAAAACATGAAGCTAGTAACACTTAGCACCATACTTTTTTGCAAAAAAACTTTTTTTGTTTCTAATTCACCAAAACTGCTTTAAATCATGCCTTCAGCAGCCCAAATAACAACCAACATAAAAGTAATGCTGTGGGGTGCAGTATGTGGAAGCTACAAGCAATACAGTATTTGGATGAAAACATGAAGCAAGTTACACTTAGCACCATACTTTTTTGCAAAAAAACTTTTTTTGTTTCTAATTCACCAAAACTGCTTTAAATCATGCCTTCAGCAGCCCAAATAACAACCAACATAAAAAGTAATGTTGTGGGATGCAGTATGTGGAAGCTACACGCAATACAGTATTTGAATGAAAACATGAAGCTATCTACACCTAGCACCATACTTTTTTGCAAAAAAACTTTTTTTGTTTCTAATTCACCAAAACTGCTTTAAATCATGCCTTCAGCAGCCCAAATAACAACCAACATAAAAGTAATGTTGTGGGATGCAGTATGTGGAAGCTACACACAATACAGTATTTGGATGAAAACATGAAGCTATCTACACCTAGCACCATACTTTTTTGCAAAAAAACTTTTTTTGTTTCTAATTCACCAAAACTGCTTTAAATCATGCCTTCAGCAGCCCAAATAACAACCAACATAAAAGTAATGTTGTGGGATGCAGTATGTGGAAGCTACAAGCAATACAGTATTTGGATGAAAACATGAAGCTATCTACACCTAGCACCATACTTTTTTGCAAAAAAACTTTTTTTGTTTCTAATTCACCAAAACTGCTTTAAATCATGCCTTCAGCAGCCCAAATAACAACCAACATAAAAGTAATGTTGTGGGGTGCAGTATGTGGAAGCTACAAGCAATACAGTATTTGGATGAAAACATGAAGCTAGTTACACTTAGCACCATACTTTTTTGCAAAAAAACTTTTTTTGTTTCTAATTCACCAAAACTGCTTTAAATCATGCCTTCAGCAGCCCAAATAACAACCATCATAAAAGTAATGTTGTGGGGTGCAGTATGTGGAAGCTACAAGCAATACAGTATTTGGATGAAAACATGAAGCTAGTTCCACTTAGCACCATACTTTTTTGCAAAAAACCTTTTTTGTTTCTAATTCACCAAAACAACAACCAACATAAAAGTAATGTTGTGGGGTGCAGTATGTGGAAGCTACAAGCAATACAGTATTTGGATGAAAACATGAAGCTAGTAACACTTAGCACCATACTTTTTTGCAAAAAAACTTTTTTTGTTTCTAATTCACCAAAACTGCTTTAAATCATGCCTTCAGCAGCCCAAATAACAACCAACATAAAAGTAATGTTGTGGGGTGCAGTATGTGGAAGCTACAAGCAATACAGTATTTGGATGAAAACATGAAGCTAGTTACACTTAGCACCATACTTTTTTGCAAAAAAACTTTTTTTGTTTCTAATTCACCAAAACTGCTTTAAATCATGCCTTCAGCAGCCCAAATAACAACCAACATAAAAGTAATGTTGTGGGATGCAGTATGTGGAAGCTACACGCAATACAGTATTTGGATGAAAACATGAAGCTATCTACACCTAGCACCATACTTTTTTGCAAAAAAACTTTTTTTGTTTCTAATTCACCAAAACTGCTTTAAATCATGCCTTCAGCAGCCCAAATAACAACCAACATAAAAGTAATGTTGTGGGATGCAGTATGTGGAAGCTACACGCAATACAGTATTTGGATGAAAACATGAAGCTATCTACACCTAGCACCATACTTTTTTGCAAAAAAACTTTTTTTGTTTCTAATTCACCAAAACTGCTTTAAATCATGCCTTCAGCAGCCCAAATAACAACCAACATAAAAGTAATGTTGTGGGATGCAGTATGTGGAAGCTACAAGCAATACAGTATTTGGATGAAAACATGAAGCTAGTAACACTTAGCACCATACTTTTTTGCAAAAAAACTTTTTTTGTTTCTAATTCACCAAAACTGCTTTAAATCATGCCTTCAGCAGCCCAAATAACAACCAACATAAAAGTAATGTTGTGGGGTGCAGTATGTGGAAGCTACAAGCAATACAGTATTTGGATGAAAACATGAAGCAAGTTACACTTAGCACCATACTTTTTTGCAAAAAAACTTTTTTTGTTTCTAATTCACCAAAACTGCTTTAAATCATGCCTTCAGCAGCCCAAATAACAACCAACATAAAAAGTAATGTTGTGGGATGCAGTATGTGGAAGCTACACGCAATACAGTATTTGAATGAAAACATGAAGCTATCTACACCTAGCACCATACTTTTTTGCAAAAAAACTTTTTTTGTTTCTAATTCACCAAAACTGCTTTAAATCATGCCTTCAGAAGCCCAAATAACAACCAACATAAAAGTAATGTTGTGGGGTGCAGTATGTGGAAGCTACAAGCAATACAGTATTTGGATGAAAACATGAAGCTAGTTACACTTAGCACCATACTTTTTTGCAAAAAAACTTTTTTTGTTTCTAATTCACCAAAACTGCTTTAAAACATGCCTTCAGCAGCCCAAATAACAACCAACATAAAAGTAATGTTGTGGGATGCAGTATGTGGAAGCTACAAGCAATACAGTATTTGGATGAAAACATGAAGCTAGTAACACTTAGCACCATACTTTTTTGCAAAAAAACTTTTTTGTTTCTAATTCACCAAAACTGCTTTAAATCATGCCTTCAGCAGCCCAAATAACAACCAACATAAAAGTAATGTTGTGGGATGCAGTATGTGGAAGCTACACGCAATACAGTATTTGGATGAAAACATGAAGCTATCTACACCTAGCACCATACTTTTTTGCAAAAAAACTTTTTTTGTTTCTAATTCACCAAAACTGCTTTAAATCATGCCTTTAGCTGCCCAAATAACAACCAACATTAAAGTAATGTTGTGGGGTGCAGTATGTGGAAGCTACAAGCAATACAGTATTTGGATTAAAACATGAAGCTATCTACTTTTCAAATGATGAAGCTATCTACACCTAGCACCATACTTTTTTGCAAAAAAACTTTTTTTGTTTCTAATTCACCAAAACTGCTTTAAATCATGCCTTCAGCAGCCCAAATAACAACCAACATAAAAGTAATGTTGTGGGGTGCAGTATGTGGAAGCTACAAGCAATACAGTATTTGGATGAAAACATGAAGCTAGTTACACTTAGCACCATACTTTTTTGCAAAAAAACTTTTTTTGTTTCTAATTCACCAAAACTGCTTTAAATCATGCCTTCAGCAGCCCAAATAACAACCAACATAAAAGTAATGTTGTGGGATGCAGTATGTGGAAGCTACACGCAATACAGTATTTGGATGAAAACATGAAGCTATCTACACCTAGCACCATACTTTTTTGCAAAAAAACTTTTTTTGTTTCTAATTCACCAAAACTGCTTTAAATCATGCCTTCAGCAGCCCAAATAACAACCAACATAAAAGTAATGTTGTGGGATGCAGTATGTGGAAGCTACACGCAATACAGTATTTGGATGAAAACATGAAGCTATCTACACCTAGCACCATACTTTTTTGCAAAAAAACTTTTTTTGTTTCTAATTCACCAAAACTGCTTTAAATCATGCCTTCAGCAGCCCAAATAACAACCAACATAAAAGTAATGTTGTGGGGTGCAGTATGTGGAAGCTACAAGCAATACAGTATTTGGATGAAAACATGAAGCTAGTTACACTTAGCACCATACTTTTTTGCAAAAAAACTTTTTTTTGTTTCTAATTCACCAAAACTGCTTTAAATCATGCCTTCAGCAGCCCAAATAACAACCAACATAAAAGTAATGTTGTGGGGTGCAGTATGTGGAAGCTACAAGCAATACAGTATTTGGATGAAAACATGAAGCTAGTTACACTTAGCACCATACTTTTTTGCAAAAAAACTTTTTTTGTTTCTAATTCACCAAAACTGCTTTAAATCATGCCTTCAGCAGCCCAAATAACAACCAACATAAAAGTAATGTTGTGGGGTGCAGTATGTGGAAGCTACAAGCAATACAGTATTTGGATGAAAACATGAAGCTAGTTACACCTAGCACCATACTTTTTTGCAAAAAAACTTTTTTTGTTTCTAATTCACCAAAACTGCTTTAAATCATGCCTTCAGCAGCCCAAATAACAACCAACATAAAAGTAATGTTGTGGGATGCAGTATGTGGAAGCTACAAGCAATACAGTATTTGGATGAAAACATGAAGCTAGTTACACTTAGCACCATACTTTTTTGCAAAAAAACTTTTTTTGTTTCTAATTCACCAAAACTGCTTTAAATCATGCCTTCAGCAGCCCAAATAACAACCAACATAAAAGTAATGTTGTGGGGTGCAGTATGTGGAAGCTACAAGCAATACAGTATTTGGATGAAAACATGAAGCTAGTTACACTTAGCACCATACTTTTATGCAAAAAAACTTTTTTTGTTTCTAATTCACCAAAACTGCTTTAAATCATGCCTTCAGCAGCCCAAATAACAACCAACATAAAAGTAATGTTGTGGGATGCAGTATGTGGAAGCTACACACAATACAGTATTTGGATGAAAATATGAAGCTATCTACACCTAGCACCATACTTTTTTGCAAAAAAACTTTTTTTGTTTCTAATTCACCAAAACTGCTTTAAATCATGCCTTTAGCTGCCCAAATAACAACCAACATTAAAGTAATGTTGTGGGGTGCAGTATGTGGAAGCTACAAGCAATACAGTATTTGGATTAAAACATGAAGCTATCTGCTTTTCAAATGATGAAGCTATCTACACCTAGCACCATACTTTTTTGCAAAAAAACTTTTTTTGTTTCTAATTCACCAAAACTGCTTTAAATCATGCCTTCAGCAGCCCAAATAACAACCAACATAAAAGTAATGTTGTGGGATGCAGTATGTGGAAGCTACACGCAATACAGTATTTGGATGAAAACATGAAGCTATCTACACCTAGCACCATACTTTTTTGCAAAAAACTTTTTTTGTTTCTAATTCACCAAAACTGCTTTAAATCATGCCTTCAGCAGCCCAAATAACAACCAACATAAAAGTAATGTTGTGGGATGCAGTATGTGGAAGCTACAAGCAATACAGTATTTGGATGAAAACATGAAGCTAGTAACACTTAGCACCATACTTTTTTGCAAAAAAACTTTTTTTGTTTCTAATTCACCAAAACTGCTTTAAATCATGCCTTCAGCAGCCCAAATAACAACCAACATAAAAGTAATGTTGTGGGATGCAGTATGTGGAAGCTACACACAATACAGTATTTGGATGAAAACATGAAGCTATCTACACCTAGCACCATACTTTTTTGCAAAAAAACTTTTTTTGTTTCTAATTCACCAAAACTGCTTTAAATCATGCCTTCAGCAGCCCAAATAACAACCAACATAAAAGTAATGTTGTGGGATGCAGTATGTGGAAGCTACAAGCAATACAGTATTTGGATGAAAACATGAAGCTAGTTACACTTAGCACCATACTTTTTTGCAAAAAAACTTTTTTTGTTTCTAATTCACCAAAACTGCTTTAAATCATGCCTTCAGCAGCCCAAATAACAACCAACATAAAAGTAATGTTGTGGGGTGCAGTATGTGGAAGCTACAAGCAATACAGTATTTGGATGAAAACATGAAGCTAGTTACACTTAGCACCATACTTTTTTGCAAAAAAACTTTTTTTGTTTCTAATTCACCAAAACTGCTTTAAATCATGCCTTCAGCAGCCCAAATAACAACCAATATAAAAGTAATGTTGTGGGGTGCAGTATGTGGAAGCTACAAGCAATACAGTATTTGGATGAAAACATGAAGCTATCTACACCTAGCACCATACTTTTTTGCAAAAAAACTTTTTTTGTTTCTAATTCACCAAAACTGCTTTAAATCATGCCTTCAGCAGCCCAAATAACAACCAACATAAAAAGTAATGTTGTGGGATGCAGTATGTGGAAGCTACATGCAATACAGTATTTGAATGAAAACATGAAGCTATCTACACCTAGCACCATACTTTTTTGCAAAAAAACTTGTTTTGTTTCTAATTCACCAAAACTGCTTTAAATCATGCCTTCAGCAGCCCAAATAACAACCAACATAAAAGTAATGTTGTGGGGTGCAGTATGTGGAAGCTACAAGCAATACAGTATTTGGATGAAAACATGAAGCTAGTTACACTTAGCACCATACTTTTTTGCAAAAAAACTTTTTTTGTTTCTAATTCACCAAAACTCCTTTAAATCATGCCTTCAGCAGCCCAAATAACAACCAACATAAAAGTAATGTTGTGGGATGCAGTATGTGGAAGCTACAAGCAATACAGTATTTGGATGAAAACATGAAGCTAGTAACACTTAGCACCATACTTTTTTGCAAAAAAAACTTTTTTTGTTTCTAATTCACCAAAACTGCTTTAAATCATGCCTTCAGCAGCCCAAATAACAACCAACATAAAAGTAATGTTGTGGGGTGCAGTATGTGGAAGCTACAAGCAATACAGTATTTGGATGAAAACATGAAGCTAGTTACACTTAGCACCATACTTTTTTGGAAAAAAACTTTTTTTGTTTCTAATTCACCAAAACTGCTTTAAATCATGCCTTTAGCAGCCCAAATAACAACCAACATTAAAGTAATGTTGTGGGGTGCAGTATGTGGAAGCTACAAGCAATACAGTATTTGGATGAAAACATGAAGCTAGTTACACTCTTAGCACCATACTTTTTTGCAAAAAAACTTTTTTTGTTTCTAATTCACCAAAACTGCTTTAAATCATGCCTTCAGCAGCCCAAATAACAACCAACATAAAAGTAATGTTGTGGGGTGCAGTATGTGGAAGCTACAAGCAATACAGTATTTGGATGAAAACATGAAGCTAGTTACACTTAGCACCATACTTTTTTGCAAAAAAACTTTTTTTGTTTCTAATTCACCAAAACTGCTTTAAATCATGCCTTCAGCAGCCCAAATAACAACCAACATAAAAGTAATGTTGTGGGGTGCAGTATGTGGAAGCTACACGCAATACAGTATTTGGATGAAAACATGAAGCTATCTACACCTAGCACCATACTTTTTTGCAAAAAAACTTTTTTTGTTTCTAATTCACCAAAACTGCTTTAAATCATGCCTTCAGCAGCCCAAATAACAACCAACATAAAAGTAATGTTGTGGGATGCAGTATGTGGAAGCTACACACAATACAGTATTTGGATGAAAACATGAAGCTATCTACACCTAGCACCATACTTTTTTGCAAAAAAACTTTTTTTGTTTCTAATTCACCAAAACTGCTTTAAATAATGCCTTTAGCTGCCCAAATAACAACCAACATTAAAGTAATGTTGTGGGGTGCAGTATGTGGAAGCTACAAGCAATACAGTATTTGGATTAAAACATGAAGCTATCTACTTTTCAAATGATGAAGCTATCTACACCTAGCACCATACTTTTTTGCAAAAAAACTTTTTTTGTTTCTAATTCACCAAAACTGCTTTAAATCATGCCTTCAGCAGCCCAAATAACAACCAACATAAAAGTAATGTTGTGGGGTGCAGTATGTGGAAGCTACAAGCAATACAGTATTTGGATGAAAACATGAAGCTAGTTACACTTAGCACCATACTTTTTTGCAAAAAAACTTTTTTGGTTTCTAATTCACCAAAACTGCTTTAAATCATGCCTTCAGCAGCCCAAATAACAACCAACATAAAAGTAATGTTGTGGGGTGCATTATGTGGAAGCTACAAGCAATACAGTATTTGGATGAAAACATGAAGCTAGTTACACTTAGCACCATACTTTTTTGCAAAAAAACTTTTTTTGTTTCTAATTCACCAAAACTGCTTTAAATCATGCCTTCAGCAGCCCAAATAACAACCAACATAAAAGTAATGTTGTGGGGTGCAGTATGTGGAAGCTACACGCAATACAGTATTTGGATGAAAACATGAAGCTATCTACACCTAGCACCATCCTTTTTTGCAAAAAACTTTTTTTGTTTCTAATTCACCAAAACTGCTTTAAATCATGCCTTCAGCAGCCCAAATAACAACCAACATAAAAGTAATGTTGTGGGATGCAGTATGTGGAAGCTACAAGCAATACAGTATTTGTATGAAAACATGAAGCTATCTACACCTAGCACCATACTTTTTTGCAAAAAAACTTTTTTTGTTTCTAATTCACCAAAACTGCTTTAAATCATGCCTTCAGCAGCCCAAATAACAACCAACATAAAAGTAATGTTGTGGGGTGCAGTATGTGGAAGCTACAAGCAATACAGTATTTGGATGAAAACATGAAGCTATTAACACTTAGCACCATACTTTTTTGCAAAAAAACTTTTTTTGTTTCTAATTCACCAAAACTGCTTTAAATCATGCCTTCAGCAGCCCAAATAACAACCAACATAAAAGTAATGTTGTGGGATGCAGTATGTGGAAGCTACACACAATACAGTATTTGGATGAAAACATGAAGCTATCTACACCTAGCACCATACTTTTTTGCAAAAAAACTTTTTTTGTTTCTAATTCACCAAAACTGCTTTAAATCATGCCTTCAGCAGCCCAAATAACAACCAACATAAAAGTAATGTTGTGGGATGCAGTATGTGGAAGCTACAAGCAATACAGTATTTGGATGAAAACATGAAGCTATCTACACCTAGCACCATACTTTTTTTTGCAAAAAAACTTTTTTTGTTTCTAATTCACCAAAACTGCTTTAAATCATGCCTTTAGCTGCCCAAATAACAACCAACATTAAAGTAATGTTGTGGGGTGCAGTATGTGGAAGCTACAAGCAATACAGTATTTGGATTAAAACATGAAGCTATCTACTTTTCAAATGATGAAGCTATCTACACCTAGCACCATACTTTTTTGCAAAAAAACTTTTTTTGTTTCTAATTCACCAAAACTGCTTTAAATCATGCCTTCAGCAGCCCAAATAACAACCAACATAAAAGTAATGTTGTGGGATGCAGTATGTGGAAGCTACAAGCAATACAGTATTTGGATGAAAACATGAAGCTAGTAACACTTAGCACCATACTTTTTTGCAAAAAAACTTTTTTTGTTTCTAATTCACCAAAACTGCTTTAAATCATGCCTTCAGCAGCCCAAATAACAACCAACATAAAAGTAATGTTGTGGGATGCAGTATGTGGAAGCTACACACAATACAGTATTTGGATGAAAACATGAAGCTATCTACACCTAGCACCATACTTTTTTGCAAAAAAACTTTTTTTGTTTCTAATTCACCAAAACTGCTTTAAATCATGCCTTCAGCAGCCCAAATAACAACCAACATAAAAGTAATGTTGTGGGATGCAGTATGTGGAAGCTACAAGCAATACAGTATTTGGATGAAAACATGAAGCTAGTTACACTTAGCACCATACTTTTTTGCAAAAAAACTTTTTTTGTTTCTAATTCACCAAAACTGCTTTAAATCATGCCTTCAGCAGCCCAAATAACAACCAACATAAAAGTAATGTTGTGGGGTGCAGTATGTGGAAGCTACAAGCAATACAGTATTTGGATGAAAACATGAAGCTAGTTACACTTAGCACCATACTTTTTTGCAAAAAAACTTTTTTTGTTTCTAATTCACCAAAACTGCTTTAAATCATGCCTTCAGCAGCCCAAATAACAACCAACATAAAAGTAATGTTGTGGGGTGCAGTATGTGGAAGCTACAAGCAATACAGTATTTGGATGAAAACATGAAGCTATCTACACCTAGCACCATACTTTTTTGCAAAAAAACTTTTTTTGTTTCTAATTCACCAAAACTGCTTTAAATCATGCCTTCAGCAGCCCAAATAACAACCAACATAAAAAGTAATGTTGTGGGATGCAGTATGTGGAAGCTACATGCAATACAGTATTTGAATGAAAACATGAAGCTATCTACACCTAGCACCATACTTTTTTGCAAAAAAACTTGTTTTGTTTCTAATTCACCAAAACTGCTTTAAATCATGCCTTCAGCAGCCCAAATAACAACCAACATAAAAGTAATGTTGTGGGGTGCAGTATGTGGAAGCTACAAGCAATACAGTATTTGGATGAAAACATGAAGCTAGTTACACTTAGCACCATACTTTTTTGCAAAAAAACTTTTTTTGTTTCTAATTCACCAAAACTGCTTTAAATCATGCCTTCAGCAGCCCAAATAACAACCAACATAAAAGTAATGTTGTGGGATGCAGTATGTGGAAGCTACAAGCAATACAGTATTTGGATGAAAACATGAAGCTAGTAACACTTAGCACCATACTTTTTTGCAAAAAAACTTTTTTTGTTTCTAATTCACCAAAACTGCTTTAAATCATGCCTTCAGCAGCCCAAATAACAACCAACATAAAAGTAATGTTGTGGGATGCAGTATGTGGAAGCTACAAGCAATACAGTATTTGGATGAAAACATGAAGCTAGTAACACTTAGCACCATACTTTTTTGCAAAAAAAACTTTTTTTGTTTCTAATTCACCAAAACTGCTTTAAATCATGCCTTCAGCAGCCCAAATAACAACCAACATAAAAGTAATGTTGTGGGGTGCAGTATGTGGAAGCTACAAGCAATACAGTATTTGGATGAAAACATGAAGCTAGTTACACTTAGCACCATACTTTTTTGCAAAAAAACTTTTTTTGTTTCTAATTCACCAAAACTGCTTTAAATCATGCCTTCAGCAGCCCAAATAACAACCAACATAAAAGTAATGTTGTGGGGTGCAGTATGTGGAAGCTACAAGCAATACAGTATTTGGATGAAAACATGAAGCTAGTTACACTTAGCACCATACTTTTTTGCAAAAAAACTTTTTTTGTTTCTAATTCACCAAAACTGCTTTAAATCATGCCTTCAGCAGCCCAAATAACAACCAACATAAAAGTAATGTTGTGGGGTGCAGTATGTGGAAGCTACACGCAATACAGTATTTGGATGAAAACATGAAGCTATCTACACCTAGCACCATACTTTTTTGCAAAAAAACTTTTTTTGTTTCTAATTCACCAAAACTGCTTTAAATCATGCCTTCAGCAGCCCAAATAACAACCAACATAAAAGTAATGTTGTGGGATGCAGTATGTGGAAGCTACACACAATACAGTATTTGGATGAAAACATGAAGCTATCTACACCTAGCACCATACTTTTTTGCAAAAAAACTTTTTTTGTTTCTAATTCACCAAAACTGCTTTAAATAATGCCTTTAGCTGCCCAAATAACAACCAACATTAAAGTAATGTTGTGGGGTGCAGTATGTGGAAGCTACAAGCAATACAGTATTTGGATTAAAACATGAAGCTATCTACTTTTCAAATGATGAAGCTATCTACACCTAGCACCATACTTTTTTGCAAAAAAACTTTTTTTGTTTCTAATTCACCAAAACTGCTTTAAATCATGCCTTCAGCAGCCCAAATAACAACCAACATAAAAGTAATGTTGTGGGGTGCAGTATGTGGAAGCTACAAGCAATACAGTATTTGGATGAAAACATGAAGCTAGTTACACTTAGCACCATACTTTTTTGCAAAAAAACTTTTTTGGTTTCTAATTCACCAAAACTGCTTTAAATCATGCCTTCAGCAGCCCAAATAACAACCAACATAAAAGTAATGTTGTGGGGTGCATTATGTGGAAGCTACAAGCAATACAGTATTTGGATGAAAACATGAAGCTAGTTACACTTAGCACCATACTTTTTTGCAAAAAAACTTTTTTTGTTTCTAATTCACCAAAACTGCTTTAAATCATGCCTTCAGCAGCCCAAATAACAACCAACATAAAAGTAATGTTGTGGGATGCAGTATGTGGAAGCTACACGCAATACAGTATTTGGATGAAAACATGAAGCTATCTACACCTAGCACCATCCTTTTTTGCAAAAAACTTTTTTTGTTTCTAATTCACCAAAACTGCTTTAAATCATGCCTTCAGCAGCCCAAATAACAACCAACATAAAAGTAATGTTGTGGGATGCAGTATGTGGAAGCTACAAGCAATACAGTATTTGTATGAAAACATGAAGCTATCTACACCTAGCACCATACTTTTTTGCAAAAAAACTTTTTTTGTTTCTAATTCACCAAAACTGCTTTAAATCATGCCTTCAGCAGCCCAAATAACAACCAACATAAAAGTAATGTTGTGGGGTGCAGTATGTGGAAGCTACAAGCAATACAGTATTTGGATGAAAACATGAAGCTATTAACACTTAGCACCATACTTTTTTGCAAAAAAACTTTTTTTGTTTCTAATTCACCAAAACTGCTTTAAATCATGCCTTCAGCAGCCCAAATAACAACCAACATAAAAGTAATGTTGTGGGATGCAGTATGTGGAAGCTACACACAATACAGTATTTGGATGAAAACATGAAGCTATCTACACCTAGCACCATACTTTTTTGCAAAAAAACTTTTTTTGTTTCTAATTCACCAAAACTGCTTTAACTCATGCCTTCAGCAGCCCAAATAACAACCAACATAAAAGTAATGTTGTGGGATGCAGTATGTGGAAGCTACAAGCAATACAGTATTTGGATGAAAACATGAAGCTATCTACACCTAGCACCATACTTTTTTTTGCAAAAAAACTTTTTTTGTTTCTAATTCACCAAAACTGCTTTAAATCATGCCTTTAGCTGCCCAAATAACAACCAACATTAAAGTAATGTTGTGGGGTGCAGTATGTGGAAGCTACAAGCAATACAGTATTTGGATTAAAACATGAAGCTATCTACTTTTCAAATGATGAAGCTATCTACACCTAGCACCATACTTTTTTGCAAAAAAACTTTTTTTGTTTCTAATTCACCAAAACTGCTTTAAATCATGCCTTCAGCAGCCCAAATAACAACCAACATAAAAGTAATGTTGTGGGGTGCAGTATGTGGAAGCTACAAGCAATACAGTATTTGGATGAAAACATGAAGCTAGTTACACTTAGCACCATACTTTTTTGCAAAAAAACTTTTTTTGTTTCTAATTCACCAAAACTGCTTTGAATCATGCCTTCAGCAGCCCAAATAACAACCAACATAAAAGTAATGTTGTGGGGTGCATTATGTGGAAGCTACAAGCAATACAGTATTTGGATGAAAACATGAAGCTAGTTACACTTAGCACCATACTTTTTTGCAAAAAAACTTTTTTTGTTTCTAATTCACCAAAACTGCTTTAAATCATGCCTTCAGCAGCCCAAATAACAACCAACATAAAAGTAATGTTGTGGGATGCAGTATGTGGAAGCTACACGCAATACAGTATTTGGATGAAAACATGAAGCTATTAACACTTAGCACCATACTTTTTTGCAAAAAAACTTTTTTTGTTTCTAATTCACCAAAACTGCTTTAAATCATGCCTTCAGAAGCCCAAATAACAACCAACATAAAAGTAATGTTGTGGGATGCAGTATGTGGAAGCTACACGCAATACAGTATTTGGATGAAAACATGAAGCTATCTACACCTAGCACCATACTTTTTTGCAAAAAAACTTTTTTTGTTTCTAATTCACCAAAACTGCTTTAAATCATGCCTTCAGCAGCCCAAATAACAACCAACATAAAAGTAATGTTGTGGGATGCAGTATGTGGAAGCTACACACAATACAGTATTTGGATGAAAACATGAAGCTATCTACACCTAGCACCATACTTTTTTGCAAAAAAACTTTTTTCGTTTCTAATTCACCAAAACTGCTTTAAATCATGCCTTTAGCTGCCCAAATAACAACCAACATTAAAGTAATGTTGTGGGGTGCAGTATGTGGAAGCTACAAGCAATACAGTATTTGGATTAAAACATGAAGCTATCCACTTTTCAAATGATGAAGCTATCTACACCTAGCACCATACTTTTTTGCAAAAAAACTTTTTTTGTTTCTAATTCACCAAAACTGCTTTAAATCATGCCTTCAGCAGCCCAAATAACAACCAACATAAAAGTAATGTTGTGGGATGCAGTATGTGGAAGCTACAAGCAATACAGTATTTGGATGAAAACATGAAGCTATCTACACCTAGCACCATACTTTTTTTTGCAAAAAAACTTTTTTTGTTTCTAATTCACCAAAACTGCTTTAAATCATGCCTTTAGCTGCCCAAATAACAACCAACATTAAAGTAATGTTGTGGGGTGCAGTATGTGGAAGCTACAAGCAATACAGTATTTGGATTAAAACATGAAGCTATCTACTTTTCAAATGATGAAGCTATCTACACCTAGCACCATACTTTTTTGCAAAAAAACTTTTTTTGTTTCTAATTCACCAAAACTGCTTTAAATCATGCCTTCAGAAGCCCAAATAACAACCAACATAAAAGTAATGTTGTGGGGTGCAGTATGTGGAAGCTACAAGCAATACAGTATTTGGATGAAAACATGAAGCTAGTTACACTTAGCACCATACTTTTTTGCAAAAAAACTTTTTTTGTTTCTAATTCACCAAAACTGCTTTAAATCATGCCTTCAGAAGCCCAAATAACAACCAACATAAAAGTAATGTTGTGGGATGCAGTATGTGGAAGCTACACGCAATACAGTATTTGGATGAAAACATGAAGCTATCTACACCTAGCACCATACTTTTTTGCAAAAAAACTTTTTTTGTTTCTAATTCACCAAAACTGCTTTAAATCATGCCTTCAGCAGCCCAAATAACAACCAACATTAAAGTAATGTTGTGGGGTGCAGTATGTGGAAGCTACAAGCAATACAGTATTTGGATTAAAACATGAAGCTATCTACTTTTCAAATGATGAAGCTATCTACACCTAGCACCATACTTTTTTGCAAAAAAAACTTTTTTTGTTTCTAATTCACCAAAACTGCTTTAAATCATGCCTTCAGCAGCCCAAATAACAACCAACATAAAAGTAATGTTGTGGGGTGCAGTATGTGGAAGCTACAAGCAATACAGTATTTGGATGAAAACATGAAGCTAGTTACACTTAGCACCATACTTTTTTGCAAAAAAACTTTTTTGGTTTCTAATTCACCAAAACTGCTTTAAATCATGCCTTCAGCAGCCCAAATAACAACCAACATAAAAGTAATGTTGTGGGGTGCAGTATGTGGAAGCTACACGCAATACAGTATTTGGATGAAAACATGAAGCTATCTACACCTAGCACCATACTTTTTTGCAAAAAAACTTTTTTTGTTTCTAATTCACCAAAACTGCTTTAAATCATGCCTTCAGCAGCCCAAATAACAACCAACATAAAAGTAATGTTGTGGGATGCAGTATGTGGAAGCTACACACAATACAGTATTTGGATGAAAACATGAAGCTATCTACACCTAGCACCATACTTTTTTGCAAAAAAACTTTTTTTGTTTCTAATTCACCAAAACTGCTTTAAATCATGCCTTCAGCAGCCCAAATAACAACCAACATAAAAGTAATGTTGTGGGGTGCAGTATGTGGAAGCTACAAGCAATACAGTATTTGGATGAAAACATGAAGCTAGTTTCACTTAGCACCATACTTTTTTGCAAAAAAACTTTTTTGGTTTCTAATTCACCAAAACTGCTTTAAATCATGCCTTCAGCAGCCCAAATAACAACCAACATAAAAGTAATGTTGTGGGGTGCATTATGTGGAAGCTACAAGCAATACAGTATTTGGATGAAAACATGAAGCTAGTTACACTTAGCACCATACTTTTTTGCAAAAAAACTTTTTTTGTTTCTAATTCACCAAAACTGCTTTAAATCATGCCTTCAGCAGCCCAAATAACAACCAACATAAAAGTAATGTTGTGGGATGCAGTATGTGGAAGCTACACGCAATACAGTATTTGGATGAAAACATGAAGCTATCTACACCTAGCACCATCCTTTTTTGCAAAAAACTTTTTTTGTTTCTAATTCACCAAAACTGCTTTAAATCATGCCTTCAGCAGCCCAAATAACAACCAACATAAAAGTAATGTTGTGGGATGCAGTATGTGGAAGCTACAAGCAATACAGTATTTGTATGAAAACATGAAGCTATCTACACCTAGCACCATACTTTTTTGCAAAAAAACTTTTTTTGTTAATAATTCACCAAAACTGCATTAAATCATGCCTTCAGCAGCCCAAATAACAACCAACATAAAAGTAATGTTGTGGGGTGCAGTATGTGGAAGCTACAAGCAATACAGTATTTGGATGAAAACATGAAGCTATTAACACTTAGCACCATACTTTTTTGCAAAAAAACTTTTTTTGTTTCTAATTCACCAAAACTGCTTTAAATCATGCCTTCAGCAGCCCAAATAACAACCAACATAAAAGTAATGTTGTGGGATGCAGTATGTGGAAGCTACACACAATACAGTATTTGGATGAAAACATGAAGCTATCTACACCTAGCACCATACTTTTTTGCAAAAAAACTTTTTTTGTTTCTAATTCACCAAAACTGCTTTAAATCATGCCTTCAGCAGCCCAAATAACAACCAACATAAAAGTAATGTTGTGGGATGCAGTATGTGGAAGCTACAAGCAATACAGTATTTGGATGAAAACATGAAGCTATCTACACCTAGCACCATACTTTTTTTTGCAAAAAAACTTTTTTTGTTTCTAATTCACCAAAACTGCTTTAAATCATGCCTTTAGCTGCCCAAATAACAACCAACATTAAAGTAATGTTGTGGGGTGCAGTATGTGGAAGCTACAAGCAATACAGTATTTGGATTAAAACATGAAGCTATCTACTTTTCAAATGATGAAGCTATCTACACCTAGCACCATACTTTTTTGCAAAAAAACTTTTTTTGTTTCTAATTCACCAAAACTGCTTTAAATCATGCCTTCAGCAGCCCAAATAACAACCAACATAAAAGTAATGTTGTGGGGTGCAGTATGTGGAAGCTACAAGCAATACAGTATTTGGATGAAAACATGAAGCTAGTTACACTTAGCACCATACTTTTTTGCAAAAAAACTTTTTTTGTTTCTAATTCACCAAAACTGCTTTAAATCATGCCTTCAGCAGCCCAAATAACAACCAACATAAAAGTAATGTTGTGGGATGCAGTATGTGGAAGCTACAAGCAATACAGTATTTGGATGAAAACATGAAGCTATCTACACCTAGCACCATACTTTTTTGCAAAAAAACTTTTTTTGTTTCTAATTCACCAAAACTGCTTTAAATCATGCCTTCAGCAGCCCAAATAACAACCAACATAAAAGTAATGTTGTGGGGTGCAGTATGTGGAAGCTACAAGCAATACAGTATTTGGATGAAAACATGAAGCTATCTACACCTAGCACCATACTTTTTTGCAAAAAAACTTTTTTTGTTTCTAATTCACCAAAACTGCTTTAAATCATGCCTTCAGCAGCCCAAATAACAACCAACATAAAAAGTAATGTTGTGGGATGCAGTATGTGGAAGCTACATGCAATACAGTATTTGAATGAAAACATGAAGCTATCTACACCTAGCACCATACTTTTTTGCAAAAAAACTTGTTTTGTTTCTAATTCACCAAAACTGCTTTAAATCATGCCTTCAGCAGCCCAAATAACAACCAACATAAAAGTAATGTTGTGGGGTGCAGTATGTGGAAGCTACAAGCAATACAGTATTTGGATGAAAACATGAAGCTAGTTACACTTAGCACCATACTTTTTTGCAAAAAAACTTTTTTTGTTTCTAATTCACCAAAACTGCTTTAAATCATGCCTTCAGCAGCCCAAATGACAACCAACATAAAAGTAATGTTGTGGGGTGCAGTATGTGGAAGCTACAAGCAATACAGTATTTGGATGAAAACATGAAGCTAGTTACACTTAGCACCATACTTTTTTGCAAAAAAACTTTTTTTGTTTCTAATTCACCAAAACTGCTTTAAATCATGCCTTCAGCAGCCCAAATAACAACCAACATAAAAGAAATGTTGTGGGGTGCAGTATGTGGAAGCTACAAGCAATACAGTATTTGGATGAAAACATGAAGCTATCTACACCTAGCACCATACTTTTTTTGCAAAAAAACATTTTTTGTTTCTAATTCACCAAAACTGCTTTAAATCATGCCTTCAGCAGCCCAAATAACAACCAACATAAAAGTAATGTTGTGGGGTGCAGTATGTGGAAGCTACAAGCAATACAGTATTTGGATGAAAACATGAAGCTAGTTACACTTAGCACCATATTTTTTTGGAAAAAAACTTTTTTTGTTTCTAATTCACCAAAACTGCTTTAAATCATGCCTTCAGCAGCCCAAATAACAACCAACATAAAAGTAATGTTGTGGGATGCAGTATGTGGAAGCTACACGCAATACAGTATTTGGATGAAAACATGAAGCTATCTACACCTAGCACCATACTTTTTTGCAAAAAAACTTTTTTTGTTTCTAATTCACCAAAACTGCTTTAAATCATGCCTTCAGCAGCCCAAATAACAACCAACATAAAAGTAATGTTGTGGGATGCAGTATGTGGAAGCTACACACAATACAGTATTTGGATGAAAACATGAAGCTATCTACACCTAGCACCATACTTTTTTGCAAAAAAACTTTTTTTGTTTCTAATTCACCAAAACTGCTTTAAATCATGCCTTTAGCTGCCCAAATAACAACCAACATTAAAGTAATGTTGTGGGGTGCAGTATGTGGAAGCTACAAGCAATACAGTATTTGGATTAAAACATGAAGCTATCTACTTTTCAAATGATGAAGCTATCTACACCTAGCACCATACTTTTTTGCAAAAAAAACTTTTTTTGTTTCTAATTCACCAAAACTGCTTTAAATCATGCCTTCAGCAGCCCAAATAACAACCAACATAAAAGTAATGTTGTGGGGTGCAGTATGTGGAAGCTACAAGCAATACAGTATTTGGATGAAAACATGAAGCTAGTTACACTTAGCACCATACTTTTTTGCAAAAAAACTTTTTTGGTTTCTAATTCACCAAAACTGCTTTAAATCATGCCTTCAGCAGCCCAAATAACAACCAACATAAAAGTAATGTTGTGGGGTGCATTATGTGGAAGCTACAAGCAATACAGTATTTGGATGAAAACATGAAGCTAGTTACACTTAGCACCATACTTTTTTGCAAAAAAACTTTTTTTGTTTCTAATTCACCAAAACTGCTTTAAATCATGCCTTCAGCAGCCCAAATAACAACCAACATAAAAGTAATGTTGTGGGATGCAGTATGTGGAAGCTACACGCAATACAGTATTTGGATGAAAACATGAAGCTATCTACACCTAGCACCATCCTTTTTTGCAAAAAACTTTTTTTGTTTCTAATTCACCAAAACTGCTTTAAATCATGCCTTCAGCAGCCCAAATAACAACCAACATAAAAGTAATGTTGTGGGGTGCAGTATGTGGAAGCTACAAGCAATACAGTATGTGGATGAAAACATGAAGCTATCTACACCTAGCACCATACTTTTTTGCAAAAAAACTTTTTTTGTTTCTAATTCACCAAAACTGCTTTAAATCATGCCTTCAGCAGCCCAAATAACAACCAACATAAAAAGTAATGTTGTGGGATGCAGTATGTGGAAGCTACATGCAATACAGTATTTGAATGAAAACATGAAGCTATCTACACCTAGCACCATACTTTTTTGCAAAAAAACTTGTTTTGTTTCTAATTCACCAAAACTGCTTTAAATCATGCCTTCAGCAGCCCAAATAACAACCAACATAAAAGTAATGTTGTGGGATGCAGTATGTGGAAGCTACACACAATACAGTATTTGGATGAAAACATGAAGCTATCTACACCTAGCACCATACTTTTTTGCAAAAAAACTTTTTTTGTTTCTAATTCACCAAAACTGCTTTAAATCATGCCTTTAGCTGCCCAAATAACAACCAACATTAAAGTAATGTTGTGGGGTGCAGTATGTGGAAGCTACAAGCAATACAGTATTTGGATTAAAACATGAAGCTATCTACTTTTCAAATGATGAAGCTATCTACACCTAGCACCATACTTTTTTGCAAAAAAACTTTTTTTGTTTCTAATTCACCAAAACTGCTTTAAATCATGCCAACAGCAGCCCAAATAACAACCAACATAAAAGTAATGTTGTGGGGTGCAGTATGTGGAAGCTACAAGCAATACAGTATTTGGATGAAAACATGAAGCTAGTTACACTTAGCACCATACTTTTTTGCAAAAAAACTTTTTTTGTTTCTAATTCACCAAAACTGCTTTAAATCATGCCTTCAGCAGCCCAAATAACAACCAACATTAAAGTAATGTTGTGGGGTGCATTATGTGGAAGCTACAAGCAATACAGTATTTGGATGAAAACATGAAGCTAGTTACACTTAGCACCATACTTTTTTGCAAAAAAACTTTTTTTGTTTCTAATTCACCAAAACTGCTTTAAATCATGCCTTCAGCAGCCCAAATAACAACCAACATAAAAGTAATGTTGTGGGATGCAGTATGTGGAAGCTACACGCAATACAGTATTTGGATGAAAACATGAAGCTATCTACACCTAGCACCATCCTTTTTTGCAAAAAACTTTTTTTGTTTCTAATTCACCAAAACTGCTTTAAATCATGCCTTCAGCAGCCCAAATAACAACCAACATAAAAGTAATGTTGTGGGATGCAGTATGTGGAAGCTACAAGCAATACAGTATTTGGATGAAAACATGAAGCTATCTACACCTAGCACCATACTTTCTTGCAAAAAAACTTTTTTTGTTTCTAATTCACCAAAACTGCTTTAAATCATGCCTTCAGCAGCCCAAATAACAACCAACATAAAAGTAATGTTGTGGGGTGCAGTATGTGGAAGCTACAAGCAATACAGTATTTGGATGAAAACATGAAGCTAGTAACACTTAGCACCATACTTTTTTGCAAAAAAACTTTTTTTGTTTCTAATTCACCAAAACTGCTTTAAATCATGCCTTCAGCAGCCCAAATAACAACCAACATAAAAGTAATGTTGTGGGATGCAGTATGTGGAAGCTACACACAATACAGTATTTGGATGAAAACATGAAGCTATCTACACCTAGCACCATACTTTTTTGCAAAAAAACTTTTTTTGTTTCTAATTCACCAAAACTGCTTTAAATCATGCCTTTAGCTGCCCAAATAACAACCAACATTAAAGTAATGTTGTGGGGTGCAGTATGTGGAAGCTACAAGCAATACAGTATTTGGATTAAAACATGAAGCTATCTACTTTTCAAATGATGAAGCTATCTACACCTAGCACCATACTTTTTTGCAAAAAAACTTTTTTTGTTTCTAATTCACCAAAACTGCTTTAAATCATGCCAACAGCAGCCCAAATAACAACCAACATAAAAGTAATGTTGTGGGGTGCAGTATGTGGAAGCTACAAGCAATACAGTATTTGGATGAAAACATGAAGCTAGTTACACTTAGCACCATACTTTTTTGCAAAAAAACTTTTTTTGTTTCTAATTCACCAAAACTGCTTTAAATCATGCCTTCAGCAGCCCAAATAACAACCAACATTAAAGTAATGTTGTGGGGTGCATTATGTGGAAGCTACAAGCAATACAGTATTTGGATGAAAACATGAAGCTAGTTACACTTAGCACCATACTTTTTTGCAAAAAAACTTTTTTTGTTTCTAATTCACCAAAACTGCTTTAAATCATGCCTTCAGCAGCCCAAATAACAACCAACATAAAAGTAATGTTGTGGGATGCAGTATGTGGAAGCTACACGCAATACAGTATTTGGATGAAAACATGAAGCTATCTACACCTAGCACCATCCTTTTTTGCAAAAAACTTTTTTTGTTTCTAATTCACCAAAACTGCTTTAAATCATGCCTTCAGCAGCCCAAATAACAACCAACATAAAAGTAATGTT
The DNA here is from genome assembly GCF_027358695.1 of Spea bombifrons. NCBI lineage: Eukaryota > Metazoa > Chordata > Amphibia > Anura > Pelobatidae > Spea > Spea bombifrons. Next base: position 43,711,362 of record NC_071091.1, read on the forward strand.
GTGGGATGCAGTATGTGGAAGCTACAAGCAATACAGTATTTGGATGAAAACATGAAGCTATCTACACCTAGCACCATACTTTCTTGCAAAAAAACTTTTTTTGTTTCTAATTCACCAAAACTGCTTTAAATCATGCCTTCAGCAGCCCAAATAACAACCAACATAAAAGTAATGTTGTGGGGTGCAGTATGTGGAAGCTACAAGCAATACAGTATTTGGATGAAAACATGAAGCTAGTAACACTTAGCACCATACTTTTTTGCAAAAAAACTTTTTTTGTTTCTAATTCACCAAAACTGCTTTAAATCATGCCTTCAGCAGCCCAAATAACAACCAACATAAAAGTAATGTTGTGGGATGCAGTATGTGGAAGCTACACACAATACAGTATTTGGATGAAAACATGAAGCTATCTACACCTAGCACCATACTTTCTTGCAAAAAAACTTTTTTTGTTTCTAATTCACCAAAACTGCTTTAAATCATGCCTTCAGCAGCCCAAATAACAACCAACATAAAAGTAATGTTGTGGGGTGCAGTATGTGGAAGCTACAAGCAATACAGTATTTGGATGAAAACATGAAGCTAGTAACACTTAGCACCATACTTTTTTGCAAAAAAACTTTTTTTGTTTCTAATTCACCAAAACTGCTTTAAATCATGCCTTCAGCAGCCCAAATAACAACCAACATAAAAGTAATGTTGTGGGATGCAGTATGTGGAAGCTACACACAATACAGTATTTGGATGAAAACATGAAGCTAGTAACACTTAGCACCATACTTTTTTGCAAAAAAACTTTTTTTGTTTCTAATTCACCAAAACTGCTTTAAATCATGCCTTTAGCTGCCCAAATAACAACCAACATTAAAGTAATGTTGTGGGGTGCAGTATGTGGAAGCTACAAGCAATACAGTATTTGGATTAAAACATGAAGCTATCTACTTTTCAAATGATGAAGCTATCTACACCTAGCACCATACTTTTTTGCAAAAAAACTTTTTTTGTTTCTAATTCACCAAAACTGCTTTAAATCATGCCAACAGCAGCCCAAATAACAACCAACATAAAAGTAATGTTGTGGGGTGCAGTATGTGGAAGCTACAAGCAATACAGTATTTGGATGAAAACATGAAGCTAGTTACACTTAGCACCATACTTTTTTGCAAAAAAACTTTTTTTGTTTCTAATTCACCAAAACTGCTTTAAATCATGCCTTCAGCAGCCCAAATAACAACCAACATTAAAGTAATGTTGTGGGGTGCATTATGTGGAAGCTACAAGCAATACAGTATTTGGATGAAAACATGAAGCTAGTTACACTTAGCACCATACTTTTTTGCAAAAAAACTTTTTTTGTTTCTAATTCACCAAAACTGCTTTAAATCATGCCTTCAGCAGCCCAAATAACAACCAACATAAAAGTAATGTTGTGGGATGCAGTATGTGGAAGCTACACGCAATACAGTATTTGGATAAAAACATGAAGCTATCTACACCTAGCACCATACTTTTTTGCAAAAAACTTTTTTTGTTTCTAATTCACCAAAACTGCTTTAAATCATGCCTTCAGCAGCCCAAATAACAACCAACATAAAAGTAATGTTGTGGGGTGCAGTATGTGGAAGCTACAAGCAATACAGTATTTGGATGAAAACATGAAGCTAGTTACACTTAGCACCATACTTTTTTGCAAAAAAACTTTTTTTGTTTCTAATTCACCAAAACTGCTTTAAATCATGCCTTCAGCAGCCCAAATAACAACCAACATAAAAGTAATGTTGTGGGGTGCATTATGTGGAAGCTACAAGCAATACAGTATTTGGATGAAAACATGAAGCTATCTACACCTAGCACCATCCTTTTTTGCAAAAAACTTTTTTTGTTTCTAATTCACCAAAACTGCTTTAAATCATGCCTTCAGCAGCCCAAATAACAACCAACATAAAAGTAATGTTGTGGGATGCAGTATGTGGAAGCTACAAGCAATACAGTATTTGGATGAAAACATGAAGCTAGTAACACTTAGCACCATACTTTTTTGCAAAAAAACTTTTTTTGTTTCTAATTCACCAAAACTGCTTTAAATCATGCCTTCAGCAGCCCAAATAACAACCAACATAAAAGTAATGTTGTGGGATGCAGTATGTGGAAGCTACACACAATACAGTATTTGGATGAAAACATGAAGCTATCTACACCTAGCACCATACTTTTTTGCAAAAAAACATTTTTTGTTTCTAATTCACCAAAACTGCTTTAAATCATGCCTTCAGCAGCCCAAATAACAACCAACATAAAAGTAATGTTGTGGGATGCAGTATGTGGAAGCTACAAGCAATACAGTATTTGGATGAAAACATGAAGCTATCTACACCTAGCACCATACTTTTTTGCAAAAAAACTTTTTTTGTTTCTAATTCACCAAAACTGCTTTAAATCATGCCTTTAGCTGCCCAAATAACAACCAACATTAAAGTAATGTTGTGGGGTGCAGTATGTGGAAGCTACAAGCAATACAGTATTTGGATTAAAACATGAAGCTATCTACTTTTCAAATGATGAAGCTATCTACACCTAGCACCATACTTTTTTGCAAAAAAACTTTTTTTGTTTCTAATTCACCAAAACTGCTTTAAATCATGCCTTCAGCAGCCCAAATAACAACCAACATAAAAGTAATGTTGTGGGGTGCAGTATGTGGAAGCTACAAGCAATACAGTATTTGGATGAAAACATGAAGCTAGTTACACTTAGCACCATACTTTTTTGCAAAAAAACTTTTTTTGTTTCTAATTCACCAAAACTGCTTTAAATCATGCCTTCAGCAGCCCAAATAACAACCAACATAAAAGTAATGTTGTGGGGTGCAGTATGTGGAAGCTACAAGCAATACAGTATTTGGATGAAAACATGAAGCAAGTTACACCTAGCACCATACTTTTTTGCAAAAAAACTTTTTTTGTTTCTAATTCACCAAAACTGCTTTAAATCATGCCTTCAGCAGCCCAAATAACAACCAACATAAAAGTAATGTTGTGGGATGCAGTATGTGGAAGCTACACACAATACAGTATTTGGATGAAAACATGAAGCTATCTACACCTAGCACCATACTTTTTTGCAACAAAACTTTTTTTGTTTCTAATTCACCAAAACTGCTTTAAATCATGCCTTTAGCTGCCCAAATAACAACCAACATTAAAGTAATGTTGTGGGGTGCAGTATGTGGAAGCTACAAGCAATACAGTATTTGGATTAAAACATGAAGCTATCTACTTTTCATATGATGAAGCTATCTACACCTAGCACCATACTTTTTTGCAAAAAAACTTTTTTTGTTTCTAATTCACCAAAACTGCTTTAAATCATGCCTTCAGCAGCCCAAATAACAACCAACATAAAAGTAATGTTGTGGGATGCAGTATGTGGAAGCTACAAGCAATACAGTATTTGGATGAAAACATGAAGCTATCTACACCTAGCACCATACTTTTTTGCAAAAAAACTTTTTTTGTTTCTAATTCACCAAAACTGCTTTAAATCATGCCTTTAGCTGCCCAAATAACAACCAACATTAAAGTAATGTTGTGGGGTGCAGTATGTGGAAGCTACAAGCAATACAGTATTTGGATGAAAACATGAAGCTAGTTACACTTAGCACCATACTTTTTTGCAAAAAAACTTTTTTTGTTTCTAATTCACCAAAACTGCTTTAAATCATGCCTTCAGCAGCCCAAATAACAACCAACATAAAGGTAATGTTGTGGGGTGCAGTATGTGGAAGCTACAAGCAATACAGTATTTGGATGAAAACATGAAGCTAGTTACACTTAGCACCATACTTTTTTGCAAAAAAACTTTTTTTGTTTCTAATTCACCAAAACTGCTTTAAATCATGCCTTTAGCTGCCCAAACAACAACCAACATTAAAGTAATGTTGTGGGGTGCAGTATGTGGAAGCTACAAGCAATACAGTATTTGGATTAAAACATGAAGCTATCTACTTTTCAAATGATGAAGCTATCTACACCTAGCACCATACTTTTTTGCAAAAAAACTTTTTTTGTTTCTAATTCACCAAAACTGCTTTAAATCATGCCTTCAGCAGCCCAAATAACAACCAACATAAAAGTAATGTTGTGGGGTGCATTATGTGGAAGCTACAAGCAATACAGTATTTGGATGAAAACATGAAGCTATCTACACCTAGCACCATACTTTTTTGCAAAAAACTTTTTTTGTTTCTAATTCACCAAAACTGCTTTAAATCATGCCTTCAGCAGCCCAAATAACAACCAACATAAAAGTAATGTTGTGGGATGCAGTATGTGGAAGCTACAAGCAATACAGTATTTGGATGAAAACATGAAGCTAGTAACACTTAGCACCATACTTTTTTGCAAAAAAACTTTTTTTGTTTCTAATTCACCAAAACTGCTTTAAATCATGCCTTCAGCAGCCCAAATAACAACCAACATAAAAGTAATGTTGTGGGATGCAGTATGTGGAAGCTACACACAATACAGTATTTGGATGAAAACATGAAGCTATCTACACCTAGCACCATACTTTTTTGCAAAAAAACATTTTTTGTTTCTAATTCACCAAAACTGCTTTAAATCATGCCTTCAGCAGCCCAAATAACAACCAACATAAAAGTAATGTTGTGGGATGCAGTATGTGGAAGCTACAAGCAATACAGTATTTGGATGAAAACATGAAGCTATCTACACCTAGCACCATACTTTTTTGCAAAAAAACTTTTTTTGTTTCTAATTCACCAAAACTGCTTTAAATCATGCCTTTAGCTGCCCAAATAACAACCAACATTAAAGTAATGTTGTGGGGTGCAGTATGTGGAAGCTACAAGCAATACAGTATTTGGATTAAAACATGAAGCTATCTACTTTTCAAATGATGAAGCTATCTACACCTAGCACCATACTTTTTTGCAAAAAAACTTTTTTTGTTTCTAATTCACCAAAACTGCTTTAAATCATGCCTTCAGCAGCCCAAATAACAACCAACATAAAAGTAATGTTGTGGGGTGCAGTATGTGGAAGCTACAAGCAATACAGTATTTGGATGAAAACATGAAGCTAGTTACACTTAGCACCATACTTTTTTGCAAAAAAACTTTTTTTGTTTCTAATTCACCAAAACTGCTTTAAATCATGCCTTCAGCAGCCCAAATAACAACCAACATAAAAGTAATGTTGTGGGGTGCAGTATGTGGAAGCTACAAGCAATACAGTATTTGGATGAAAACATGAAGCAAGTTACACCTAGCACCATACTTTTTTGCAAAAAAACTTTTTTTGTTTCTAATTCACCAAAACTGCTTTAAATCATGCCTTCAGCAGCCCAAATAACAACCAACATAAAAGTAATGTTGTGGGATGCAGTATGTGGAAGCTACACACAATACAGTATTTGGATGAAAACATGAAGCTATCTACACCTAGCACCATACTTTTTTGCAACAAAACTTTTTTTGTTTCTAATTCACCAAAACTGCTTTAAATCATGCCTTTAGCTGCCCAAATAACAACCAACATTAAAGTAATGTTGTGGGGTGCAGTATGTGGAAGCTACAAGCAATACAGTATTTGGATTAAAACATGAAGCTATCTACTTTTCAAATGATGAAGCTATCTACACCTAGCACCATACTTTTTTGCAAAAAAACTTTTTTTGTTTCTAATTCACCAAAACTGCTTTAAATCATGCCTTCAGCAGCCCAAATAACAACCAACATAAAAGTAATGTTGTGGGATGCAGTATGTGGAAGCTACAAGCAATACAGTATTTGGATGAAAACATGAAGCTATCTACACCTAGCACCATACTTTTTTGCAAAAAAACTTTTTTTGTTTCTAATTCACCAAAACTGCTTTAAATCATGCCTTTAGCTGCCCAAATAACAACCAACATTAAAGTAATGTTGTGGGGTGCAGTATGTGGAAGCTACAAGCAATACAGTATTTGGATGAAAACATGAAGCTAGTTACACTTAGCACCATACTTTTTTGCAAAAAAACTTTTTTTGTTTCTAATTCACCAAAACTGCTTTAAATCATGCCTTCAGCAGCCCAAATAACAACCAACATAAAGGTAATGTTGTGGGGTGCAGTATGTGGAAGCTACAAGCAATACAGTATTTGGATGAAAACATGAAGCTAGTTACACTTAGCACCATACTTTTTTGCAAAAAAACTTTTTTTGTTTCTAATTCACCAAAACTGCTTTAAATCATGCCTTCAGAAGCCCAAATAACAACCAACATAAAAGTAATGTTGTGGGATGCAGTATGTGGAAGCTACAAGCAATACAGTATTTGGATGAAAACATGAAGCTATCTACACCTAGCACCATACTTTTTTGCAAAAAAACTTTTTTTGTTTCTAATTCACCAAAACTGCTTTAAATCATGCCTTTAGCTGCCCAAATAACAACCAACATTAAAGTAATGTTGTGGGGTGCAGTATGTGGAAGCTACAAGCAATACAGTATTTGGATGAAAACATGAAGCTAGTTACACTTAGCACCATACTTTTTTGCAAAAAAACTTTTTTTGTTTCTAATTCACCAAAACTGCTTTAAATCATGCCTTCAGCAGCCCAAATAACAACCAACATAAAGGTAATGTTGTGGGGTGCAGTATGTGGAAGCTACAAGCAATACAGTATTTGGATGAAAACATGAAGCTAGTTACACTTAGCACCATACTTTTTTGCAAAAAAACTTTTTTTGTTTCTAATTCACCAAAACTGCTTTAAATCATGCCTTTAGCTGCCCAAACAACAACCAACATTAAAGTAATGTTGTGGGGTGCAGTATGTGGAAGCTACAAGCAATACAGTATTTGGATTAAAACATGAAGCTATCTACTTTTCAAATGATGAAGCTATCTACACCTAGCACCATACTTTTTTGCAAAAAAACTTTTTTTGTTTCTAATTCACCAAAACTGCTTTAAATCATGCCTTCAGCAGCCCAAATAACAACCAACATAAAAGTAATGTTGTGGGGTGCATTATGTGGAAGCTACAAGCAATACAGTATTTGGATGAAAACATGAAGCTATCTACACCTAGCACCATACTTTTTTGCAAAAAACTTTTTTTGTTTCTAATTCACCAAAACTGCTTTAAATCATGCCTTCAGCAGCCCAAATAACAACCAACATAAAAGTAATGTTGTGGGATGCAGTATGTGGAAGCTACAAGCAATACAGTATTTGGATGAAAACATGAAGCTAGTAACACTTAGCACCATACTTTTTTGCAAAAAAACTTTTTTTGTTTCTAATTCACCAAAACTGCTTTAAATCATGCCTTCAGCAGCCCAAATAACAACCAACATAAAAGTAATGTTGTGGGATGCAGTATGTGGAAGCTACACACAATACAGTATTTGGATGAAAACATGAAGCTATCTACACCTAGCACCATACTTTTTTGCAAAAAAACATTTTTTGTTTCTAATTCACCAAAACTGCTTTAAATCATGCCTTCAGCAGCCCAAATAACAACCAACATAAAAGTAATGTTGTGGGATGCAGTATGTGGAAGCTACAAGCAATACAGTATTTGGATGAAAACATGAAGCTATCTACACCTAGCACCATACTTTTTTGCAAAAAAACTTTTTTTGTTTCTAATTCACCAAAACTGCTTTAAATCATGCCTTTAGCTGCCCAAATAACAACCAACATTAAAGTAATGTTGTGGGGTGCAGTATGTGGAAGCTACAAGCAATACAGTATTTGGATTAAAACATGAAGCTATCTACTTTTCAAATGATGAAGCTATCTACACCTAGCACCATACTTTTTTGCAAAAAAACTTTTTTTGTTTCTAATTCACCAAAACTGCTTTAAATCATGCCTTCAGCAGCCCAAATAACAACCAACATAAAAGTAATGTTGTGGGGTGCAGTATGTGGAAGCTACAAGCAATACAGTATTTGGATGAAAACATGAAGCTAGTTACACTTAGCACCATACTTTTTTGCAAAAAAACTTTTTTTGTTTCTAATTCACCAAAACTGCTTTAAATCATGCCTTCAGCAGCCCAAATAACAACCAACATAAAAGTAATGTTGTGGGGTGCAGTATGTGGAAGCTACAAGCAATACAGTATTTGGATGAAAACATGAAGCAAGTTACACCTAGCACCATACTTTTTTGCAAAAAAACTTTTTTTGTTTCTAATTCACCAAAACTGCTTTAAATCATGCCTTCAGCAGCCCAAATAACAACCAACATAAAAGTAATGTTGTGGGATGCAGTATGTGGAAGCTACACACAATACAGTATTTGGATGAAAACATGAAGCTATCTACACCTAGCACCATACTTTTTTGCAACAAAACTTTTTTTGTTTCTAATTCACCAAAACTGCTTTAAATCATGCCTTTAGCTGCCCAAATAACAACCAACATTAAAGTAATGTTGTGGGGTGCAGTATGTGGAAGCTACAAGCAATACAGTATTTGGATTAAAACATGAAGCTATCTACTTTTCAAATGATGAAGCTATCTACACCTAGCACCATACTTTTTTGCAAAAAAACTTTTTTTGTTTCTAATTCACCAAAACTGCTTTAAATCATGCCTTCAGCAGCCCAAATAACAACCAACATAAAAGTAATGTTGTGGGATGCAGTATGTGGAAGCTACAAGCAATACAGTATTTGGATGAAAACATGAAGCTATCTACACCTAGCACCATACTTTTTTGCAAAAAAACTTTTTTTGTTTCTAATTCACCAAAACTGCTTTAAATCATGCCTTTAGCTGCCCAAATAACAACCAACATTAAAGTAATGTTGTGGGGTGCAGTATGTGGAAGCTACAAGCAATACAGTATTTGGATGAAAACATGAAGCTAGTTACACTTAGCACCATACTTTTTTGCAAAAAAACTTTTTTTGTTTCTAATTCACCAAAACTGCTTTAAATCATGCCTTCAGCAGCCCAAATAACAACCAACATAAAGGTAATGTTGTGGGGTGCAGTATGTGGAAGCTACAAGCAATACAGTATTTGGATGAAAACATGAAGCTAGTTACACTTAGCACCATACTTTTTTGCAAAAAAACTTTTTTTGTTTCTAATTCACCAAAACTGCTTTAAATCATGCCTTCAGAAGCCCAAATAACAACCAACATAAAAGTAATGTTGTGGGATGCAGTATGTGGAAGCTACAAGCAATACAGTATTTGGATGAAAACATGAAGCTATCTACACCTAGCACCATACTTTTTTGCAAAAAAACTTTTTTTGTTTCTAATTCACCAAAACTGCTTTAAATCATGCCTTTAGCTGCCCAAACAACAACCAACATTAAAGTAATGTTGTGGGGTGCAGTATGTGGAAGCTACAAGCAATACAGTATTTGGATTAAAACATGAAGCTATCTACTTTTCAAATGATGAAGCTATCTACACCTAGCACCATACTTTTTTGCAAAAAAACTTTTTTTGTTTCTAATTCACCAAAACTGCTTTAAATCATGCCTTCAGCAGCCCAAATAACAACCAACATAAAAGTAATGTTGTGGGGTGCAGTATGTGGAAGCTACAAGCAATACAGTATTTGGATGAAAACATGAAGCTAGTTACACTTAGCACCATACTTTTTTGCAAAAAACCTTTTTTGTTTCTAATTCACCAAAACTGCTTTAAATCATGCCTTCAGCAGCCCAAATAACAACCAACATAAAAGTAATGTTGTGGGGTGCAGTATGTGGAAGCTACAAGCAATACAGTATTTGGATGAAAACATGAAGCAAGTTACACTTAGCACCATACTTTTTTGCAAAAAAACTTTTTTTGTTTCTAATTCACCAAAACTGCTTTAAATCATGCCTTCAGCAGCCCAAATAACAACCAACATAAAAGTAATGTTGTGGGATGCAGTATGTGGAAGCTACACGCAATACAGTATTTGGATGAAAACATGAAGCTATCTACACCTAGCACCATCCTTTTTTGCAAAAAACTTTTTTTGTTTCTAATTCACCAAAACTGCTTTAAATCATGCCTTCAGCAGCCCAAATAACAACCAACATAAAAGTAATGTTGTGGGATGCAGTATGTGGAAGCTACAAGCAATACAGTATTTGGATGAAAACATGAAGCTATCTACACCTAGCACCATACTTTCTTGCAAAAAAACTTTTTTTGTTTCTAATTCACCAAAACTGCTTTAAATCATGCCTTCAGCAGCCCAAATAACAACCAACATAAAAGTAATGTTGTGGGGTGCAGTATGTGGAAGCTACAAGCAATACAGTATTTGGATGAAAACATGAAGCTAGTAACACTTAGCACCATACTTTTTTGCAAAAAAACTTTTTTTGTTTCTAATTCACCAAAACTGCTTTAAATCATGCCTTCAGCAGCCCAAATAACAACCAACATAAAAGTAATGTTGTGGGATGCAGTATGTGGAAGCTACACACAATACAGTATTTGGATGAACACATGAAGCTATCTACACCTAGCACCATACTTTTTTGCAAAAAAACTTTTTTTGTTTCTAATTCACCAAAACTGCTTTAAATCATGCCTTTAGCTGCCCAAATAACAACCAACATTAAAGTAATGTTGTGGGGTGCAGTATGTGGAAGCTACAAGCAATACAGTATTTGGATTAAAACATGAAGCTATCTACTTTTCAAATGATGAAGCTATCTACACCTAGCACCATACTTTTTTGCAAAAAAACTTTTTTTGTTTCTAATTCACCAAAACTGCTTTAAATCATGCCAACAGCAGCCCAAATAACAACCAACATAAAAGTAATGTTGTGGGGTGCAGTATGTGGAAGCTACAAGCAATACAGTATTTGGATGAAAACATGAAGCTAGTTACACTTAGCACCATACTTTTTTGCAAAAAAACTTTTTTTGTTTCTAATTCACCAAAACTGCTTTAAATCATGCCTTCAGCAGCCCAAATAACAACCAACATTAAAGTAATGTTGTGGGGTGCATTATGTGGAAGCTACAAGCAATACAGTATTTGGATGAAAACATGAAGCTAGTTACACTTAGCACCATACTTTTTTGCAAAAAAACTTTTTTTGTTTCTAATTCACCAAAACTGCTTTAAATCATGCCTTCAGCAGCCCAAATAACAACCAACATAAAAGTAATGTTGTGGGATGCAGTATGTGGAAGCTACACGCAATACAGTATTTGGATGAAAACATGAAGCTATCTACACCTAGCACCATCCTTTTTTGCAAAAAACTTTTTTTGTTTCTAATTCACCAAAACTGCTTTAAATCATGCCTTCAGCAGCCCAAATAACAACCAACATAAAAGTAATGTTGTGGGATGCAGTATGTGGAAGCTACAAGCAATACAGTATTTGGATGAAAACATGAAGCTATCTACACCTAGCACCATACTTTCTTGCAAAAAAACTTTTTTTGTTTCTAATTCACCAAAACTGCTTTAAATCATGCCTTCAGCAGCCCAAATAACAACCAACATAAAAGTAATGTTGTGGGGTGCAGTATGTGGAAGCTACAAGCAATACAGTATTTGGATGAAAACATGAAGCTAGTAACACTTAGCACCATACTTTTTTGCAAAAAAACTTTTTTTGTTTCTAATTCACCAAAACTGCTTTAAATCATGCCTTCAGCAGCCCAAATAACAACCAACATAAAAGTAATGTTGTGGGATGCAGTATGTGGAAGCTACACACAATACAGTATTTGGATGAAAACATGAAGCTATCTACACCTAGCACCATACTTTTTTGCAAAAAAACTTTTTTTGTTTCTAATTCACCAAAACTGCTTTAAATCATGCCTTTAGCTGCCCAAATAACAACCAACATTAAAGTAATGTTGTGGGGTGCAGTATGTGGAAGCTACAAGCAATACAGTATTTGGATTAAAACATGAAGCTATCTACTTTTCAAATGATGAAGCTATCTACACCTAGCACCATACTTTTTTGCAAAAAAACTTTTTTTGTTTCTAATTCACCAAAACTGCTTTAAATCATGCCAACAGCAGCCCAAATAACAACCAACATAAAAGTAATGTTGTGGGGTGCAGTATGTGGAAGCTACAAGCAATACAGTATTTGGATGAAAACATGAAGCTAGTTACACTTAGCACCATACTTTTTTGCAAAAAAACTTTTTTTGTTTCTAATTCACCAAAACTGCTTTAAATCATGCCTTCAGCAGCCCAAATAACAACCAACATTAAAGTAATGTTGTGGGGTGCATTATGTGGAAGCTACAAGCAATACAGTATTTGGATGAAAACATGAAGCTAGTTACACTTAGCACCATACTTTTTTGCAAAAAAACTTTTTTTGTTTCTAATTCACCAAAACTGCTTTAAATCATGCCTTCAGCAGCCCAAATAACAACCAACATAAAAGTAATGTTGTGGGATGCAGTATGTGGAAGCTACACGCAATACAGTATTTGGATGAAAACATGAAGCTATCTACACCTAGCACCATCCTTTTTTGCAAAAAACTTTTTTTGTTTCTAATTCACCAAAACTGCTTTAAATCATGCCTTCAGCAGCCCAAATAACAACCAACATAAAAGTAATGTTGTGGGATGCAGTATGTGGAAGCTACAAGCAATACAGTATTTGGATGAAAACATGAAGCTATCTACACCTAGCACCATACTTTCTTGCAAAAAAACTTTTTTTGTTTCTAATTCACCAAAACTGCTTTAAATCATGCCTTCAGCAGCCCAAATAACAACCAACATAAAAGTAATGTTGTGGGGTGCAGTATGTGGAAGCTACAAGCAATACAGTATTTGGATAAAAACATGAAGCTAGTAACACTTAGCACCATACTTTTTTGCAAAAAAACTTTTTTTGTTTCTAATTCACCAAAACTGCTTTAAATCATGCCTTCAGCAGCCCAAATAACAACCAACATAAAAGTAATGTTGTGGGATGCAGTATGTGGAAGCTACACACAATACAGTATTTGGATGAAAACATGAAGCTATCTACACCTAGCACCATACTTTTTTGCAACAAAACTTTTTTTGTTTCTAATTCACCAAAACTGCTTTAAATCATGCCTTTAGCTGCCCAAATAACAACCAACATTAAAGTAATGTTGTGGGGTGCAGTATGTGGAAGCTACAAGCAATACAGTATTTGGATTAAAACATGAAGCTATCTACTTTTCAAATGATGAAGCTATCTACACCTAGCACCATACTTTTTTGCAAAAAAACTTTTTTTGTTTCTAATTCACCAAAACTGCTTTAAATCATGCCTTTAGCTGCCCAAACAACAACCAACATTAAAGTAATGTTGTGGGGTGCAGTATGTGGAAGCTACAAGCAATACAGTATTTGGATTAAAACATGAAGCTATCTACTTTTCAAATGATGAAGCTATCTACACCTAGCACCATACTTTTTTGCAAAAAAACTTTTTTTGTTTCTAATTCACCAAAACTGCTTTAAATCATGCCTTCAGCAGCCCAAATAACAACCAACATAAAAGTAATGTTGTGGGGTGCAGTATGTGGAAGCTACAAGCAATACAGTATTTGGATGAAAACATGAAGCAAGTTACACTTAGCACCATACTTTTTTGCAAAAAAACTTTTTTTGTTTCTAATTCACCAAAACTGCTTTAAATCATGCCTTCAGCAGCCCAAATAACAACCAACATAAAAGTAATGTTGTGGGATGCAGTATGTGGAAGCTACACGCAATACAGTATTTGGATGAAAACATGAAGCTATCTACACCTAGCACCATCCTTTTTTGCAAAAAACTTTTTTTGTTTCTAATTCACCAAAACTGCTTTAAATCATGCCTTCAGCAGCCCAAATAACAACCAACATAAAAGTAATGTTGTGGGATGCAGTATGTGGAAGCTACAAGCAATACAGTATTTGGATGAAAACATGAAGCTATCTACACCTAGCACCATACTTTCTTGCAAAAAAACTTTTTTTGTTTCTAATTCACCAAAACTGCTTTAAATCATGCCTTCAGCAGCCCAAATAACAACCAACATAAAAGTAATGTTGTGGGGTGCAGTATGTGGAAGCTACAAGCAATACAGTATTTGGATGAAAACATGAAGCTAGTAACACTTAGCACCATACTTTTTTGCAAAAAAACTTTTTTTGTTTCTAATTCACCAAAACTGCTTTAAATCATGCCTTCAGCAGCCCAAATAACAACCAACATAAAAGTAATGTTGTGGGATGCAGTATGTGGAAGCTACACACAATACAGTATTTGGATGAAAACATGAAGCTATCTACACCTAGCACCATACTTTTTTGCAAAAAAACTTTTTTTGTTTCTAATTCACCAAAACTGCTTTAAATCATGCCTTTAGCTGCCCAAATAACAACCAACATTAAAGTAATGTTGTGGGGTGCAGTATGTGGAAGCTACAAGCAATACAGTATTTGGATTAAAACATGAAGCTATCTACTTTTCAAATGATGAAGCTATCTACACCTAGCACCATACTTTTTTGCAAAAAAACTTTTTTTGTTTCTAATTCACCAAAACTGCTTTAAATCATGCCAACAGCAGCCCAAATAACAACCAACATAAAAGTAATGTTGTGGGGTGCAGTATGTGGAAGCTACAAGCAATACAGTATTTGGATGAAAACATGAAGCTAGTTACACTTAGCACCATACTTTTTTGCAAAAAAACTTTTTTTGTTTCTAATTCACCAAAACTGCTTTAAATCATGCCTTCAGCAGCCCAAATAACAACCAACATTAAAGTAATGTTGTGGGGTGCATTATGTGGAAGCTACAAGCAATACAGTATTTGGATGAAAACATGAAGCTAGTTACACTTAGCACCATACTTTTTTGCAAAAAAACTTTTTTTGTTTCTAATTCACCAAAACTGCTTTAAATCATGCCTTCAGCAGCCCAAATAACAACCAACATAAAAGTAATGTTGTGGGATGCAGTATGTGGAAGCTACACGCAATACAGTATTTGGATGAAAACATGAAGCTATCTACACCTAGCACCATCCTTTTTTGCAAAAAACTTTTTTTGTTTCTAATTCACCAAAACTGCTTTAAATCATGCCTTCAGCAGCCCAAATAACAACCAACATAAAAGTAATGTTGTGGGATGCAGTATGTGGAAGCTACAAGCAATACAGTATTTGGATGAAAACATGAAGCTAGTTACACTTAGCACCATACTTTTTTGCAAAAAAACTTTTTTTGTTTCTAATTCACCAAAACTGCTTTAAATCATGCCTTCAGCAGCCCAAATAACAACCAACATAAAAGTAATGTTGTGGGGTGCATTATGTGGAAGCTACAAGCAATACAGTATTTGGATGAAACCATGAAGCTATCTACACCTAGCACCATCCTTTTTTGCAAAAAACTTTTTTTGTTTCTAATTCACCAAAACTGCTTTAAATCATGCCTTCAGCAGCCCAAATAACAACCAACATAAAAGTAATGTTGTGGGATGCAGTATGTGGAAGCTACAAGCAATACAGTATTTGGATGAAAACATGAAGCTAGTAACACTTAGCACCATACTTTTTTGCAAAAAAACTTTTTTTGTTTCTAATTCACCAAA
Source organism: Spea bombifrons (assembly GCF_027358695.1). Taxonomy (NCBI): domain Eukaryota; kingdom Metazoa; phylum Chordata; class Amphibia; order Anura; family Pelobatidae; genus Spea; species Spea bombifrons. The sequence goes on from NC_071091.1 coordinate 43,726,966, forward strand.
ACTGCTTTAAATCATGCCTTCAGCAGCCCAAATAACAACCAACATAAAAGTAATGTTGTGGGATGCAGTATGTGGAAGCTACACACAATACAGTATTTGGATGAAAACATGAAGCTATCTACACCTAGCACCATACTTTTTTGCAAAAAAACATTTTTTGTTTCTAATTCACCAAAACTGCTTTAAATCATGCCTTCAGCAGCCCAAATAACAACCAACATAAAAGTAATGTTGTGGGATGCAGTATGTGGAAGCTACAAGCAATACAGTATTTGGATGAAAACATGAAGCTATCTACACCTAGCACCATACTTTTTTGCAAAAAAACTTTTTTTGTTTCTAATTCACCAAAACTGCTTTAAATCATGCCTTTAGCTGCCCAAATAACAACCAACATTAAAGTAATGTTGTGGGGTGCAGTATGTGGAAGCTACAAGCAATACAGTATTTGGATTAAAACATGAAGCTATCTACTTTTCAAATGATGAAGCTATCTACACCTAGCACCATACTTTTTTGCAAAAAAACTTTTTTTGTTTCTAATTCACCAAAACTGCTTTAAATCATGCCTTCAGCAGCCCAAATAACAACCAACATAAAAGTAATGTTGTGGGGTGCAGTATGTGGAAGCTACAAGCAATACAGTATTTGGATGAAAACATGAAGCTAGTTACACTTAGCACCATACTTTTTTGCAAAAAAACTTTTTTTGTTTCTAATTCACCAAAACTGCTTTAAATCATGCCTTCAGCAGCCCAAATAACAACCAACATAAAAGTAATGTTGTGGGGTGCAGTATGTGGAAGCTACAAGCAATACAGTATTTGGATGAAAACATGAAGCAAGTTACACCTAGCACCATACTTTTTTGCAAAAAAACTTTTTTTGTTTCTAATTCACCAAAACTGCTTTAAATCATGCCTTCAGCAGCCCAAATAACAACCAACATAAAAGTAATGTTGTGGGATGCAGTATGTGGAAGCTACACACAATACAGTATTTGGATGAAAACATGAAGCTATCTACACCTAGCACCATACTTTTTTGCAACAAAACTTTTTTTGTTTCTAATTCACCAAAACTGCTTTAAATCATGCCTTTAGCTGCCCAAATAACAACCAACATTAAAGTAATGTTGTGGGGTGCAGTATGTGGAAGCTACAAGCAATACAGTATTTGGATTAAAACATGAAGCTATCTACTTTTCAAATGATGAAGCTATCTACACCTAGCACCATACTTTTTTGCAAAAAAACTTTTTTTGTTTCTAATTCACCAAAACTGCTTTAAATCATGCCTTCAGCAGCCCAAATAACAACCAACATAAAAGTAATGTTGTGGGGTGCAGTATGTGGAAGCTACAAGCAATACAGTATTTGGATGAAAACATGAAGCTAGTTACACTTAGCACCATACTTTTTTGCAAAAAAACTTTTTTTGTTTCTAATTCACCAAAACTGCTTTAAATCATGCCTTCAGCAGCCCAAATAACAACCAACATAAAAGTAATGTTGTGGGGTGCATTATGTGGAAGCTACAAGCAATACAGTATTTGGATGAAACCATGAAGCTATCTACACCTAGCACCATCCTTTTTTGCAAAAAACTTTTTTTGTTTCTAATTCACCAAAACTGCTTTAAATCATGCCTTCAGCAGCCCAAATAACAACCAACATAAAAGTAATGTTGTGGGATGCAGTATGTGGAAGCTACAAGCAATACAGTATTTGGATGAAAACATGAAGCTAGTAACACTTAGCACCATACTTTTTTGCAAAAAAACTTTTTTTGTTTCTAATTCACCAAAACTGCTTTAAATCATGCCTTCAGCAGCCCAAATAACAACCAACATAAAAGTAATGTTGTGGGATGCAGTATGTGGAAGCTACACACAATACAGTATTTGGATGAAAACATGAAGCTATCTACACCTAGCACCATACTTTTTTGCAAAAAAACATTTTTTGTTTCTAATTCACCAAAACTGCTTTAAATCATGCCTTCAGCAGCCCAAATAACAACCAACATAAAAGTAATGTTGTGGGATGCAGTATGTGGAAGCTACAAGCAATACAGTATTTGGATGAAAACATGAAGCTATCTACACCTAGCACCATACTTTTTTGCAAAAAAACTTTTTTTGTTTCTAATTCACCAAAACTGCTTTAAATCATGCCTTTAGCTGCCCAAATAACAACCAACATTAAAGTAATGTTGTGGGGTGCAGTATGTGGAAGCTACAAGCAATACAGTATTTGGATTAAAACATGAAGCTATCTACTTTTCAAATGATGAAGCTATCTACACCTAGCACCATACTTTTTTGCAAAAAAACTTTTTTTGTTTCTAATTCACCAAAACTGCTTTAAATCATGCCTTCAGCAGCCCAAATAACAACCAACATAAAAGTAATGTTGTGGGGTGCAGTATGTGGAAGCTACAAGCAATACAGTATTTGGATGAAAACATGAAGCTAGTTACACTTAGCACCATACTTTTTTGCAAAAAAACTTTTTTTGTTTCTAATTCACCAAAACTGCTTTAAATCATGCCTTCAGCAGCCCAAATAACAACCAACATAAAAGTAATGTTGTGGGGTGCAGTATGTGGAAGCTACAAGCAATACAGTATTTGGATGAAAACATGAAGCAAGTTACACCTAGCACCATACTTTTTTGCAAAAAAACTTTTTTTGTTTCTAATTCACCAAAACTGCTTTAAATCATGCCTTCAGCAGCCCAAATAACAACCAACATAAAAGTAATGTTGTGGGATGCAGTATGTGGAAGCTACACACAATACAGTATTTGGATGAAAACATGAAGCTATCTACACCTAGCACCATACTTTTTTGCAACAAAACTTTTTTTGTTTCTAATTCACCAAAACTGCTTTAAATCATGCCTTTAGCTGCCCAAATAACAACCAACATTAAAGTAATGTTGTGGGGTGCAGTATGTGGAAGCTACAAGCAATACAGTATTTGGATTAAAACATGAAGCTATCTACTTTTCAAATGATGAAGCTATCTACACCTAGCACCATACTTTTTTGCAAAAAAACTTTTTTTGTTTCTAATTCACCAAAACTGCTTTAAATCATGCCTTCAGCAGCCCAAATAACAACCAACATAAAAGTAATGTTGTGGGATGCAGTATGTGGAAGCTACAAGCAATACAGTATTTGGATGAAAACATGAAGCTATCTACACCTAGCACCATACTTTTTTGCAAAAAAACTTTTTTTGTTTCTAATTCACCAAAACTGCTTTAAATCATGCCTTTAGCTGCCCAAATAACAACCAACATTAAAGTAATGTTGTGGGGTGCAGTATGTGGAAGCTACAAGCAATACAGTATTTGGATGAAAACATGAAGCTAGTTACACTTAGCACCATACTTTTTTGCAAAAAAACTTTTTTTGTTTCTAATTCACCAAAACTGCTTTAAATCATGCCTTCAGCAGCCCAAATAACAACCAACATAAAGGTAATGTTGTGGGGTGCAGTATGTGGAAGCTACAAGCAATACAGTATTTGGATGAAAACATGAAGCTAGTTACACTTAGCACCATACTTTTTTGCAAAAAACTTTTTTTGTTTCTAATTCACCAAAACTGCTTTAAATCATGCCTTCAGAAGCCCAAATAACAACCAACATAAAAGTAATGTTTTGGGATGCAGTATGTGGAAGCTACAAGCAATACAGTATTTGGATGAAAACATGAAGCTATCTACACCTAGCACCATACTTTTTTGCAAAAAAACTTTTTTTGTTTCTAATTCACCAAAACTGCTTTAAATCATGCCTTTAGCTGCCCAAACAACAACCAACATTAAAGTAATGTTGTGGGGTGCAGTATGTGGAAGCTACAAGCAATACAGTATTTGGATTAAAACATGAAGCTATCTACTTTTCAAATGATGAAGCTATCTACACCTAGCACCATACTTTTTTGCAAAAAAACTTTTTTTGTTTCTAATTCACCAAAACTGCTTTAAATCATGCCTTCAGCAGCCCAAATAACAACCAACATAAAAGTAATGTTGTGGGGTGCAGTATGTGGAAGCTACAAGCAATACAGTATTTGGATGAAAACATGAAGCTAGTTACACTTAGCACCATACTTTTTTGCAAAAAACCTTTTTTGTTTCTAATTCACCAAAACTGCTTTAAATCATGCCTTCAGCAGCCCAAATAACAACCAACATAAAAGTAATGTTGTGGGGTGCAGTATGTGGAAGCTACAAGCAATACAGTATTTGGATGAAAACATGAAGCTAGTTACACTTAGCACCATACTTTTTTGCAAAAAAACTTTTTTTGTTTCTAATTCACCAAAACTGCTTTAAATCATGCCTTCAGCAGCCCAAATAACAACCAACATAAAAGTAATGTTGTGGGGTGCAGTATGTGGAAGCTACAAGCAATACAGTATTTGGATGAAAACATGAAGCTAGTAACACTTAGCATCATACTTTTTTGCAAAAAAACTTTTTTGTTTCTAATTCACCAAAACTGCTTTAAATCATGCCTTCAGCAGCCCAAATAACAACCAACATAAAAGTAATGTTGTGGGGTGCAGTATGTGGAAGCTACAAGCAATACAGTATTTGGATGAAAACATGAAGCTATCTACACCTAGCACCATACTTTTTTGCAAAAAAACTTTTTTTGTTTCTAATTCACCAAAACTGCTTTAAATCATGCCTTCAGCAGCCCAAATAACAACCAACATAAAAGTAATGTTGTAGGGTGCAGTATGTGGAAGCTACAAGCAATACAGTATTTGGATGAAAACATGAAGCTAGTTACACTTAGCACCATACTTTTTTGCAAAAAAACTTTTTTTGTTTCTAATTCACCAAAACTGCTTTAAATCATGCCTTCAGCAGCCCAAATAACAACCAACATAAAAGTAATGTTGTGGGGTGCATTATGTGGAAGCTACAAGCAATACAGTATTTGGATGAAAACATGAAGCTATCTACACCTAGCACCATCCTTTTTTGCAAAAAACTTTTTTTGTTTCTAATTCACCAAAACTGCTTTAAATCATGCCTTCAGCAGCCCAAATAACAACCAACATAAAAGTAATGTTGTGGGATGCAGTATGTGGAAGCTACAAGCAATACAGTATTTGGATGAAAACATGAAGCTAGTAACACTTAGCACCATACTTTTTTGCAAAAAAACTTTTTTTGTTTCTAATTCACCAAAACTGCTTTAAATCATGCCTTCAGCAGCCCAAAAAACAACCAACATAAAAGTAATGTTGTGGGATGCAGTATGTGGAAGCTACACACAATACAGTATTTGGATGAAAACATGAAGCTATCTACACCTAGCACCATACTTTTTTGCAAAAAAACATTTTTTGTTTCTAATTCACCAAAACTGCTTTAAATCATGCCTTCAGCAGCCCAAATAACAACCAACATAAAAGTAATGTTGTGGGATGCAGTATGTGGAAGCTACAAGCAATACAGTATTTGGATGAAAACATGAAGCTAGTTACACTTAGCACCATACTTTTTTGCAAAAAAACTTTTTTTGTTTCTAATTCACCAAAACTGCTTTAAATCATGCCTTTAGCTGCCCAAATAACAACCAACATTAAAGTAATGTTGTGGGGTGCAGTATGTGGAAGCTACAAGCAATACAGTATTTGGATTAAAACATGAAGCTATCTACTTTTCAAATGATGAAGCTATCTACACCTAGCACCATACTTTTTTGCAAAAAAACTTTTTTTGTTTCTAATTCACCAAAACTGCTTTAAATCATGCCTTCAGCAGCCCAAATAACAACCAACATAAAAGTAATGTTGTGGGATGCAGTATGTGGAAGCTACAAGCAATACAGTATTTGGATGAAAACATGAAGCTATCTACACCTAGCACCATACTTTTTTGCAAAAAAACTTTTTTTGTTTCTAATTCACCAAAACTGCTTTAAATCATGCCTTTAGCTGCCCAAATAACAACCAACATTAAAGTAATGTTGTGGGGTGCAGTATGTGGAAGCTACAAGCAATACAGTATTTGGATGAAAACATGAAGCTAGTTACACTTAGCACCATACTTTTTTGCAAAAAAACTTTTTTTGTTTCTAATTCACCAAAACTGCTTTAAATCATGCCTTCAGCAGCCCAAATAACAACCAACATAAAGGTAATGTTGTGGGGTGCAGTATGTGGAAGCTACAAGCAATACAGTATTTGGATGAAAACATGAAGCTAGTTACACTTAGCACCATACTTTTTTGCAAAAAAACTTTTTTTGTTTCTAATTCACCAAAACTGCTTTAAATCATGCCTTCAGAAGCCCAAATAACAACCAACATAAAAGTAATGTTGTGGGATGCAGTATGTGGAAGCTACAAGCAATACAGTATTTGGATGAAAACATGAAGCTATCTACACCTAGCACCATACTTTTTTGCAAAAAAACTTTTTTTGTTTCTAATTCACCAAAACTGCTTTAAATCATGCCTTTAGCTGCCCAAACAACAACCAACATTAAAGTAATGTTGTGGGGTGCAGTATGTGGAAGCTACAAGCAATACAGTATTTGGATTAAAACATGAAGCTATCTACTTTTCAAATGATGAAGCTATCTACACCTAGCACCATACTTTTTTGCAAAAAAACTTTTTTTGTTTCTAATTCACCAAAACTGCTTTAAATCATGCCTTCAGCAGCCCAAATAACAACCAACATAAAAGTAATGTTGTGGGGTGCAGTATGTGGAAGCTACAAGCAATACAGTATTTGGATGAAAACATGAAGCTAGTTACACTTAGCACCATACTTTTTTGCAAAAAAACTTTTTTTGTTTCTAATTCACCAAAACTGCTTTAAATCATGCCTTCAGCAGCCCAAATAACAACCAACATAAAAGTAATGTTGTGGGGTGCAGTATGTGGAAGCTACAAGCAATACAGTATTTGGATGAAAACATGAAGCAAGTTACACTTAGCACCATACTTTTTTGCAAAAAAACTTTTTTTGTTTCTAATTCACCAAAACTGCTTTAAATCATGCCTTCAGCAGCCCAAATAACAACCAACATAAAAGTAATGTTGTGGGATGCAGTATGTGGAAGCTACACGCAATACAGTATTTGGATGAAAACATGAAGCTATCTACACCTAGCACCATCCTTTTTTGCAAAAAACTTTTTTTGTTTCTAATTCACCAAAACTGCTTTAAATCATGCCTTCAGCAGCCCAAATAACAACCAACATAAAAGTAATGTTGTGGGATGCAGTATGTGGAAGCTACAAGCAATACAGTATTTGGATGAAAACATGAAGCTATCTACACCTAGCACCATACTTTCTTGCAAAAAAACTTTTTTTGTTTCTAATTCACCAAAACTGCTTTAAATCATGCCTTCAGCAGCCCAAATAACAACCAACATAAAAGTAATGTTGTGGGGTGCAGTATGTGGAAGCTACAAGCAATACAGTATTTGGATGAAAACATGAAGCTAGTAACACTTAGCACCATACTTTTTTTTGCAAAAAAACTTTTTTTGTTTCTAATTCACCAAAACTGCTTTAAATCATGCCTTCAGCAGCCCAAATAACAACCAACATAAAAGTAATGTTGTGGGATGCAGTATGTGGAAGCTACGGCGGGGCGTGGCTTGACCATCGAGTGAGATGGCAGCATAGTGCAAGAGCTCTGTGAGGATTTGGGCTTTTTTCATTAAAAAAACAGCATTCAACTGTGGACCCGTTCCAGAATCGAACTACTATTGGACTGATTGGAAGATGCAAAAGCAGAAGTTTTCAACCAAAACTTCGGGTGCCTCGAAACCTGTGGAAAAGCTCGTGATTGAAGACACTGAGTCCCCACGTAAGAAACAGGCTAAGATGGGTGAGGAGTTTGAGAGATCAGGTATGACTGTTACGGAACCTCGATTAATTAAGCTGCTTACGGATCTCAGGAATGGGATTCGTGATGATTTGATGAAAGAGATTTCCGTTATTAAGAAGGATATAAACGAACTGGACATTCGTGTGGATCGTACTGAACAGGCTCTTGGTCTGCAGAGGAACTCACATTTAGAGTTAGAAAAGCGTGTGGATCTGCTTGAACACCAACTCGAGCTAAGTAAACTAAAAATTGCTGATTTGGAAGATCGTAGTAGGCGCAATAATATACGGATCAGAAATATACCTGAATCCATACAAAATCAAGATCTAGGCGCATATGTTAAAAAAATTATTGGCTCAGTTCTGAAAAATCGTGCTGAACCAGAGATTTTGATTGACCGATGCCATCGGCTGCCGAAGTCCATCCGAGCTCCTAAGGAGGCTGCAAGGGACACTATAGCACGATTACATTTCTTCCATGTTAAGGATGAGTTCCTGACTGCTGTGAGAACGGGTGCTAATCTCTGTGAGGAGTATACAAACCTCAAATTCTTTCAAGATTTTTCTGCTTCCACTATGTCACGAAGAAAAGATTTTCAATTTCTTACAAGGGAATTACAAGCTCTGAATATCCGATACAGATGGGGATTCCCTGTTAAAGTTTTATTTAGGCATGATGGTCAGAACTATGTTATAACATCACCGGAAGAGGGAAAGGATTTTTTACAAATATTTTCGCCAAGACGTCACGAATCTAAGGGACAAAGATTTGATCGCAGAATGCATACCAAAATTGCAGAAGCTGCAGCTATATTGGATGAAGGAGCCATTATTGCGGAGTAATAGGTTTGATTTATTGATATGTGCTCTATACATATAGACATTGATTTTTTTTCCGTGTTTTTCTATTTTTTGTTTTCTTTTTGCAAGTTGATGGCGCTGACTGGGCGTGCCACACCTATTTCAAATCTCTGGAATTTCCTTATTCCTCTATTGTTCTCAGGAGTAAACAACCGGAACTTCTTTGTTAAATAAACATTGCAGTATCTCTGCAGGAGCATGGATATGTTGTTAAGAAACACTGCTACAGGGACACCGCCCAGCTATTGTTTTAAAACTATCCATATATTTTTGAGGTCTTTTTTTAACTGTCTTAATTCGAACTGGCTACTTGTTGATAATGTTTCTTTTTTATTATTTATTTCCATTTTTATTTGTTTTCTTTTGTTTCTATTTTTTTTCTTAAATGTGTGGGTCTTTAATAGATTTCTTTTATTTTTTGTTTTTTCATTCGTTTTTATGCAACGTTATTAATTATTACATTATCCCTGTCCTCACTGTTCTCTCGCTACCACCCCAACAGTAAGGCCTTTTTTTTTTACCATCAATGGAGAGGAGTATATTTTTAATTTCTTTTTACTCCTCTCTTTGGGCCTATTTTTTTATCTTTGGTATATATTTTATTTGTTCCAAATTTAGTTGGTTCCCCATTAGGAAGGGAATCATTTCTTTTTTAGTTTTGTTGTTTTTCCCCTACCCATTTGTAATCAATGGAAGCTCTTGTGTGATACTTCTTATTTTGTTTCTTTTGGTTCTCTCGCTGTGCGTGCTTGTACCTCCTTTACAATACCCTTTCATGTTTTTAAAATTTGATGTGTTAGGCCCAATCCCTTTATTTTGTGTTTTAGCCATTCACAGTCTTGTGTTCATTTTTGATGTTCCTTATAATCAATGGTATTGAAAATAATGTCCTTTAATGTTAAGGGATTGGGCTCTTTTCATAAAAGAAGGCTGTTGTTGAAGGAGGCTAGGGAGAAGCGTGTAGATGTTTTGTGCATACAGGAGTCCCACTTTAAAAATGATTTTAATCCCCACATTTTTGCTAGGTATTATCCCATTCAATTTCATTCTAAGTTTTCTTCAAAGGCTAGGGGAACTTCTATTTTTTTTAACAAATCATTGGCTATCAAGACTTTGACAACTATTATTGATCCTGACGGTAGATATGTGTTATGGGTGGGTAAAGTGAATAACGTAGATTATTCCATTTTCAATGTTTATTTTCCAACGAGTTCCCAATTTCAATATTTGAAAAACGTTATGCAAACAGCTCTTGATGAATGTAGGGGGAGAGTGATTGTTTGTGGTGATACTAATTTCGTATTGGACCCTGAAAGTGATGTCTCGAGGGAGGAATCCTCTCCCAATTCAAATTCTTATATGTCCACTGCAAAGAGGTGCTCCAAATTGTTGCAATCCAAATGTTACTATGATGTGTGGCGTCTCCTACATCCTAATGAAAGAGATTATACTTTTTACTCAGCTGGCCACAATATGTACTCTCGTATCGATCGCTTTCTAGTGCCTGAAAATATGTTAGCTTTCATTGAGAAAGCTGAAATTTTAGATTTTAAATGGTCAGATCATGCTCCTATTACTTTGGGTATTCATGAAACAATACCACATGTTCCTTATAGACCTTGGAGACTGAATGATTTCATTTTGAATAACATAGATGAAAAAATCTTGGCTGAAAAAACGTTATCTTCATATTTTGAAGAAAACATTACTGAAGATATTCCATATTCTACTATTTGGAATGCTCATAAGGCTGTGTTAAGAGGACATTTTATTCAGAGAAATTCTTATATTAGGAAAACATCGTCTGCAAATGTTAAAACTTTGGAGAAAGAATTATATAATTTAAATTTAGCAAATAAGTTAGGCCCTTCTTTCTCTGTTTCAGCTTTAATTAAAGACGTGAAAACAAAATTGGATAAACTTAATTTGGAAAAGAGTGCTAAAACTTTACGATCTTTAAAAATGTCATTTTACTCAAAGGGTAATAAAGCCTCTAATTTATTAGCGAATAAATTAAAACAAAAAACTATACAATCTAGAATAGCTTATATATTGGATGATTCTGGCCAGAAAATTTTACATCCTAGGGACATATCTAATTCTTTTGCTGCATATTATAAGTCACTTTATAACCTTAAAGATTCCCCTCTGGAAACGCAACCAACCTCTGCTAAAATAACTGAATTTTTGGATAAAACTAATCTCCCTAGAATCCCTGATTTTCATGTTGAATTTCTTGAGTCGGACATTTCTTTGGAGGAGGTGCTTCAAGCTATTAAAGATACTCCATCTGGTAAGGCACCGGGTCCTGATGGTTTTTCTGCTCTATACTATCACAAATTTAAAAATATCTTATTGCCACATTTAACAAAATTGTTTAACGAATATTGGAAAAATGGCTATATTCCTGATGAATCCCTTTGTGCCCAAATTTCTACTTTACCTAAACCCGGAAAGGAACCTGATAGGTGTTCCAATTTTAGGCCCATTTCTCTAATTAATAATGACACCAAATTATACTCGAAAATATTAGCTAATCGTATCTCAAGTTTATTGCCTCTGCTTGTTCATAACGATCAAGTAGGTTTTATTCCCAGACGTCAAGCAACAGACAATACGAGACGTTTTATTAATTTGATCTCATATATTCAAAAATCTAAACACCCCTCTTTATTTTTATCACTCGATGCTGAAAAGGCATTTGATAGGGTCCATTGGGGATATTTGGAAGATGTTTTGATTCGGTTTGGGTTCCCAGCTGCTTTGAGAAAAGCTATTTTTGCTTTGTATCAGAAGCCTACTGCAAAAGTGCTGGCCTCTGGAGTTTTGTCCGACTCATTCTCGTTATCCAATGGGACTAGGCAGGGTTGCCCTTTGTCACCTTTACTTTTTGCTTTAGCTATTGAGCCTTTGGCTGAGGCAATAAGAGTTGATAGTAATATTCAGGGTGTTACAATAGATGGAGATACTCACAAATTGGGTTTATTTGCAGACGATGTAATTCTTACGTTAAGTGATCCAGCTACTTCTATGGGTCATTTATTTTCTCTTCTTAGAGATTTTCGTGAAGTGTCCTTTTATAAAATTAATGATAGCAAAACACAGGCATTACCATTCCATATAAAGAGGAATGATTTGACTGCTCTTAAAAGATCGTATGACTTTGACTGGAGGAAGACCTTTATTTCCTATTTAGGCATTAATTTATGTAAAAATTTAAAACATATGTATGCTTACAATTTAAAGACTTTTTGGCCCTCTTTGCTACTGGATCTTGAGAGGTGGGACAATCTTGAGATTTCATGGTTGGGTAGAATACACTCCATTAAGATGGTTATTCTCCCTAAGATTTTGTATTTTTTAAGAGCCATACCTTTAAGTGTGCCTATTTCTTTTTTTGATTCGGTGCGTTCTGCCCTCATAAAGTTTATATGGAGGAAGAAGCCTAGCAGAGTCAAATTTACCACTTTGACTAATTCTAGAGACAATTTCGGATTGGGGGTGCCAGATTTTAGGAATTATTATTATGCATCGAATGCGTCTAGCGCTTTCAAATTTAATTTGGACAGGGATTGGCCTAGATGGCTGATTATGGAAATTAATAAACTAAAACCTTTTTGTATAAAAGATGTTTTATGGGTTTCACATTCTAATCGGCCCAGGTTTACAAAAATGTACCCCTCAACTAAATTGGCTATACTCTCTTGGGATAGATTATTTAATAAACTACCAGGATCTATTACTTGGTCCAGGGCGATGTCACTTGGTTCCTTGAGATATGTTCTTCCAGACCTAGATATAGATTACTGGAATGGCAAACATATTTTTTCTATTAATGATTTCTTTAAGAATAATTCGGCTCTATCATTTACAAAATTACAAAAAAAATATAATTTAGATGCTGACAGGCAATGTGATTATGACTTCATTCTTCAAATTATTCAAGAACGATTTAATATATCTGATTTTGATGTGGATCAGTCTCATTTAGCTTTGACTGATATAGAGACAGTTTATATTAATGCCCCGGACCTGACAGGTACTATCTCATTGTGTTACTCTTCCCTCTCCTCGAAGGTTTCAGAAAAACTTAAATTTTTATCGGCCTGGGAAGAGGAATTAGGTAAAACATACGATCTAGCTGTCTGGAATGATGTGTTCTCGGGACTAAGGGGCATAACACAATGCGCACAACATTTTGAAAATCATTTTAAGATAATATACAGATGGTACCTGACCCCGGAAAGGCTTTTTCGCATGAAGATGACTACAAGTTTTAAATGTTGGAGAGGCTGTAATGGCCCAGGTAATCTCCTTCATATTTTTTGGGATTGTCCATTAATTAAACCTATGTGGGACTCTTTATTACCAATAATTAGACTTATAAATAGCGAGATTGAGGTACTTGGGCCAGAACTATGTATTTTTAAACATTTTCCGTCTGATTTGCCTAAAATAGATAAGATCATCATAGGTCATTTGCTGATTGCAGCTACTATCCTTATCCCTAAGTATTGGAAAACAGGAGTTGTTCCGACTATAAAAGAAATCTTGTATATGACTTTGGAGAATAAATCTTATGAATCTTCCATTAGGCCACCCTCAGCTTTTAAAACACAACTTTTATTTTTTTGGGACACCTGGGAAGAGAAAATTAGAAAGAAATTTTTACTTTAGTTTATCTTTTTTGTTCCTTTAGATTATTATTTTTTTAATTTTGCATTTCTGCACGCTTCTTCTTAATCTTTCATCCATATGTATTTTTTTTATATGGCGAGATAACTTTGGTTAAAGTGAAGACAGAGACTTCCGGATTGAAGATTTTAATAATTTACATTTCCATTTTACCCCCCTGTTTTTCCCCCCTTGTTTTTTTTTCTCTTTCGAGTGATAATTGTTGTAACTACTATTTCCCAATTCTATGGTTTCAATTTGAATTATTATTGTACACTGTATATTGTATGTGCGATACTGTTTGACAGTCTCATCTGTTTGATGTTATAATTACATTTACTTTTGTTTTGTATTTTATAAATCTGTAATAAAAAATATTTGAAAAGTATGTGGAAGCTACACGCAATACAGTATTTGGATGAAAACATGAAGCTATCTACACCTAGCACCATACTTTTTTGCAAAAAACTTTTTTTGTTTCTAATTCACCAAAATTGCTTTAAATCATGCCTTCAGCAGCCCAAATAACAACCAACATAAAAGTAATGTTGTGGGGTGCAGTATGTGGAAGCTACAAGCAATACAGTATTTGGATGAAAACATGAAGCTAGTTACACTTAGCACCATACTTTTTTGCAAAAAAACTTTTTTTGTTTCTAATTCACCAAAACTGCTTTAAATCATGCCTTCAGCAGCCCAAATAACAACCAACATAAAAGTAATGTTGTGGGATGCAGTATGTGGAAGCTACAAGCAATACAGTATTTGGATGAAATCATGAAGCTAGTAACACTTAGCACCATACTTTTTTGCAAAAAAACTTTTTTTGTTTCTAATTCACCAAAACTGCTTTAAATCATGCCTTCAGCAGCCCAAATAACAACCAACATAAAAGTAATGTTGTGGGGTGCAGTATGTGGAAGCTACAAGCAATACAGTATTTGGCTGAAAACATGAAGCTAGTTACACTTAGCACCATACTTTTTTGCAAAAAAACTTTTTTTGTTTCTAATTCACCAAAACTGCTTTAAATCATGCCTTCAGCAGCCCAAATAACAACCAACATAAAAGTAATGTTGTGGGGTGCAGTATGTGGAAGCTACAAGCAATACAGTATTTGGATGAAAACATGAAGCTAGTTACACTTAGCACCATACTTTTTTGCAAAAAAACTTTTTTTGTTTCTAATTCACCAAAACTGCTTTAAATCATGCCTTCAGCAGCCCAAATAACAACCAACATAAAAGTAATGTTGTGGGGTGCAGTATGTGGAAGCTACAAGCAATACAGTATTTGGATGAAAACATGAAGCTAGTAACACTTAGCATCATACTTTTTTGCAAAAAAACTTTTTTGTTTCTAATTCACCAAAACTGCTTTAAATCATGCCTTCAGCAGCCCAAATAACAACCAACATAAAAGTAATGTTGTGGGGTGCAGTATGTGGAAGCTACAAGCAATACAGTATTTGGATGAAAACATGAAGCTATCTACACCTAGCACCATACTTTTTTGCAAAAAAACTTTTTTTGTTTCTAATTCACCAAAACTGCTTTAAATCATGCCTTCAGCAGCCCAAATAACAACCAACATAAAAGTAATGTTGTAGGGTGCAGTATGTGGAAGCTACAAGCAATACAGTATTTGGATGAAAACATGAAGCTAGTTACACTTAGCACCATACTTTTTTGCAAAAAAACTTTTTTTGTTTCTAATTCACCAAAACTGCTTTAAATCATGCCTTCAGCAGCCCAAATAACAACCAACATAAAAGTAATGTTGTGGGGTGCATTATGTGGAAGCTACAAGCAATACAGTATTTGGATGAAAACATGAAGCTATCTACACCTTGCACCATCCTTTTTTGCAAAAAACTTTTTTTGTTTCTAATTCACCAAAACTGCTTTAAATCATGCCTTCAGCAGCCCAAATAACAACCAACATAAAAGTAATGTTGTGGGATGCAGTATGTGGAAGCTACAAGCAATACAGTATTTGGATGAAAACATGAAGCTAGTAACACTTAGCACCATACTTTTTTGCAAAAAAACTTTTTTTGTTTCTAATTCACCAAAACTGCTTTAAATCATGCCTTCAGCAGCCCAAAAAACAACCAACATAAAAGTAATGTTGTGGGATGCAGTATGTGGAAGCTACACACAATACAGTATTTGGATGAAAACATGAAGCTATCTACACCTAGCACCATACTTTTTTGCAAAAAAACATTTTTTGTTTCTAATTCACCAAAACTGCTTTAAATCATGCCTTCAGCAGCCCAAATAACAACCAACATAAAAGTAATGTTGTGGGATGCAGTATGTGGAAGCTACAAGCAATACAGTATTTGGATGAAAACATGAAGCTAGTTACACTTAGCACCATACTTTTTTGCAAAAAAACTTTTTTTGTTTCTAATTCACCAAAACTGCTTTAAATCATGCCTTTAGCTGCCCAAATAACAACCAACATTAAAGTAATGTTGTGGGGTGCAGTATGTGGAAGCTACAAGCAATACAGTATTTGGATTAAAACATGAAGCTATCTACTTTTCAAATGATGAAGCTATCTACACCTAGCACCATACTTTTTTGCAAAAAAACTTTTTTTGTTTCTAATTCACCAAAACTGCTTTAAATCATGCCTTCAGCAGCCCAAATAACAACCAACATAAAAGTAATGTTGTGGGGTGCAGTATGTGGAAGCTACAAGCAATACAGTATTTGGATGAAAACATGAAGCTAGTAACACTTAGCATCATACTTTTTTGCAAAAAAACTTTTTTGTTTCTAATTCACCAAAACTGCTTTAAATCATGCCTTCAGCAGCCCAAATAACAACCAACATAAAAGTAATGTTGTGGGGTGCAGTATGTGGAAGCTACAAGCAATACAGTATTTGGATGAAAACATGAAGCTATCTACACCTAGCACCATACTTTTTTGCAAAAAAACTTTTTTTGTTTCTAATTCACCAAAACTGCTTTAAATCATGCCTTCAGCAGCCCAAATAACAACCAACATAAAAGTAATGTTGTGGGGTGCAGTATGTGGAAGCTACAAGCAATACAGTATTTGGATGAAAACATGAAGCTAGTTACACTTAGCACCATACTTTTTTGCAAAAAAAATTTTTTGTTTCTAATTCACCAAAACTGCTTTAAATCATGCCTTCAGCAGCCCAAATAACAACCAACATAAAAGTAATGTTGTGGGGTGCATTATGTGGAAGCTACAAGCAATACAGTATTTGGATGAAAACATGAAGCTATCTACACCTAGCACCATCCTTTTTTGCAAAAAACTTTTTTTGTTTCTAATTCACCAAAACTGCTTTAAATCATGCCTTCAGCAGCCCAAATAACAACCAACATAAAAGTAATGTTGTGGGATGCAGTATGTGGAAGCTACAAGCAATACAGTATTTGGATGAAAACATGAAGCTAGTAACACTTAGCACCATACTTTTTTGCAAAAAAACTTTTTTTGTTTCTAATTCACCAAAACTGCTTTAAATCATGCCTTCAGCAGCCCAAAAAACAACCAACATAAAAGTAATGTTGTGGGATGCAGTATGTGGAAGCTACACACAATACAGTATTTGGATGAAAACATGAAGCTATCTACACCTAGCACCATACTTTTTTGCAAAAAAACATTTTTTGTTTCTAATTCACCAAAACTGCTTTAAATCATGCCTTCAGCAGCCCAAATAACAACCAACATAAAAGTAATGTTGTGGGATGCAGTATGTGGAAGCTACAAGCAATACAGTATTTGGATGAAAACATGAAGCTATCTACACCTAGCACCATACTTTTTTGCAAATAAACTTTTTTTGTTTCTAATTCACCAAAACTGCTTTAAATCATGCCTTTAGCTGCCCAAATAACAACCAACATTAAAGTAATGTTGTGGGGTGCAGTATGTGGAAGCTACAAGCAATACAGTATTTGGATTAAAACATGAAGCTATCTACTTTTCAAATGATGAAGCTATCTACACCTAGCACCATACTTTTTTGCAAAAAAACTTTTTTTGTTTCTAATTCACCAAAACTGCTTTAAATCATGCCTTCAGCAGCCCAAATAACAACCAACATAAAAGTAATGTTGTGGGGTGCAGTATGTGGAAGCTACAAGCAATACAGTATTTGGATGAAAACATGAAGCTAGTTACACTTAGCACCATACTTTTTTGCAAAAAAACTTTTTTTGTTTCTAATTCACCAAAACTGCTTTAAATCATGCCTTCAGCAGCCCAAATAACAACCAACATAAAAGTAATGTTGTGGGGTGCAGTATGTGGAAGCTACAAGCAATACAGTATTTGGATGAAAACATGAAGCAAGTTACACCTAGCACCATACTTTTTTTCAAAAAAACTTTTTTTGTTTCTAATTTACCAAAACTGCTTTAAATCATGCCTTCAGCAGCCCAAATAACAACCAACATAAAAGTAATGTTGTGGGATGCAGTATGTGGAAGCTACACACAATACAGTATTTGGATGAAAACATGAAGCTATCTACACCTAGCACCATACTTTTTTGCAACAAAACTTTTTTTGTTTCTAATTCACCAAAACTGCTTTAAATCATGCCTTTAGCTGCCCAAATAACAACCAACATTAAAGTAATGTTGTGGGGTGCAGTATGTGGAAGCTACAAGCAATACAGTATTTGGATTAAAACATGAAGCTATCTACTTTTCAAATGATGAAGCTATCTACACCTAGCACCATACTTTTTTGCAAAAAAACTTTTTTTGTTTCTAATTCACCAAAACTGCTTTAAATCATGCCTTTAGCTGCCCAAACAACAATCAACATTAAAGTAATGTTGTGGGGTGCAGTATGTGGAAGCTACAAGCAATACAGTATTTGGATTAAAACATGAAGCTATCTACTTTTCAAATGATGAAGCTATCTACACCTAGCACCATACTTTTTTGCAAAAAAACTTTTTTTGTTTCTAATTCACCAAAACTGCTTTAAATCATGCCTTCAGCAGCCCAAATAACAACCAACATAAAAGTAATGTTGTGGGGTGCAGTATGTGGAAGCTACAAGCAATACAGTATTTGGATGAAAACATGAAGCTAGTTACACTTAGCACCATACTTTTTTGCAAAAAACCTTTTTTGTTTCTAATTCACCAAAACTGCTTTAAATCATGCCTTCAGCAGCCCAAATAACAACCAACATAAAAGTAATGTTGTGGGGTGCAGTATGTGGAAGCTACAAGCAATACAGTATTTGGATGAAAACATGAAGCAAGTTACACTTAGCACCATACTTTTTTGCAAAAAAACTTTTTTTGTTTCTAATTCACCAAAACTGCTTTAAATCATGCCTTCAGCAGCCCAAATAACAACCAACATAAAAGTAATGTTGTGGGATGCAGTATGTGGAAGCTACACGCAATACAGTATTTGGATGAAAACATGAAGCTATCTACACCTAGCACCATCCTTTTTTGCAAAAAACTTTTTTTGTTTCTAATTCACCAAAACTGCTTTAAATCATGCCTTCAGCAGCCCAAATAACAACCAACATAAAAGTAATGTTGTGGGATGCAGTATGTGGAAGCTACAAGCAATACAGTATTTGGATGAAAACATGAAGCTATCTACACCTAGCACCATACTTTCTTGCAAAAAAACTTTTTTTGTTTCTAATTCACCAAAACTGCTTTAAATCATGCCTTCAGCAGCCCAAATAACAACCAACATAAAAGTAATGTTGTGGGATGCAGTATGTGGAAGCTACAAGCAATACAGTATTTGGATGAAAACATGAAGCTATCTACACCTAGCACCATACTTTCTTGCAAAAAAACTTTTTTTGTTTCTAATTCACCAAAACTGCTTTAAATCATGCCTTCAGCAGCCCAAATAACAACCAACATAAAAGTAATGTTGTGGGGTGCAGTATGTGGAAGCTACAAGCAATACAGTATTTGGATGAAAACATGAAGCTAGTAACACTTAGCACCATACTTTTTTGCAAAAAAACTTTTTTTGTTTCTAATTCACCAAAACTGCTTTAAATCATGCCTTCAGCAGCCCAAATAACAACCAACATAAAAGTAATGTTGTGGGATGCAGTATGTGGAAGCTACACACAATACAGTATTTGGATGAAAACATGAAGCTATCTACACCTAGCACCATACTTTTTTGCAAAAAAACATTTTTTGTTTCTAATTCACCAAAACTGCTTTAAATCATGCCTTCAGCAGCCCAAATAACAACCAACATAAAAGTAATGTTGTGGGATGCAGTATGTGGAAGATACAAGCAATACAGTATTTGGATGAAAACATGAAGCTATCTACACCTAGCACCATACTTTTTTGCAAAAAAACTTTTTTTGTTTCTAATTCACCAAAACTGCTTTAAATCATGCCTTTAGCTGCCCAAATAACAACCAACATTAAAGTAATGTTGTGGGGTGCAGTATGTGGAAGCTACAAGCAATACAGTATTTGGATTAAAACATGAAGCTATCTACTTTTCAAATGATGAAGCTATCTACACCTAGCACCATACTTTTTTGCAAAAAAACTTTTTTTGTTTCTAATTCACCAAAACTGCTTTAAATCATGCCTTCAGCAGCCCAAATAACAACCAACATAAAAGTAATGTTGTGGGGTGCAGTATGTGGAAGCTACAAGCAATACAGTATTTGGATGAAAACATGAAGCTAGTTACACTTAGCACCATACTTTTTTGCAAAAAAACTTTTTTTGTTTCTAATTCACCAAAACTGCTTTAAATCATGCCTTCAGCAGCCCAAATAACAACCAACATAAAAGTAATGTTGTGGGGTGCAGTATGTGGAAGCTACAAGCAATACAGTATTTGGATGAAAACATGAAGCAAGTTACACCTAGCACCATACTTTTTTGCAAAAAAACTTTTTTTGTTTCTAATTCACCAAAACTGCTTTAAATCATGCCTTCAGCAGCCCAAATAACAACCAACATAAAAGTAATGTTGTGGGATGCAGTATGTGGAAGCTACACACAATACAGTATTTGGATGAAAACATGAAGCTATCTACACCTAGCACCATACTTTTTTGCAACAAAACTTTTTTTGTTTCTAATTCACCAAAACTGCTTTAAATCATGCCTTTAGCTGCCCAAATAACAACCAACATTAAAGTAATGTTGTGGGGTGCAGTATGTGGAAGCTACAAGCAATACAGTATTTGGATTAAAACATGAAGCTATCTACTTTTCAAATGATGAAGCTATCTACACC
Source organism: Spea bombifrons (assembly GCF_027358695.1). Lineage (NCBI taxonomy): Eukaryota > Metazoa > Chordata > Amphibia > Anura > Pelobatidae > Spea > Spea bombifrons. The sequence continues at coordinate 43,747,651 of NC_071091.1, forward strand.
TAGCACCATACTTTTTTGCAAAAAAACTTTTTTTGTTTCTAATTCACCAAAACTGCTTTAAATCATGCCTTCAGCAGCCCAAATAACAACCAACATAAAAGTAATGTTGTGGGATGCAGTATGTGGAAGCTACAAGCAATACAGTATTTGGATGAAAACATGAAGCTATCTACACCTAGCACCATACTTTTTTGCAAAAAAACTTTTTTTGTTTCTAATTCACCAAATTGCTTTAAATCATGCCTTTAGCTGCCCAAATAACAACCAACATTAAAGTAATGTTGTGGGGTGCAGTATGTGGAAGCTACAAGCAATACAGTATTTGGATGAAAACATGAAGCTAGTTACACTTAGCACCATACTTTTTTGCAAAAAAACTTTTTTTGTTTCTAATTCACCAAAACTGCTTTAAATCATGCCTTCAGCAGCCCAAATAACAACCAACATAAAGGTAATGTTGTGGGGTGCAGTATGTGGAAGCTACAAGCAATACAGTATTTGGATGAAAACATGAAGCTAGTTACACTTAGCACCATACTTTTTTGCAAAAAAACTTTTTTTGTTTCTAATTCACCAAAACTGCTTTAAATCATGCCTTCAGAAGCCCAAATAACAACCAACATAAAAGTAATGTTGTGGGATGCAGTATGTGGAAGCTACAAGCAATACAGTATTTGGATGAAAACATGAAGCTATCTACACCTAGCACCATACTTTTTTGCAAAAAAACTTTTTTTGTTTCTAATTCACCAAAACTGCTTTAAATCATGCCTTTAGCTGCCCAAATAACAACCAACATTAAAGTAATGTTGTGGGGTGCAGTATGTGGAAGCTACAAGCAATACAGTATTTGGATTAAAACATGAAGCTATCTACTTTTCAAATGATGAAGCTATCTACACCTAGCACCATACTTTTTTGCAAAAAAACTTTTTTTGTTTCTAATTCACCAAAACTGCTTTAAATCATGCCTTCAGCAGCCCAAATAACAACCAACATAAAAGTAATGTTGTGGGGTGCAGTATGTGGAAGCTACAAGCAATACAGTATTTGGATGAAAACATGAAGCTAGTTACACTTAGCACCATACTTTTTTGCAAAAAACCTTTTTTGTTTCTAATTCACCAAAACTGCTTTAAATCATGCCTTCAGCAGCCCAAATAACAACCAACATAAAAGTAATGTTGTGGGGTGCAGTATGTGGAAGCTACAAGCAATACAGTATTTGGATGAAAACATGAAGCAAGTTACACTTAGCACCATACTTTTTTGCAAAAAAACTTTTTTTGTTTCTAATTCACCAAAACTGCTTTAAATCATGCCTTCAGCAGCCCAAATAACAACCAACATAAAAGTAATGTTGTGGGATGCAGTATGTGGAAGCTACACGCAATACAGTATTTGGATGAAAACATGAAGCTATCTACACCTAGCACCATCCTTTTTTGCAAAAAACTTTTTTTGTTTCTAATTCACCAAAACTGCTTTAAATCATGCCTTCAGCAGCCCAAATAACAACCAACATAAAAGTAATGTTGTGGGATGCAGTATGTGGAAGCTACAAGCAATACAGTATTTGGATGAAAACATGAAGCTATCTACACCTAGCACCATACTTTCTTGCAAAAAAACTTTTTTTGTTTCTAATTCACCAAAACTGCTTTAAATCATGCCTTCAGCAGCCCAAATAACAACCAACATAAAAGTAATGTTGTGGGGTGCAGTATGTGGAAGCTACAAGCAATACAGTATTTGGATGAAAACATGAAGCTAGTAACACTTAGCACCATACTTTTTTGCAAAAAAACTTTTTTTGTTTCTAATTCACCAAAACTGCTTTAAATCATGCCTTCAGCAGCCCAAATAACAACCAACATAAAAGTAATGTTGTGGGATGCAGTATGTGGAAGCTACACACAATACAGTATTTGGATGAAAACATGAAGCTATCTACACCTAGCACCATACTTTTTTGCAAAAAAACTTTTTTTGTTTCTAATTCACCAAAACTGCTTTAAATCATGCCTTCAGAAGCCCAAATAACAACCAACATAAAAGTAATGTTGTGGGATGCAGTATGTGGAAGCTACAAGCAATACAGTATTTGGATGAAAACATGAAGCTATCTACACCTAGCACCATACTTTTTTGCAAAAAAACTTTTTTTGTTTCTAATTCACCAAAACTGCTTTAAATCATGCCTTTAGCTGCCCAAATAACAACCAACATTAAAGTAATGTTGTGGGGTGCAGTATGTGGAAGCTACAAGCAATACAGTATTTGGATTAAAACATGAAGCTATCTACTTTTCAAATGATGAAGCTATCTACACCTAGCACCATACTTTTTTGCAAAAAAACTTTTTTTGTTTCTAATTCACCAAAACTGCTTTAAATCATGCCTTTAGCTGCCCAAATAACAACCAACATTAAAGTAATGTTGTGGGGTGCAGTATGTGGAAGCTACAAGCAATACAGTATTTGGATTAAAACATGAAGCTATCTACTTTTCAAATGATGAAGCTATCTACACCTAGCACCATACTTTTTTGCAAAAAAACTTTTTTTGTTTCTAATTCACCAAAACTGCTTTAAATCATGCCTTCAGCAGCCCAAATAACAACCAACATAAAAGTAATGTTGTGGGGTGCAGTATGTGGAAGCTACAAGCAATACAGTATTTGGATGAAAACATGAAGCTAGTTACACTTAGCACCATACTTTTTTGCAAAAAACCTTTTTTGTTTCTAATTCACCAAAACTGCTTTAAATCATGCCTTCAGCAGCCCAAATAACAACCAACATAAAAGTAATGTTGTGGGGTGCAGTATGTGGAAGCTACAAGCAATACAGTATTTGGATGAAAACATGAAGCAAGTTACACTTAGCACCATACTTTTTTGCAAAAAAACTTTTTTTGTTTCTAATTCACCAAAACTGCTTTAAATCATGCCTTCAGCAGCCCAAATAACAACCAACATAAAAGTAATGTTGTGGGATGCAGTATGTGGAAGCTACACGCAATACAGTATTTGGATGAAAACATGAAGCTATCTACACCTAGCACCATCCTTTTTTGCAAAAAACTTTTTTTGTTTCTAATTCACCAAAACTGCTTTAAATCATGCCTTCAGCAGCCCAAATAACAACCAACATAAAAGTAATGTTGTGGGATGCAGTATGTGGAAGCTACAAGCAATACAGTATTTGGATGAAAACATGAAGCTATCTACACCTAGCACCATACTTTCTTGCAAAAAAACTTTTTTTGTTTCTAATTCACCAAAACTGCTTTAAATCATGCCTTCAGCAGCCCAAATAACAACCAACATAAAAGTAATGTTGTGGGGTGCAGTATGTGGAAGCTACAAGCAATACAGTATTTGGATGAAAACATGAAGCTAGTAACACTTAGCACCATACTTTTTTGCAAAAAAACTTTTTTTGTTTCTAATTCACCAAAACTGCTTTAAATCATGCCTTCAGCAGCCCAAATAACAACCAACATAAAAGTAATGTTGTGGGATGCAGTATGTGGAAGCTACACACAATACAGTATTTGGATGAAAACATGAAGCTATCTACACCTAGCACCATACTTTTTTGCAAAAAAACTTTTTTTGTTTCTAATTCACCAAAACTGCTTTAAATCATGCCTTTAGCTGCCCAAATAACAACCAACATTAAAGTAATGTTGTGGGGTGCAGTATGTGGAAGCTACAAGCAATACAGTATTTGGATTAAAACATGAAGCTATCTACTTTTCAAATGATGAAGCTATCTACACCTAGCACCATACTTTTTTGCAAAAAAACTTTTTTTGTTTCTAATTCACCAAAACTGCTTTAAATCATGCCAACAGCAGCCCAAATAACAACCAACATAAAAGTAATGTTGTGGGGTGCAGTATGTGGAAGCTACAAGCAATACAGTATTTGGATGAAAACATGAAGCTAGTTACACTTAGCACCATACTTTTTTGCAAAAAAACTTTTTTTGTTTCTAATTCACCAAAACTGCTTTAAATCATGCCTTCAGCAGCCCAAATAACAACCAACATTAAAGTAATGTTGTGGGGTGCATTATGTGGAAGCTACAAGCAATACAGTATTTGGATGAAAACATGAAGCTAGTTACACTTAGCACCATACTTTTTTGCAAAAAAACTTTTTTTGTTTCTAATTCACCAAAACTGCTTTAAATCATGCCTTCAGCAGCCCAAATAACAACCAACATAAAAGTAATGTTGTGGGATGCAGTATGTGGAAGCTACACGCAATACAGTATTTGGATGAAAACATGAAGCTATCTACACCTAGCACCATACTTTTTTGCAAAAAAACTTTTTTGTTTCTAATTCACCAAAACTGCTTTAAATCATGCCTTCAGCAGCCCAAATAACAACCAACATAAAAGTAATGTTGTGGGGTGCAGTATGTGGAAGCTACAAGCAATACAGTATTTGGATGAAAACATGAAGCTAGTTACACTTAGCACCATACTTTTTTGCAAAAAAACTTTTTTTGTTTCTAATTCACCAAAACTGCTTTAAATCATGCCTTCAGCAGCCCAAATAACAACCAACATAAAAGTAATGTTGTGGGATGCAGTATGTGGAAGCTACAAGCAATACAGTATTTGGATGAAATCATGAAGCTAGTAACACTTAGCACCATACTTTTTTGCAAAAAAACTTTTTTTGTTTCTAATTCACCAAAACTGCTTTAAATCATGCCTTCAGCAGCCCAAATAACAACCAACATAAAAGTAATGTTGTGGGGTGCAGTATGTGGAAGCTACAAGCAATACAGTATTTGGCTGAAAACATGAAGCTAGTTACACTTAGCACCATACTTTTTTGCAAAAAAACTTTTTTTGTTTCTAATTCACCAAAACTGCTTTAAATCATGCCTTCAGCAGCCCAAATAACAACCAACATAAAAGTAATGTTGTGGGGTGCAGTATGTGGAAGCTACAAGCAATACAGTATTTGGATGAAAACATGAAGCTAGTTACACTTAGCACCATACTTTTTTGCAAAAAAACTTTTTTTGTTTCTAATTCACCAAAACTGCTTTAAATCATGCCTTCAGCAGCCCAAATAACAACCAACATAAAAGTAATGTTGTGGGGTGCAGTATGTGGAAGCTACAAGCAATACAGTATTTGGATGAAAACATGAAGCTAGTAACACTTAGCATCATACTTTTTTGCAAAAAAACTTTTTTGTTTCTAATTCACCAAAACTGCTTTAAATCATGCCTTCAGCAGCCCAAATAACAACCAACATAAAAGTAATGTTGTGGGGTGCAGTATGTGGAAGCTACAAGCAATACAGTATTTGGATGAAAACATGAAGCTAGTTACACTTAGCACCATACTTTTTTGCAAAAAAACTTTTTTTGTTTCTAATTCACCAAAACTGCTTTAAATCATGCCTTCAGCAGCCCAAATAACAACCAACATAAAAGTAATGTTGTGGGGTGCATTATGTGGAAGCTACAAGCAATACAGTATTTGGATGAAAACATGAAGCTAGTTACACTTAGCACCATACTTTTTTGCAAAAAAACTTTTTTTGTTTCTAATTCACCAAAACTGCTTTAAATCATGCCTTCAGCAGCCCAAATAACAACCAACATAAAAGTAATGTTGTGGGATGCAGTATGTGGAAGCTACACGCAATACAGTATTTGGATGAAAACATGAAGCTATCTACACCTAGCACCATACTTTTTTGCAAAAAACTTTTTTTGTTTCTAATTCACCAAAACTGCTTTAAATCATGCCTTCAGCAGCCCAAATAACAACCAACATAAAAGTAATGTTGTGGGATGCAGTATGTGGAAGCTACAAGCAATACAGTATTTGGATGAAAACATGAAGCTATCTACACCTAGCACCATACTTTTTTGCAAAAAAACTTTTTTTGTTTCTAATTCACCAAAACTGCTTTAAATCATGCCTTCAGCAGCCCAAATAACAACCAACATAAAAGTAATGTTGTGGGGTGCAGTATGTGGAAGCTACAAGCAATACAGTATTTGGATGAAAACATGAAGCTAGTAACACTTAGCACCATACTTTTTTGCAAAAAAACTTTTTTTGTTTCTAATTCACCAAAACTGCTTTAAATCATGCCTTCAGCAGCCCAAATAACAACCAACATAAAAGTAATGTTGTGGGGTGCAGTATGTGGAAGCTACAAGCAATACAGTATTTGGATGAAAACATGAAGCTAGTAACACTTAGCACCATACTTTTTTGCAAAAAAACTTTTTTTGTTTCTAATTCACCAAAACTGCTTTAAATCATGCCTTCAGCAGCCCAAATAACAACCAACATAAAAGTAATGTTGTGGGATGCAGTATGTGGAAGCTACACACAATACAGTATTTGGATGAAATCATGAAGCTAGTAACACTTAGCACCATACTTTTTTGCAAAAAAACTTTTTTTGTTTCTAATTCACCAAAACTGCTTTAAATCATGCCTTCAGCAGCCCAAATAACAACCAACATAAAAGTAATGTTGTGGGGTGCAGTATGTGGAAGCTACAAGCAATACAGTATTTGGCTGAAAACATGAAGCTAGTTACACTTAGCACCATACTTTTTTGCAAAAAAACTTTTTTTGTTTCTAATTCACCAAAACTGCTTTAAATCATGCCTTCAGCAGCCCAAATAACAACCAACATAAAAGTAATGTTGTGGGGTGCAGTATGTGGAAGCTACAAGCAATACAGTATTTGGATGAAAACATGAAGCTAGTTACACTTAGCACCATACTTTTTTGCAAAAAAACTTTTTTTGTTTCTAATTCACCAAAACTGCTTTAAATCATGCCTTCAGCAGCCCAAATAACAACCAACATAAAAGTAATGTTGTGGGGTGCATTATGTGGAAGCTACAAGCAATACAGTATTTGGATGAAAACATGAAGCTAGTTACACTTAGCACCATACTTTTTTGCAAAAAAACTTTTTTTGTTTCTAATTCACCAAAACTGCTTTAAATCATGCCTTCAGCAGCCCAAATAACAACCAACATAAAAGTAATGTTGTGGGATGCAGTATGTGGAAGCTACACGCAATACAGTATTTGGATGAAAACATGAAGCTATCTACACCTAGCACCATACTTTTTTGCAAAAAACTTTTTTTGTTTCTAATTCACCAAAACTGCTTTAAATCATGCCTTCAGCAGCCCAAATAACAACCAACATAAAAGTAATGTTGTGGGATGCAGTATGTGGAAGCTACAAGCAATACAGTATTTGGATGAAAACATGAAGCTATCTACACCTAGCACCATACTTTTTTGCAAAAAAACTTTTTTTGTTTCTAATTCACCAAAACTGCTTTAAATCATGCCTTCAGCAGCCCAAATAACAACCAACATAAAAGTAATGTTGTGGGGTGCAGTATGTGGAAGCTACAAGCAATACAGTATTTGGATGAAAACATGAAGCTAGTAACACTTAGCACCATACTTTTTTGCAAAAAAACTTTTTTTGTTTCTAATTCACCAAAACTGCTTTAAATCATGCCTTCAGCAGCCCAAATAACAACCAACATAAAAGTAATGTTGTGGGGTGCAGTATGTGGAAGCTACAAGCAATACAGTATTTGGATGAAAACATGAAGCTAGTAACACTTAGCACCATACTTTTTTGCAAAAAAACTTTTTTTGTTTCTAATTCACCAAAACTGCTTTAAATCATGCCTTCAGCAGCCCAAATAACAACCAACATAAAAGTAATGTTGTGGGATGCAGTATGTGGAAGCTACACACAATACAGTATTTGGATGAAAACATGAAGCTATCTACACCTAGCACCATACTTTTTTGCAAAAAAACTTTTTTTGTTTCTAATTCACCAAAACTGCTTTAAATCATGCCTTCAGCAGCCCAAATAACAACCAACATAAAAGTAATGTTGTGGGATGCAGTATGTGGAAGCTACAAGCAATACAGTATTTGGATGAAAACATGAAGCTATCTACACCTAGCACCATACTTTTTTGCAAAAAAACTTTTTTTGTTTCTAATTCACCAAAACTGCTTTAAATCATGCCTTTAGCTGCCCAAATAACAACCAACATTAAAGTAATGTTGTGGGGTGCAGTATGTGGAAGCTACAAGCAATACAGTATTTGGATTAAAACATGAAGCTATCCACTTTTCAAATGATGAAGCTATCTACACCTAGCACCATACTTTTTTGCAAAAAAACTTTTTTTGTTTCTAATTCACCAAAACTGCTTTAAATCATGCCTTCAGCAGCCCAAATAACAACCAACATAAAAGTAATGTTGTGGGGTGCAGTATGTGGAAGCTACAAGCAATACAGTATTTGGATGAAAACATGAAGCTAGTTACACTTAGCACCATACTTTTTTGCAAAAAACCTTTTTTGTTTCTAATTCACCAAAACTGCTTTAAATCATGCCTTCAGCAGCCCAAATAACAACCAACATAAAAGTAATGTTGTGGGGTGCAGTATGTGGAAGCTACAAGCAATACAGTATTTGGATGAAAACATGAAGCAAGTTACACTTAGCACCATACTTTTTTGCAAAAAAACTTTTTTTGTTTCTAATTCACCAAAACTGCTTTAAATCATGCCTTCAGCAGCCCAAATAACAACCAACATAAAAGTAATGTTGTGGGATGCAGTATGTGGAAGCTACACGCAATACAGTATTTGGATGAAAACATGAAGCTATCTACACCTAGCACCATCCTTTTTTGCAAAAAACTTTTTTTGTTTCTAATTCACCAAAACTGCTTTAAATCATGCCTTCAGCAGCCCAAATAACAACCAACATAAAAGTAATGTTGTGGGATGCAGTATGTGGAAGCTACACGCAATACAGTATTTGGATGAAAACATGAAGCTATCTACACCTAGCACCATACTTTTTTGCAAAAAACTTTTTTTGTTTCTAATTCACCAAAACTGCTTTAAATCATGCCTTCAGCAGCCCAAATAACAACCAACATAAAAGTAATGTTGTGGGGTGCAGTATGTGGAAGCTACAAGCAATACAGTATTTGGATGAAAACATGAAGCTAGTTACACTTAGCACCATACTTTTTTGCAAAAAAACTTTTTTTGTTTCTAATTCACCAAAACTGCTTTAAATCATGCCTTCAGCAGCCCAAATAACAACCAACATAAAAGTAATGTTGTGGGATGCAGTATGTGGAAGCTACAAGCAATACAGTATTTGGATGAAATCATGAAGCTAGTAACACTTAGCACCATACTTTTTTGCAAAAAAACTTTTTTTGTTTCTAATTCACCAAAACTGCTTTAAATCATGCCTTCAGCAGCCCAAATAACAACCAACATAAAAGTAATGTTGTGGGGTGCAGTATGTGGAAGCTACAAGCAATACAGTATTTGGATGAAAACATGAAGCTAGTAACACTTAGCATCATACTTTTTTGCAAAAAAACTTTTTTGTTTCTAATTCACCAAAACTGCTTTAAATCATGCCTTCAGCAGCCCAAATAACAACCAACATAAAAGTAATGTTGTGGGGTGCAGTATGTGGAAGCTACAAGCAATACAGTATTTGGATGAAAACATGAAGCTAGTTACACTTAGCACCATACTTTTTTGCAAAAAAACTTTTTTTGTTTCTAATTCACCAAAACTGCTTTAAATCATGCCTTCAGCAGCCCAAATAACAACCAACATAAAAGTAATGTTGTGGGGTGCATTATGTGGAAGCTACAAGCAATACAGTATTTGGATGAAAACATGAAGCTAGTTACACTTAGCACCATACTTTTTTGCAAAAAAACTTTTTTTGTTTCTAATTCACCAAAACTGCTTTAAATCATGCCTTCAGCAGCCCAAATAACAACCAACATAAAAGTAATGTTGTGGGATGCAGTATGTGGAAGCTACACGCAATACAGTATTTGGATGAAAACATGAAGCTATCTACACCTAGCACCATACTTTTTTGCAAAAAACTTTTTTTGTTTCTAATTCACCAAAACTGCTTTAAATCATGCCTTCAGCAGCCCAAATAACAACCAACATAAAAGTAATGTTGTGGGATGCAGTATGTGGAAGCTACAAGCAATACAGTATTTGGATGAAAACATGAAGCTATCTACACCTAGCACCATACTTTTTTGCAAAAAAACTTTTTTTGTTTCTAATTCACCAAAACTGCTTTAAATCATGCCTTCAGCAGCCCAAATAACAACCAACATAAAAGTAATGTTGTGGGGTGCAGTATGTGGAAGCTACAAGCAATACAGTATTTGGATGAAAACATGAAGCTAGTAACACTTAGCACCATACTTTTTTGCAAAAAAACTTTTTTTGTTTCTAATTCACCAAAACTGCTTTAAATCATGCCTTCAGCAGCCCAAATAACAACCAACATAAAAGTAATGTTGTGGGGTGCAGTATGTGGAAGCTACAAGCAATACAGTATTTGGATGAAAACATGAAGCTAGTAACACTTAGCACCATACTTTTTTGCAAAAAAACTTTTTTTGTTTCTAATTCACCAAAACTGCTTTAAATCATGCCTTCAGCAGCCCAAATAACAACCAACATAAAAGTAATGTTGTGGGATGCAGTATGTGGAAGCTACACACAATACAGTATTTGGATGAAAACATGAAGCTATCTACACCTAGCACCATACTTTTTTGCAAAAAACTTTTTTTGTTTCTAATTCACCAAAACTGCTTTATATCATGCCTTCAGCAGCCCAAATAACAACCAACATAAAAGTAATGTTGTGGGATGCAGTATGTGGAAGCTACAAGCAATACAGTATTTGGATGAAAACATGAAGCTATCTACACCTAGCACCATACTTTTTTGCAAAAAAACTTTTTTTGTTTCTAATTCACCAAAACTGCTTTAAATCATGCCTTTAGCTGCCCAAATAACAACCAACATTAAAGTAATGTTGTGGGGTGCAGTATGTGGAAGCTACAAGCAATACAGTATTTGGATTAAAACATGAAGCTATCTACTTTTCAAATGATGAAGCTATCTACACCTAGCACCATACTTTTTTGCAAAAAAACTTTTTTTGTTTCTAATTCACCAAAACTGCTTTAAATCATGCCTTCAGCAGCCCAAATAACAACCAACATAAAAGTAATGTTGTGGGGTGCAGTATGTGGAAGCTACAAGCAATACAGTATTTGGATGAAAACATGAAGCTAGTTACACTTAGCACCATACTTTTTTGCAAAAAACCTTTTTTGTTTGTAATTCACCAAAACTGCTTTAAATCATGCCTTCAGCAGCCCAAATAACAACCAACATAAAAGTAATGTTGTGGGGTGCAGTATGTGGAAGCTACAAGCAATACAGTATTTGGATGAAAACATGAAGCTATCTACACCTAGCACCATACTTTTTTGCAAAAAAACTTTTTTTGTTTCTAATTCACCAAAACTGCTTTAAATCATGCCTTCAGCAGCCCAAATAACAACCAACATAAAAGTAATGTTGTGGGGTGCAGTATGTGGAAGCTACAAGCAATACAGTATTTGGATGAAAACATGAAGCTAGTTACACTTAGCACCATACTTTTTTGCAAAAAAACTTTTTTTTGTTTCTAATTCACCAAAACTGCTTTAAATCATGCCTTCAGCAGCCCAAATAACAACCAACATAAAAGTAATGTTGTGGGATGCAGTATGTGGAAGCTACAAGCAATACAGTATTTGGATGAAAACATGAAGCTATCTACACCTAGCACCATACTTTTTTGCAAAAAAACTTTTTTTGTTTCTAATTCACCAAAACTGCTTTAAATCATGCCTTTAGCTGCCCAAATAACAACCAACATTAAAGTAATATTGTGGGGTGCAGTATGTGGAAGCTACAAGCAATACAGTATTTGGATGAAAACATGAAGCTAGTTACACTTAGCACCATACTTTTTTGCAAAAAAACTTTTTTTGTTTCTAATTCACCAAAACTGCTTTAAATCATGCCTTCAGCAGCCCAAATAACAACCAACATAAAAGTAATGTTGTGGGATGCAGTATGTGGAAGCTACAAGCAATACAGTATTTGGATGAAAACATGAAGCTATCTACACCTAGCACCATACTTTTTTGCAAAAAAACTTTTTTTGTTTCTAATTCACCAAAACTGCTTTAAATCATGCCTTCAGCAGCCCAAATAACAACCAACATAAAAGTAATGTTGTGGGGTGCAGTATGTGGAAGCTACAAGCAATACAGTATTTGGATGAAAACATGAAGCTAGTTACACTTAGCACCATACTTTTTTGCAAAAAACTTTTTTTGTTTCTAATTCACCAAAACTGCTTTAAATCATGCCTTCAGCAGCCCAAATAACAACCAACATAAAAGTAATGTTGTGGGATGCAGTATGTGGAAGCTACAAGCAATACAGTATTTGGATGAAAACATGAAGCTATCTACACCTAGCACCATACTTTTTTGCAAAAAAACTTTTTTTGTTTCTAATTCACCAAAACTGCTTTAAATCATGCCTTCAGCAGCCCAAATAACAACCAACATAAAAGTAATGTTGTGGGGTGCAGTATGTGGAAGCTACAAGCAATACAGTATTTGGATGAAAACATGAAGCTAGTAACACTTAGCACCATACTTTTTTGCAAAAAAACTTTTTTTGTTTCTAATTCACCAAAACTGCTTTAAATCATGCCTTCAGCAGCCCAAATAACAACCAACATAAAAGTAATGTTGTGGGATGCAGTATGTGGAAGCTACACACAATACAGTATTTGGATGAAAACATGAAGCTATCTACACCTAGCACCATACTTTTTTGCAAAAAAACTTTTTTTGTTTCTAATTCACCAAAACTGCTTTAAATCATGCCTTTAGCTGCCCAAATAACAACCAACATTAAAGTAATGTTGTGGGGTGCAGTATGTGGAAGCTACAAGCAATACAGTATTTGGATTAAAACATGAAGCTATCTACTTTTCAAATGATGAAGCTATCTACACCTAGCACCATACTTTTTTGCAAAAAAACTTTTTTTGTTTCTAATTCACCAAAACTGCTTTAAATCATGCCTTCAGCAGCCCAAATAACAACCAACATAAAAGTAATGTTGTGGGGTGCAGTATGTGGAAGCTACAAGCAATACAGTATTTGGATGAAAACATGAAGCTAGTTACACTTAGCACCATACTTTTTTGCAAAAAAACTTTTTTTGTTTCTAATTCACCAAAACTGCTTTAAATCATGCCTTCAGCAGCCCAAATAACAACCAACATAAAAGTAATGTTGTGGGATGCAGTATGTGGAAGCTACACGCAATACAGTATTTGGATGAAAACATGAAGCTATCTACACCTAGCACCATACTTTTTTGCAAAAAAACTTTTTTTGTTTCTAATTCACCAAAACTGCTTTAAATCATGCCTTTAGCTGCCCAAATAACAACCAACATTAAAGTAATGTTGTGGGGTGCAGTATGTGGAAGCTACAAGCAATACAGTATTTGGATTAAAACATGAAGCTATCCACTTTTCAAATGATGAAGCTATCTACACCTAGCACCATACTTTTTTGCAAAAAAACTTTTTTTGTTTCTAATTCACCAAAACTGCTTTAAATCATGCCTTCAGCAGCCCAAATAACAACCAACATAAAAGTAATGTTGTGGGGTGCAGTATGTGGAAGCTACAAGCAATACAGTATTTGGATGAAAACATGAAGCTAGTTACACTTAGCACCATACTTTTTTGCAAAAAAACTTTTTTTGTTTCTAATTCACCAAAACTGCTTTAAATCATGCCTTCAGCAGCCCAAATAACAACCAACATAAAAGTAATGTTGTGGGATGCAGTATGTGGAAGCTACAAGCAATACAGTATTTGGATGAAAACATGAAGCTATCTACACCTAGCACCATACTTTTTTGCAAAAAAACTTTTTTTGTTTCTAATTCACCAAAACTGCTTTAAATCATGCCTTTAGCTGCCCAAATAACAACCAACATTAAAGTAATGTTGTGGGGTGCAGTATGTGGAAGCTACAAGCAATACAGTATTTGGATGAAAACATGAAGCTAGTTACACTTAGCACCATACCTTTTTGCAAAAAAACTTTTTTTGTTTCTAATTCACCAAAACTGCTTTAAATCATGCCTTCAGCAGCCCAAATAACAACCAACATAAAGGTAATGTTGTGGGGTGCAGTATGTGGAAGCTACAAGCAATACAGTATTTGGATGAAAACATGAAGCTAGTTACACTTAGCACCATACTTTTTTGCAAAAAAACTTTTTTTGTTTCTAATTCACCAAAACTGCTTTAAATCATGCCTTCAGAAGCCCAAATAACAACCAACATAAAAGTAATGTTGTGGGATGCAGTATGTGGAAGCTACAAGCAATACAGTATTTGGATGAAAACATGAAGCTATCTACACCTAGCACCATACTTTTTTGCAAAAAAACTTTTTTTGTTTCTAATTCACCAAAACTGCTTTAAATCATGCCTTTAGCTGCCCAAATAACAACCAACATTAAAGTAATGTTGTGGGGTGCAGTATGTGGAAGCTACAAGCAATACAGTATTTGGATTAAAACATGAAGCTATCTACTTTTCAAATGATGAAGCTATCTACACCTAGCACCATACTTTTTTGCAAAAAAACTTTTTTTGTTTCTAATTCACCAAAACTGCTTTAAATCATGCCTTCAGCAGCCCAAATAACAACCAACATAAAAGTAATGTTGTGGGGTGCAGTATGTGGAAGCTACAAGCAATACAGTATTTGGATGAAAACATGAAGCTAGTTACACTTAGCACCATACTTTTTTGCAAAAAACCTTTTTTGTTTCTAATTCACCAAAACTGCTTTAAATCATGCCTTCAGCAGCCCAAATAACAACCAACATAAAAGTAATGTTGTGGGATGCAGTATGTGGAAGCTACAAGCAATACAGTATTTGGATGAAAACATGAAGCTATCTACACCTAGCACCATACTTTTTTGCAAAAAAACTTTTTTTGTTTCTAATTCACCAAAACTGCTTTAAATCATGCCTTTAGCTGCCCAAATAACAACCAACATTAAAGTAATGTTGTGGGGTGCAGTATGTGGAAGCTACAAGCAATACAGTATTTGGATGAAAACATGAAGCTAGTTACACTTAGCACCATACCTTTTTGCAAAAAAACTTTTTTTGTTTCTAATTCACCAAAACTGCTTTAAATCATGCCTTCAGCAGCCCAAATAACAACCAACATAAAGGTAATGTTGTGGGGTGCAGTATGTGGAAGCTACAAGCAATACAGTATTTGGATGAAAACATGAAGCTAGTTACACTTAGCACCATACTTTTTTGCAAAAAAACTTTTTTTGTTTCTAATTCACCAAAACTGCTTTAAATCATGCCTTCAGAAGCCCAAATAACAACCAACATAAAAGTAATGTTGTGGGATGCAGTATGTGGAAGCTACAAGCAATACAGTATTTGGATGAAAACATGAAGCTATCTACACCTAGCACCATACTTTTTTGCAAAAAAACTTTTTTTGTTTCTAATTCACCAAAACTGCTTTAAATCATGCCTTTAGCTGCCCAAATAACAACCAACATTAAAGTAATGTTGTGGGGTGCAGTATGTGGAAGCTACAAGCAATACAGTATTTGGATTAAAACATGAAGCTATCTACTTTTCAAATGATGAAGCTATCTACACCTAGCACCATACTTTTTTGCAAAAAAACTTTTTTTGTTTCTAATTCACCAAAACTGCTTTAAATCATGCCTTCAGCAGCCCAAATAACAACCAACATAAAAGTAATGTTGTGGGGTGCAGTATGTGGAAGCTACAAGCAATACAGTATTTGGATGAAAACATGAAGCTAGTTACACTTAGCACCATACTTTTTTGCAAAAAACCTTTTTTGTTTCTAATTCACCAAAACTGCTTTAAATCATGCCTTCAGCAGCCCAAATAACAACCAACATAAAAGTAATGTTGTGGGGTGCAGTATGTGGAAGCTACAAGCAATACAGTATTTGGATGAAAACATGAAGCAAGTTACACTTAGCACCATACTTTTTCGCAAAAAAACTTTTTTTGTTTCTAATTCACCAAAACTGCTTTAAATCATGCCTTCAGCAGCCCAAATAACAACCAACATAAAAGTAATGTTGTGGGATGCAGTATGTGGAAGCTACACGCAATACAGTATTTGGATGAAAACATGAAGCTATCTACACCTAGCACCATCCTTTTTTGCAAAAAACTTTTTTTGTTTCTAATTCACCAAAACTGCTTTAAATCATGCCTTCAGCAGCCCAAATAACAACCAACATAAAAGTAATGTTGTGGGATGCAGTATGTGGAAGCTACAAGCAATACAGTATTTGGATGAAAACATGAAGCTATCTACACCTAGCACCATACTTTCTTGCAAAAAAACTTTTTTTGTTTCTTATTCACCAAAACTGCTTTAAATCATGCCTTCAGCAGCCCAAATAACAACCAACATAAAAGTAATGTTGTGGGGTGCAGTATGTGGAAGCTACAAGCAATACAGTATTTGGATGAAAACATGAAGCTAGTAACACTTAGCACCATACTTTTTTGCAAAAAAACTTTTTTTGTTTCTAATTCACCAAAACTGCTTTAAATCATGCCTTCAGCAGCCCAAATAACAACCAACATAAAAGTAATGTTGTGGGATGCAGTATGTGGAAGCTACACACAATACAGTATTTGGATGAAAACATGAAGCTATCTACACCTAGCACCATACTTTTTTGCAAAAAAACTTTTTTTGTTTCTAATTCACCAAAACTGCTTTAAATCATGCCTTTAGCTGCCCAAATAACAACCAACATTAAAGTAATGTTGTGGGGTGCAGTATGTGGAAGCTACAAGCAATACAGTATTTGGATTAAAACATGAAGCTATCTACTTTTCAAATGATGAAGCTATCTACACCTAGCACCATACTTTTTTGCAAAAAAACTTTTTTTGTTTCTAATTCACCAAAACTGCTTTAAATCATGCCAACAGCAGCCCAAATAACAACCAACATAAAAGTAATGTTGTGGGGTGCAGTATGTGGAAGCTACAAGCAATACAGTATTTGGATGAAAACATGAAGCTAGTTACACTTAGCACCATACTTTTTTGCAAAAAAACTTTTTTTGTTTCTAATTCACCAAAACTGCTTTAAATCATGCCTTCAGCAGCCCAAATAACAACCAACATAAAAGTAATGTTGTGGGGTGCAGTATGTGGAAGCTACAAGCAATACAGTATTTGGATGAAAACATGAAGCTAGTTACACTTAGCACCATACTTTTTTGCAAAAAACTTTTTTTGTTTCTAATTCACCAAAACTGCTTTAAATCATGCCTTCAGCAGCCCAAATAACAACCAACATAAAAGTAATGTTGTGGGATGCAGTATGTGGAAGCTACAAGCAATACAGTATTTGGATGAAAACATGAAGCTATCTACACCTAGCACCATACTTTTTTGCAAAAAAACTTTTTTTGTTTCTAATTCACCAAAACTGCTTTAAATCATGCCTTCAGCAGCCCAAATAACAACCAACATAAAAGTAATGTTGTGGGGTGCAGTATGTGGAAGCTACAAGCAATACAGTATTTGGATGAAAACATGAAGCTAGTAACACTTAGCACCATACTTTTTTGCAAAAAAACTTTTTTTGTTTCTAATTCACCAAAACTGCTTTAAATCATGCCTTCAGCAGCCCAAATAACAACCAACATAAAAGTAATGTTGTGGGATGCAGTATGTGGAAGCTACACACAATACAGTATTTGGATGAAAACATGAAGCTATCTACACCTAGCACCATACTTTTTTGCAAAAAAACTTTTTTTGTTTCTAATTCACCAAAACTGCTTTAAATCATGCCTTTAGCTGCCCAAATAACAACCAACATTAAAGTAATGTTGTGGGGTGCAGTATGTGGAAGCTACAAGCAATACAGTATTTGGATTAAAACATGAAGCTATCTACTTTTCAAATGATGAAGCTATCTACACCTAGCACCATACTTTTTTGCAAAAAAACTTTTTTTGTTTCTAATTCACCAAAACTGCTTTAAATCATGCCTTCAGCAGCCCAAATAACAACCAACATAAAAGTAATGTTGTGGGGTGCAGTATGTGGAAGCTACAAGCAATACAGTATTTGGATGAAAACATGAAGCTAGTTACAATTAGCACCATACTTTTTTGCAAAAAAACTTTTTTTGTTTCTAATTCACCAAAACTGCTTTAAATCATGCCTTCAGCAGCCCAAATAACAACCAACATAAAAGTAATGTTGTGGGATGCAGTATGTGGAAGCTACACGCAATACAGTATTTGGATGAAAACATGAAGCTATCTACACCTAGCACCATACTTTTTTGCAAAAAAACTTTTTTTGTTTCTAATTCACCAAAACTGCTTTAAATCATGCCTTTAGCTGCCCAAATAACAACCAACATTAAAGTAATGTTGTGGGGTGCAGTATGTGGAAGCTACAAGCAATACAGTATTTGGATTAAAACATGAAGCTATCCACTTTTCAAATGATGAAGCTATCTACACCTAGCACCATACTTTTTTGCAAAAAAACTTTTTTTGTTTCTAATTCACCAAAACTGCTTTAAATCATGCCTTCAGCAGCCCAAATAACAACCAACATAAAAGTAATGTTGTGGGGTGCAGTATGTGGAAGCTACAAGCAATACAGTATTTGGATGAAAACATGAAGCTAGTTACACTTAGCACCATACTTTTTTGCAAAAAAACTTTTTTTGTTTCTAATTCACCAAAACTGCTTTAAATCATGCCTTCAGCAGCCCAAATAACAACCAACATAAAAGTAATGTTGTGGGATGCAGTATGTGGAAGCTACAAGCAATACAGTATTTGGATGAAAACATGAAGCTATCTACACCTAGCACCATACTTTTTTGCAAAAAAACTTTTTTTGTTTCTAATTCATCAAAACTGCTTTAAATCATGCCTTTAGCTGCCCAAATAACAACCAACATTAAAGTAATGTTGTGGGGTGCAGTATGTGGAAGCTACAAGCAATACAGTATTTGGATGAAAACATGAAGCTAGTTACACTTAGCACCATACCTTTTTGCAAAAAAACTTTTTTTGTTTCTAATTCACCAAAACTGCTTTAAATCATGCCTTCAGCAGCCCAAATAACAACCAACATAAAGGTAATGTTGTGGGGTGCAGTATGTGGAAGCTACAAGCAATACAGTATTTGGATGAAAACATGAAGCTAGTTACACTTAGCACCATACTTTTTTGCAAAAAAACTTTTTTTGTTTCTAATTCACCAAAACTGCTTTAAATCATGCCTTCAGAAGCCCAAATAACAACCAACATAAAAGTAATGTTGTGGGATGCAGTATGTGGAAGCTACAAGCAATACAGTATTTGGATGAAAACATGAAGCTATCTACACCTAGCACCATACTTTTTTGCAAAAAAACTTTTTTTGTTTCTAATTCACCAAAACTGCTTTAAATCATGCCTTCAGCAGCCCAAATAACAACCAACATAAAAGTAATGTTGTGGGATGCAGTATGTGGAAGCTACACGCAATACAGTATTTGGATGAAAACATGAAGCTATCTACACCTAGCACCATCCTTTTTTGCAAAAAACTTTTTTTGTTTCTAATTCACCAAAACTGCTTTAAATCATGCCTTCAGCAGCCCAAATAACAACCAACATAAAAGTAATGTTGTGGGATGCAGTATGTGGAAGCTACAAGCAATACAGTATTTGGATGAAAACATGAAGCTATCTACACCTAGCACCATACTTTCTTGCAAAAAAACTTTTTTTGTTTCTAATTCACCAAAACTGCTTTAAATCATGCCTTCAGCAGCCCAAATAACAACCAACATAAAAGTAATGTTGTGGGGTGCAGTATGTGGAAGCTACAAGCAATACAGTATTTGGATGAAAACATGAAGCTAGTAACACTTAGCACCATACTTTTTTGCAAAAAAACTTTTTTTGTTTCTAATTCACCAAAACTGCTTTAAATCATGCCTTCAGCAGCCCAAATAACAACCAACATAAAAGTAATGTTGTGGGGTGCAGTATGTGGAAGCTACAAGCAATACAGTATTTGGATGAAAACATGAAGCAAGTTACACTTAGCACCATACTTTTTCGCAAAAAAACTTTTTTTGTTTCTAATTCACCAAAACTGCTTTAAATCATGCCTTCAGCAGCCCAAATAACAACCAACATAAAAGTAATGTTGTGGGATGCAGTATGTGGAAGCTACACGCAATACAGTATTTGGATGAAAACATGAAGCTATCTACACCTAGCACCATCCTTTTTTGCAAAAAACTTTTTTTGTTTCTAATTCACCAAAACTGCTTTAAATCATGCCTTCAGCAGCCCAAATAACAACCAACATAAAAGTAATGTTGTGGGATGCAGTATGTGGAAGCTACAAGCAATACAGTATTTGGATGAAAACATGAAGCTATCTACACCTAGCACCATACTTTCTTGCAAAAAAACTTTTTTTGTTTCTTATTCACCAAAACTGCTTTAAATCATGCCTTCAGCAGCCCAAATAACAACCAACATAAAAGTAATGTTGTGGGGTGCAGTATGTGGAAGCTACAAGCAATACAGTATTTGGATGAAAACATGAAGCTAGTAACACTTAGCACCATACTTTTTTGCAAAAAAACTTTTTTTGTTTCTAATTCACCAAAACTGCTTTAAATCATGCCTTCAGCAGCCCAAATAACAACCAACATAAAAGTAATGTTGTGGGATGCAGTATGTGGAAGCTACACACAATACAGTATTTGGATGAAAACATGAAGCTATCTACACCTAGCACCATACTTTTTTGCAAAAAAACTTTTTTTGTTTCTAATTCACCAAAACTGCTTTAAATCATGCCTTTAGCTGCCCAAATAACAACCAACATTAAAGTAATGTTGTGGGGTGCAGTATGTGGAAGCTACAAGCAATACAGTATTTGGATTAAAACATGAAGCTATCTACTTTTCAAATGATGAAGCTATCTACACCTAGCACCATACTTTTTTGCAAAAAAACTTTTTTTGTTTCTAATTCACCAAAACTGCTTTAAATCATGCCAACAGCAGCCCAAATAACAACCAACATAAAAGTAATGTTGTGGGGTGCAGTATGTGGAAGCTACAAGCAATACAGTATTTGGATGAAAACATGAAGCTAGTTACACTTAGCACCATACTTTTTTGCAAAAAAACTTTTTTTGTTTCTAATTCACCAAAACTGCTTTAAATCATGCCTTCAGCAGCCCAAATAACAACCAACATAAAAGTAATGTTGTGGGGTGCAGTATGTGGAAGCTACAAGCAATACAGTATTTGGATGAAAACATGAAGCTAGTTACACTTAGCACCATACTTTTTTGCAAAAAACTTTTTTTGTTTCTAATTCACCAAAACTGCTTTAAATCATGCCTTCAGCAGCCCAAATAACAACCAACATAAAAGTAATGTTGTGGGATGCAGTATGTGGAAGCTACAAGCAATACAGTATTTGGATGAAAACATGAAGCTATCTACACCTAGCACCATACTTTTTTGCAAAAAAACTTTTTTTGTTTCTAATTCACCAAAACTGCTTTAAATCATGCCTTCAGCAGCCCAAATAACAACCAACATAAAAGTAATGTTGTGGGGTGCAGTATGTGGAAGCTACAAGCAATACAGTATTTGGATGAAAACATGAAGCTAGTAACACTTAGCACCATACTTTTTTGCAAAAAAACTTTTTTTGTTTCTAATTCACCAAAACTGCTTTAAATCATGCCTTCAGCAGCCCAAATAACAACCAACATAAAAGTAATGTTGTGGGATGCAGTATGTGGAAGCTACACACAATACAGTATTTGGATGAAAACATGAAGCTATCTACACCTAGCACCATACTTTTTTGCAAAAAAACTTTTTTTGTTTCTAATTCACCAAAACTGCTTTAAATCATGCCTTTAGCTGCCCAAATAACAACCAACATTAAAGTAATGTTGTGGGGTGCAGTATGTGGAAGCTACAAGCAATACAGTATTTGGATTAAAACATGAAGCTATCTACTTTTCAAATGATGAAGCTATCTACACCTAGCACCATACTTTTTTGCAAAAAAACTTTTTTTGTTTCTAATTCACCAAAACTGCTTTAAATCATGCCTTCAGCAGCCCAAATAACAACCAACATAAAAGTAATGTTGTGGGGTGCAGTATGTGGAAGCTACAAGCAATACAGTATTTGGATGAAAACATGAAGCTAGTTACAATTAGCACCATACTTTTTTGCAAAAAAACTTTTTTTGTTTCTAATTCACCAAAACTGCTTTAAATCATGCCTTCAGCAGCCCAAATAACAACCAACATAAAAGTAATGTTGTGGGATGCAGTATGTGGAAGCTACACGCAATACAGTATTTGGATGAAAACATGAAGCTATCTACACCTAGCACCATACTTTTTTGCAAAAAAACTTTTTTTGTTTCTAATTCACCAAAACTGCTTTAAATCATGCCTTTAGCTGCCCAAATAACAACCAACATTAAAGTAATGTTGTGGGGTGCAGTATGTGGAAGCTACAAGCAATACAGTATTTGGATTAAAACATGAAGCTATCCACTTTTCAAATGATGAAGCTATCTACACCTAGCACCATACTTTTTTGCAAAAAAACTTTTTTTGTTTCTAATTCACCAAAACTGCTTTAAATCATGCCTTCAGCAGCCCAAATAACAACCAACATAAAAGTAATGTTGTGGGGTGCAGTATGTGGAAGCTACAAGCAATACAGTATTTGGATGAAAACATGAAGCTAGTTACACTTAGCACCATACTTTTTTGCAAAAAAACTTTTTTTGTTTCTAATTCACCAAAACTGCTTTAAATCATGCCTTCAGCAGCCCAAATAACAACCAACATAAAAGTAATGTTGTGGGATGCAGTATGTGGAAGCTACAAGCAATACAGTATTTGGATGAAAACATGAAGCTATCTACACCTAGCACCATACTTTTTTGCAAAAAAACTTTTTTTGTTTCTAATTCATCAAAACTGCTTTAAATCATGCCTTTAGCTGCCCAAATAACAACCAACATTAAAGTAATGTTGTGGGGTGCAGTATGTGGAAGCTACAAGCAATACAGTATTTGGATGAAAACATGAAGCTAGTTACACTTAGCACCATACCTTTTTGCAAAAAAACTTTTTTTGTTTCTAATTCACCAAAACTGCTTTAAATCATGCCTTCAGCAGCCCAAATAACAACCAACATAAAGGTAATGTTGTGGGGTGCAGTATGTGGAAGCTACAAGCAATACAGTATTTGGATGAAAACATGAAGCTAGTTACACTTAGCACCATACTTTTTTGCAAAAAAACTTTTTTTGTTTCTAATTCACCAAAACTGCTTTAAATCATGCCTTCAGAAGCCCAAATAACAACCAACATAAAAGTAATGTTGTGGGATGCAGTATGTGGAAGCTACAAGCAATACAGTATTTGGATGAAAACATGAAGCTATCTACACCTAGCACCATACTTTTTTGCAAAAAAACTTTTTTTGTTTCTAATTCACCAAAACTGCTTTAAATCATGCCTTCAGCAGCCCAAATAACAACCAACATAAAAGTAATGTTGTGGGATGCAGTATGTGGAAGCTACACGCAATACAGTATTTGGATGAAAACATGAAGCTATCTACACCTAGCACCATCCTTTTTTGCAAAAAACTTTTTTTGTTTCTAATTCACCAAAACTGCTTTAAATCATGCCTTCAGCAGCCCAAATAACAACCAACATAAAAGTAATGTTGTGGGATGCAGTATGTGGAAGCTACAAGCAATACAGTATTTGGATGAAAACATGAAGCTATCTACACCTAGCACCATACTTTCTTGCAAAAAAACTTTTTTTGTTTCTAATTCACCAAAACTGCTTTAAATCATGCCTTCAGCAGCCCAAATAACAACCAACATAAAAGTAATGTTGTGGGGTGCAGTATGTGGAAGCTACAAGCAATACAGTATTTGGATGAAAACATGAAGCTAGTAACACTTAGCACCATACTTTTTTGCAAAAAAACTTTTTTTGTTTCTAATTCACCAAAACTGCTTTAAATCATGCCTTCAGCAGCCCAAATAACAACCAACATAAAAGTAATGTTGTGGGATGCAGTATGTGGAAGCTACACGCAATACAGTATTTGGATGAAAACATGAAGCTATCTACACCTAGCACCATCCTTTTTTGCAAAAAACTTTTTTTGTTTCTAATTCACCAAAACTGCTTTAAATCATGCCTTCAGCAGCCCAAATAACAACCAACATAAAAGTAATGTTGTGGGATGCAGTATGTGGAAGCTACAAGCAATACAGTATTTGGATGAAAACATGAAGCTATCTACACCTAGCACCATACTTTCTTGCAAAAAAACTTTTTTTGTTTCTAATTCACCAAAACTGCTTTAAATCATGCCTTCAGCAGCCCAAATAACAACCAACATAAAAGTAATGTTGTGGGGTGCAGTATGTGGAAGCTACAAGCAATACAGTATTTGGATGAAAACATGAAGCTAGTAACACTTAGCACCATACTTTTTTGCAAAAAAACATTTTTTGTTTCTAATTCACCAAAACTGCTTTAAATCATGCCTTCAGCAGCCCAAATAACAACCAACATAAAAGTAATGTTGTGGGATGCAGTATGTGGAAGCTACACACAATACAGTATTTGGATGAAAACATGAAGCTATCTACACCTAGCACCATACTTTTTTGCAAAAAAACTTTTTTTGTTTCTAATTCACCAAAACTGCTTTAAATCATGCCTTTAGCTGCCCAAATAACAACCAACATTAAAGTAATGTTGTGGGGTGCAGTATGTGGAAGCTACAAGCAATACAGTATTTGGATTAAAACATGAAGCTATCTACTTTTCAAATGATGAAGCTATCTACACCTAGCACCATACTTTTTTGCAAAAAAACTTTTTTTGTTTCTAATTCACCAAAACTGCTTTAAATCATGCCTTCAGCAGCCCAAATAACAACCAACATAAAAGTAATGTTGTGGGGTGCAGTATGTGGAAGCTACAAGCAATACAGTATTTGGATGAAAACATGAAGCTAGTTACACTTAGCACCATACTTTTTTGCAAAAAAACTTTTTTTGTTTCTAATTCACCAAAACTGCTTTAAATCATGCCTTCAGCAGCCCAAATAACAACCAACATAAAAGTAATGTTGTGGGGTGCAGTATGTGGAAGCTACAAGCAATACAGTATTTGGATGAAAACATGAAGCAAGTTACACCTAGCACCATACTTTTTTGCAAAAAAACTTTTTTTGTTTCTAATTCACCAAAACTGCTTTAAATCATGCCTTCAGCAGCCCAAATAACAACCAACATAAAAGTAATGTTGTGGGATGCAGTATGTGGAAGCTACACACAATACAGTATTTGGATGAAAACATGAAGCTATCTACACCTAGCACCATACTTTTTTGCAAAAAAACTTTTTTTGTTTCTAATTCACCAAAACTGCTTTAAATCATGCCTTCAGCAGCCCAAATAACAACCAACATAAAAGTAATGTTGTGGGGTGCAGTATGTGGAAGCTACAAGCAATACAGTATTTGGATGAAAACATGAAGCAAGTTACACCTAGCACCATACTTTTTTGCAAAAAAAATTTTTTTGTTTCTAATTCACCAAAACTGCTTTAAATCATGCCTTCAGCAGCCCAAATAACAACCAACATAAAAGTAATGTTGTGGGGTGCAGTATGTGGAAGCTACAAGCAATACAGTATTTGGATGAAAACATGAAGCTAGTTACACTTAGCACCATACTTTTTTGCAAAAAAACTTTTTTTGTTTCTAATTCACCAAAACTGCTTTAAATCATGCCTTCAGCAGCCCAAATAACAACCAACATAAAAGTAATGTTGTGGGGTGCAGTATGTGGAAGCTACAAGCAATACAGTATTTGGATGAAAACATGAAGCTAGTTACACTTAGCACCATACTTTTTTGCAAAAAAACTTTTTTTGTTTCTAATTCACCAAAACTGCTTTAAATCATGCCTTCAGCAGCCCAAATAACAACCAACATAAAAGTAATGTTGTGGGATGCAGTATGTGGAAGCTACACGCAATACAGTATTTGGATGAAAACATGAAGCTATCTACACCTAGCACCATACTTTTTTGCAAAAAAACTTTTTTTGTTTCTAATTCACCAAAACTGCTTTAAATCATGCCTTTAGCTGCCCAAATAACAACCAACATTAAAGTAATGTTGTGGGGTGCAGTATGTGGAAGCTACAAGCAATACAGTATTTGGATTAAAACATGAAGCTATCCACTTTTCAAATGATGAAGCTATCTACACCTAGCACCATACTTTTTTGCAAAAAAACTTTTTTTGTTTCTAATTCACCAAAACTGCTTTAAATCATGCCTTCAGCAGCCCAAATAACAACCAACATAAAAGTAATGTTGTGGGGTGCAGTATGTGGAAGCTACAAGCAATACAGTATTTGGATGAAAACATGAAGCTAGTTACACTTAGCACCATACTTTTTTGCAAAAAAACTTTTTTTGTTTCTAATTCACCAAAACTGCTTTAAATCATGCCTTCAGCAGCCCAAATAACAACCAACATAAAAGTAATGTTGTGGGGTGCATTATGTGGAAGCTACAAGCAATACAGTATTTGGATGAAAACATGAAGCTATCTACACCTAGCACCATCCTTTTTTGCAAAAAACTTTTTTTGTTTCTAATTCACCAAAACTGCTTTAAATCATGCCTTCAGCAGCCCAAATAACAACCAACATAAAAGTAATGTTGTGGGATGCAGTATGTGGAAGCTACAAGCAATACAGTATTTGGATGAAAACATGAAGCTAGTAACACTTAGCACCATACTTTTTTGCAAAAAAACTTTTTTTGTTTCTAATTCACCAAAACTGCTTTAAATCATGCCTTCAGCAGCCCAAATAACAACCAACATAAAAGTAATGTTGTGGGATGCAGTATGTGAAAGCTACAAGCAATACAGTATTTGGATGAAAACATGAAGCTATCTACACCTAGCACCATACTTTTTTGCAAAAAAACTTTTTTTGTTTCTAATTCACCAAAACTGCTTTAAATCATGCCTTTAGCTGCCCAAATAACAACCAACATTAAAGTAATGTTGTGGGGTGCAGTATGTGGAAGCTACAAGCAATACAGTATTTGGATTAAAACATGAAGCTATCTACTTTTCAAATGATGAAGCTATCTACACCTAGCACCATACTTTTTTGCAAAAAAACTTTTTTTGTTTCTAATTCACCAAAACTGCTTTAAATCATGCCTTCAGCAGCCCAAATAACAACCAACATAAAAGTAATGTTGTGGGGTGCAGTAAGTGGAAGCTACAAGCAATACAGTATTTGGATGAAAACATGAAGCTAGTTACACTTAGCACCATACTTTTTTGCAAAAAAACTTTTTTTGTTTCTAATTCACCAAAACTGCTTTAAATCATGCCTTCAGCAGCCCAAATAACAACCAACATAAAAGTAATGTTGTGGGGTGCAGTATGTGGAAGCTACAAGCAATACAGTATTTGGATGAAAACATGAAGCAAGTTACACCTAGCACCATACTTTTTTGCAAAAAAACTTTTTTTGTTTCTAATTCACCAAAACTGCTTTAAATCATGCCTTCAGCAGCCCAAATAACAACCAACATAAAAGTAATGTTGTGGGATGCAGTATGTGGAAGCTACACACAATACAGTATTTGGATGAAAACATGAAGCTATCTACACCTAGCACCATACTTTTTTGCAACAAAACTTTTTTTGTTTCTAATTCACCAAAACTGCTTTAAATCATGCCTTTAGCTGCCCAAATAACAACCAACATTAAAGTAATGTTGTGGGGTGCAGTATGTGGAAGCTACAAGCAATACAGTATTTGGATTAAAACATGAAGCTATCTACTTTTCAAATGATGAAGCTATCTACACCTAGCACCATACTTTTTTGCAAAAAAACTTTTTTTGTTTCTAATTCACCAAAACTGCTTTAAATCATGCCTTCAGCAGCCCAAATAACAACCAACATAAAAGTAATGATGTGGGATGCAGTATGTGGAAGCTACAAGCAATACAGTATTTGGATGAAAACATGAAGCTATCTACACCTAGCACCATACTTTTTTGCAAAAAAACTTTTTTTGTTTCTAATTCACCAAAACTGCTTTAAATCATGCCTTTAGCTGCCCAAATAACAACCAACATTAAAGTAATGTTGTGGGGTGCAGTATGTGGAAGCTACAAGCAATACAGTATTTGGATGAAAACATGAAGCTAGTTACACTTAGCACCATACTTTTTTGCAAAAAAACTTTTTTTGTTTCTAATTCACCAAAACTGCTTTAAATCATGCCTTCAGAAGCCCAAATAACAACCAACATAAAAGTAATGTTGTGGGATGCAGTATGTGGAAGCTACAAGCAATACAGTATTTGGATGAAAACATGAAGCTATCTACACCTAGCACCATACTTTTTTGCAAAAAAACTTTTTTTGTTTCTAATTCACCAAAACTGCTTTAAATCATGCCTTTAGCTGCCCAAATAACAACCAACATTAAAGTAATGTTGTGGGGTGCAGTATGTGGAAGCTACAAGCAATACAGTATTTGGATTAAAACATGAAGCTATCTACTTTTCAAATGATGAAGCTATCTACACCTAGCACCATACTTTTTTGCAAAAAAACTTTTTTTGTTTCTAATTCACCAAAACTGCTTTAAATCATGCCTTCAGCAGCCCAAATAACAACCAACATAAAAGTAATGTTGTGGGGTGCAGTATGTGGAAGCTACAAGCAATACAGTATTTGGATGAAAACATGAAGCTAGTTACACTTAGCACCATACTTTTTTGCAAAAAACCTTTTTTGTTTGTAATTCACCAAAACTGCTTTAAATCATGCCTTCAGCAGCCCAAATAACAACCAACATAAAAGTAATGTTGTGGGGTGCAGTATGTGGAAGCTACAAGCAATACAGTATTTGGATGAAAACATGAAGCTATCTACACCTAGCACCATACTTTTTTGCAAAAAAACTTTTTTTGTTTCTAATTCACCAAAACTGCTTTAAATCATGCCTTCAGCAGCCCAAATAACAACCAACATAAAAGTAATGTTGTGGGATGCAGTATGTGGAAGCTACACGCAATACAGTATTTGGATGAAAACATGAAGCTATCTACACCTAGCACCATACTTTTTTGCAAAAAAACTTTTTTTGTTTCTAATTCACCAAAACTGCTTTAAATCATGCCTTTAGCTGCCCAAATAACAACCAACATTAAAGTAATGTTGTGGGGTGCAGTATGTGGAAGCTACAAGCAATACAGTATTTGGATTAAAACATGAAGCTATCTACTTTTCAAATGATGAAGCTATCTACACCTAGCACCATACTTTTTTGCAAAAAAACTTTTTTTGTTTCTAATTCACCAAAACTGCTTTAAATCATGCCTTCAGCAGCCCAAATAACAACCAACATAAAAGTAATGTTGTGGGGTGCAGTATGTGGAAGCTACAAGCAATACAGTATTTGGATGAAAACATGAAGCTAGTTACACTTAGCACCATACTTTTTTGCAAAAAAACTTTTTTTTGTTTCTAATTCACCAAAACTGCTTTAAATCATGCCTTCAGCAGCCCAAATAACAACCAACATAAAAGTAATGTTGTGGGATGCAGTATGTGGAAGCTACAAACAATACAGTATTTGGATGAAAACATGAAGCTATCTACACCTAGCACCATACTTTTTTGCAAAAAAACTTTTTTTGTTTCTAATTCACCAAAACTGCTTTAAATCATGCCTTCAGCAGCCCAAATAACAACCAACATAAAAGTAATGTTGTGGGGTGCAGTATGTGGAAGCTACAAGCAATACAGTATTTGGATGAAAACATGAAGCTAGTTACACTTAGCACCATACTTTTTTGTAAAAAACTTTTTTTGTTTCTAATTCACCAAAACTGCTTTAAATCATGCCTTCAGCAGCCCAAATAACAACCAACATAAAAGTAATGTTGTGGGATGCAGTATGTGGAAGCTACAAGCAATACAGTATTTGGATGAAAACATGAAGCTATCTACACCTAGCACCATACTTTTTTGCAAAAAAACTTTTTTTGTTTCTAATTCACCAAAACTGCTTTAAATCATGCCTTCAGCAGCCCAAATAACAACCAACATAAAAGTAATGTTGTGGGGTGCAGTATGTGGAAGCTACAAGCAATACAGTATTTGGATGAAAACATGAAGCTAGTAACACTTAGCACCATACTTTTTTGCAAAAAAACTTTTTTTGTTTCTAATTCACCAAAACTGCTTTAAATCATGCCTTCAGCAGCCCAAATAACAACCAACATAAAAGTAATGTTGTGGGATGCAGTATGTGGAAGCTACACACAATACAGTATTTGGATGAAAACATGAAGCTATCTACACCTAGCACCATACTTTTTTGCAAAAAAACTTTTTTTGTTTCTAATTCACCAAAACTGCTTTAAATCATGCCTTTAGCTGCCCAAATAACAACCAACATTAAAGTAATGTTGTGGGGTGCAGTATGTGGAAGCTACAAGCAATACAGTATTTGGATTAAAACATGAAGCTATCTACTTTTCAAATGATGAAGCTATCTACACCTAGCACCATACTTTTTTGCAAAAAAACTTTTTTTGTTTCTAATTCACCAAAACTGCTTTAAATCATGCCTTCAGCAGCCCAAATAACAACCAACATAAAAGTAATGTTGTGGGGTGCAGTATGTGGAAGCTACAAGCAATACAGTATTTGGATGAAAACATGAAGCTAGTTACACTTAGCACCATACTTTTTTGCAAAAAAACTTTTTTTGTTTCTAATTCACCAAAACTGCTTTAAATCATGCCTTCAGCAGCCCAAATAACAACCAACATAAAAGTAATGTTGTGGGATGCAGTATGTGGAAGCTACACGCAATACAGTATTTGGATGAAAACATGAAGCTATCTACACCTAGCACCATACTTTTTTGCAAAAAAACTTTTTTTGTTTCTAATTCACCAAAACTGCTTTAAATCATGCCTTTAGCTGCCCAAATAACAACCAACATTAAAGTAATGTTGTGGGGTGCAGTATGTGGAAGCTACAAGCAATACAGTATTTGGATTAAAACATGAAGCTATCCACTTTTCAAATGATGAAGCTATCTACACCTAGCACCATACTTTTTTGCAAAAAAACTTTTTTTGTTTCTAATTCACCAAAACTGCTTTAAATCATGCCTTCAGCAGCCCAAATAACAACCAACATAAAAGTAATGTTGTGGGGTGCAGTATGTGGAAGCTACAAGCAATACAGTATTTGGATGAAAACATGAAGCTAGTTACACTTAGCACCATACTTTTTTGCAAAAAAACTTTTTTTGTTTCTAATTCACCAAAACTGCTTTAAATCATGCCTTCAGCAGCCCAAATAACAACCAACATAAAAGTAATGTTGTGGGATGCAGTATGTGGAAGCTACAAGCAATACAGTATTTGGATGAAAACATGAAGCTATCTACACCTAGCACCATACTTTTTTGCAAAAAAACTTTTTTTGTTTCTAATTCACCAAAACTGCTTTAAATCATGCCTTTAGCTGCCCAAATAACAACCAACATTAAAGTAATGTTGTGGGGTGCAGTATGTGGAAGCTACAAGCAATACAGTATTTGGATGAAAACATGAAGCTAGTTACACTTAGCACCATACCTTTTTGCAAAAAAACTTTTTTTGTTTCTAATTCACCAAAACTGCTTTAAATCATGCCTTCAGCAGCCCAAATAACAACCAACATAAAGGTAATGTTGTGGGGTGCAGTATGTGGAAGCTACAAGCAATACAGTATTTGGATGAAAACATGAAGCTAGTTACACTTAGCACCATACTTTTTTGCAAAAAAACTTTTTTTGTTTCTAATTCACCAAAACTGCTTTAAATCATGCCTTCAGAAGCCCAAATAACAACCAACATAAAAGTAATGTTGTGGGATGCAGTATGTGGAAGCTACAAGCAATACAGTATTTGGATGAAAACATGAAGCTATCTACACCTAGCACCATACTTTTTTGCAAAAAAACTTTTTTTGTTTCTAATTCACCAAAACTGCTTTAAATCATGCCTTTAGCTGCCCAAATAACAACCAACATTAAAGTAATGTTGTGGGGTGCAGTATGTGGAAGCTACAAGCAATACAGTATTTGGATTAAAACATGAAGCTATCTACTTTTCAAATGATGAAGCTATCTACACCTAGCACCATACTTTTTTGCAAAAAAACTTTTTTTGTTTCTAATTCACCAAAACTGCTTTAAATCATGCCTTCAGCAGCCCAAATAACAACCAACATAAAAGTAATGTTGTGGGGTGCAGTATGTGGAAGCTACAAGCAATACAGTATTTGGATGAAAACATGAAGCTAGTTACACTTAGCACCATACTTTTTTGCAAAAAACCTTTTTTGTTTCTAATTCACCAAAACTGCTTTAAATCATGCCTTCAGCAGCCCAAATAACAACCAACATAAAAGTAATGTTGTGGGGTGCAGTATGTGGAAGCTACAAGCAATACAGTATTTGGATGAAAACATGAAGCAAGTTACACTTAGCACCATACTTTTTTGCAAAAAAACTTTTTTTGTTTCTAATTCACCAAAACTGCTTTAAATCATGCCTTCAGCAGCCCAAATAACAACCAACATAAAAGTAATGTTGTGGGATGCAGTATGTGGAAGCTACACGCAATACAGTATTTGGATGAAAACATGAAGCTATCTACACCTAGCACCATCCTTTTTTGCAAAAAACTTTTTTTGTTTCTAATTCACCAAAACTGCTTTAAATCATGCCTTCAGCAGCCCAAATAACAACCAACATAAAAGTAATGTTGTGGGATGCAGTATGTGGAAGCTACAAGCAATACAGTATTTGGATGAAAACATGAAGCTATCTACACCTAGCACCATACTTTCTTGCAAAAAAACTTTTTTTGTTTCTAATTCACCAAAACTGCTTTAAATCATGCCTTCAGCAGCCCAAATAACAACCAACATAAAAGTAATGTTGTGGGGTGCAGTATGTGGAAGCTACAAGCAATACAGTATTTGGATGAAAACATGAAGCTAGTAACACTTAGCACCATACTTTTTTGCAAAAAAACTTTTTTTGTTTCTAATTCACCAAAACTGCTTTAAATCATGCCTTCAGCAGCCCAAATAACAACCAACATAAAAGTAATGTTGTGGGATGCAGTATGTGGAAGCTACACACAATACAGTATTTGGATGAAAACATGAAGCTATCTACACCTAGCACCATACTTTTTTGCAAAAAAACTTTTTTTGTTTCTAATTCACCAAAACTGCTTTAAATCATGCCTTTAGCTGCCCAAATAACAACCAACATTAAAGTAATGTTGTGGGGTGCAGTATGTGGAAGCTACAAGCAATACAGTATTTGGATTAAAACATGAAGCTATCTACTTTTCAAATGATGAAGCTATCTACACCTAGCACCATACTTTTTTGCAAAAAAACTTTTTTTGTTTCTAATTCACCAAAACTGCTTTAAATCATGCCAACAGCAGCCCAAATAACAACCAACATAAAAGTAATGTTGTGGGGTGCAGTATGTGGAAGCTACAAGCAATACAGTATTTGGATGAAAACATGAAGCTAGTTACACTTAGCACCATACTTTTTTGCAAAAAAACTTTTTTTGTTTCTAATTCACCAAAACTGCTTTAAATCATGCCTTCAGCAGCCCAAATAACAACCAACATTAAAGTAATGTTGTGGGGTGCATTATGTGGAAGCTACAAGCAATACATTATTTGGATGAAAACATGAAGCTAGTTACACTTAGCACCATACTTTTTTGCAAAAAAACTTTTTTTGTTTCTAATTCACCAAAACTGCTTTAAATCATGCCTTCAGCAGCCCAAATAACAACCAACATAAAAGTAATGTTGTGGGATGCAGTATGTGGAAGCTACACGCAATACAGTATTTGGATGAAAACATGAAGCTATCTACACCTAGCACCATACTTTTTTGCAAAAAACTTTTTTTGTTTCTAATTCACCAAAACTGCTTTAAATCATGCCTTCAGCAGCCCAAATAACAACCAACATAAAAGTAATGTTGTGGGGTGCAGTATGTGGAAGCTACAAGCAATACAGTATTTGGATGAAAACATGAAGCTAGTTACACTTAGCACCATACTTTTTTGCAAAAAAACTTTTTTTGTTTCTAATTCACCAAAACTGCTTTAAATCATGCCTTCAGCAGCCCAAATAACAACCAACATAAAAGTAATGTTGTGGGATGCAGTATGTGGAAGCTACAAGCAATACAGTATTTGGATGAAATCATGAAGCTAGTAACACTTAGCACCATACTTTTTTGCAAAAAAACTTTTTTTGTTTCTAATTCACCAAAACTGCTTTAAATCATGCCTTCAGCAGCCCAAATAACAACCAACATAAAAGTAATGTTGTGGGGTGCAGTATGTGGAAGCTACAAGCAATACAGTATTTGGCTGAAAACATGAAGCTAGTTACACTTAGCACCATACTTTTTTGCAAAAAAACTTTTTTTGTTTCTAATTCACCAAAACTGCTTTAAATCATGCCTTCAGCAGCCCAAATAACAACCAACATAAAAGTAATGTTGTGGGGTGCAGTATGTGGAAGCTACAAGCAATACAGTATTTGGATGAAAACATGAAGCTAGTTACACTTAGCACCATACTTTTTTGCAAAAAAACTTTTTTTGTTTCTAATTCACCAAAACTGCTTTAAATCATGCCTTCAGCAGCCCAAATAACAACCAACATAAAAGTAATGTTGTGGGGTGCAGTATGTGGAAGCTACAAGCAATACAGTATTTGGATGAAAACATGAAGCTAGTAACACTTAGCATCATACTTTTTTGCAAAAAAACTTTTTTGTTTCTAATTCACCAAAACTGCTTTAAATCATGCCTTCAGCAGCCCAAATAACAACCAACATAAAAGTAATGTTGTGGGGTGCAGTATGTGGAAGCTACAAGCAATACAGTATTTGGATGAAAACATGAAGCTATCTACACCTAGCACCATACTTTTTTGCAAAAAAACTTTTTTTGTTTCTAATTCACCAAAACTGCTTTAAATCATGCCTTCAGCAGCCCAAATAACAACCAACATAAAAGTAATGTTGTGGGATGCAGTATGTGGAAGCTACAAGCAATACAGTATTTGGATGAAAACATGAAGCTATCTACACCTAGCACCATACTTTTTTGCAAAAAAACTTTTTTTGTTTCTAATTCACCAAAACTGCTTTAAATCATGCCTTCAGCAGCCCAAATAACAACCAACATAAAAGTAATGTTGTGGGGTGCAGTATGTGGAAGCTACAAGCAATACAGTATTTGGATGAAAACATGAAGCTAGTTACACTTAGCACCATACTTTTTTGCAAAAAACTTTTTTTGTTTCTAATTCACCAAAACTGCTTTAAATCATGCCTTCAGCAGCCCAAATAACAACCAACATAAAAGTAATGTTGTGGGATGCAGTATGTGGAAGCTACAAGCAATACAGTATTTGGATGAAAACATGAAGCTATCTACACCTAGCACCATACTTTTTTGCAAAAAAACTTTTTTTGTTTCTAATTCACCAAAACTGCTTTAAATCATGCCTTCAGCAGCCCAAATAACAACCAACATAAAAGTAATGTTGTGGGGTGCAGTATGTGGAAGCTACAAGCAATACAGTATTTGGATGAAAACATGAAGCTAGTAACACTTAGCACCATACTTTTTTGCAAAAAAACTTTTTTTGTTTCTAATTCACCAAAACTGCTTTAAATCATGCCTTCAGCAGCCCAAATAACAACCAACATAAAAGTAATGTTGTGGGATGCAGTATGTGGAAGCTACACACAATACAGTATTTGGATGAAAACATGAAGCTATCTACACCTAGCACCATACTTTTTTGCAAAAAAACTTTTTTTGTTTCTAATTCACCAAAACTGCTTTAAATCATGCCTTTAGCTGCCCAAATAACAACCAACATTAAAGTAATGTTGTGGGGTGCAGTATGTGGAAGCTACAAGCAATACAGTATTTGGATTAAAACATGAAGCTATCTACTTTTCAAATGATGAAGCTATCTACACCTAGCACCATACTTTTTTGCAAAAAAACTTTTTTGTTTCTAATTCACCAAAACTGCTTTAAATCATGCCTTCAGCAGCCCAAATAACAACCAACATAAAAGTAATGTTGTGGGGTGCAGTATGTGGAAGCTACAAGCAATACAGTATTTGGATGAAAACATGAAGCTAGTTACACTTAGCACCATACTTTTTTGCAAAAAAACTTTTTTTGTTTCTAATTCACCAAAACTGCTTTAAATCATGCCTTCAGCAGCCCAAATAACAACCAACATAAAAGTAATGTTGTGGGATGCAGTATGTGGAAGCTACACGCAATACAGTATTTGGATGAAAACACGAAGCTATCTACACCTAGCACCATACTTTTTTGCAAAAAAACTTTTTTTGTTTCTAATTCACCAAAACTGCTTTAAATCATGCCTTTAGCTGCCCAAATAACAACCAACATTAAAGTAATGTTGTGGGGTGCAGTATGTGGAAGCTACAAGCAATACAGTATTTGGATTAAAACATGAAGCTATCCACTTTTCAAATGATGAAGCTATCTACACCTAGCACCATACTTTTTTGCAAAAAAACTTTTTTTGTTTCTAATTCACCAAAACTGCTTTAAATCATGCCTTCAGCAGCCCAAATAACAACCAACATAAAAGTAATGTTGTGGGGTGCAGTATGTGGAAGCTACAAGCAATACAGTATTTGGATGAAAACATGAAGCTAGTTACACTTAGCACCATACTTTTTTGCAAAAAAACTTTTTTTGTTTCTAATTCACCAAAACTGCTTTAAATCATGCCTTCAGCAGCCCAAATAACAACCAACATAAAAGTAATGTTGTGGGATGCAGTATGTGGAAGCTACAAGCAATACAGTATTTGGATGAAAACATGAAGCTATCTACACCTAGCACCATACTTTTTTGCAAAAAAACTTTTTTTGTTTCTAATTCATCAAAACTGCTTTAAATCATGCCTTTAGCTGCCCAAATAACAACCAACATTAAAGTAATGTTGTGGGGTGCAGTATGTGGAAGCTACAAGCAATACAGTATTTGGATGAAAACATGAAGCTAGTTACACTTAGCACCATACCTTTTTGCAAAAAAACTTTTTTTGTTTCTAATTCACCAAAACTGCTTTAAATCATGCCTTCAGCAGCCCAAATAACAACCAACATAAAGGTAATGTTGTGGGGTGCAGTATGTGGAAGCTACAAGCAATACAGTATTTGGATGAAAACATGAAGCTAGTTACACTTAGCACCATACTTTTTTGCAAAAAAACTTTTTTTGTTTCTAATTCACCAAAACTGCTTTAAATCATGCCTTTAGCTGCCCAAATAACAACCAACATTAAAGTAATGTTGTGGGGTGCAGTATGTGGAAGCTACAAGCAATACAGTATTTGGATTAAAACATGAAGCTATCTACTTTTCAAATGATGAAGCTATCTACACCTAGCACCATACTTTTTTGCAAAAAAACTTTTTTTGTTTCTAATTCACCAAAACTGCTTTAAATCATGCCTTCAGCAGCCCAAATAACAACCAACATAAAAGTAATGTTGTGGGGTGCAGTATGTGGAAGC
This sequence comes from Spea bombifrons, assembly GCF_027358695.1. NCBI lineage: Eukaryota > Metazoa > Chordata > Amphibia > Anura > Pelobatidae > Spea > Spea bombifrons. The sequence goes on from NC_071091.1 coordinate 43,785,580, forward strand.
TACAAGCAATACAGTATTTGGATGAAAACATGAAGCTAGTTACACTTAGCACCATACTTTTTTGCAAAAAACCTTTTTTGTTTCTAATTCACCAAAACTGCTTTAAATCATGCCTTCAGCAGCCCAAATAACAACCAACATAAAAGTAATGTTGTGGGGTGCAGTATGTGGAAGCTACAAGCAATACAGTATTTGGATGAAAACATGAAGCAAGTTACACTTAGCACCATACTTTTTTGCAAAAAAACTTTTTTTGTTTCTAATTCACCAAAACTGCTTTAAATCATGCCTTCAGCAGCCCAAATAACAACCAACATAAAAGTAATGTTGTGGGATGCAGTATGTGGAAGCTACACGCAATACAGTATTTGGATGAAAACATGAAGCTATCTACACCTAGCACCATCCTTTTTTGCAAAAAACTTTTTTTGTTTCTAATTCACCAAAACTGCTTTAAATCATGCCTTCAGCAGCCCAAATAACAACCAACATAAAAGTAATGTTGTGGGATGCAGTATGTGGAAGCTACAAGCAATACAGTATTTGGATGAAAACATGAAGCTATCTACACCTAGCACCATACTTTCTTGCAAAAAAACTTTTTTTGTTTCTAATTCACCAAAACTGCTTTAAATCATGCCTTCAGCAGCCCAAATAACAACCAACATAAAAGTAATGTTGTGGGGTGCAGTATGTGGAAGCTACAAGCAATACAGTATTTGGATGAAAACATGAAGCTAGTAACACTTAGCACCATACTTTTTTGCAAAAAAACTTTTTTTGTTTCTAATTCACCAAAACTGCTTTAAATCATGCCTTCAGCAGCCCAAATAACAACCAACATAAAAGTAATGTTGTGGGATGCAGTATGTGGAAGCTACACGCAATACAGTATTTGGATGAAAACATGAAGCTATCTACACCTAGCACCATCCTTTTTTGCAAAAAACTTTTTTTGTTTCTAATTCACCAAAACTGCTTTAAATCATGCCTTCAGCAGCCCAAATAACAACCAACATAAAAGTAATGTTGTGGGATGCAGTATGTGGAAGCTACAAGCAATACAGTATTTGGATGAAAACATGAAGCTATCTACACCTAGCACCATACTTTCTTGCAAAAAAACTTTTTTTGTTTCTAATTCACCAAAACTGCTTTAAATCATGCCTTCAGCAGCCCAAATAACAACCAACATAAAAGTAATGTTGTGGGGTGCAGTATGTGGAAGCTACAAGCAATACAGTATTTGGATGAAAACATGAAGCTAGTAACACTTAGCACCATACTTTTTTGCAAAAAAACTTTTTTTGTTTCTAATTCACCAAAACTGCTTTAAATCATGCCTTCAGCAGCCCAAATAACAACCAACATAAAAGTAATGTTGTGGGATGCAGTATGTGGAAGCTACACACAATACAGTATTTGGATGAAAACATGAAGCTATCTACACCTAGCACCATACTTTTTTGCAAAAAAACTTTTTTTGTTTCTAATTCACCAAAACTGCTTTAAATCATGCCTTTAGCTGCCCAAATAACAACCAACATTAAAGTAATGTTGTGGGGTGCAGTATGTGGAAGCTACAAGCAATACAGTATTTGGATTAAAACATGAAGCTATCTACTTTTCAAATGATGAAGCTATCTACACCTAGCACCATACTTTTTTGCAAAAAAACTTTTTTTGTTTCTAATTCACCAAAACTGCTTTAAATCATGCCAACAGCAGCCCAAATAACAACCAACATAAAAGTAATGTTGTGGGGTGCAGTATGTGGAAGCTACAAGCAATACAGTATTTGGATGAAAACATGAAGCTAGTTACACTTAGCACCATACTTTTTTGCAAAAAAACTTTTTTTGTTTCTAATTCACCAAAACTGCTTTAAATCATGCCTTCAGCAGCCCAAATAACAACCAACATTAAAGTAATGTTGTGGGGTGCATTATGTGGAAGCTACAAGCAATACATTATTTGGATGAAAACATGAAGCTAGTTACACTTAGCACCATACTTTTTTGCAAAAAAACTTTTTTTGTTTCTAATTCACCAAAACTGCTTTAAATCATGCCTTCAGCAGCCCAAATAACAACCAACATAAAAGTAATGTTGTGGGATGCAGTATGTGGAAGCTACACGCAATACAGTATTTGGATGAAAACATGAAGCTATCTACACCTAGCACCATACTTTTTTGCAAAAAACTTTTTTTGTTTCTAATTCACCAAAACTGCTTTAAATCATGCCTTCAGCAGCCCAAATAACAACCAACATAAAAGTAATGTTGTGGGGTGCAGTATGTGGAAGCTACAAGCAATACAGTATTTGGATGAAAACATGAAGCTAGTTACACTTAGCACCATACTTTTTTGCAAAAAAACTTTTTTTGTTTCTAATTCACCAAAACTGCTTTAAATCATGCCTTCAGCAGCCCAAATAACAACCAACATAAATGTAATGTTGTGGGATGCAGTATGTGGAAGCTACAAGCAATACAGTATTTGGATGAAATCATGAAGCTAGTAACACTTAGCACCATACTTTTTTGCAAAAAAACTTTTTTTGTTTCTAATTCACCAAAACTGCTTTAAATCATGCCTTCAGCAGCCCAAATAACAACCAACATAAAAGTAATGTTGTGGGGTGCAGTATGTGGAAGCTACAAGCAATACAGTATTTGGCTGAAAACATGAAGCTAGTTACACCTAGCACCATACTTTTTTACAAAAAACCTTTTTTTGTTTCTAATTCACCAAAACTGCTTTAAATCATGCCTTTAGCTGCCGAAATAACAACCAACATTAAAGTAATGTTGTGGGGTGCAGTATGTGGAAGCTACAAGCAATACAGTATTTGGATTAAAACATGAAGCTATCTACTTTTCAAATGATGAAGCTATCTACACCTAGCACCATACTTTTTTGCAAAAAACTTTTTTTGTTTCTAATTCACCAAAACTGCTTTAAATCATGCCTTCAGCAGCCCAAATAACAACCAACATAAAAGTAATGTTGTGGGGTGCAGTATGTGGAAGCTACAAGCAATACAGTATTTGGATGAAAACATGAAGCTATCTACACCTAGCACCATACTTTTTTGCAAAAAAACTTTTTTTGTTTCTAATTCACCAAAACTGCTTTAAATCATGCCTTCAGCAGCCCAAATAACAACCAACATAAAAGTAATGTTGTGGGGTGCAGTATGTGGAAGCTACAAGCAATACAGTATTTGGATGAAAACATGAAGCTAGTAACACTTAGCACCATACTTTTTTGCAAAAAAACTTTTTTTGTTTCTAATTCACCAAAACTGCTTTAAATCATGCCTTCAGCAGCCCAAATAACAACCAACATAAAAGTAATGTTGTGGGGTGCAGTATGTGGAAGCTACAAGCAATACAGTATTTGGATGAAAACATGAAGCTAGTAACACTTAGCACCATACTTTTTTGCAAAAAAACTTTTTTTGTTTCTAATTCACCAAAACTGCTTTAAATCATGCCTTCAGCAGCCCAAATAACAACCAACATAAAAGTAATGTTGTGGGATGCAGTATGTGGAAGCTACAAGCAATACAGTATTTGGATGAAAACATGAAGCTATCTACACCTAGCACCATACTTTTTTGCAAAAAAACTTTTTTTGTTTCTAATTCACCAAAACTGCTTTAAATCATGCCTTTAGCTGCCCAAATAACAACCAACATTAAAGTAATGTTGTGGGGTGCAGTATGTGGAAGCTACAAGCAATACAGTATTTGGATTAAAACATGAAGCTATCTACTTTTCAAATGATGAAGCTATCTACACCTAGCACCATACTTTTTTGCAAAAAAACTTTTTTTGTTTCTAATTCACCAAAACTGCTTTAAATCATGCCTTCAGCAGCCCAAATAACAAACAACATAAAAGTAATGTTGTGGGATGCAGTATGTGGAAGCTACAAGCAATACAGTATTTGGATGAAAACATGAAGCTATCTACACCTAGCACCATACTTTTTTGCAAAAAAACTTTTTTTGTTTCTAATTCACCAAAACTGCTTTAAATCATGCCTTTAGCTGCCCAAATAACAACCAACATTAAAGTAATGTTGTGGGGTGCAGTATGTGGAAGCTACAAGCAATACAGTATTTGGATGAAAACATGAAGCTAGTTACACTTAGCACCATACTTTTTTGCAAAAAAACTTTTTTTGTTTCTAATTCACCAAAACTGCTTTAAATCATGCCTTCAGCAGCCCAAATAACAACCAACATAAAAGTAATGTTGTGGGGTGCAGTATGTGGAAGCTACAAGCAATACAGTATTTGGATGAAAACATGAAGCAAGTTACACTTAGCACCATACTTTTTTGCAAAAAAACTTTTTTTGTTTCTAATTCACCAAAACTGCTTTAAATCATGCCTTCAGCAGCCCAAATAACAACCAACATAAAAGTAATGTTGTGGGATGCAGTATGTGGAAGCTACAAGCAATACAGTATTTGGATGAAAACATGAAGCTATCTACACCTAGCACCATACTTTTTTGCAAAAAAACTTTTTTTGTTTCTAATTCACCAAAACTGCTTTAAATCATGCCTTTAGCTGCCCAAATAACAACCAACATTAAAGTAATGTTGTGGGGTGCAGTATGTGGAAGCTACAAGCAATACAGTATTTGGATGAAAACATGAAGCTAGTTACACTTAGCACCATACTTTTTTGCAAAAAAACTTTTTTTGTTTCTAATTCACCAAAACTGCTTTAAATCATGCCTTCAGCAGCCCAAATAACAACCAACATAAAAGTAATGTTGTGGGGTGCAGTATGTGGAAGCTACAAGCAATACAGTATTTGGATGAAAACATGAAGCTAGTTACACTCTTAGCACCATACTTTTTTGCAAAAAAACTTTTTTTTGTTTCTAATTCACCAAAACTGCTTTAAATCATGCCTTCAGCAGCCCAAATAACAACCAACATAAAAGTAATGTTGTGGGGTGCAGTATGTGGAAGCTACAAGCAATACAGTATTTGGATGAAAACATGAAGCTAGTTAGCACCATACTTTTTTGGAAAAAAACTTTTTTTGTTTCTAATTCACCAAAACTGCTTTAAATCATGCCTTTAGCAGCCCAAATAACAACCAACATTAAAGTAATGTTGTGGGGTGCAGTATGTGGAAGCTACAAGCAATACAGTATTTGGATGAAAACATGAAGCTAGTTACACTTAGCACCATACTTTTTTTTTTTTTTTTTTTTTTTTTTTTTTTGATATTTATATTTATTTAATTTTCCAGGCAGTTTAACACAAACATAGAATACATCGGTAAGGTATTGCAATAACGGTTCTTTCTTGCCGACAAAGAAATATATAATCTTAAATACGTTTAAACAATTATTCCAAGCAAAACAAGTTGTCCAATCCTCATTCGTTGCTATATTTAATATTACGATAAATTATATATTTATTTAAGGACTTTATAAACGAACAGGCGCTATATTCCTGGCCCCACCGAATGGAAGAAAAAAGAAAAAACAACAAAAGAATAAATTACAGGATATTTGGCATAAGCTATAAATATATCAGCCAAATATCAATGACAGATACCACATATATCATTCATACGTCAGTCATACTTAGGAGGAGATGAGAAACAGATGGGGGCTAGCTATTAATCAAGAGTTGGGTCATAATAAATTGTCCGCCCAGGGGTACAGCGGATGGTAAAGAAGAGAATAGATAAATAAATAGATAAATAGATAAGTAAGTAAGTTATATAAATATATATAGAAAAAGAGATAAAGATCTTAATCCTCAATTACGATCTCTAACATTCTGGGAGTCGATATCACAAAGTTGTTTCCAGGGTCGCCAGATGTTGTCAAATTTGACAAGTTTATTAATTTTGTTGTAATATCCTCTTTCCATTAGGTACTGATGGTTAATTTGGTTGATAACTAATCTCCAGTTAAATAAACCTGGTTGTCTCCAGTGCCTAGCTATACATATCTTTGCGGCCATAAGGACATGTATGATTAAGATTCTATAATTTAAACAAAAATTCTCAAGTCCCAAGTGGAAGAGGAACACCTGTGAGTCTAATTGTTCCAGACTGTGAAAAAGTGATCCAAGTAGTTGCAAGAGATTTTTTCTTAAATTTAACAATTGCGGGCACTCCCACCAGATATGAACAAAGGTGCCCGTATGGGAAAAGCAACGCCAGCATCTATTTGAATGTACAGTACTGATTTTATTAAGTCTAGTTGGGACCAGGTACCATCTGTAAGTTATCTTAATATAAATCTCTATTAGGCTTATTGAGTGGACGAACTTTTTTGTTTGGACAAAGGCCTGACGCCATTGGTCCAAGGAGAACTCAATACCTAGGTCATTTTCCCACTTCAGGATCGGTGGATCTTTCTCATCTTTTTGCAATGATAGTAGAAGTATAGATGAACTTGAGATTTGTTTCTTATTTTTATGTTTTGTTAACCAATGTTCTAATTCGGGGTTTCTATCAATCCCTACCTGGTCAATAAGATTCTTCACCCTCAAAAAAGAAAATAGTTCAGATGATGGTAGGGTAAAGGAATTACATAACTGAGGAAAGGGTATAATAGTGCTTTGGTCTAACAAATTGCCAATACAGGAGATGCCGCATCCTTGCCATCTGGACAAGTCTATATCTCTAATAAAAAATCGAATAGCCTCGATAGGGGTGGAGGGCATAAGAGTTCTCTTTATTCCCATAGTTCGTTTTAGTTTAGAAAGTGTTTTAAGTGTATCATGAATTATGGGATTCGAGACTTTTATATCTTTCAATCTAATTGTATCCGCCCAGAAGAGAGAGTATAATTCACCAAGTCCAATGTCTAATTCCTCTATATATAGCCATTTTGGGAAATTATTAGATTTTTTGTCCCAAGCCAAATAATGGGTCAGCATTGTAGCTTCATGGAGTTTATTGATACTAGGATAAGATATTCCCCCTCTATTTGATTTTTTAGTTAAGATGTTATATGTAATTCTTGGTCTTTTATACTGCCAAATAAATTGATCCATAGTTTGCTGGATCTGCTTCAAAATAGGGGGGTGAACTCTTAAGGGGATTGTTCTGAAAAAATAAAGAATTTTGGGGATTAAATATCCGTTTATTAGATGAATTCGGCCCATCCAAGAAATTTCTAAATTTTTCCACCTTAGGAGCTGTGCTTTTATTTTGTCAATTAGTTTTTTGTAGTTGAAATTGATAAGTAAGGGGAGCTCATTTGTAATATTAATTCCGAGGTAGTCTAAAACATTAGAATTCCAGTCAAGTGGACACAAGGACCCAAGCTCAGTTCTTTCATCTTGCGTAAAGCAGGTCGTAATAACCTGCGTTTTACCAAGGTTAATTTTATAATTAGAAATTGAGCTATATTTATCTATCACCTTAAAAAGTGCGGGAAGAGAAGAAGTTAAATTCGTCATTGAAAGGATTACATCATCTGCGTAGAGAGAGATCTTAAATGACTCTGAGTTAATTTGTATACCAAATATATCGGGCGATTGTCTCAATAACTCCGCAAAAGGCTCTATAGTAAGAATATAAAGTAACGGGGCTAATGGGCATCCTTGGCGAGTTCCATTTTTTATAGGGAACCAATCTGAGTCCAATAGATGGCCGACCACCTTGGCAGTTGGATTAGTATAAAGGTTCATAACATAATTTTTAAATGTTCCCTCAAAACCATAATTTGTTAGCACGGCATCTAAGTATCTCCAATTCACCCGATCGAACGCCTTTTCCGCGTCAAGCGCCAAAAAAGCTGATTTGATTCGAAGGGAGTTGGCCTTATGTAAGAGGTTTAAAATCTTACGGGTATTGTCCATGGGACTCCTGCCTTCCACAAATCCTGTCTGATCCTTATTAATAATGTTTGGTACCACTTGTTTTAGTCTCTGCGCTAATATTTTAGAGTAAATCTTAATGTCTAAGTTAATTAAGGAGATAGGTCTATAGTTAAGTGTAGAGCTTGGGTCCTTGCCTTCCTTGAGTATTGGAATTATCGCCGCTTGGAAAAGTTCTACTGGTGGTTGCACCGTTAGCGAAAATGTGGAAAATACTCGCAATAGTAGCGGGGCAATCGTTTGCTGAAGCGATGTATAAAAAAGGGAAGAAAATCCATCCGGGCCGGGAGCTTTTCCTAATTTCATTTCCTTTATTGATCTCTTAATTTCTACTAATGAGATAGGTTGATTTAGAAGTTGTAATTGTGGGGCCGAGATCTTTGAAAGATTTAATTTCTGTAAGAATGTAGTTATTTCCGAGTCCGAGTATGGAGACTCGGGAAGGTTATATAGAGTTTTATAATAATTGGCAAAAGCATTGGATATATCTTTAGGGGTAAGGAAGTGCTTATTTCCAACTATAATCTTTTTAATAGTTTCAGCTTTATGTTTGGCTTTAAGTTTATTAGATAATATTTTTCCTACCCTATTACTAGAATAATACCATTTCTGGCGAAGTTGTAAAAGCATCCAATTGATTTTTTCCTGTTCTTTAGTTACGATTTCCTTTCTAATAGCTTTTATCTGGTGGAGCATAGGAAGGTCCCTGTTATTTTTATTAATTCTCTCTAGCTCAGCTAATTTTATATGTAATTCAGTCAATGTAGAGCCCCTGCGTTTCCTCTCTCTAGTGCCTATTTTTATCAATACTCCCCTCATGTATGCCTTGAATGCGCACCAAAGGATAGGGTCGGATACTTCTCCGTTGTCGTTGACCTGGCAAAATTGCTTAGCCTCCTGTGACAATTCGTCTAAAATTAATGTGTTTCTCAATAGGGATTCATTTAGTCTCCATTTGTTTCTTGTTGTATAATCGGGATTATTAGCAATCTCTAGAAAGACCGGTGCATGGTCCGACCAAGTAATATTTCCTATCTTGGAATCTTTCACCATTTTCAGAGAGTTTGGTTTTGTCAAGAAAAAATCAATTCGCGAGTACGTTTGGTGCATATTTGAAAAAAAGGTATAGTCTCTCTCTAGTGGGTGAATAGTGCGCCAGCAATCAAACAGAGAATTTCTTAACAAAAAATCTTGGATCCCATAAGATGAGTTTTTAGGATGACTGCGATCTAACTTAGGATCTTGAACAGAGTTGAAATCCCCACCAAATAGGAGAGTGCCCGTCTGAAGAGAGTCAATTTTAGTAATAAGTTTATCCAAAAAACGGACAGAAATCCTATTTGGGGCATATACATTAACTAATGTAAACTTAATATCATTAATTTTAACTATTAATATCAAGAAGCGTCCATTAGGGTCGGCTTCCTCATATATGAGATCTATTTTAAGTTTATTAGAAAAGATTATAGCCACTCCCCTTTTCTTCTTTTGGCCTTCCATATTAGCTGAATAAACATGGGGGTAATTTTTACATTTCCATAAGGAGATATGCGACTTTATCCAGTGGGTTTCTTGAATGAAAGCAAGATCAATATTATTATCTTGCAATGATTTAAGTAAGGCACTTCTTTTTTGTGGAGAATTTAGTCCCTGGACGTTTAAGGTAAAGACCCTAATGGTCATGAAAGTAATATATTGCCCCCAGTGTTTCTCGTCTCCTTCTTTCATTCATCCACTTAACAGAACAGTCATAAAATACAAACATCATCTCTAGAGTTCAAGCAAACTGATTATGTTGCTAACCCTAAAAGTTCCTGTTTCCACCACAGGAGATATGTAGGGAGGGAGGGGGAGAGGAGGTATAGTTAAGAAAAAGAAGAAGAAAAAAAAAAAAAAAAAAAAAAAAAAAAACAAAAAAAAAAAAAAGGGATCGCACTGTCACTGTATAGTCGAGTGCAAACCTAATAATCAGGTTGCATCTTAACCGCACCCCTCAGTATAGCATAATGTATACACGGCTCCATGCACCTTATGGTTACTTAATTAACACTTTTGAGAAAAAAAAATATAATCGTGGTTGTCTTGTCAAAATGAGCCTAGAAGCCTGTGTCTAGACATTTCTAAACTTAATTTAGTAATAGATAATTAATACCAATAAATATCAAAATGACCACATATTAATAACAAAAAAACAAAAAACACAAAAAAAAAAATAAAAAAATTCAAGGAGTAGCGTATCGACCCTACTTAGCATGACATCAGTTATACCAATATTTAAAATAAGAGAAGGTCAAATAAAATAATAAATAGAAAGAAGTAAACTCAGTACCTGAAATCGCACTGTATAGTCAAGTCCAGGCCAGTAATCAAGTTGCATCATAACCACACCTCACTATATACAATATAACATAATGTATACACAGCTCCATGCGCCTTATAGTTAATTAATTAACACTTTTAAAGAAAAAAATATAAACGTAATTATCTTGTCAAAATGTGCCTATGAGGCTGTGTCTAAAAGATTCTAAACTTAATTTAATAATAAATAATAACATCAATGTCAAAAAATGACCATATATTGATAAGAAAAAAATTCAGGATATAGCGTATCGACCCAGCTTAGCATGACCACCATTGTGCCAGTATTTGGAATAAAAAAAAAAAAAGGAGATCAAATAAGGTAACCGAGACTTAATAGATATACATATGATCTCCGCAATTCCTATTATCTCTAGTGCAAAAAAAAAAAAAAAAGGAAACGCACTATGTAGTCAAAACTGGGCCCCTGATAATCAAATTGCATCATAAACGCACCCCACAATATAACGTTCTGTATACACAGGTCCATAGACCTTATAGTGCTTTTAGGGAAAAATATAATCACACTTGTCCTATCAGGATGTAACTAAAAGCTGTATCTGAGCGGGTCAAAACTTAATTTGTAATAAGTAGTTAATGCAATCAATTTCAAATTATCCATGTATAATACGGTTCAAGATATAGCATATAATCATCCTTTCTTAGCATAACATCAGATGTGGCTATATTTGAGGTAAGCAAAAATCGCATGAAATAATCAGCACTTAATAGATATACATAGACTCTCTCAGTTCCCATTGTCTCTAGTACAGTAGGGAAAAAAAAAAAAAAAAAAAAAAAAAATGGATAAAGTAGATTTGTTCTGCAAAAAAGTGAGGTAAAAATCTAAATTGTGAAGTGTATAGATTGTAAAAATCAATTAAGAAGGCTTAATAAGGAGAAAAGATAAGTGCCATGATCGGTAAATACCTTGAAATTAAACATGTGTTTAAGAATATGTGTATTGTAATACAAGATCGTGTTCAAATTTCACGATTTATGTGATACAGAATTACAAGAAAGTGCAAGTGTAAATTTGTAGAAGTTGTGTGTCACTCCCCTGTGTGGGAGAGTATATAAAAAAAAAAAAAAAAAAAAAAAAGGAAAAAAAAAAAGCCACGGTGAGTAAATACATTTCAAATTAAACATGTGTTAAAAGTGTATGTAGTGCAAATTCGTGTTCAAATTTCCCAATCTTGTGTTGCAAGTGTAAAGTAATGAAAATTATGTGTACCTCCCCTGTGCGGGAGAGAATATATAAGAAGAAGAAAGGAAAAAAAAAAAAAAAAAAAAAAAAACAAAGAGAAAAATAAAAAGGAAAATTAATATATTCATCTTTCTATTAAGCCCCATTGGAGCATCTTGTCTCTGAGAGAGGACTGGTCCTTTAGTTGATATTCTTTATCTTCATAATAAATAATTAATGCTGTTGGAAAGCCCCATCTGTAGCGAATTGATTTTTTCCTAAGGATTTGTGTAAGGTCTTGAAAAGATTTCCTGGCCATTCTTGTAGCTTGAGAGAGGTCTTGAAATACTTGGATTTCTTTGAATTGATCCATTCTTGGTTTGTCTTTTCTAATTTCCTGCATAATACGATTTTTAAGATAAAAGCTAGAGAACCTCACAATAACATCTGCTGAGTAAGAAGTGTCTTGGGTTCTAGGTTTACGCAACCTGTGAAATCGTTCAAATGGGTAAGGGCCCAGTTCATCTGATGAAATAAAAGTCAAAAAGAATGTTTGTAAAAAATGTTCCAAGGTCTGATTCTGTACTGCATCCGGAATTCCTCTTAATCTCATATTTTTTCTACGGGATCTATCTTCCAGGTCTGAGATTTTTGCTTCGAGATCTTTGACTTTACTTGTAAGGACAGCATTTATGTTGTGTAAAGATTTATTATCATCTTGCAAGCTTGTAATAATTTTATCATGTTTTACTAGGACTTCAGCAGTTTGAGAGACCTCAGTTCTAATCTGAGCGAGGTTGTCTACTAAGTCCTGTTTGATTTTCTTATAGAATCCCTCCATCAGGTCTCTGATAAAATCTTGTGAGATCTCCTGCTGAGTCGTGAACTGTGTCTCCTTAGAGGGAGAGATAGATAGAGCTGACTGTACTGGCTCGATATTCCTTACAGATACTGACTCGTTTAATTCTCCTGATATTGATTTTCTGTGATCCATGGGCTGTGGGAGTGATTTAGGAGAGCAAAAAATATTCATTGGTTTGCTCCTTTCCAATTTCTCTTTTTCTCTATCTTTGTCCTTTTTCGGAGGCATTTTCTTGCTATAAACCCTTCACACAAAAGAAAAAAAAAAAAAAAAAAAAAAAAAAAAAATATGTGTATGGTACGATATGTAGGCTGCAGTTTAAATAAGACTGCAAATGGTAAGTTCTCTCACGTCCACAAGTTCTGTGAGGGCCTCCCAAGGATACAGAAGACTTTAATTTATATTAGGTTGTTGAAATAAGTTAGAGAAAAAATATAAGAGGAAAAAAGCTCACCACAAAATATCACATCAAGTCTGGTCTTCTGTTAGAAGGAAAAAAAAAAAAAAAAAGCTTGTTCTGTCCTCCTGGTATTTTATTTCCCTCACATTCCTGAGGGAAGCTAAACAAAGCCGGTGATTTACGGGCGGTTTTAGCCGGGATTCCCGGCACAATACGTAAGCCGCAGACCGCTCAGGCTTCGTATTTCAGAAGCCTTCAACGGACGAGTATAGCAGCTCACGCTACAGCCGCTCGTGATCCCGAATCAACGGTCAACGATACCGGAGGAAGGTCAGAAACTTCAGAAGCTTCAGGGACGCGGGAAGGCTGTTAGTGCTGCAGCCGGCGTCCTCCTCCCCCCACCTCCCTACTCACACCCGGAGCGCGCGAACGTCCATACGTCACGTCATCACGTCCTGCACCATACTTTTTTGCAAAAAAAAAACTTTTTTTTTGTTTCTAATTCACCAAAACTGCTTTAAATCATGCCTTCAGCAGCCCAAATAACAACCAACATAAAAGTAATGTTGTGGGGTGCAGTATGTGGAAGCTACAAGCAATACAGTATTTGGATGAAAACATGAAGCTAGTAACACTTAGCACCATACTTTTTTGCAAAAAAACTTTTTTTGTTTCTAATTCACCAAAACTGCTTTAAATCATGCCTTCAGCAGCCCAAATAACAACCAACATAAAAGTAATGTTGTGGGATGCAGTATGTGGAAGCTACACACAATACAGTATTTGGATGAAAACATGAAGCTATCTACACCTAGCACCATACTTTTTTGCAAAAAAACTTTTTTTGTTTCTAATTCACCAAAACTGCTTTAAATCATGCCTTCAGCAGCCCAAATAACAACCATCATAAAAGTAATGTTGTGGGATGCAGTATGTGGAAGCTACAAGCAATACAGTATTTGGATGAAAACATGAAGCTATCTACACCTAGCACCATACTTTTTTGCAAAAAAACTTTTTTTGTTTCTAATTCACCAAAACTGCTTTAAATCATGCCTTTAGCTGCCCAAATAACAACCAACATTAAAGTAATGTTGTGGGGTGCAGTATGTGGAAGCTACAAGCAATACAGTATTTGGATTAAAACATGAAGCTATCTACTTTTCAAATGATGAAGCTATCTACACCTAGCACCATACTTTTTTGCAAAAAAACTTTTTTTGTTTCTAATTCACCAAAACTGCTTTAAATCATGCCTTCAGCAGCCCAAATAACAACCAACATAAAAGTAATGTTGTGGGGTGCAGTATGTGGAAGCTACAAGCAATACAGTATTTGGATGAAAACATGAAGCTATCTACACCTAGCACCATACTTTTTTGCAAAAAAACTTTTTTTGTTTCTAATTCACCAAAACTGCTTTAAATCATGCCTTCAGCAGCCCAAATAACAACCAACATAAAAGTAATGTTGTGGGATGCAGTATGTGGAAGCTACACGCAATACAGTATTTGGTTGAAAACATGAAGCTATCGACACCTAGCACCATACTTTTTTGCAAAAGAACTTTTTTTGTTTCTAATTCACCAAAACTGCTTTAAATCATGCCTTTAGCTGCCCAAATAACAACCAACATTAAAGTAATGTTGTGGGGTGCAGTATGTGGAAGCTACAAGCAATACAGTATTTGGATTAAAACATGAAGCTATCTACTTTTCAAATGATGAAGCTATCTACACCTAGCACCATACTTTTTTGCAAAAAAACTTTTTTTGTTTCTAATTCACCAAAACTGCTTTAAATCATGCCTTCAGCAGCCCAAATAACAACCAACATAAAAGTAATGTTGTGGGGTGCAGTATGTGGAAGCTACAAGCAATACAGTATTTGGATGAAAACATGAAGCTAGTTACACTTAGCACCATACTTTTTTGCAAAAAAACTTTTTTTTGTTTCTAATTCACCAAAACTGCTTTAAATCATGCCTTCAGCAGCCCAAATAACAACCAACATAAAAGTAATGTTGTGGGGTGCAGTATGTGGAAGCTACAAGCAATACAGTATTTGGATGAAAACATGAAGCTAGTTACACTTAGCACCATACTTTTTTGCAAAAAAACTTTTTTTGTTTCTAATTCACCAAAACTGCTTTAAATCATGCCTTCAGCAGCCCAAATAACAACCAACATAAAAGTAATGTTGTGGGATGCAGTATGTGGAAGCAACACGCAATACAGTATTTGGATGAAAACATGAAGCTATCTACACCTAGCACCATACTTTTTTGCAAAAAAACTTTTTTTGTTTCTAATTCACCAAAACTGCTTTAAATCATGCCTTCAGCAGCCCAAATAACAACCAACATAAAAGTAATGTTGTGGGGTGCAGTATGTGGAAGCTACAAGCAATACAGTATTTGGATGAAAACATCAAGCTAGTTACACTTAGCACCATACTTTTTTGCAAAAAAACTTTTTTTGTTTCTAATTCACCAAAACTGCTTTAAATCATGCCTTCAGCAGCCCAAATAACAACCAACATAAAAGTAATGTTGTGGGGTGCAGTATGTGGAAGCTACAAGCAATACAGTATTTGGATGAAAACATGAAGCTAGTTACACCTAGCACCATACTTTTTTGCAAAAAAACTTTTTTTGTTTCTAATTCACCAAAACTGCTTTAAATCATGCCTTCAGCAGCCCAAATAACAACCAACATAAAAAGTAATGTTGTGGGATGCAGTATGTGGAAGCTACACGCAATACAGTATTTGAATGAAAACATGAAGCTATCTACACCTAGCACCATACTTTTTTGCAAAAAAATTTTTTTTGTTTCTAATTCACCAAAACTGCTTTAAATCATGCCTTCAGCAGCCCAAATAACAACCAACATAAAAGTAATGTTGTGGGGTGCAGTATGTGGAAGCTACAAGCAATACAGAATTTGGATGAAAACATGAAGCTAGTTACACTTAGCACCATACTTTTTTGCAAAAAAACTTTTTTTGTTTCTAATTCACCAAAACTGCTTTAAATCATGCCTTCAGCAGCCCAAATAACAACCAACATAAAAGTAATGTTGTGGGGTGCAGTATGTGGAAGCTACAAGCAATACAGTATTTGGATGAAAACATGAAGCTAGTAACACTTAGCACCATACTTTTTTGCAAAAAAACTTTTTTTGTTTCTAATTCACCAAAACTGCTTTAAATCATGCCTTCAGCAGCCCAAATAACAACCAACATAAAAGTAATGTTGTGGGATGCAGTATGTGGAAGCTACACACAATACAGTATTTGGATGAAAACATGAAGCTATCTACACCTAGCACCATACTTTTTTGCAAAAAAACTTTTTTTGTTTCTAATTCACCAAAACTGCTTTAAATCATGCCTTCAGCAGCCCAAATAACAACCAACATAAAAGTAATGTTGTGGGATGCAGTATGTGGAAGCTACAAGCAATACAGTATTTGGATGAAAACATGAAGCTATCTACACCTAGCACCATACTTTTTTGCAAAAAAACTTTTTTTGTTTCTAATTCACCAAAACTGCTTTAAATCATGCCTTTAGCTGCCCAAATAACAACCAACATTAAAGTAATGTTGTGGGGTGCAGTATGTGGAAGCTACAAGCAATACAGTATTTGGATTAAAACATGAAGCTATCTACTTTTCAAATGATGAAGCTATCTACACCTAGCACCATACTTTTTTGCAAAAAAACTTTTTTTGTTTCTAATTCACCAAAACTGCTTTAAATCATGCCTTCAGCAGCCCAAATAACAAACAACATAAAAGTAATGTTGTGGGATGCAGTATGTGGAAGCTACAAGCAATACAGTATTTGGATGAAAACATGAAGCTATCTACACCTAGCACCATACTTTTTTGCAAAAAAACTTTTTTTGTTTCTAATTCACCAAAACTGCTTTAAATCATGCCTTTAGCTGCCCAAATAACAACCAACATTAAAGTAATGTTGTGGGGTGCAGTATGTGGAAGCTACAAGCAATACAGTATTTGGATGAAAACATGAAGCTAGTTACACTTAGCACCATACTTTTTTGCAAAAAAACTTTTTTTGTTTCTAATTCACCAAAACTGCTTTAAATCATGCCTTTAGCTGCCCAAATAACAACCAACATAAAAGTAATGTTGTGGGATGCAGTATGTGGAAGCTACAAGCAATACAGTATTTGGATGAAAACATGAAGCTATCTACACCTAGCACCATACTTTTTTGCAAAAAAACTTTTTTTGTTTCTAATTCACCAAAACTGCTTTAAATCATGCCTTTAGCTGCCCAAATAACAACCAACATTAAAGTAATGTTGTGGGGTGCAGTATGTGGAAGCTACAAGCAATACAGTATTTGGATGAAAACATGAAGCTATCTACACCTAGCACCATACTTTTTTGCAAAAAAACTTTTTTTGTTTCTAATTCACCAAAACTGCTTTAAATCATGCCTTCAGCAGCCCAAATAACAACCAACATAAAAGTAATGTTGTGGGGTGCAGTATGTGGAAGCTACAAGCAATACAGTATTTGGATGAAAACATGAAGCTAGTTACACTCTTAGCACCATACTTTTTTGCAAAAAAACTTTTTTTTGTTTCTAATTCACCAAAACTGCTTTAAATCATGCCTTCTGCAGCCCAAATAACAACCAACATAAAAGTAATGTTGTGGGGTGCAGTATGTGGAAGCTACAAGCAATACAGTATTTGGATGAAAACATGAAGCTAGTTACACTTAGCACCATACTTTTTTGCAAAAAAACTTTTTTTGTTTCTAATTCACCAAAACTGCTTTAAATCATGCCTTCAGCAGCCCAAATAACAACCAACATAAAAGTAATGTTGTGGGGTGCAGTATGTGGAAGCTACAAGCAATACAGTATTTGGATGAAAACATGAAGCTAGTTACAAATAGCACCATACTTTTTTGCAAAAAAACTTTTTTTGTTTCTAATTCACCAAAACTGCTTTAAATCATGCCTTCAGCAGCCCAAATAACAACCAACATAAAAGTAATGTTGTGGGATGCAGTATGTGGAAGCTACACACAATACAGTATTTGGATGACAACATGAAGCTATCTACACCTAGCACCATACTTTTTTGCAAAAAAACTTTTTTTGTTTCTAATTCACCAAAACTGCTTTAAATCATGCCTTCAGCAGCCCAAATAACAACCATCATAAAAGTAATGTTGTGGGATGCAGTATGTGGAAGCTACAAGCAATACAGTATTTGGATGAAAACATGAAGCTATCTACACCTAGCACCATACTTTTTTGCAAAAAAACTTTTTTTGTTTCTAATTCACCAAAACTGCTTTAAATCATGCCTTTAGCTGCCCAAATAACAACCAACATTAAAGTAATGTTGTGGGGTGCAGTATGTGGAAGCTACAAGCAATACAGTATTTGGATTAAAACATGAAGCTATCTACTTTTCAAATGATGAAGCTATCTACACCTAGCACCATACTTTTTTGCAAAAAAACTTTTTTTGTTTCTAATTCACCAAAACTGCTTTAAATCATGCCTTCAGCAGCCCAAATAACAACCAACATAAAAGTAATGTTGTGGGGTGCAGTATGTGGAAGCTACAAGCAATACAGTATTTGGATGAAAACATGAAGCTATCTACACCTAGCACCATACTTTTTTGCAAAAAAACTTTTTTTGTTTCTAATTCACCAAAACTGCTTTAAATCATGCCTTCAGCAGCCCAAATAACAACCAACATAAAAGTAATGTTGTGGGATGCAGTATGTGGAAGCTACACGCAATACAGTATTTGGTTGAAAACATGAAGCTATCGACACCTAGCACCATACTTTTTTGCAAAAGAACTTTTTTTGTTTCTAATTCACCAAAACTGCTTTAAATCATGCCTTTAGCTGCCCAAATAACAACCAACATTAAAGTAATGTTGTGGGGTGCAGTATGTGGAAGCTACAAGCAATACAGTATTTGGATTAAAACATGAAGCTATCTACTTTTCAAATGATGAAGCTATCTACACCTAGCACCATACTTTTTTGCAAAAAAACTTTTTTTGTTTCTAATTCACCAAAACTGCTTTAAATCATGCCTTCAGCAGCCCAAATAACAACCAACATAAAAGTAATGTTGTGGGGTGCAGTATGTGGAAGCTACAAGCAATACAGTATTTGGATGAAAACATGAAGCTAGTTACACTTAGCACCATACTTTTTTGCAAAAAAACTTTTTTTTGTTTCTAATTCACCAAAACTGCTTTAAATCATGCCTTCAGCAGCCCAAATAACAACCAACATAAAAGTAATGTTGTGGGGTGCAGTATGTGGAAGCTACAAGCAATACAGTATTTGGATGAAAACATGAAGCTAGTTACACTTAGCACCATACTTTTTTGCAAAAAAACTTTTTTTGTTTCTAATTCACCAAAACTGCTTTAAATCATGCCTTCAGCAGCCCAAATAACAACCAACATAAAAGTAATGTTGTGGGATGCAGTATGTGGAAGCAACACGCAATACAGTATTTGGATGAAAACATGAAGCTATCTACACCTAGCACCATACTTTTTTGCAAAAAAACTTTTTTTGTTTCTAATTCACCAAAACTGCTTTAAATCATGCCTTCAGCAGCCCAAATAACAACCAACATAAAAGTAATGTTGTGGGGTGCAGTATGTGGAAGCTACAAGCAATACAGTATTTGGATGAAAACATCAAGCTAGTTACACTTAGCACCATACTTTTTTGCAAAAAAACTTTTTTTGTTTCTAATTCACCAAAACTGCTTTAAATCATGCCTTCAGCAGCCCAAATAACAACCAACATAAAAGTAATGTTGTGGGGTGCAGTATGTGGAAGCTACAAGCAATACAGTATTTGGATGAAAACATGAAGCTAGTTACACCTAGCACCATACTTTTTTGCAAAAAAACTTTTTTTGTTTCTAATTCACCAAAACTGCTTTAAATCATGCCTTCAGCAGCCCAAATAACAACCAACATAAAAAGTAATGTTGTGGGATGCAGTATGTGGAAGCTACACGCAATACAGTATTTGAATGAAAACATGAAGCTATCTACACCTAGCACCATACTTTTTTGCAAAAAAATTTTTTTTGTTTCTAATTCACCAAAACTGCTTTAAATCATGCCTTCAGCAGCCCAAATAACAACCAACATAAAAGTAATGTTGTGGGGTGCAGTATGTGGAAGCTACAAGCAATACAGAATTTGGATGAAAACATGAAGCTAGTTACACTTAGCACCATACTTTTTTGCAAAAAAACTTTTTTTGTTTCTAATTCACCAAAACTGCTTTAAATCATGCCTTCAGCAGCCCAAATAACAACCAACATAAAAGTAATGTTGTGGGGTGCAGTATGTGGAAGCTACAAGCAATACAGTATTTGGATGAAAACATGAAGCTAGTAACACTTAGCACCATACTTTTTTGCAAAAAAACTTTTTTTGTTTCTAATTCACCAAAACTGCTTTAAATCATGCCTTCAGCAGCCCAAATAACAACCAACATAAAAGTAATGTTGTGGGATGCAGTATGTGGAAGCTACACACAATACAGTATTTGGATGAAAACATGAAGCTATCTACACCTAGCACCATACTTTTTTGCAAAAAAACTTTTTTTGTTTCTAATTCACCAAAACTGCTTTAAATCATGCCTTCAGCAGCCCAAATAACAACCAACATAAAAGTAATGTTGTGGGATGCAGTATGTGGAAGCTACAAGCAATACAGTATTTGGATGAAAACATGAAGCTATCTACACCTAGCACCATACTTTTTTGCAAAAAAACTTTTTTTGTTTCTAATTCACCAAAACTGCTTTAAATCATGCCTTTAGCTGCCCAAATAACAACCAACATTAAAGTAATGTTGTGGGGTGCAGTATGTGGAAGCTACAAGCAATACAGTATTTGGATTAAAACATGAAGCTATCTACTTTTCAAATGATGAAGCTATCTACACCTAGCACCATACTTTTTTGCAAAAAAACTTTTTTTGTTTCTAATTCACCAAAACTGCTTTAAATCATGCCTTCAGCAGCCCAAATAACAAACAACATAAAAGTAATGTTGTGGGATGCAGTATGTGGAAGCTACAAGCAATACAGTATTTGGATGAAAACATGAAGCTATCTACACCTAGCACCATACTTTTTTGCAAAAAAACTTTTTTTGTTTCTAATTCACCAAAACTGCTTTAAATCATGCCTTTAGCTGCCCAAATAACAACCAACATTAAAGTAATGTTGTGGGGTGCAGTATGTGGAAGCTACAAGCAATACAGTATTTGGATGAAAACATGAAGCTAGTTACACTTAGCACCATACTTTTTTGCAAAAAAACTTTTTTTGTTTCTAATTCACCAAAACTGCTTTAAATCATGCCTTTAGCTGCCCAAATAACAACCAACATAAAAGTAATGTTGTGGGATGCAGTATGTGGAAGCTACAAGCAATACAGTATTTGGATGAAAACATGAAGCTATCTACACCTAGCACCATACTTTTTTGCAAAAAAACTTTTTTTGTTTCTAATTCACCAAAACTGCTTTAAATCATGCCTTTAGCTGCCCAAATAACAACCAACATTAAAGTAATGTTGTGGGGTGCAGTATGTGGAAGCTACAAGCAATACAGTATTTGGATGAAAACATGAAGCTATCTACACCTAGCACCATACTTTTTTGCAAAAAAACTTTTTTTGTTTCTAATTCACCAAAACTGCTTTAAATCATGCCTTCAGCAGCCCAAATAACAACCAACATAAAAGTAATGTTGTGGGGTGCAGTATGTGGAAGCTACAAGCAATACAGTATTTGGATGAAAACATGAAGCTAGTTACACTCTTAGCACCATACTTTTTTGCAAAAAAACTTTTTTTTGTTTCTAATTCACCAAAACTGCTTTAAATCATGCCTTCTGCAGCCCAAATAACAACCAACATAAAAGTAATGTTGTGGGGTGCAGTATGTGGAAGCTACAAGCAATACAGTATTTGGATGAAAACATGAAGCTAGTTACACTTAGCACCATACTTTTTTGCAAAAAAACTTTTTTTGTTTCTAATTCACCAAAACTGCTTTAAATCATGCCTTCAGCAGCCCAAATAACAACCAACATAAAAGTAATGTTGTGGGGTGCAGTATGTGGAAGCTACAAGCAATACAGTATTTGGATGAAAACATGAAGCTAGTTACAAATAGCACCATACTTTTTTGCAAAAAAACTTTTTTTGTTTCTAATTCACCAAAACTGCTTTAAATCATGCCTTCAGCAGCCCAAATAACAACCAACATAAAAGTAATGTTGTGGGGTGCAGTATGTGGAAGCTACAAGCAATACAGTATTTGGATGAAAACATGAAGCTAGTTACACTTAGCACCATACTTTTTTGGAAAAAAACTTTTTTTGTTTCTAATTCACCAAAACTGCTTTAAATCATGCCTTTAGCAGCCCAAATAACAACCAACATTAAAGTAATGTTGTGGGGTGCAGTATGTGGAAGCTACAAGCAATACAGTATTTGGATGAAAACATGAAGCTAGTTACACTCTTAGCACCATACTTTTTTGCAAAAAAACTTTTTTTTGTTTCTAATTCACCAAAACTGCTTTAAATCATGCCTTCAGCAGCCCAAATAACAACCAACATAAAAGTAATGTTGTGGGATGCAGTATGTGGAAGCTACAAGCAATACAGTATTTGGATGAAAACATGAAGCTATCTACACCTAGCACCATACTTTTTTGCAAAAAAAACTTTTTTTGTTTCTAATTCACCAAAACTGCTTTAAATCATGCCTTTAGCTGCCCAAATAACAACCAACATTAAAGTAATGTTGTGGGGTGCAGTATGTGGAAGCTACAAGCAATACAGTATTTGGATTAAAACATGAAGCTATCTACTTTTCAAATGATGAAGCTATCTACACCTAGCACCATACTTTTTTGCAAAAAAACTTTTTTTGTTTCTAATTCACCAAAACTGCTTTAAATCATGCCTTCAGCAGCCCAAATAACAACCAACATAAAAGTAATGTTGTGGGATGCAGTATGTGCAAGCTACACGCAATACAGTATTTGGATGAAAACATGAAGCTATCTACACCTAGCACCATACTTTTTTGCAAAAAAACTTTTTTTGTTTCTAATTCACCAAAACTGCTTTAAATCATGCCTTCAGCAGCCCAAATAACAACCAACATAAAAGTAATGTTGTGGGATGCAGTATGTGCAAGCTACACGCAATACAGTATTTGGATGAAAACATGAAGCTATCTACACCTAGCACCATACTTTTTTGCAAAAAAACTTTTTTTGTTTCTAATTCACCAAAACTGCTTTAAATCATGCCTTTAGCTGCCCAAATAACAACCAACATTAAAGTAATGTTGTGGGGTGCAGTATGTGGAAGCTACAAGCAATACAGTATTTGGATGAAAACATGAAGCTATCTACACCTAGCACCATACTTTTTTGCAAAAAAACTTTTTTTGTTTCTAATTCACCAAAACTGCTTTAAATCATGCCTTTAGCTGCCCAAATAACAACCAACATTAAAGTAATGTTGTGGGGTGCAGTATGTGGAAGCTACAAGCAATACAGTATTTGGATTAAAACATGAAGCTATCTACTTTTCAAATGATGAAGCTATCTACACCTAGCACCATACTTTTTTGCAAAAAAACTTTTTTTGTTTCTAATTCACCAAAACTGCTTTAAATCATGCCTTCAGCAGCCCAAATAACAACCAACATAAAAGTAATGTTGTGGGGTGCAGTATGTGGAAGCTACAAGCAATACAGTATTTGGATGAAAACATGAAGCTAGTTACACTTAGCACCATACTTTTTTGCAAAAAAACTTTTTTTGTTTCTAATTCACCAAAACTCCTTTAAATCATGCCTTCAGCAGCCCAAATAACAACCAACATAAAAGTAATGTTGTGGGGTGCATTATGTGGAAGCTACAAGCAATACAGTATTTGGATGAGAACATGAAGCTAGTTACACTTAGCACCATACTTTTTTGCAAAAAAACTTTTTTTGTTTCTAATTCACCAAAACTGCTTTAAATCATGCCTTCAGCAGCCCAAATAACAACCAACATAAAAGTAATGTTGTGGGATGCAGTATGTGGAAGCTACACGCAATACAGTATTTGGATGAAAACATGAAGCTATCTACACCTAGCACCATACTTTTTTGCAAAAAAACTTTTTTTGTTTCTAATTCACCAAAACTGCTTTAAATCATGCCTTCAGCAGCCCAAATAACAACCAACATAAAAGTAATGTTGTGGGGTGCAGTATGTGGAAGCTACAAGCAATACAGTATTTGGATTAAAACATGAAGCTATCTACTTTTCAAATGATGAAGCTATCTACACCTAGCACCATACTTTTTTGCAAAAAAACTTTTTTTGTTTCTAATTCACCAAAACTGCTTTAAATCATGCCTTTAGCTGCCCAAATAACAACCAACATTAAAGTAATGTTGTGGGGTGCAGTATGTGGAATCTACAAGCAATACAGTATTTGGATGAAAACATGAAGCTAGTTACACTTAGCACCATAATTTTTTGCAAAAAAACTTTTTTTGTTTCTAATTCACCAAAACTGCTTTAAATCATGCCTTCAGCAGCCCAAATAACAACCAACATAAAAGTAATGTTGTGGGGTGCAGTATGTGGAAGCTACAAGCAATACAGTATTTGGATGAAAACATGAAGCTATCTACACCTAGCACCATACTTTTTTGCAAAAAAACTTTTTTTGTTTCTAATTCACCAAAACTGCTTTAAATCATGCCTTCAGCAGCCCAAATAACAACCAACATAAAAGTAATGTTGTGGGGTGCAGTATGTGGAAGCTACACGCAATACAGTATTTGGATGAAAACATGAAGCTATCTACACCTAGCACCATACTTTTTTGCAAAAAACTTTTTTTGTTTCTAATTCACCAAAACTGCTTTAAATCATGCCTTCAGCAGCCCAAATAACAACCAACATAAAAGTAATGTTGTGGGATGCAGTATGTGGAAGCTACACACAATACAGTATTTGGATGAAAACATGAAGCTATCTACACCTGGCACCATACTTTTTTGCAAAAAAACTTTTTTCGTTTCTAATTCACCAAAACTGCTTTAAATCATGCCTTTAGCTGCCCAAATAACAACCAACATTAAAGTAATGTTGTGGGGTGCAGTATGTGGAAGCTACAAGCAATACAGTATTTGGATTAAAACATGAAGCTATCCACTTTTCAAATGATGAAGCTATCTACACCTAGCACCATACTTTTTTGCAAAAAAACTTTTTTTGTTTCTAATTCACCAAAACTGCTTTAAATCATGCCTTCAGCAGCCCAAATAACAACCAACATAAAAGTAATGTTGTGGGGTGCAGTATGTGGAAGCTACAAGCAATACAGTATTTGGATGAAAACATGAAGCTAGTTACACTTAGCACCATACTTTTTTGCAAAAAAACTTTTTTTGTTTCTAATTCACCAAAACTGCTTTAAATCATGCCTTCAGCAGCCCAAATAACAACCAACATAAAAGTAATGTTGTGGGGTGCATTATGTGGAAGCTACAAGCAATACAGTATTTGGATGAAAACATGAAGCTAGTTACACTTAGCACCATACTTTTTTGCAAAAAAACTTTTTTTGTTTCTAATTCACCAAAACTGCTTTAAATCATACCTTTAGCTGCCCAAATAACAACCAACATTAAAGTAATGTTGTGGGGTGCAGTATGTGGAAGCTACAAGCAATACAGTATTTGGATGAAAACATGAAGCTAGTTACACTTAGCACCATATTTTTTTGCAAAAAACTTTTTTTGTTTCTAATTCACCAAAACTGCTTTAAATCATGCCTTCAGCAGCCCAAATAACAACCAACATAAAAGTAATGTTGTGGGATGCAGTATGTGGAAGCTACACGCAATACAGTATTTGGATGAAAACATGAAGCTATCTACACCTAGCACCATACTTTTTTGCAAAAAAACTTTTTTTGTTTCTAATTCACCAAAACTGCTTTAAATCATGCCTTTAGCTGCCCAAATAACAACCAACATTAAAGTAATGTTGTGGGGTGCAGTATGTGGAAGCTACAAGCAATACAGTATTTGGATTAAAACATGAAGCTATCTACTTTTCAAATGATGAAGCTATCTACACCTAGCACCATACTTTTTTGCAAAAAAACTTTTTTTGTTTCTAATTCACCAAAACTGCTTTAAATCATGCCTTCAGCAGCCCAAATAACAACCAACATAAAAGTAATGTTGTGGGGTGCAGTATGTGGAAGCTACAAGCAATACAGTATTTGGATGAAAACATGAAGCTAGTTACACTTAGCACCATACTTTTTTGCAAAAAAACTTTTTTTGTTTCTAATTCACCAAAACTGCTTTAAATCATGCCTTCAGCAGCCCAAATAACAACCAACATAAAAGTAATGTTGTGGGGTGCAGTATGTGGAAGCTACAAGCAATACAGTATTTGGATGAAAACATGAAGCTAGTTACACCTAGCACCATACTTTTTTGCAAAAAAACTTTTTTTGTTTCTAATTCACCAAAACTGCTTTAAATCATGCCTTCAGCAGCCCAAATAACAACCAACATAAAAAGTAATGTTGTGGGATGCAGTATGTGGAAGCTACACGCAATACAGTATTTGGATGAAAACATGAAGCTATCTACACCTAGCACCATACTTTTTTGCAAAAAAACTTTTTTTGTTTCTAATTCACCAAAACTGCTTTAAATCATGCCTTCAGCAGCCCAAATAACAACCAACATAAAAGTAATGTTGTGGGATGCAGTATGTGGAAGCTACACGCAATACAGTATTTGGATGAAAACATGAAGCTATCTACACCTAGCACCATACTTTTTTGCAAAAAAACTTTTTTCGTTTCTAATTCACCAAAACTGCTTTAAATCATGCGTTTAGCTGCCCAAATAACAACCAACATTAAAGTAATGTTGTGGGGTGCAGTATGTGGAAGCTACAAGCAATACAGTATTTGGATTAAAACATGAAGCTATCTACTTTTCAAAAGATGAAGCTATCTACACCTAGCACCATACTTTTTTGCAAAAAAACTTTTTTTGTTTCTAATTCACCAAAACTGCTTTAAATCATGCCTTCAGCAGCCCAAATAACAACCAACATAAAAGTAATGTTGTGGGGTGCAGTATGTGGAAGCTACAAGCAATACAGTATTTGGATGAAAACATGAAGCTAGTTACACTTAGCACCATACTTTTTTGCAAAAAAACTTTTTTTGTTTCTAATTCACCAAAACTGCTTTAAATCATGCCTTCAGCAGCCCAAATAACAACCAACATAAAAGTAATGTTGTGGGGTGCAGTATGTGGAAGCTACAAGCAATACAGTATTTGGATGAAAACATGAAGCTATCTACACCTAGCACCATACTTTTTTGCAAAAAAACTTTTTTTGTTTCTAATTCACCAAAACTGCTTTAAATCATGCCTTCAGCAGCCCAAATAACAACCAACATAAAAGTAATGTTGTGGGATGCAGTATGTGGAAGCTACAAGCAATACAGTATTTGGATGAAAACATGAAGCTATCTACACCTAGCACCATACTTTTTTGCAAAAAAACTTTTTTTGTTTCTAATTCACCAAAACTGCTTTAAATCATGCCTTTAGCTGCCCAAATAACAACCAACATTAAAGTAATGTTGTGGGGTGCAGTATGTGGAAGCTACAAGCAATACAGTATTTGGATTAAAACATGAAGCTATCTACTTTTCAAATGATGAAGCTATCTACACCTAGCACCATACTTTTTTGCAAAAAAACTTTTTTTGTTTCTAATTCACCAAAACTGCTTTAAATCATGCCTTCAGCAGCCCAAATAACAACCAACATAAAAGTAATGTTGTGGGGTGCAGTATGTGGAAGCTACAAGCAATACAGTATTTGGATGAAAACATGAAGCTAGTTACACTTAGCACCATACTTTTTTGCAAAAAAACTTTTTTTGTTTCTAATTCACCAAAACTGCTTTAAATCATGCCTTCAGCAGCCCAAATAACAACCAACATAAAAGTAATGTTGTGGGGTGCAGTATGTGGAAGCTACAAGCAATACAGTATTTGGATGAAAACATGAAGCTAGTTACACCTAGCACCATACTTTTTTGCAAAAAAACTTTTTTTGTTTCTAATTCACCAAAACTGCTTTAAATCATGCCTTCAGCAGCCCAAATAACAACCAACATAAAAAGTAATGTTGTGGGATGCAGTATGTGGAAGCAACACGCAATACAGTATTTGGATGAAAACATGAAGCTATCTACACCTAGCACCATACTTTTTTGCAAAAAAACTTTTTTTGTTTCTAATTCACCAAAACTGCTTTAAATCATGCCTTCAGCAGCCCAAATAACAACCAACATAAAAGTAATGTTGTGGGATGCAGTATGTGGAAGCTACACGCAATACAGTATTTGGATGAAAACATGAAGCTATCTACTTTTCAAATGATGAAGCTATCTACACCTAGCACCATACTTTTTTGCAAAAAAACTTTTTTTGTTTCTAATTCACCAAAACTGCTTTAAATCATGCCTTCAGCAGCCCAAATAACAACCAACATTAAAGTAATGTTGTGGGGTGCAGTATGTGGAAGCTACAAGCAATACAGTATTTGGATGAAAACATGAAGCTAGTTACACCTAGCACCATACTTTTTTGCAAAAAAACTTTTTTTGTTTCTAATTCACCAAAACTGCTTTAAATCATGCCTTCAGCAGCCCAAATAACAACCAACATAAAAGTAATGTTGTAGGATGCAGTATGTGGAAGCTACACGCAATACAGTATTTGGATGAAAACATGAAGCTATCTACACCTAGCACCATACTTTTTTGCAAAAAAACTTTTTTTGTTTCTAATTCACCAAAACTGCTTTAAATCATGCCTTCAGCAGCCCAAATAACAACCAACATAAAAGTAATGTTGTGGGATGCAGTATGTGGAAGCTACAAGCAATACAGTATTTGGATGAAAACATGAAGCTATCTACACCTAGCACCATACTTTTTTGCAAAAAAACTTTTTTCGTTTCTAATTCACCAAAACTGCTTTAAATCATGCCTTTAGCTGCCCAAATAACAACCAACATAAAAGTAATGTTGTGGGGTGCAGTATGTGGAAGCTACAAGCAATACAGTATTTGGATTAAAACATGAAGCTATCCACTTTTCAAATGATGAAGCTATCTACACCTAGCACCATACTTTTTTGCAAAAAAACTTTTTTTGTTTCTAATTCACCAAAACTTCTTTAAATCATGCCTTCAGCAGCCCAAATAACAACCAACATAAAAGTAATGTTGTGGGGTGCAGTATGTGGAAGCTACAAGCAATACAGTATTTGGATGAAAACATGAAGCTAGTTACACTTAGCACCATACTTTTTTGCAAAAAAACTTTTTTTGTTTCTAATTCACCAAAACTGCTTTAATTCATGCCTTCAGCAGCCCAAATAACAACCAACATAAAAGTAATGTTGTGGGGTGCATTATGTGGAAGCTACAAGCAATACAGTATTTGGATGAAAACATGAAGCTATCTACACCTAGCACCATACTTTTTTGCAAAAAAACTTTTTTTGTTTCTAATTCACCAAAACTGCTTTAAATCATGCGTTTAGCTGCCCAAATAACAACCAACATTAAAGTAATGTTGTGGGGTGCAGTATGTGGAAGCTACAAGCAATACAGTATTTGGATTAAAACATGAAGCTATCTACTTTTCAAATGATGAAGCTATCTACACCTAGCACCATACTTTTTTGCAAAAAAACTTTTTTTGTTTCTAATTCACCAAAACTGCTTTAAATCATGCCTTCAGCAGCCCAAATAACAACCAACATAAAAGTAATGTTGTGGGGTGCAGTATGTGGAAGCTACAAGCAATACAGTATTTGGATGAAAACATGAAGCTAGTTACACTTAGCACCATACTTTTTTGCAAAAAAACTTTTTTTGTTTCTAATTCACCAAAACTGCTTTAAATCATGCCTTCAGCAGCCCAAATAACAACCAACATAAAAGTAATGTTGTGGGGTGCAGTATGTGGAAGCTACAAGCAATACAGTATTTGGATGAAAACATGAAGCTAGTTACACCTAGCACCATACTTTTTTGCAAAAAAACTTTTTTTGTTTCTAATTCACCAAAACTGCTTTAAATCATGCCTTCAGCAGCCCAAATAACAACCAACATAAAAGTAATGTTGTGGGATGCAGTATGTGGAAGCTACACGCAATACAGTATTTGGATGAAAACATGAAGCTATCTACACCTAGCACCATACTTTTTTGCAAAAAAACTTTTTTTGTTTCTAATTCACCAAAACTGCTTTAAATCATGCCTTTAGCTGCCCAAATAACAACCAACATTAAAGTAATGTTGTGGGGTGCAGTATGTGGAAGCTACAAGCAATACAGTATTTGGATTAAAACATGAAGCTATCTACTTTTCAAATGATGAAGCTATCTACACCTAGCACCATACTTTTTTGCAAAAAAACTTTTTTTGTTTCTAATTCACCAAAACTGCTTTAAATCATGCCTTCAGCAGCCCAAATAACAAACAACATAAAAGTAATGTTGTGGGATGCAGTATGTGGAAGCTACAAGCAATACAGTATTTGGATGAAAACATGAAGCTATCTACACCTAGCACCATACTTTTTTGCAAAAAAACTTTTTTTGTTTCTAATTCACCAAAACTGCTTTAAATCATGCCTTTAGCTGCCCAAATAACAACCAACATTAAAGTAATGTTGTGGGGTGCAGTATGTGGAAGCTACAAGCAATACAGTATTTGGATGAAAACATGAAGCTAGTTACACTTAGCACCATACTTTTTTGCAAAAAAACTTTTTTTGTTTCTAATTCACCAAAACTGCTTTAAATCATGCCTTCAGCAGCCCAAATAACAACCAACATAAAAGTAATGTTGTGGGGTGCAGTATGTGGAAGCTACAAGCAATACAGTATTTGGATGAAAACATGAAGCTAGTTACACGTAGCACCATACTTTTTTGCAAAAAAACTTTTTTTGTTTCTAATTCACCAAAACTGCTTTAAATCATGCCTTCAGCAGCCCAAATACAGTATTTGGATGAAAACATGAAGCTATCTACACCTAGCACCATACTTTTTTGCAAAAAAACTTTTTTCGTTTCTAATTCACCAAAACTGCTTTAAATCATGCCTTTAGCTGCCCAAATAACAACCAACATAAAAGTAATGTTGTGGGGTGCAGTATGTGGAAGCTACAAGCAATACAGTATTTGGATTAAAACATGAAGCTATCCACTTTTCAAATGATGAAGCTATCTACACCTAGCACCATACTTTTTTGCAAAAAAACTTTTTTTGTTTCTAATTCACCAAAACTGCTTTAAATCATGCCTTCAGCAGCCCAAATAACAACCAACATAAAAGTAATGTTGTGGGGTGCAGTATGTGGAAGCTACAAGCAATACAGTATTTGGATGAAAACATGAAGCTAGTTACACTTAGCACCATACTTTTTTGCAAAAAAACTTTTTTTGTTTCTAATTCACCAAAACTGCTTTAAATCATGCCTTCAGCAGCCCAAATAACAACCAACATAAAAGTAATGTTGTGGGGTGCATTATGTGGAAGCTACAAGCAATACAGTATTTGGATGAAAACATGAAGCTAGTTACACTTAGCACCATACTTTTTTGCAAAAAAACTTTTTTTGTTTCTAATTCACCAAAACTGCTTTAAATCATGCCTTCAGCAGCCCAAATAACAACCAACATAAAAGTAATGTTGTGGGATGCAGTATGTGGAAGCTACACACAATACAGTATTTGGATGAAAACATGAAGCTATCTACACCTAGCACCATACTTTTTTGCAAAAAAACTTTTTTTGTTTCTAATTCACCAAAACTGCTTTAAATCATGCCTTGAGCAGCCCAAATAACAACCAACATAAAAGTAATGTTGTGGGATGCAGTATGTGGAAGCTACAAGCAATACAGTATTTGGATGAAAACATGAAGCTATCTACACCTAGCACCATACTTTTTTGCAAAAAAACTTTTTTTGTTTCTAATTCACCAAAACTGCTTTAAATCATGCCTTCAGCAGCCCAAATAACAACCAACATAAAAGTAATGTTGTGGGATGCAGTATGTGGAAGCTACAAGCAATACAGTATTTGGATGAAAACATGAAGCTATCTACACCTAGCACCATACTTTTTTGCCAAAAAACTTTTTTTGTTTCTAATTCACCAAAACTGCTTTAAATCATGCCTTTAGCTGCCCAAATAACAACCAACATTAAATTAATGTTGTGGGGTGCAGTATGTGGAAGCTACAAGCAATACAGTATTTGGATGAAAACATGAAGCTAGTTACACTTAGCACCATACTTTTTTGCAAAAAAACTTTTTTTGTTTCTAATTCACCAAAACTGCTTTAAATCATGCCTTCAGCAGCCCAAATAACAACCAACATAAAAGTAATGTTGTGGGGTGCAGTATGTGGAAGCTACAAGCAATACAGTATTTGGATGAAAACATGAAGCTATCTACACCTAGCACCATACTTTTTTGCAAAAAAACTTTTTTTGTTTCTAATTCACCAAAACTGCTTTAAATCATGCCTTCAGCAGCCCAAATAACAACCAACATAAAAGTAATGTTGTGGGGTGCAGTATGTGGAAGCTACAAGCAATACAGTATTTGGATGAAAACATGAAGCTAGTTACACTTAGCACCATACTTTTTTGCAAAAAAACTTTTTTTGTTTCTAATTCACCAAAACTGCTTTAAATCATGCCTTCAGCAGCCCAAATAACAACCAACATAAAAGTAATGTTGTGGGATGCAGTATGTGGAAGCTACACGCAATACAGTATTTGGATGAAAACATGAAGCTATCTACACCTAGCACCATACTTTTTTGCAAAAAAAACTTTTTTTGTTTCTAATTCACCAAAACTGCTTTAAATCATGCCTTCAGCAGCCCAAATAACAACCAACATAAAAGTAATGTTGTGGGATGCAGTATGTGGAAGCTACACACAATACAGTATTTGGATGAAACCATGAAGCTATCTACACCTAGCACCATACTTTTTTGCAAAAAAACTTTTTTTGTTTCTAATTCACCAAAACTGCTTTAAATCATGCCTTTAGCTGCCCAAATAACAACCAACATTAAAGTAATGTTGTGGGGTGCAGTATGTGGAAGCTACAAGCAATACAGTATTTGGATTAAAACATGAAGCTATCCACTTTTCAAATGATGAAGCTATCTACACCTAGCACCATACTTTTTTGCAAAAAAACTTTTTTTGTTTCTAATTCACCAAAACTGCTTTAAATCATGCCTTCAGCAGCCCAAATAACAACCAACATAAAAGTAATGTTGTGGGGTGCAGTATGTGGAAGCTACAAGCAATACAGTATTTGGATGAAAACATGAAGCTAGTTCCACTTAGCACCATACTTTTTTGCAAAAAAACTTTTTTTGTTTCTAATTCACCAAAACTGCTTTAAATCATGCCTTCAGCAGCCCAAATAACAACCAACATAAAAGTAATGTTGTGGGGTGCATTATGTGGAAGCTACAAGCAATACAGTATTTGGATGAAAACATGAAGCTAGTTACACTTAGCACCATACTTTTTTGCAAAAAAACTTTTTTTGTTTCTAATTCACCAAAACTGCTTTAAATCATGCCTTCAGCAGCCCAAATAACAACCAACATAAAAGTAATGTTGTGGGATGCAGTATGTGGAAGCTACACGCAATACAGTATTTGGATGAAAACATGAAGCTATCTACACCTAGCACCATACTTTTTTGCAAAAAAACTTTTTTTGTTTCTAATTCACCAAAACTGCTTTAAATCATGCCTTCAGCAGCCCAAATAACAACCAACATAAAAGTAATGTTGTGGGGTGCAGTATGTGGAAGCTACAAGCAATACAGTATTTGGATGAAAACATGAAGCTAGTAACACTTAGCACCATACTTTTTTGCAAAAAAACTTTTTTTGTTTCTAATTCACCAAAACTGCTTTAAATCATGCCTTTAGCTGCCCAAATAACAACCAACATTAAAGTAATGTTGTGGGGTGCAGTATGTGGAAGCTACAAGCAATACAGTATTTGGATGAAAACATGAAGCTAGTTACACTTAGCACCATACTTTTTTGCAAAAAACTTTTTTGTTTCTAATTCACCAAAACTGCTTTAAATCATGCCTTCAGCAGCCCAAATAACAACCAACATAAAAGTAATGTTGTGGGATGCAGTATGTGGAAGCTACAAGCAATACAGTATTTGGATGAAAACATGAAGCTAGTTACACCTAGCACCATACTTTTTTGCAAAAAAACTTTTTTTGTTTCTAATTCACCAAAACTGCTTTAAATCATGCCTTCAGCAGCCCAAATAACAACCAACATAAAAGTAATGTTGTGGGATGCAGTATGTGGAAGCTACACGCAATACAGTATTTGGATGAAAACATGAAGCTATCTACACCTAGCACCATACTTTTTTGCAAAAAAACTTTTTTTGTTTCTAATTCACCAAAACTGCTTTAAATCATGCCTTTAGCTGCCCAAATAACAACCAACATTAAAGTAATGTTGTGGGGTGCAGTATGTGGAAGCTACAAGCAATACAGTATTTGGATTAAAACATGAAGCTATCTACTTTTCAAATGATGAAGCTATCTACACCTAGCACCATACTTTTTTGCAAAAAAACTTTTTTTGTTTCTAATTCACCAAAACTGCTTTAAATCATGCCTTTAGCTGCCCAAATAACAACCAACATTAAAGTAATGTTGTGGGGTGCAGTATGTGGAAGCTACAAGCAATACAGTATTTGGATGAAAACATGAAGCTAGTTACACTTAGCACCATACTTTTTTGCAAAAAAACTTTTTTTGTTTCTAATTCACCAAAACTGCTTTAAATCATGCCTTCAGCAGCCCAAATAACAACCAACATAAAAGTAATGTTGTGGGGTGCAGTATGTGGAAGCTACAAGCAATACAGTATTTGGATGAAAACATGAAGCTATCTACACCTAGCACCATACTTTTTTGCAAAAAAACTTTTTTTGTTTCTAATTCACCAAAACTGCTTTAAATCATGCCTTCAGCAGCCCAAATAACAACCAACATAAAAGTAATGTTGTGGGATGCAGTATGTGGAAGCTACACACAATACAGTATTTGGATGAAAACATGAAGCTATCTACACCTAGCACCATACTTTTTTGCAAAAAAACTTTTTTCGTTTCTAATTCACCAAAACTGCTTTAAATCATGCCTTTAGCTGCCCAAATAACAACCAACATTAAAGTAATGTTGTGGGGTGCAGTATGTGGAAGCTACAAGCAATACAGTATTTGGATTAAAACATGAAGCTATCCACTTTTCAAATGATGAAGCTATCTACACCTAGCACCATACTTTTTTGCAAAAAAACTTTTTTTGTTTCTAATTCACCAAAACTGCTTTAAATCATGCCTTCAGCAGCCCAAATAACAACCAACATAAAAGTAATGTTGTGGGGTGCAGTATGTGGAAGCTACAAGCAATACAGTATTTGGATGAAAACATGAAGCTAGTTACACTTAGCACCATACTTTTTTGCAAAAAAACTTTTTTTGTTTCTAATTCACCAAAACTGCTTTAAATCATGCCTTTAGCTGCCCAAATAACAACCAACATTAAAGTAATGTTGTGGGGTGCAGTATGTGGAAGCTACAAGCAATACAGTATTTGGATTAAAACATGAAGCTATCTACTTTTCAAATGATGAAGCTATCTACACCTAGCACCATACTTTTTTGCAAAAAAACTTTTTTTGTTTCTAATTCACCAAAACTGCTTTAAATCATGCCTTCAGCAGCCCAAATAACAAACAACATAAAAGGAATGTTGTGGGATGCAGTATGTGGAAGCTACAAGCAATACAGTATTTGGATGAAAACATGAAGCTATCTACACCTAGCACCATACTTTTTTGCAAAAAAACTTTTTTTGTTTCTAATTCACCAAAACTGCTTTAAATCATTCCTTTAGCTGCCCAAATAACAACCAACATTAAAGTAATGTTGTGGGGTGCAGTATGTGGAAGCTACAAGCAATACAGTATTTGGATGAAAACATGAAGCTAGTTACACTTAGCACCATACTTTTTTGCAAAAAAACTTTTTTTGTTTCTAATTCACCAAAACTGCTTTAAATCATGCCTTCAGCAGCCCAAATAACAACCAACATAAAAGTAATGTTGTGGGGTGCAGTATGTGGAAGCTACAAGCAATACAGTATTTGGATGAAAACATGAAGCAAGTTACACTTAGCACCATACTTTTTTGCAAAAAAACTTTTTTTGTTTCTAATTCACCAAAACTGCTTTAAATCATGCCTTCAGCAGCCCAAATAACAACCAACATAAAAGTAATGTTGTGGGATGCAGTATGTGGAAGCTACAAGCAATACAGTATTTGGATGAAAACATGAAGCTATCTACACCTAGCACCATACTTTTTTGCAAAAAAACTTTTTTTGTTTCTAATTCACCAAAACTGCTTTAAATCATGCCTTTAGCTGCCCAAATAACAACCAACATTAAAGTAATGTTGTGGGGTGCAGTATGTGGAAGCTACAAGCAATACAGTATTTGGATGAAAACATGAAGCTATCTACACCTAGCTCCATACTTTTTTGCAAAAAAACTTTTTTTGTTTCTAATTCACCAAAACTGCTTTAAATCATGCCTTCAGCAGCCCAAATAACAACCAACATAAAAGTAATGTTGTGGGGTGCAGTATGTGGAAGCTACAAGCAATACAGTATTTGGATGAAAACATGAAGCTAGTTACACTCTTAGCACCATACTTTTTTGCAAAAAAACTTTTTTTTGTTTCTAATTCACCAAAACTGCTTTAAATCATGCCTTCAGCAGCCCAAATAACAACCAACATAAAAGTAATGTTGTGGGGTGCAGTATGTGGAAGCTACAAGCAATACAGTATTTGGATGAAAACATGAAGCTAGTTACACTTAGCACCATACTTTTTTGCAAAAAAACTTTTTTTGTTTCTAATTCACCAAAACTGCTTTAAATCATGCCTTCAGCAGCCCAAATAACAACCAACATAAAAGTAATGTTGTGGGGTGCAGTATGTGGAAGCTACAAGCAATACAGTATTTGGATGAAAACATGAAGCTAGTTACACTTAGCACCATACTTTTTTGCAAAAAAACTTTTTTTGTTTCTAATTCACCAAAACTGCTTTAAATCATGCCTTCAGCAGCCCAAATAACAACCAACATAAAAGTAATGTTGTGGGATGCAGTATGTGGAAGCTACAAGCAATACAGTATTTGGATGAAAACATGAAGCTAGTAACACTTAGCACCATACTTTTTTGCAAAAAAACTTTTTTTGTTTCTAATTCACCAAAACTGCTTTAAATCATGCCTTCAGCAGCCCAAATAACAACCAACATAAAAGTAATGTTGTGGGGTGCAGTATGTGGAAGCTACAAGCAATACAGTATTTGGATGAAAACATGAAGCTAGTTACACTTAGCACCATACTTTTTTGCAAAAAAACTTTTTTTGTTTCTAATTCACCAAAACTGCTTTAAATCATGCCTTCAGCAGCCCAAATAACAACCAACATAAAAGTAATGTTGTGGGATGCAGTATGTGGAAGCTACACACAATACAGTATTTGGATGAAAACATGAAGCTATCTACACCTAGCACCATACTTTTTTGCAAAAAAACTTTTTTTGTTTCTAATTCACCAAAACTGCTTTAAATCATGCCTTCAGCAGCCCAAATAACAACCAACATAAAAGTAATGTTGTGGGGTGCAGTATGTGGAAGCTACAAGCAATACAGTATTTGGATGAAAACATGAAGCAAGTTACACTTAGCACCATACTTTTTTGCAAAAAAACTTTTTTTGTTTCTAATTCACCAAAACTGCTTTAAATCATGCCTTCAGCAGCCCAAATAACAACCAACATAAAAGTAATGTTGTGGGATGCAGTATGTGGAAGCTACAAGCAATACAGTATTTGGATGAAAACATGAAGCTATCTACACCTAGCACCATACTTTTTTGCAAAAAAACTTTTTTTGTTTCTAATTCACCAAAACTGCTTTAAATCATGCCTTTAGCTGCCCAAATAACAACCAACATTAAAGTAATGTTGTGGGGTGCAGTATGTGGAAGCTACAAGCAATACAGTATTTGGATGAAAACATGAAGCTATCTACACCTAGCTCCATACTTTTTTGCAAAAAAACTTTTTTTGTTTCTAATTCACCAAAACTGCTTTAAATCATGCCTTCAGCAGCCCAAATAACAACCAACATAAAAGTAATGTTGTGGGGTGCAGTATGTGGAAGCTACAAGCAATACAGTATTTGGATGAAAACATGAAGCTAGTTACACTCTTAGCACCATACTTTTTTGCAAAAAAACTTTTTTTTGTTTCTAATTCACCAAAACTGCTTTAAATCATGCCTTCAGCAGCCCAAATAACAACCAACATAAAAGTAATGTTGTGGGGTGCAGTATGTGGAAGCTACAAGCAATACAGTATTTGGATGAAAACATGAAGCTAGTTACACTTAGCACCATACTTTTTTGCAAAAAAACTTTTTTTGTTTCTAATTCACCAAAACTGCTTTAAATCATGCCTTCAGCAGCCCAAATAACAACCAACATAAAAGTAATGTTGTGGGGTGCAGTATGTGGAAGCTACAAGCAATACAGTATTTGGATGAAAACATGAAGCTAGTTACACTTAGCACCATACTTTTTTGCAAAAAAACTTTTTTTGTTTCTAATTCACCAAAACTGCTTTAAATCATGCCTTCAGCAGCCCAAATAACAACCAACATAAAAGTAATGTTGTGGGATGCAGTATGTGGAAGCTACAAGCAATACAGTATTTGGATGAAAACATGAAGCTAGTAACACTTAGCACCATACTTTTTTGCAAAAAAACTTTTTTTGTTTCTAATTCACCAAAACTGCTTTAAATCATGCCTTCAGCAGCCCAAATAACAACCAACATAAAAGTAATGTTGTGGGGTGCAGTATGTGGAAGCTACAAGCAATACAGTATTTGGATGAAAACATGAAGCTAGTTACACTTAGCACCATACTTTTTTGCAAAAAAACTTTTTTTGTTTCTAATTCACCAAAACTGCTTTAAATCATGCCTTCAGCAGCCCAAATAACAACCAACATAAAAGTAATGTTGTGGGATGCAGTATGTGGAAGCTACACACAATACAGTATTTGGATGAAAACATGAAGCTATCTACACCTAGCACCATACTTTTTTGCAAAAAAACTTTTTTTGTTTCTAATTCACCAAAACTGCTTTAAATCATGCCTTCAGCAGCCCAAATAACAACCAACATAAAAGTAATGTTGTGGGGTGCAGTATGTGGAAGCTACAAGCAATACAGTATTTGGATGAAAACATGAAGCAAGTTACACTTAGCACCATACTTTTTTGCAAAAAAACTTTTTTTGTTTCTAATTCACCAAAACTGCTTTAAATCATGCCTTCAGCAGCCCAAATAACAACCAACATAAAAGTAATGTTGTGGGATGCAGTATGTGGAAGCTACAAGCAATACAGTATTTGGATGAAAACATGAAGCTATCTACACCTAGCACCATACTTTTTTGCAAAAAAACTTTTTTTGTTTCTAATTCACCAAAACTGCTTTAAATCATGCCTTTAGCTGCCCAAATAACAACCAACATTAAAGTAATGTTGTGGGGTGCAGTATGTGGAAGCTACAAGCAATACAGTATTTGGATGAAAACATGAAGCTATCTACACCTAGCTCCATACTTTTTTGCAAAAAAACTTTTTTTGTTTCTAATTCACCAAAACTGCTTTAAATCATGCCTTCAGCAGCCCAAATAACAACCAACATAAAAGTAATGTTGTGGGGTGCAGTATGTGGAAGCTACAAGCAATACAGTATTTGGATGAAAACATGAAGCTAGTTACACTCTTAGCACCATACTTTTTTGCAAAAAAACTTTTTTTTGTTTCTAATTCACCAAAACTGCTTTAAATCATGCCTTCAGCAGCCCAAATAACAACCAACATAAAAGTAATGTTGTGGGGTGCAGTATGTGGAAGCTACAAGCAATACAGTATTTGGATGAAAACATGAAGCTAGTTACACTTAGCACCATACTTTTTTGCAAAAAAACTTTTTTTGTTTCTAATTCACCAAAACTGCTTTAAATCATGCCTTCAGCAGCCCAAATAACAACCAACATAAAAGTAATGTTGTGGGGTGCAGTATGTGGAAGCTACAAGCAATACAGTATTTGGATGAAAACATGAAGCTAGTTACACTTAGCACCATACTTTTTTGCAAAAAAACTTTTTTTGTTTCTAATTCACCAAAACTGCTTTAAATCATGCCTTCAGCAGCCCAAATAACAACCAACATAAAAGTAATGTTGTGGGATGCAGTATGTGGAAGCTACAAGCAATACAGTATTTGGATGAAAACATGAAGCTAGTAACACTTAGCACCATACTTTTTTGCAAAAAAACTTTTTTTGTTTCTAATTCACCAAAACTGCTTTAAATCATGCCTTCAGCAGCCCAAATAACAACCAACATAAAAGTAATGTTGTGGGATGCAGTATGTGGAAGCTACAAGCAATACAGTATTTGGATGAAAACATGAAGCTATCTACACCTAGCACCATACTTTTTTGCAAAAAAACTTTTTTTGTTTCTAATTCACCAAAACTGCTTTAAATCATGCCTTTAGCTGCCCAAATAACAACCAACATTAAAGTAATGTTGTGGGGTGCAGTATGTGGAAGCTACAAGCAATACAGTATTTGGATGAAAACATGAAGCTAGTTACACTTAGCACCATACTTTTTTGCAAAAAAACTTTTTTTGTTTCTAATTCACCAAAACTGCTTTAAATCATGCCTTCAGCAGCCCAAATAAC
Organism: Spea bombifrons; assembly: GCF_027358695.1. NCBI lineage: Eukaryota > Metazoa > Chordata > Amphibia > Anura > Pelobatidae > Spea > Spea bombifrons. The sequence continues at coordinate 43,826,408 of NC_071091.1, forward strand.
AACCAACATAAAAGTAATGTTGTGGGGTGCAGTATGTGGAAGCTACAAGCAATACAGTATTTGGATGAAAACATGAAGCTATCTACACCTAGCACCATACTTTTTTGCAAAAAAACTTTTTTTGTTTCTAATTCACCAAAACTGCTTTAAATCATGCCTTCAGCAGCCCAAATAACAACCAACATAAAAGTAATGTTGTGGGATGCAGTATGTGGAAGCTACACACAATACAGTATTTGGATGAAAACATGAAGCTATCTACACCTAGCACCATACTTTTTTGCAAAAAAACTTTTTTCGTTTCTAATTCACCAAAACTGCTTTAAATCATGCCTTTAGCTGCCCAAATAACAACCAACATTAAAGTAATGTTGTGGGGTGCAGTATGTGGAAGCTACAAGCAATACAGTATTTGGATTAAAACATGAAGCTATCCACTTTTCAAATGATGAAGCTATCTACACCTAGCACCATACTTTTTTGCAAAAAAACTTTTTTTGTTTCTAATTCACCAAAACTGCTTTAAATCATGCCTTCAGCAGCCCAAATAACAACCAACATAAAAGTAATGTTGTGGGGTGCAGTATGTGGAAGCTACAAGCAATACAGTATTTGGATGAAAACATGAAGCTAGTTACACTTAGCACCATACTTTTTTGCAAAAAAACTTTTTTTGTTTCTAATTCACCAAAACTGCTTTAAATCATGCCTTTAGCTGCCCAAATAACAACCAACATTAAAGTAATGTTGTGGGGTGCAGTATGTGGAAGCTACAAGCAATACAGTATTTGGATTAAAACATGAAGCTATCTACTTTTCAAATGATGAAGCTATCTACACCTAGCACCATACTTTTTTGCAAAAAAACTTTTTTTGTTTCTAATTCACCAAAACTGCTTTAAATCATGCCTTCAGCAGCCCAAATAACAAACAACATAAAAGGAATGTTGTGGGATGCAGTATGTGGAAGCTACAAGCAATACAGTATTTGGATGAAAACATGAAGCTATCTACACCTAGCACCATACTTTTTTGCAAAAAAACTTTTTTTGTTTCTAATTCACCAAAACTGCTTTAAATCATTCCTTTAGCTGCCCAAATAACAACCAACATTAAAGTAATGTTGTGGGGTGCAGTATGTGGAAGCTACAAGCAATACAGTATTTGGATGAAAACATGAAGCTAGTTACACTTAGCACCATACTTTTTTGCAAAAAAACTTTTTTTGTTTCTAATTCACCAAAACTGCTTTAAATCATGCCTTCAGCAGCCCAAATAACAACCAACATAAAAGTAATGTTGTGGGGTGCAGTATGTGGAAGCTACAAGCAATACAGTATTTGGATGAAAACATGAAGCAAGTTACACTTAGCACCATACTTTTTTGCAAAAAAACTTTTTTTGTTTCTAATTCACCAAAACTGCTTTAAATCATGCCTTCAGCAGCCCAAATAACAACCAACATAAAAGTAATGTTGTGGGATGCAGTATGTGGAAGCTACAAGCAATACAGTATTTGGATGAAAACATGAAGCTATCTACACCTAGCACCATACTTTTTTGCAAAAAAACTTTTTTTGTTTCTAATTCACCAAAACTGCTTTAAATCATGCCTTTAGCTGCCCAAATAACAACCAACATTAAAGTAATGTTGTGGGGTGCAGTATGTGGAAGCTACAAGCAATACAGTATTTGGATGAAAACATGAAGCTATCTACACCTAGCTCCATACTTTTTTGCAAAAAAACTTTTTTTGTTTCTAATTCACCAAAACTGCTTTAAATCATGCCTTCAGCAGCCCAAATAACAACCAACATAAAAGTAATGTTGTGGGGTGCAGTATGTGGAAGCTACAAGCAATACAGTATTTGGATGAAAACATGAAGCTAGTTACACTCTTAGCACCATACTTTTTTGCAAAAAAACTTTTTTTTGTTTCTAATTCACCAAAACTGCTTTAAATCATGCCTTCAGCAGCCCAAATAACAACCAACATAAAAGTAATGTTGTGGGGTGCAGTATGTGGAAGCTACAAGCAATACAGTATTTGGATGAAAACATGAAGCTAGTTACACTTAGCACCATACTTTTTTGCAAAAAAACTTTTTTTGTTTCTAATTCACCAAAACTGCTTTAAATCATGCCTTCAGCAGCCCAAATAACAACCAACATAAAAGTAATGTTGTGGGGTGCAGTATGTGGAAGCTACAAGCAATACAGTATTTGGATGAAAACATGAAGCTAGTTACACTTAGCACCATACTTTTTTGCAAAAAAACTTTTTTTGTTTCTAATTCACCAAAACTGCTTTAAATCATGCCTTCAGCAGCCCAAATAACAACCAACATAAAAGTAATGTTGTGGGATGCAGTATGTGGAAGCTACAAGCAATACAGTATTTGGATGAAAACATGAAGCTAGTAACACTTAGCACCATACTTTTTTGCAAAAAAACTTTTTTTGTTTCTAATTCACCAAAACTGCTTTAAATCATGCCTTCAGCAGCCCAAATAACAACCAACATAAAAGTAATGTTGTGGGGTGCAGTATGTGGAAGCTACAAGCAATACAGTATTTGGATGAAAACATGAAGCTAGTTACACTTAGCACCATACTTTTTTGCAAAAAAACTTTTTTTGTTTCTAATTCACCAAAACTGCTTTAAATCATGCCTTCAGCAGCCCAAATAACAACCAACATAAAAGTAATGTTGTGGGATGCAGTATGTGGAAGCTACACACAATACAGTATTTGGATGAAAACATGAAGCTATCTACACCTAGCACCATACTTTTTTGCAAAAAAACTTTTTTTGTTTCTAATTCACCAAAACTGCTTTAAATCATGCCTTCAGCAGCCCAAATAACAACCAACATAAAAGTAATGTTGTGGGGTGCAGTATGTGGAAGCTACAAGCAATACAGTATTTGGATGAAAACATGAAGCAAGTTACACTTAGCACCATACTTTTTTGCAAAAAAACTTTTTTTGTTTCTAATTCACCAAAACTGCTTTAAATCATGCCTTCAGCAGCCCAAATAACAACCAACATAAAAGTAATGTTGTGGGATGCAGTATGTGGAAGCTACAAGCAATACAGTATTTGGATGAAAACATGAAGCTATCTACACCTAGCACCATACTTTTTTGCAAAAAAACTTTTTTTGTTTCTAATTCACCAAAACTGCTTTAAATCATGCCTTTAGCTGCCCAAATAACAACCAACATTAAAGTAATGTTGTGGGGTGCAGTATGTGGAAGCTACAAGCAATACAGTATTTGGATGAAAACATGAAGCTATCTACACCTAGCTCCATACTTTTTTGCAAAAAAACTTTTTTTGTTTCTAATTCACCAAAACTGCTTTAAATCATGCCTTCAGCAGCCCAAATAACAACCAACATAAAAGTAATGTTGTGGGGTGCAGTATGTGGAAGCTACAAGCAATACAGTATTTGGATGAAAACATGAAGCTAGTTACACTCTTAGCACCATACTTTTTTGCAAAAAAACTTTTTTTTGTTTCTAATTCACCAAAACTGCTTTAAATCATGCCTTCAGCAGCCCAAATAACAACCAACATAAAAGTAATGTTGTGGGGTGCAGTATGTGGAAGCTACAAGCAATACAGTATTTGGATGAAAACATGAAGCTAGTTACACTTAGCACCATACTTTTTTGCAAAAAAACTTTTTTTGTTTCTAATTCACCAAAACTGCTTTAAATCATGCCTTCAGCAGCCCAAATAACAACCAACATAAAAGTAATGTTGTGGGGTGCAGTATGTGGAAGCTACAAGCAATACAGTATTTGGATGAAAACATGAAGCTAGTTACACTTAGCACCATACTTTTTTGCAAAAAAACTTTTTTTGTTTCTAATTCACCAAAACTGCTTTAAATCATGCCTTCAGCAGCCCAAATAACAACCAACATAAAAGTAATGTTGTGGGATGCAGTATGTGGAAGCTACAAGCAATACAGTATTTGGATGAAAACATGAAGCTATCTACACCTAGCACCATACTTTCTTGCAAAAAAACTTTTTTTGTTTCTAATTCACCAAAACTGCTTTAAATCATGCCTTCAGCAGCCCAAATAACAACCAACATAAAAGTAATGTTGTGGGGTGCAGTATGTGGAAGCTACAAGCAATACAGTATTTGGATGAAAACATGAAGCTAGTAACACTTAGCACCATACTTTTTTGCAAAAAAACTTTTTTTGTTTCTAATTCACCAAAACTGCTTTAAATCATGCCTTCAGCAGCCCAAATAACAACCAACATAAAAGTAATGTTGTGGGATGCAGTATGTGGAAGCTACACACAATACAGTATTTGGATGAAAACATGAAGCTATCTACACCTAGCACCATACTTTCTTGCAAAAAAACTTTTTTTGTTTCTAATTCACCAAAACTGCTTTAAATCATGCCTTCAGCAGCCCAAATAACAACCAACATAAAAGTAATGTTGTGGGGTGCAGTATGTGGAAGCTACAAGCAATACAGTATTTGGATGAAAACATGAAGCTAGTAACACTTAGCACCATACTTTTTTGCAAAAAAACTTTTTTTGTTTCTAATTCACCAAAACTGCTTTAAATCATGCCTTCAGCAGCCCAAATAACAACCAACATAAAAGTAATGTTGTGGGATGCAGTATGTGGAAGCTACACACAATACAGTATTTGGATGAAAACATGAAGCTAGTAACACTTAGCACCATACTTTTTTGCAAAAAAACTTTTTTTGTTTCTAATTCACCAAAACTGCTTTAAATCATGCCTTTAGCTGCCCAAATAACAACCAACATTAAAGTAATGTTGTGGGGTGCAGTATGTGGAAGCTACAAGCAATACAGTATTTGGATTAAAACATGAAGCTATCTACTTTTCAAATGATGAAGCTATCTACACCTAGCACCATACTTTTTTGCAAAAAAACTTTTTTTGTTTCTAATTCACCAAAACTGCTTTAAATCATGCCAACAGCAGCCCAAATAACAACCAACATAAAAGTAATGTTGTGGGGTGCAGTATGTGGAAGCTACAAGCAATACAGTATTTGGATGAAAACATGAAGCTAGTTACACTTAGCACCATACTTTTTTGCAAAAAAACTTTTTTTGTTTCTAATTCACCAAAACTGCTTTAAATCATGCCTTCAGCAGCCCAAATAACAACCAACATAAAAGTAATGTTGTGGGGTGCAGTATGTGGAAGCTACAAGCAATACAGTATTTGGATGAAAACATGAAGCAAGTTACACTTAGCACCATACTTTTTTGCAAAAAAACTTTTTTTGTTTCTAATTCACCAAAACTGCTTTAAATCATGCCTTCAGCAGCCCAAATAACAACCAACATAAAAGTAATGTTGTGGGATGCAGTATGTGGAAGCTACAAGCAATACAGTATTTGGATGAAAACATGAAGCTATCTACACCTAGCACCATACTTTTTTGCAAAAAAACTTTTTTTGTTTCTAATTCACCAAAACTGCTTTAAATCATGCCTTTAGCTGCCCAAATAACAACCAACATTAAAGTAATGTTGTGGGGTGCAGTATGTGGAAGCTACAAGCAATACAGTATTTGGATGAAAACATGAAGCTATCTACACCTAGCTCCATACTTTTTTGCAAAAAAACTTTTTTTGTTTCTAATTCACCAAAACTGCTTTAAATCATGCCTTCAGCAGCCCAAATAACAACCAACATAAAAGTAATGTTGTGGGGTGCAGTATGTGGAAGCTACAAGCAATACAGTATTTGGATGAAAACATGAAGCTAGTTACACTCTTAGCACCATACTTTTTTGCAAAAAAACTTTTTTTTGTTTCTAATTCACCAAAACTGCTTTAAATCATGCCTTCAGCAGCCCAAATAACAACCAACATAAAAGTAATGTTGTGGGGTGCAGTATGTGGAAGCTACAAGCAATACAGTATTTGGATGAAAACATGAAGCTAGTTACACTTAGCACCATACTTTTTTGCAAAAAAACTTTTTTTGTTTCTAATTCACCAAAACTGCTTTAAATCATGCCTTCAGCAGCCCAAATAACAACCAACATAAAAGTAATGTTGTGGGGTGCAGTATGTGGAAGCTACAAGCAATACAGTATTTGGATGAAAACATGAAGCTAGTTACACTTAGCACCATACTTTTTTGCAAAAAAACTTTTTTTGTTTCTAATTCACCAAAACTGCTTTAAATCATGCCTTCAGCAGCCCAAATAACAACCAACATAAAAGTAATGTTGTGGGATGCAGTATGTGGAAGCTACAAGCAATACAGTATTTGGATGAAAACATGAAGCTAGTAACACTTAGCACCATACTTTTTTGCAAAAAAACTTTTTTTGTTTCTAATTCACCAAAACTGCTTTAAATCATGCCTTCAGCAGCCCAAATAACAACCAACATAAAAGTAATGTTGTGGGGTGCAGTATGTGGAAGCTACAAGCAATACAGTATTTGGATGAAAACATGAAGCTAGTTACACTTAGCACCATACTTTTTTGCAAAAAAACTTTTTTTGTTTCTAATTCACCAAAACTGCTTTAAATCATGCCTTCAGCAGCCCAAATAACAACCAACATAAAAGTAATGTTGTGGGGTGCAGTATGTGGAAGCTACAAGCAATACAGTATTTGGATGAAAACATGAAGCTAGTTACACTTAGCACCATACTTTTTTGCAAAAAAACTTTTTTTGTTTCTAATTCACCAAAACTGCTTTAAATCATGCCTTCAGCAGCCCAAATAACAACCAACATAAAAGTAATGTTGTGGGATGCAGTATGTGGAAGCTACAAGCAATACAGTATTTGGATGAAAACATGAAGCTAGTAACACTTAGCACCATACTTTTTTGCAAAAAAACTTTTTTTGTTTCTAATTCACCAAAACTGCTTTAAATCATGCCTTCAGCAGCCCAAATAACAACCAACATAAAAGTAATGTTGTGGGGTGCAGTATGTGGAAGCTACAAGCAATACAGTATTTGGATGAAAACATGAAGCTAGTTACACTTAGCACCATACTTTTTTGCAAAAAAACTTTTTTTGTTTCTAATTCACCAAAACTGCTTTAAATCATGCCTTCAGCAGCCCAAATAACAACCAACATAAAAGTAATGTTGTGGGATGCAGTATGTGGAAGCTACACACAATACAGTATTTGGATGAAAACATGAAGCTATCTACACCTAGCACCATACTTTTTTGCAAAAAAACTTTTTTTGTTTCTAATTCACCAAAACTGCTTTAAATCATGCCTTCAGCAGCCCAAATAACAACCAACATAAAAGTAATGTTGTGGGATGCAGTATGTGGAAGCTACAAGCAATACAGTATTTGGATGAAAACATGAAGCTATCTACACCTAGCACCATACTTTTTTGCAAAAAAACTTTTTTTGTTTCTAATTCACCAAAACTGCTTTAAATCATGCCTTCAGCAGCCCAAATAACAACCAACATAAAAGTAATGTTGTGGGATGCAGTATGTGGAAGCTACAAGCAATACAGTATTTGGATGAAAACATGAAGCTATCTACACCTAGCACCATACTTTTTTGCCAAAAAACTTTTTTTGTTTCTAATTCACCAAAACTGCTTTAAATCATGCCTTTAGCTGCCCAAATAACAACCAACATTAAATTAATGTTGTGGGGTGCAGTATGTGGAAGCTACAAGCAATACAGTATTTGGATGAAAACATGAAGCTAGTTACACTTAGCACCATACTTTTTTGCAAAAAAACTTTTTTTGTTTCTAATTCACCAAAACTGCTTTAAATCATGCCTTCAGCAGCCCAAATAACAACCAACATAAAAGTAATGTTGTGGGGTGCAGTATGTGGAAGCTACAAGCAATACAGTATTTGGATGAAAACATGAAGCTAGTTACACTTAGCACCATACTTTTTTGCAAAAAAACTTTTTTTGTTTCTAATTCACCAAAACTGCTTTAAATCATGCCTTCAGCAGCCCAAATAACAACCAACATAAAAGTAATGTTGTGGGATGCAGTATGTGGAAGCTACACGCAATACAGTATTTGGATGAAAACATGAAGCTATCTACACCTAGCACCATACTTTTTTGCAAAAAAACTTTTTTTGTTTCTAATTCACCAAAACTGCTTTAAATCATGCCTTCAGCAGCCCAAATAACAACCAACATAAAAGTAATGTTGTGGGATGCAGTATGTGGAAGCTACACACAATACAGTATTTGGATGAAAACATGAAGCTATCTACACCTAGCACCATACTTTTTTGCAAAAAAACTTTTTTTGTTTCTAATTCACCAAAACTGCTTTAAATCATGCCTTTAGCTGCCCAAATAACAACCAACATTAAAGTAATGTTGTGGGGTGCAGTATGTGGAAGCTACAAGCAATACAGTATTTGGATGAAAACATGAAGCTAGTTACACTTAGCACCATACTTTTTTGCAAAAAAACTTTTTTTGTTTCTAATTCACCAAAACTGCTTTAAATCATGCCTTTAGCTGCCCAAATAACAACCAACATTAAAGTAATGTTGTGGGGTGCAGTATGTGGAAGCTACAAGCAATACAGTATTTGGATTAAAACATGAAGCTATCTACTTTTCAAATGATGAAGCTATCTACACCTAGCACCATACTTTTTTGCAAAAAAACTTTTTTTGTTTCTAATTCACCAAAACTGCTTTAAATCATGCCTTTAGCTGCCCAAATAACAACCAACATTAAAGTAATGTTGTGGGGTGCAGTATGTGGAAGCTACAAGCAATACAGTATTTGGATGAAAACATGAAGCTAGTTACACTTAGCACCATACTTTTTTGCAAAAAAACTTTTTTTGTTTCTAATTCACCAAAACTGCTTTAAATCATGCCTTCAGCAGCCCAAATAACAACCAACATAAAAGTAATGTTGTGGGGTGCAGTATGTGGAAGCTACAAGCAATACAGTATTTGGATGAAAACATGAAGCTATCTACACCTAGCACCATACTTTTTTGCAAAAAAACTTTTTTTGTTTCTAATTCACCAAAACTGCTTTAAATCATGCCTTCAGCAGCCCAAATAACAACCAACATAAAAGTAATGTTGTGGGGTGCAGTATGTGGAAGCTACACGCAATACAGTATTTGGATGAAAACATGAAGCTATCTACACCTAGCACCATACTTTTTTGCAAAAAACTTTTTTTGTTTCTAATTCACCAAAACTGCTTTAAATCATGCCTTCAGCAGCCCAAATAACAACCAACATAAAAGTAATGTTGTGGGATGCAGTATGTGGAAGCTACACACAATACAGTATTTGGATGAAAACATGAAGCTATCTACACCTAGCACCATACTTTTTTGCAAAAAAACTTTTTTCGTTTCTAATTCACCAAAACTGCTTTAAATCATGCCTTTAGCTGCCCAAATAACAACCAACATTAAAGTAATGTTGTGGGGTGCAGTATGTGGAAGCTACAAGCAATACAGTATTTGGATTAAAACATGAAGCTATCCACTTTTCAAATGATGAAGCTATCTACACCTAGCACCATACTTTTTTGCAAAAAAACTTTTTTTGTTTCTAATTCACCAAAACTGCTTTAAATCATGCCTTCAGCAGCCCAAATAACAACCAACATAAAAGTAATGTTGTGGGGTGCAGTATGTGGAAGCTACAAGCAATACAGTATTTGGATGAAAACATGAAGCTAGTTACACTTAGCACCATACTTTTTTGCAAAAAAACTTTTTTTGTTTCTAATTCACCAAAACTGCTTTAAATCATGCCTTCAGCAGCCCAAATAACAACCAACATAAAAGTAATGTTGTGGGGTGCATTATGTGGAAGCTACAAGCAATACATTATTTGGATGAAAACATGAAGCTAGTTACACTTAGCACCATACTTTTTTGCAAAAAAACTTTTTTTGTTTCTAATTCACCAAAACTGCTTTAAATCATGCCTTCAGCAGCCAAATAACAACCAACATAAAAGTAATGTTGTGGGATGCAGTATGTGGAAGCTACACGCAATACAGTATTTGGATGAAAACATGAAGCTATCTACACCTAGCACCATACTTTTTTGCAAAAAAACTTTTTTTGTTTCTAATTCACCAAAACTGCTTTAAATCATGCCTTCAGCAGCCCAAATAACAACCAACATAAAAGTAATGTTGTGGGGTGCAGTATGTGGAAGCTACAAGCAATACAGTATTTGGATGAAAACATGAAGCTAGTAACACTTAGCACCATACTTTTTTGCAAAAAAACTTTTTTTGTTTCTAATTCACCAAAACTGCTTTAAATCATACCTTTAGCTGCCCAAATAACAACCAACATTAAAGTAATGTTGTGGGGTGCAGTATGTGGAAGCTACAAGCAATACAGTATTTGGATGAAAACATGAAGCTAGTTACACTTAGCACCATACTTTTTTGCAAAAAACTTTTTTTGTTTCTAATTCACCAAAACTGCTTTAAATCATGCCTTCAGCAGCCCAAATAACAACCAACATAAAAGTAATGTTGTGGGATGCAGTATGTGGAAGCTACAAGCAATACAGTATTTGGATGAAAACATGAAGCTATCTACACCTAGCACCATACTTTTTTGCAAAAAAACTTTTTTTGTTTCTAATTCACCAAAACTGCTTTAAATCATGCCTTCAGCAGCCCAAATAACAACCAACATTAAAGTAATGTTGTGGGGTGCAGTATGTGGAAGCTACAAGCAATACAGTATTTGGATGAAAACATGAAGCTAGTTACACCTAGCACCATACTTTTTTGCAAAAAAACTTTTTTTGTTTCTAATTCACCAAAACTGCTTTAAATCATGCCTTCAGCAGCCCAAATAACAACCAACATAAAAGTAATGTTGTGGGATGCAGTATGTGGAAGCTACACGCAATACAGTATTTGGATGAAAACATGAAGCTATCTACACCTAGCACCATACTTTTTTGCAAAAAAACTTTTTTTGTTTCTAATTCACCAAAACTGCTTTAAATCATGCCTTCAGCAGCCCAAATAACAACCAACATAAAAGTAATGTTGTGGGATGCAGTATGTGGAAGCTACAAGCAATACAGTATTTGGATGAAAACATGAAGCTATCTACACCTAGCACCATACTTTTTTGCAAAAAAACTTTTTTTGTTTCTAATTCACCAAAACTGCTTTAAATCATGCCTTTAGCTGCCCAAATAACAACCAACATTAAAGTAATGTTGTGGGGTGCAGTATGTGGAAGCTACAAGCAATACAGTATTTGGATTAAAACATGAAGCTATCTACTTTTCAAATGATGAAGCTATCTACACCTAGCACCATACTTTTTTGCAAAAAAACTTTTTTTGTTTCTAATTCACCAAAACTGCTTTAAATCATGCCTTCAGCAGCCCAAATAACAAACAACATAAAAGTAATGTTGTGGGATGCAGTATGTGGAAGCTACAAGCAATACAGTATTTGGATGAAAACATGAAGCTATCTACACCTAGCACCATACTTTTTTGCAAAAAAACTTTTTTTGTTTCTAATTCACCAAAACTGCTTTAAATCATTCCTTTAGCTGCCCAAATAACAACCAACATTAAAGTAATGTTGTGGGGTGCAGTATGTGGAAGCTACAAGCAATACAGTATTTGGATGAAAACATGAAGCTAGTTACACTTAGCACCATACTTTTTTGCAAAAAAACTTTTTTTGTTTCTAATTCACCAAAACTGCTTTAAATCATGCCTTCAGCAGCCCAAATAACAACCAACATAAAAGTAATGTTGTGGGATGCAGTATGTGGAAGCTACACGCAATACAGTATTTGGATGAAAACATGAAGCTATCTACACCTAGCACCATACTTTTTTGCAAAAAAACTTTTTTTGTTTCTAATTCACCAAAACTGCTTTAAATCATGCCTTCAGCAGCCCAAATAACAACCAACATAAAAGTAATGTTGTGGGGTGCAGTATGTGGAAGCTACAAGCAATACAGTATTTGGATGAAAACATGAAGCTAGTAACACTTAGCACCATACTTTTTTGCAAAAAAACTTTTTTTGTTTCTAATTCACCAAAACTGCTTTAAATCATACCTTTAGCTGCCCAAATAACAACCAACATTAAAGTAATGTTGTGGGGTGCAGTATGTGGAAGCTACAAGCAATACAGTATTTGGATGAAAACATGAAGCTAGTTACACTTAGCACCATACTTTTTTGCAAAAAACTTTTTTTGTTTCTAATTCACCAAAACTGCTTTAAATCATGCCTTCAGCAGCCCAAATAACAACCAACATAAAAGTAATGTTGTGGGATGCAGTATGTGGAAGCTACAAGCAATACAGTATTTGGATGAAAACATGAAGCTATCTACACCTAGCACCATACTTTTTTGCAAAAAAACTTTTTTTGTTTCTAATGCACCAAAACTGCTTTAAATCATGCCTTCAGCAGCCCAAATAACAACCAACATTAAAGTAATGTTGTGGGGTGCAGTATGTGGAAGCTACAAGCAATACAGTATTTGGATGAAAACATGAAGCTAGTTACACCTAGCACCATACTTTTTTGCAAAAAAACTTTTTTTGTTTCTAATTCACCAAAACTGCTTTAAATCATGCCTTCAGCAGCCCAAATAACAACCAACATAAAAGTAATGTTGTGGGATGCAGTATGTGGAAGCTACACGCAATACAGTATTTGGATGAAAACATGAAGCTATCTACACCTAGCACCATACTTTTTTGCAAAAAAACTTTTTTTGTTTCTAATTCACCAAAACTGCTTTAAATCATGCCTTTAGCTGCCCAAATAACAACCAACATTAAAGTAATGTTGTGGGGTGCAGTATGTGGAAGCTACAAGCAATACAGTATTTGGATGAAAACATGAAGCTATCTACACCTAGCTCCATACTTTTTTGCAAAAAAACTTTTTTTGTTTCTAATTCACCAAAACTGCTTTAAATCATGCCTTCAGCAGCCCAAATAACAACCAACATAAAAGTAATGTTGTGGGGTGCAGTATGTGGAAGCTACAAGCAATACAGTATTTGGATGAAAACATGAAGCTAGTTACACTCTTAGCACCATACTTTTTTGCAAAAAAACTTTTTTTTGTTTCTAATTCACCAAAACTGCTTTAAATCATGCCTTCAGCAGCCCAAATAACAACCAACATAAAAGTAATGTTGTGGGGTGCAGTATGTGGAAGCTACAAGCAATACAGTATTTGGATGAAAACATGAAGCTAGTTACACTTAGCACCATACTTTTTTGCAAAAAAACTTTTTTTGTTTCTAATTCACCAAAACTGCTTTAAATCATGCCTTCAGCAGCCCAAATAACAACCAACATAAAAGTAATGTTGTGGGGTGCAGTATGTGGAAGCTACAAGCAATACAGTATTTGGATGAAAACATGAAGCTAGTTACACTTAGCACCATACTTTTTTGCAAAAAAACTTTTTTTGTTTCTAATTCACCAAAACTGCTTTAAATCATGCCTTCAGCAGCCCAAATAACAACCAACATAAAAGTAATGTTGTGGGATGCAGTATGTGGAAGCTACAAGCAATACAGTATTTGGATGAAAACATGAAGCTAGTAACACTTAGCACCATACTTTTTTGCAAAAAAACTTTTTTTGTTTCTAATTCACCAAAACTGCTTTAAATCATGCCTTCAGCAGCCCAAATAACAACCAACATAAAAGTAATGTTGTGGGGTGCAGTATGTGGAAGCTACAAGCAATACAGTATTTGGATGAAAACATGAAGCTAGTTACACTTAGCACCATACTTTTTTGCAAAAAAACTTTTTTTGTTTCTAATTCACCAAAACTGCTTTAAATCATGCCTTCAGCAGCCCAAATAACAACCAACATAAAAGTAATGTTGTGGGATGCAGTATGTGGAAGCTACACACAATACAGTATTTGGATGAAAACATGAAGCTATCTACACCTAGCACCATACTTTTTTGCAAAAAAACTTTTTTTGTTTCTAATTCACCAAAACTGCTTTAAATCATGCCTTCAGCAGCCCAAATAACAACCAACATAAAAGTAATGTTGTGGGGTGCAGTATGTGGAAGCTACAAGCAATACAGTATTTGGATGAAAACATGAAGCAAGTTACACTTAGCACCATACTTTTTTGCAAAAAAACTTTTTTTGTTTCTAATTCACCAAAACTGCTTTAAATCATGCCTTCAGCAGCCCAAATAACAACCAACATAAAAGTAATGTTGTGGGATGCAGTATGTGGAAGCTACAAGCAATACAGTATTTGGATGAAAACATGAAGCTATCTACACCTAGCACCATACTTTTTTGCAAAAAAACTTTTTTTGTTTCTAATTCACCAAAACTGCTTTAAATCATGCCTTTAGCTGCCCAAATAACAACCAACATTAAAGTAATGTTGTGGGGTGCAGTATGTGGAAGCTACAAGCAATACAGTATTTGGATGAAAACATGAAGCTATCTACACCTAGCTCCATACTTTTTTGCAAAAAAACTTTTTTTGTTTCTAATTCACCAAAACTGCTTTAAATCATGCCTTCAGCAGCCCAAATAACAACCAACATAAAAGTAATGTTGTGGGGTGCAGTATGTGGAAGCTACAAGCAATACAGTATTTGGATGAAAACATGAAGCTAGTTACACTCTTAGCACCATACTTTTTTGCAAAAAAACTTTTTTTTGTTTCTAATTCACCAAAACTGCTTTAAATCATGCCTTCAGCAGCCCAAATAACAACCAACATAAAAGTAATGTTGTGGGGTGCAGTATGTGGAAGCTACAAGCAATACAGTATTTGGATGAAAACATGAAGCTAGTTACACTTAGCACCATACTTTTTTGCAAAAAAACTTTTTTTGTTTCTAATTCACCAAAACTGCTTTAAATCATGCCTTCAGCAGCCCAAATAACAACCAACATAAAAGTAATGTTGTGGGGTGCAGTATGTGGAAGCTACAAGCAATACAGTATTTGGATGAAAACATGAAGCTAGTTACACTTAGCACCATACTTTTTTGCAAAAAAACTTTTTTTGTTTCTAATTCACCAAAACTGCTTTAAATCATGCCTTCAGCAGCCCAAATAACAACCAACATAAAAGTAATGTTGTGGGATGCAGTATGTGGAAGCTACAAGCAATACAGTATTTGGATGAAAACATGAAGCTAGTAACACTTAGCACCATACTTTTTTGCAAAAAAACTTTTTTTGTTTCTAATTCACCAAAACTGCTTTAAATCATGCCTTCAGCAGCCCAAATAACAACCAACATAAAAGTAATGTTGTGGGATGCAGTATGTGGAAGCTACAAGCAATACAGTATTTGGATGAAAACATGAAGCTATCTACACCTAGCACCATACTTTTTTGCAAAAAAACTTTTTTTGTTTCTAATTCACCAAAACTGCTTTAAATCATGCCTTTAGCTGCCCAAATAACAACCAACATTAAAGTAATGTTGTGGGGTGCAGTATGTGGAAGCTACAAGCAATACAGTATTTGGATGAAAACATGAAGCTAGTTACACTTAGCACCATACTTTTTTGCAAAAAAACTTTTTTTGTTTCTAATTCACCAAAACTGCTTTAAATCATGCCTTCAGCAGCCCAAATAACAACCAACATAAAAGTAATGTTGTGGGGTGCAGTATGTGGAAGCTACAAGCAATACAGTATTTGGATGAAAACATGAAGCTATCTACACCTAGCACCATACTTTTTTGCAAAAAAACTTTTTTTGTTTCTAATTCACCAAAACTGCTTTAAATCATGCCTTCAGCAGCCCAAATAACAACCAACATAAAAGTAATGTTGTGGGATGCAGTATGTGGAAGCTACACACAATACAGTATTTGGATGAAAACATGAAGCTATCTACACCTAGCACCATACTTTTTTGCAAAAAAACTTTTTTCGTTTCTAATTCACCAAAACTGCTTTAAATCATGCCTTTAGCTGCCCAAATAACAACCAACATTAAAGTAATGTTGTGGGGTGCAGTATGTGGAAGCTACAAGCAATACAGTATTTGGATTAAAACATGAAGCTATCCACTTTTCAAATGATGAAGCTATCTACACCTAGCACCATACTTTTTTGCAAAAAAACTTTTTTTGTTTCTAATTCACCAAAACTGCTTTAAATCATGCCTTCAGCAGCCCAAATAACAACCAACATAAAAGTAATGTTGTGGGGTGCAGTATGTGGAAGCTACAAGCAATACAGTATTTGGATGAAAACATGAAGCTAGTTACACTTAGCACCATACTTTTTTGCAAAAAAACTTTTTTTGTTTCTAATTCACCAAAACTGCTTTAAATCATGCCTTTAGCTGCCCAAATAACAACCAACATTAAAGTAATGTTGTGGGGTGCAGTATGTGGAAGCTACAAGCAATACAGTATTTGGATTAAAACATGAAGCTATCTACTTTTCAAATGATGAAGCTATCTACACCTAGCACCATACTTTTTTGCAAAAAAACTTTTTTTGTTTCTAATTCACCAAAACTGCTTTAAATCATGCCTTCAGCAGCCCAAATAACAAACAACATAAAAGGAATGTTGTGGGATGCAGTATGTGGAAGCTACAAGCAATACAGTATTTGGATGAAAACATGAAGCTATCTACACCTAGCACCATACTTTTTTGCAAAAAAACTTTTTTTGTTTCTAATTCACCAAAACTGCTTTAAATCATTCCTTTAGCTGCCCAAATAACAACCAACATTAAAGTAATGTTGTGGGGTGCAGTATGTGGAAGCTACAAGCAATACAGTATTTGGATGAAAACATGAAGCTAGTTACACTTAGCACCATACTTTTTTGCAAAAAAACTTTTTTTGTTTCTAATTCACCAAAACTGCTTTAAATCATGCCTTCAGCAGCCCAAATAACAACCAACATAAAAGTAATGTTGTGGGGTGCAGTATGTGGAAGCTACAAGCAATACAGTATTTGGATGAAAACATGAAGCAAGTTACACTTAGCACCATACTTTTTTGCAAAAAAACTTTTTTTGTTTCTAATTCACCAAAACTGCTTTAAATCATGCCTTCAGCAGCCCAAATAACAACCAACATAAAAGTAATGTTGTGGGATGCAGTATGTGGAAGCTACAAGCAATACAGTATTTGGATGAAAACATGAAGCTATCTACACCTAGCACCATACTTTTTTGCAAAAAAACTTTTTTTGTTTCTAATTCACCAAAACTGCTTTAAATCATGCCTTTAGCTGCCCAAATAACAACCAACATTAAAGTAATGTTGTGGGGTGCAGTATGTGGAAGCTACAAGCAATACAGTATTTGGATGAAAACATGAAGCTATCTACACCTAGCTCCATACTTTTTTGCAAAAAAACTTTTTTTGTTTCTAATTCACCAAAACTGCTTTAAATCATGCCTTCAGCAGCCCAAATAACAACCAACATAAAAGTAATGTTGTGGGGTGCAGTATGTGGAAGCTACAAGCAATACAGTATTTGGATGAAAACATGAAGCTAGTTACACTCTTAGCACCATACTTTTTTGCAAAAAAACTTTTTTTTGTTTCTAATTCACCAAAACTGCTTTAAATCATGCCTTCAGCAGCCCAAATAACAACCAACATAAAAGTAATGTTGTGGGGTGCAGTATGTGGAAGCTACAAGCAATACAGTATTTGGATGAAAACATGAAGCTAGTTACACTTAGCACCATACTTTTTTGCAAAAAAACTTTTTTTGTTTCTAATTCACCAAAACTGCTTTAAATCATGCCTTCAGCAGCCCAAATAACAACCAACATAAAAGTAATGTTGTGGGGTGCAGTATGTGGAAGCTACAAGCAATACAGTATTTGGATGAAAACATGAAGCTAGTTACACTTAGCACCATACTTTTTTGCAAAAAAACTTTTTTTGTTTCTAATTCACCAAAACTGCTTTAAATCATGCCTTCAGCAGCCCAAATAACAACCAACATAAAAGTAATGTTGTGGGATGCAGTATGTGGAAGCTACAAGCAATACAGTATTTGGATGAAAACATGAAGCTAGTAACACTTAGCACCATACTTTTTTGCAAAAAAACTTTTTTTGTTTCTAATTCACCAAAACTGCTTTAAATCATGCCTTCAGCAGCCCAAATAACAACCAACATAAAAGTAATGTTGTGGGGTGCAGTATGTGGAAGCTACAAGCAATACAGTATTTGGATGAAAACATGAAGCTAGTTACACTTAGCACCATACTTTTTTGCAAAAAAACTTTTTTTGTTTCTAATTCACCAAAACTGCTTTAAATCATGCCTTCAGCAGCCCAAATAACAACCAACATAAAAGTAATGTTGTGGGATGCAGTATGTGGAAGCTACACACAATACAGTATTTGGATGAAAACATGAAGCTATCTACACCTAGCACCATACTTTTTTGCAAAAAAACTTTTTTTGTTTCTAATTCACCAAAACTGCTTTAAATCATGCCTTCAGCAGCCCAAATAACAACCAACATAAAAGTAATGTTGTGGGGTGCAGTATGTGGAAGCTACAAGCAATACAGTATTTGGATGAAAACATGAAGCAAGTTACACTTAGCACCATACTTTTTTGCAAAAAAACTTTTTTTGTTTCTAATTCACCAAAACTGCTTTAAATCATGCCTTCAGCAGCCCAAATAACAACCAACATAAAAGTAATGTTGTGGGATGCAGTATGTGGAAGCTACAAGCAATACAGTATTTGGATGAAAACATGAAGCTATCTACACCTAGCACCATACTTTTTTGCAAAAAAACTTTTTTTGTTTCTAATTCACCAAAACTGCTTTAAATCATGCCTTTAGCTGCCCAAATAACAACCAACATTAAAGTAATGTTGTGGGGTGCAGTATGTGGAAGCTACAAGCAATACAGTATTTGGATGAAAACATGAAGCTATCTACACCTAGCTCCATACTTTTTTGCAAAAAAACTTTTTTTGTTTCTAATTCACCAAAACTGCTTTAAATCATGCCTTCAGCAGCCCAAATAACAACCAACATAAAAGTAATGTTGTGGGGTGCAGTATGTGGAAGCTACAAGCAATACAGTATTTGGATGAAAACATGAAGCTAGTTACACTCTTAGCACCATACTTTTTTGCAAAAAAACTTTTTTTTGTTTCTAATTCACCAAAACTGCTTTAAATCATGCCTTCAGCAGCCCAAATAACAACCAACATAAAAGTAATGTTGTGGGGTGCAGTATGTGGAAGCTACAAGCAATACAGTATTTGGATGAAAACATGAAGCTAGTTACACTTAGCACCATACTTTTTTGCAAAAAAACTTTTTTTGTTTCTAATTCACCAAAACTGCTTTAAATCATGCCTTCAGCAGCCCAAATAACAACCAACATAAAAGTAATGTTGTGGGGTGCAGTATGTGGAAGCTACAAGCAATACAGTATTTGGATGAAAACATGAAGCTAGTTACACTTAGCACCATACTTTTTTGCAAAAAAACTTTTTTTGTTTCTAATTCACCAAAACTGCTTTAAATCATGCCTTCAGCAGCCCAAATAACAACCAACATAAAAGTAATGTTGTGGGATGCAGTATGTGGAAGCTACAAGCAATACAGTATTTGGATGAAAACATGAAGCTAGTAACACTTAGCACCATACTTTTTTGCAAAAAAACTTTTTTTGTTTCTAATTCACCAAAACTGCTTTAAATCATGCCTTCAGCAGCCCAAATAACAACCAACATAAAAGTAATGTTGTGGGATGCAGTATGTGGAAGCTACAAGCAATACAGTATTTGGATGAAAACATGAAGCTATCTACACCTAGCACCATACTTTCTTGCAAAAAAACTTTTTTTGTTTCTAATTCACCAAAACTGCTTTAAATCATGCCTTCAGCAGCCCAAATAACAACCAACATAAAAGTAATGTTGTGGGGTGCAGTATGTGGAAGCTACAAGCAATACAGTATTTGGATGAAAACATGAAGCTAGTAACACTTAGCACCATACTTTTTTGCAAAAAAACTTTTTTTGTTTCTAATTCACCAAAACTGCTTTAAATCATGCCTTCAGCAGCCCAAATAACAACCAACATAAAAGTAATGTTGTGGGATGCAGTATGTGGAAGCTACACACAATACAGTATTTGGATGAAAACATGAAGCTATCTACACCTAGCACCATACTTTCTTGCAAAAAAACTTTTTTTGTTTCTAATTCACCAAAACTGCTTTAAATCATGCCTTCAGCAGCCCAAATAACAACCAACATAAAAGTAATGTTGTGGGGTGCAGTATGTGGAAGCTACAAGCAATACAGTATTTGGATGAAAACATGAAGCTAGTAACACTTAGCACCATACTTTTTTGCAAAAAAACTTTTTTTGTTTCTAATTCACCAAAACTGCTTTAAATCATGCCTTCAGCAGCCCAAATAACAACCAACATAAAAGTAATGTTGTGGGATGCAGTATGTGGAAGCTACACACAATACAGTATTTGGATGAAAACATGAAGCTAGTAACACTTAGCACCATACTTTTTTGCAAAAAAACTTTTTTTGTTTCTAATTCACCAAAACTGCTTTAAATCATGCCTTTAGCTGCCCAAATAACAACCAACATTAAAGTAATGTTGTGGGGTGCAGTATGTGGAAGCTACAAGCAATACAGTATTTGGATTAAAACATGAAGCTATCTACTTTTCAAATGATGAAGCTATCTACACCTAGCACCATACTTTTTTGCAAAAAAACTTTTTTTGTTTCTAATTCACCAAAACTGCTTTAAATCATGCCAACAGCAGCCCAAATAACAACCAACATAAAAGTAATGTTGTGGGGTGCAGTATGTGGAAGCTACAAGCAATACAGTATTTGGATGAAAACATGAAGCTAGTTACACTTAGCACCATACTTTTTTGCAAAAAAACTTTTTTTGTTTCTAATTCACCAAAACTGCTTTAAATCATGCCTTCAGCAGCCCAAATAACAACCAACATAAAAGTAATGTTGTGGGGTGCAGTATGTGGAAGCTACAAGCAATACAGTATTTGGATGAAAACATGAAGCAAGTTACACTTAGCACCATACTTTTTTGCAAAAAAACTTTTTTTGTTTCTAATTCACCAAAACTGCTTTAAATCATGCCTTCAGCAGCCCAAATAACAACCAACATAAAAGTAATGTTGTGGGATGCAGTATGTGGAAGCTACAAGCAATACAGTATTTGGATGAAAACATGAAGCTATCTACACCTAGCACCATACTTTTTTGCAAAAAAACTTTTTTTGTTTCTAATTCACCAAAACTGCTTTAAATCATGCCTTTAGCTGCCCAAATAACAACCAACATTAAAGTAATGTTGTGGGGTGCAGTATGTGGAAGCTACAAGCAATACAGTATTTGGATGAAAACATGAAGCTATCTACACCTAGCTCCATACTTTTTTGCAAAAAAACTTTTTTTGTTTCTAATTCACCAAAACTGCTTTAAATCATGCCTTCAGCAGCCCAAATAACAACCAACATAAAAGTAATGTTGTGGGGTGCAGTATGTGGAAGCTACAAGCAATACAGTATTTGGATGAAAACATGAAGCTAGTTACACTCTTAGCACCATACTTTTTTGCAAAAAAACTTTTTTTTGTTTCTAATTCACCAAAACTGCTTTAAATCATGCCTTCAGCAGCCCAAATAACAACCAACATAAAAGTAATGTTGTGGGGTGCAGTATGTGGAAGCTACAAGCAATACAGTATTTGGATGAAAACATGAAGCTAGTTACACTTAGCACCATACTTTTTTGCAAAAAAACTTTTTTTGTTTCTAATTCACCAAAACTGCTTTAAATCATGCCTTCAGCAGCCCAAATAACAACCAACATAAAAGTAATGTTGTGGGGTGCAGTATGTGGAAGCTACAAGCAATACAGTATTTGGATGAAAACATGAAGCTAGTTACACTTAGCACCATACTTTTTTGCAAAAAAACTTTTTTTGTTTCTAATTCACCAAAACTGCTTTAAATCATGCCTTCAGCAGCCCAAATAACAACCAACATAAAAGTAATGTTGTGGGATGCAGTATGTGGAAGCTACAAGCAATACAGTATTTGGATGAAAACATGAAGCTAGTAACACTTAGCACCATACTTTTTTGCAAAAAAACTTTTTTTGTTTCTAATTCACCAAAACTGCTTTAAATCATGCCTTCAGCAGCCCAAATAACAACCAACATAAAAGTAATGTTGTGGGGTGCAGTATGTGGAAGCTACAAGCAATACAGTATTTGGATGAAAACATGAAGCTAGTTACACTTAGCACCATACTTTTTTGCAAAAAAACTTTTTTTGTTTCTAATTCACCAAAACTGCTTTAAATCATGCCTTCAGCAGCCCAAATAACAACCAACATAAAAGTAATGTTGTGGGGTGCAGTATGTGGAAGCTACAAGCAATACAGTATTTGGATGAAAACATGAAGCTAGTTACACTTAGCACCATACTTTTTTGCAAAAAAACTTTTTTTGTTTCTAATTCACCAAAACTGCTTTAAATCATGCCTTCAGCAGCCCAAATAACAACCAACATAAAAGTAATGTTGTGGGATGCAGTATGTGGAAGCTACAAGCAATACAGTATTTGGATGAAAACATGAAGCTAGTAACACTTAGCACCATACTTTTTTGCAAAAAAACTTTTTTTGTTTCTAATTCACCAAAACTGCTTTAAATCATGCCTTCAGCAGCCCAAATAACAACCAACATAAAAGTAATGTTGTGGGGTGCAGTATGTGGAAGCTACAAGCAATACAGTATTTGGATGAAAACATGAAGCTAGTTACACTTAGCACCATACTTTTTTGCAAAAAAACTTTTTTTGTTTCTAATTCACCAAAACTGCTTTAAATCATGCCTTCAGCAGCCCAAATAACAACCAACATAAAAGTAATGTTGTGGGATGCAGTATGTGGAAGCTACACACAATACAGTATTTGGATGAAAACATGAAGCTATCTACACCTAGCACCATACTTTTTTGCAAAAAAACTTTTTTTGTTTCTAATTCACCAAAACTGCTTTAAATCATGCCTTCAGCAGCCCAAATAACAACCAACATAAAAGTAATGTTGTGGGATGCAGTATGTGGAAGCTACAAGCAATACAGTATTTGGATGAAAACATGAAGCTAGTTACACTTAGCACCATACTTTTTTGCAAAAAAACTTTTTTTGTTTCTAATTCACCAAAACTGCTTTAAATCATGCCTTCAGCAGCCCAAATAACAACCAACATAAAAGTAATGTTGTGGGGTGCAGTATGTGGAAGCTACAAGCAATACAGTATTTGGATGAAAACATGAAGCAAGTTACACTTAGCACCATACTTTTTTGCAAAAAAACTTTTTTTGTTTCTAATTCACCAAAACTGCTTTAAATCATGCCTTCAGCAGCCCAAATAACAACCAACATAAAAGTAATGTTGTGGGATGCAGTATGTGGAAGCTACAAGCAATACAGTATTTGGATGAAAACATGAAGCTATCTACACCTAGCACCATACTTTTTTGCAAAAAAACTTTTTTTGTTTCTAATTCACCAAAACTGCTTTAAATCATGCCTTTAGCTGCCCAAATAACAACCAACATTAAAGTAATGTTGTGGGGTGCAGTATGTGGAAGCTACAAGCAATACAGTATTTGGATGAAAACATGAAGCTATCTACACCTAGCTCCATACTTTTTTGCAAAAAAACTTTTTTTGTTTCTAATTCACCAAAACTGCTTTAAATCATGCCTTCAGCAGCCCAAATAACAACCAACATAAAAGTAATGTTGTGGGGTGCAGTATGTGGAAGCTACAAGCAATACAGTATTTGGATGAAAACATGAAGCTAGTTACACTCTTAGCACCATACTTTTTTGCAAAAAAACTTTTTTTTGTTTCTAATTCACCAAAACTGCTTTAAATCATGCCTTCAGCAGCCCAAATAACAACCAACATAAAAGTAATGTTGTGGGGTGCAGTATGTGGAAGCTACAAGCAATACAGTATTTGGATGAAAACATGAAGCTAGTTACACTTAGCACCATACTTTTTTGCAAAAAAACTTTTTTTGTTTCTAATTCACCAAAACTGCTTTAAATCATGCCTTCAGCAGCCCAAATAACAACCAACATAAAAGTAATGTTGTGGGGTGCAGTATGTGGAAGCTACAAGCAATACAGTATTTGGATGAAAACATGAAGCTAGTTACACTTAGCACCATACTTTTTTGCAAAAAAACTTTTTTTGTTTCTAATTCACCAAAACTGCTTTAAATCATGCCTTCAGCAGCCCAAATAACAACCAACATAAAAGTAATGTTGTGGGATGCAGTATGTGGAAGCTACAAGCAATACAGTATTTGGATGAAAACATGAAGCTAGTAACACTTAGCACCATACTTTTTTGCAAAAAAACTTTTTTTGTTTCTAATTCACCAAAACTGCTTTAAATCATGCCTTCAGCAGCCCAAATAACAACCAACATAAAAGTAATGTTGTGGGGTGCAGTATGTGGAAGCTACAAGCAATACAGTATTTGGATGAAAACATGAAGCTAGTTACACTTAGCACCATACTTTT
Organism: Spea bombifrons; assembly: GCF_027358695.1. NCBI lineage: Eukaryota > Metazoa > Chordata > Amphibia > Anura > Pelobatidae > Spea > Spea bombifrons. The sequence continues at coordinate 43,851,039 of NC_071091.1, forward strand.
TTGCAAAAAAACTTTTTTTGTTTCTAATTCACCAAAACTGCTTTAAATCATGCCTTCAGCAGCCCAAATAACAACCAACATAAAAGTAATGTTGTGGGATGCAGTATGTGGAAGCTACAAGCAATACAGTATTTGGATGAAAACATGAAGCTAGTAACACTTAGCACCATACTTTTTTGCAAAAAAACTTTTTTTGTTTCTAATTCACCAAAACTGCTTTAAATCATGCCTTCAGCAGCCCAAATAACAACCAACATAAAAGTAATGTTGTGGGGTGCAGTATGTGGAAGCTACAAGCAATACAGTATTTGGATGAAAACATGAAGCTAGTTACACTTAGCACCATACTTTTTTGCAAAAAAACTTTTTTTGTTTCTAATTCACCAAAACTGCTTTAAATCATGCCTTCAGCAGCCCAAATAACAACCAACATAAAAGTAATGTTGTGGGATGCAGTATGTGGAAGCTACACACAATACAGTATTTGGATGAAAACATGAAGCTATCTACACCTAGCACCATACTTTTTTGCAAAAAAACTTTTTTTGTTTCTAATTCACCAAAACTGCTTTAAATCATGCCTTCAGCAGCCCAAATAACAACCAACATAAAAGTAATGTTGTGGGATGCAGTATGTGGAAGCTACAAGCAATACAGTATTTGGATGAAAACATGAAGCTATCTACACCTAGCACCATACTTTTTTGCAAAAAAACTTTTTTTGTTTCTAATTCACCAAAACTGCTTTAAATCATGCCTTCAGCAGCCCAAATAACAACCAACATAAAAGTAATGTTGTGGGATGCAGTATGTGGAAGCTACAAGCAATACAGTATTTGGATGAAAACATGAAGCTATCTACACCTAGCACCATACTTTTTTGCCAAAAAACTTTTTTTGTTTCTAATTCACCAAAACTGCTTTAAATCATGCCTTTAGCTGCCCAAATAACAACCAACATTAAATTAATGTTGTGGGGTGCAGTATGTGGAAGCTACAAGCAATACAGTATTTGGATGAAAACATGAAGCTAGTTACACTTAGCACCATACTTTTTTGCAAAAAAACTTTTTTTGTTTCTAATTCACCAAAACTGCTTTAAATCATGCCTTCAGCAGCCCAAATAACAACCAACATAAAAGTAATGTTGTGGGGTGCAGTATGTGGAAGCTACAAGCAATACAGTATTTGGATGAAAACATGAAGCTAGTTACACTTAGCACCATACTTTTTTGCAAAAAAACTTTTTTTGTTTCTAATTCACCAAAACTGCTTTAAATCATGCCTTCAGCAGCCCAAATAACAACCAACATAAAAGTAATGTTGTGGGATGCAGTATGTGGAAGCTACACGCAATACAGTATTTGGATGAAAACATGAAGCTATCTACACCTAGCACCATACTTTTTTGCAAAAAAACTTTTTTTGTTTCTAATTCACCAAAACTGCTTTAAATCATGCCTTCAGCAGCCCAAATAACAACCAACATAAAAGTAATGTTGTGGGATGCAGTATGTGGAAGCTACACACAATACAGTATTTGGATGAAAACATGAAGCTATCTACACCTAGCACCATACTTTTTTGCAAAAAAACTTTTTTTGTTTCTAATTCACCAAAACTGCTTTAAATCATGCCTTTAGCTGCCCAAATAACAACCAACATTAAAGTAATGTTGTGGGGTGCAGTATGTGGAAGCTACAAGCAATACAGTATTTGGATGAAAACATGAAGCTAGTTACACTTAGCACCATACTTTTTTGCAAAAAAACTTTTTTTGTTTCTAATTCACCAAAACTGCTTTAAATCATGCCTTTAGCTGCCCAAATAACAACCAACATTAAAGTAATGTTGTGGGGTGCAGTATGTGGAAGCTACAAGCAATACAGTATTTGGATTAAAACATGAAGCTATCTACTTTTCAAATGATGAAGCTATCTACACCTAGCACCATACTTTTTTGCAAAAAAACTTTTTTTGTTTCTAATTCACCAAAACTGCTTTAAATCATGCCTTTAGCTGCCCAAATAACAACCAACATTAAAGTAATGTTGTGGGGTGCAGTATGTGGAAGCTACAAGCAATACAGTATTTGGATGAAAACATGAAGCTAGTTACACTTAGCACCATACTTTTTTGCAAAAAAACTTTTTTTGTTTCTAATTCACCAAAACTGCTTTAAATCATGCCTTCAGCAGCCCAAATAACAACCAACATAAAAGTAATGTTGTGGGGTGCAGTATGTGGAAGCTACAAGCAATACAGTATTTGGATGAAAACATGAAGCTATCTACACCTAGCACCATACTTTTTTGCAAAAAAACTTTTTTTGTTTCTAATTCACCAAAACTGCTTTAAATCATGCCTTCAGCAGCCCAAATAACAACCAACATAAAAGTAATGTTGTGGGGTGCAGTATGTGGAAGCTACACGCAATACAGTATTTGGATGAAAACATGAAGCTATCTACACCTAGCACCATACTTTTTTGCAAAAAACTTTTTTTGTTTCTAATTCACCAAAACTGCTTTAAATCATGCCTTCAGCAGCCCAAATAACAACCAACATAAAAGTAATGTTGTGGGATGCAGTATGTGGAAGCTACACACAATACAGTATTTGGATGAAAACATGAAGCTATCTACACCTAGCACCATACTTTTTTGCAAAAAAACTTTTTTCGTTTCTAATTCACCAAAACTGCTTTAAATCATGCCTTTAGCTGCCCAAATAACAACCAACATTAAAGTAATGTTGTGGGGTGCAGTATGTGGAAGCTACAAGCAATACAGTATTTGGATTAAAACATGAAGCTATCCACTTTTCAAATGATGAAGCTATCTACACCTAGCACCATACTTTTTTGCAAAAAAACTTTTTTTGTTTCTAATTCACCAAAACTGCTTTAAATCATGCCTTCAGCAGCCCAAATAACAACCAACATAAAAGTAATGTTGTGGGGTGCAGTATGTGGAAGCTACAAGCAATACAGTATTTGGATGAAAACATGAAGCTAGTTACACTTAGCACCATACTTTTTTGCAAAAAAACTTTTTTTGTTTCTAATTCACCAAAACTGCTTTAAATCATGCCTTCAGCAGCCCAAATAACAACCAACATAAAAGTAATGTTGTGGGGTGCATTATGTGGAAGCTACAAGCAATACATTATTTGGATGAAAACATGAAGCTAGTTACACTTAGCACCATACTTTTTTGCAAAAAAACTTTTTTTGTTTCTAATTCACCAAAACTGCTTTAAATCATGCCTTCAGCAGCCAAATAACAACCAACATAAAAGTAATGTTGTGGGATGCAGTATGTGGAAGCTACACGCAATACAGTATTTGGATGAAAACATGAAGCTATCTACACCTAGCACCATACTTTTTTGCAAAAAAACTTTTTTTGTTTCTAATTCACCAAAACTGCTTTAAATCATGCCTTCAGCAGCCCAAATAACAACCAACATAAAAGTAATGTTGTGGGGTGCAGTATGTGGAAGCTACAAGCAATACAGTATTTGGATGAAAACATGAAGCTAGTAACACTTAGCACCATACTTTTTTGCAAAAAAACTTTTTTTGTTTCTAATTCACCAAAACTGCTTTAAATCATACCTTTAGCTGCCCAAATAACAACCAACATTAAAGTAATGTTGTGGGGTGCAGTATGTGGAAGCTACAAGCAATACAGTATTTGGATGAAAACATGAAGCTAGTTACACTTAGCACCATACTTTTTTGCAAAAAACTTTTTTTGTTTCTAATTCACCAAAACTGCTTTAAATCATGCCTTCAGCAGCCCAAATAACAACCAACATAAAAGTAATGTTGTGGGATGCAGTATGTGGAAGCTACAAGCAATACAGTATTTGGATGAAAACATGAAGCTATCTACACCTAGCACCATACTTTTTTGCAAAAAAACTTTTTTTGTTTCTAATTCACCAAAACTGCTTTAAATCATGCCTTCAGCAGCCCAAATAACAACCAACATTAAAGTAATGTTGTGGGGTGCAGTATGTGGAAGCTACAAGCAATACAGTATTTGGATGAAAACATGAAGCTAGTTACACCTAGCACCATACTTTTTTGCAAAAAAACTTTTTTTGTTTCTAATTCACCAAAACTGCTTTAAATCATGCCTTCAGCAGCCCAAATAACAACCAACATAAAAGTAATGTTGTGGGATGCAGTATGTGGAAGCTACACGCAATACAGTATTTGGATGAAAACATGAAGCTATCTACACCTAGCACCATACTTTTTTGCAAAAAAACTTTTTTTGTTTCTAATTCACCAAAACTGCTTTAAATCATGCCTTCAGCAGCCCAAATAACAACCAACATAAAAGTAATGTTGTGGGATGCAGTATGTGGAAGCTACAAGCAATACAGTATTTGGATGAAAACATGAAGCTATCTACACCTAGCACCATACTTTTTTGCAAAAAAACTTTTTTTGTTTCTAATTCACCAAAACTGCTTTAAATCATGCCTTTAGCTGCCCAAATAACAACCAACATTAAAGTAATGTTGTGGGGTGCAGTATGTGGAAGCTACAAGCAATACAGTATTTGGATTAAAACATGAAGCTATCTACTTTTCAAATGATGAAGCTATCTACACCTAGCACCATACTTTTTTGCAAAAAAACTTTTTTTGTTTCTAATTCACCAAAACTGCTTTAAATCATGCCTTCAGCAGCCCAAATAACAAACAACATAAAAGTAATGTTGTGGGATGCAGTATGTGGAAGCTACAAGCAATACAGTATTTGGATGAAAACATGAAGCTATCTACACCTAGCACCATACTTTTTTGCAAAAAAACTTTTTTTGTTTCTAATTCACCAAAACTGCTTTAAATCATTCCTTTAGCTGCCCAAATAACAACCAACATTAAAGTAATGTTGTGGGGTGCAGTATGTGGAAGCTACAAGCAATACAGTATTTGGATGAAAACATGAAGCTAGTTACACTTAGCACCATACTTTTTTGCAAAAAAACTTTTTTTGTTTCTAATTCACCAAAACTGCTTTAAATCATGCCTTCAGCAGCCCAAATAACAACCAACATAAAAGTAATGTTGTGGGATGCAGTATGTGGAAGCTACACGCAATACAGTATTTGGATGAAAACATGAAGCTATCTACACCTAGCACCATACTTTTTTGCAAAAAAACTTTTTTTGTTTCTAATTCACCAAAACTGCTTTAAATCATGCCTTCAGCAGCCCAAATAACAACCAACATAAAAGTAATGTTGTGGGGTGCAGTATGTGGAAGCTACAAGCAATACAGTATTTGGATGAAAACATGAAGCTAGTAACACTTAGCACCATACTTTTTTGCAAAAAAACTTTTTTTGTTTCTAATTCACCAAAACTGCTTTAAATCATACCTTTAGCTGCCCAAATAACAACCAACATTAAAGTAATGTTGTGGGGTGCAGTATGTGGAAGCTACAAGCAATACAGTATTTGGATGAAAACATGAAGCTAGTTACACTTAGCACCATACTTTTTTGCAAAAAACTTTTTTTGTTTCTAATTCACCAAAACTGCTTTAAATCATGCCTTCAGCAGCCCAAATAACAACCAACATAAAAGTAATGTTGTGGGATGCAGTATGTGGAAGCTACAAGCAATACAGTATTTGGATGAAAACATGAAGCTATCTACACCTAGCACCATACTTTTTTGCAAAAAAACTTTTTTTGTTTCTAATTCACCAAAACTGCTTTAAATCATGCCTTCAGCAGCCCAAATAACAACCAACATTAAAGTAATGTTGTGGGGTGCAGTATGTGGAAGCTACAAGCAATACAGTATTTGGATGAAAACATGAAGCTAGTTACACCTAGCACCATACTTTTTTGCAAAAAAACTTTTTTTGTTTCTAATTCACCAAAACTGCTTTAAATCATGCCTTCAGCAGCCCAAATAACAACCAACATAAAAGTAATGTTGTGGGATGCAGTATGTGGAAGCTACACGCAATACAGTATTTGGATGAAAACATGAAGCTATCTACACCTAGCACCATACTTTTTTGCAAAAAAACTTTTTTTGTTTCTAATTCACCAAAACTGCTTTAAATCATGCCTTCAGCAGCCCAAATAACAACCAACATAAAAGTAATGTTGTGGGATGCAGTATGTGGAAGCTACAAGCAATACAGTATTTGGATGAAAACATGAAGCTATCTACACCTAGCACCATACTTTTTTGCAAAAAAACTTTTTTTGTTTCTAATTCACCAAAACTGCTTTAAATCATGCCTTTAGCTGCCCAAATAACAACCAACATTAAAGTAATGTTGTGGGGTGCAGTATGTGGAAGCTACAAGCAATACAGTATTTGGATTAAAACATGAAGCTATCTACTTTTCAAATGATGAAGCTATCTACACCTAGCACCATACTTTTTTGCAAAAAAACTTTTTTTGTTTCTAATTCACCAAAACTGCTTTAAATCATGCCTTCAGCAGCCCAAATAACAAACAACATAAAAGTAATGTTGTGGGATGCAGTATGTGGAAGCTACAAGCAATACAGTATTTGGATGAAAACATGAAGCTATCTACACCTAGCACCATACTTTTTTGCAAAAAAACTTTTTTTGTTTCTAATTCACCAAAACTGCTTTAAATCATTCCTTTAGCTGCCCAAATAACAACCAACATTAAAGTAATGTTGTGGGGTGCAGTATGTGGAAGCTACAAGCAATACAGTATTTGGATGAAAACATGAAGCTAGTTACACTTAGCACCATACTTTTTTGCAAAAAAACTTTTTTTGTTTCTAATTCACCAAAACTGCTTTAAATCATGCCTTCAGCAGCCCAAATAACAACCAACATAAAAGTAATGTTGTGGGGTGCAGTATGTGGAAGCTACAAGCAATACAGTATTTGGATGAAAACATGAAGCAAGTTACACTTAGCACCATACTTTTTTGCAAAAAAACTTTTTTTGTTTCTAATTCACCAAAACTGCTTTAAATCATGCCTTCAGCAGCCCAAATAACAACCAACATAAAAGTAATGTTGTGGGATGCAGTATGTGGAAGCTACAAGCAATACAGTATTTGGATGAAAACATGAAGCTATCTACACCTAGCACCATACTTTTTTGCAAAAAAACTTTTTTTGTTTCTAATTCACCAAAACTGCTTTAAATCATGCCTTTAGCTGCCCAAATAACAACCAACATTAAAGTAATGTTGTGGGGTGCAGTATGTGGAAGCTACAAGCAATACAGTATTTGGATGAAAACATGAAGCTATCTACACCTAGCTCCATACTTTTTTGCAAAAAAACTTTTTTTGTTTCTAATTCACCAAAACTGCTTTAAATCATGCCTTCAGCAGCCCAAATAACAACCAACATAAAAGTAATGTTGTGGGGTGCAGTATGTGGAAGCTACAAGCAATACAGTATTTGGATGAAAACATGAAGCTAGTTACACTCTTAGCACCATACTTTTTTGCAAAAAAACTTTTTTTTGTTTCTAATTCACCAAAACTGCTTTAAATCATGCCTTCAGCAGCCCAAATAACAACCAACATAAAAGTAATGTTGTGGGGTGCAGTATGTGGAAGCTACAAGCAATACAGTATTTGGATGAAAACATGAAGCTAGTTACACTTAGCACCATACTTTTTTGCAAAAAAACTTTTTTTGTTTCTAATTCACCAAAACTGCTTTAAATCATGCCTTCAGCAGCCCAAATAACAACCAACATAAAAGTAATGTTGTGGGGTGCAGTATGTGGAAGCTACAAGCAATACAGTATTTGGATGAAAACATGAAGCTAGTTACACTTAGCACCATACTTTTTTGCAAAAAAACTTTTTTTGTTTCTAATTCACCAAAACTGCTTTAAATCATGCCTTCAGCAGCCCAAATAACAACCAACATAAAAGTAATGTTGTGGGGTGCAGTATGTGGAAGCTACAAGCAATACAGTATTTGGATGAAAACATGAAGCTAGTTACACTTAGCACCATACTTTTTTGCAAAAAAACTTTTTTTGTTTCTAATTCACCAAAACTGCTTTAAATCATGCCTTTAGCAGCCCAAATAACAACCAACATTAAAGTAATGTTGTGGGGTGCAGTATGTGGAAGCTACAAGCAATACAGTATTTGGATGAAAACATGAAGCTAGTTACACTTAGCACCATACTTTTTTGCAAAAAAACTTTTTTTGTTTCTAATTCACCAAAACTGCTTTAAATCATGCCTTCAGCAGCCCAAATAACAACCAACATAAAAGTAATGTTGTGGGATGCAGTATGTGGAAGCTACAAGCAATACAGTATTTGGATGAAAACATGAAGCTAGTAACACTTAGCACCATACTTTTTTGCAAAAAAACTTTTTTTGTTTCTAATTCACCAAAACTGCTTTAAATCATGCCTTCAGCAGCCCAAATAACAACCAACATAAAAGTAATGTTGTGGGGTGCAGTATGTGGAAGCTACAAGCAATACAGTATTTGGATGAAAACATGAAGCTAGTTACACTCTTAGCACCATACTTTTTTGCAAAAAACTTTTTTTTGTTTCTAATTCACCAAAACTGCTTTAAATCATGCCTTCAGCAGCCCAAATAACAACCAACATAAAAGTAATGTTGTGGGGTGCAGTATGTGGAAGCTACAAGCAATACAGTATTTGGATGAAAACATGAAGCTAGTTACACTTAGCACCATACTTTTTTGCAAAAAAACTTTTTTTGTTTCTAATTCACCAAAACTGCTTTAAATCATGCCTTCAGCAGCCCAAATAACAACCAACATAAAAGTAATGTTGTGGGGTGCAGTATGTGGAAGCTACAAGCAATACAGTATTTGGATGAAAACATGAAGCTAGTTACACTTAGCACCATACTTTTTTGCAAAAAAACTTTTTTTGTTTCTAATTCACCAAAACTGCTTTAAATCATGCCTTCAGCAGCCCAAATAACAACCAACATAAAAGTAATGTTGTGGGGTGCAGTATGTGGAAGCTACAAGCAATACAGTATTTGGATGAAAACATGAAGCTATCTACACCTAGCACCATACTTTTTTGCAAAAAAACTTTTTTTGTTTCTAATTCACCAAAACTGCTTTAAATCATACCTTCAGCAGCCCAAATAACAACCAACATAAAAGTAATGTTGTGGGATGCAGTATGTGGAAGCTACACGCAATACAGTATTTGGATGAAAACATGAAGCTATCTACACCTAGCACCATACTTTTTTGCAAAAAAACTTTTTTGTTTCTAATTCACCAAAACTGCTTTAAATCATGCCTTCAGCAGCCCAAATAACAACCAACATAAAAGTAATGTTGTGGGATGCAGTATGTGGAAGCTACACACAATACAGTATTTGGATGAAAACATGAAGCTATCTACACCTAGCACCATACTTTTTTGCAAAAAAACTTTTTTTGTTTCTAATTCACCAAAACTGCTTTAAATCATGCCTTTAGCTGCCCAAATAACAACCAACATTAAAGTAATGTTGTGGGGTGCAGTATGTGGAAGCTACAAGCAATACAGTATTTGGATTAAAACATGAAGCTATCTACACCTAGCACCATACTTTTTTGCAAAAAAACTTTTTTTGTTTCTAATTCACCAAAACTGCTTTAAATCATGCCTTCAGCAGCCCAAATAACAACCAACATAAAAGTAATGTTGTGGGATGCAGTATGTGGAAGCTACACGCAATAGAGTATTTGGATGAAAACATGAAGCTATCTACACCTAGCACCATACTTTTTTGCAAAAAAACTTTTTTTGTTTCTAATTCACCAAAACTGCTTTAAATCATGCCTTTAGCTGCCCAAATAACAACCAACATTAAAGTAATGTTGTGGGGTGCAGTATGTGGAAGCTACAAGCAATACAGTATTTGGATGAAAACATGAAGCTAGTTACACTTAGCACCATACTTTTTTGCAAAAAACTTTTTTTGTTTCTAATTCACCAAAACTGCTTTAAATCATGCCTTCAGCAGCCCAAATAACAACCAACATAAAAGTAATGTTGTGGGATGCAGTATGTGGAACTACAAGCAATACAGTATTTGGATGAAAACATGAAGCTATCTACACCTAGCACCATACTTTTTTGCAAAAAAACTTTTTTTGTTTCTAATTCACCAAAACTGCTTTAAATCATGCCTTCAGCAGCCCAAATAACAACCAACATAAAAGTAATTTTGTGGGATGCAGTATGTGGAAGCTACAAGCAATACAGTATTTGGATGAAAACATGAAGCTATCTACACCTAGCACCATACTTTTTTGCAAAAAAAACTTTTTTTGTTTCTAATTCACCAAAACTGCTTTAAATCATGCCTTTAGCTGCCCAAATAACAACCAACATTAAAGTAATGTTGTGGGGTGCAGTATGTGGAAGCTACAAGCAATACAGTATTTGGATTAAAACATGAAGCTATCTACTTTTCAAATGATGAAGCTATCTACACCTAGCACCATACTTTTTTGCAAAAAAACTTTTTTTGTTTCTAATTCACCAAAACTGCTTTAAATCATGCCTTCAGCAGCCCAAATAACAACCAACATAAAAGTAATGTTGTGGGATGCAGTATGTGGAAGCTACAAGCAATACAGTATTTGGATGAAAACATGAAGCTATCTACACCTAGCACCATACTTTTTTGCAAAAAAACTTTTTTTGTTTCTAATTCACCAAAACTGCTTTAAATCATGCCTTTAGCTGCCCAAATAACAACCAACATTAAAGTAATGTTGTGGGGTGCAGTATGTGGAAGCTACAAGCAATACAGTATTTGGATGAAAACATGAAGCTAGTTACACTTAGCACCATACTTTTTTGCAAAAAAACTTTTTTTGTTTCTAATTCACCAAAACTGCTTTAAATCATGCCTTCAGCAGCCCAAATAACAACCAACATAAAAGTAATGTTGTGGGGTGCAGTATGTGGAAGCTACAAGCAATACAGTATTTGGATGAAAACATGAAGCTATCTACACCTAGCACCATACTTTTTTGCAAAAAAACTTTTTTTGTTTCTAATTCACCAAAACTGCTTTAAATCATGCCTTCAGCAGCCCAAATAACAACCAACATTAAAGTAATGTTGTGGGGTGCAGTATGTGGAAGCTACAAGCAATACAGTATTTGGATGAAAACATGAAGCTAGTTACACCTAGCACCATACTTTTTTGCAAAAAAACTTTTTTTGTTTCTAATTCACCAAAACTGCTTTAAATCATGCCTTCAGCAGCCCAAATAACAACCAACATAAAAGTAATGTTGTGGGATGCAGTATGTGGAAGCTACACGCAATACAGTATTTGGATGAAAACATGAAGCTATCTACACCTAGCACCATACTTTTTTGCAAAAAAACTTTTTTTGTTTCTAATTCACCAAAACTGCTTTAAATCATGCCTTCAGCAGCCCAAATAACAACCAACATAAAAGTAATGTTGTGGGGTGCAGTATGTGGAAGCTACAAGCAATACAGTATTTGGATGAAAACATGAAGCTAGTAACACTTAGCACCATACTTTTTTGCAAAAAAACTTTTTTTGTTTCTAATTCACCAAAACTGCTTTAAATCATGCCTTCAGCAGCCCAAATAACAACCAACATAAAAGTAATGTTGTGGGATGCAGTATGTGGAAGCTACACACAATACAGTATTTGGATGAAAACATGAAGCTATCTACACCTAGCACCATACTTTTTTGCAAAAAAACTTTTTTTGTTTCTAATTCACCAAAACTGCTTTAAATCATGCCTTCAGCAGCCCAAATAACAACCAACATAAAAGTAATGTTGTGGGATGCAGTATGTGGAAGCTACAAGCAATACAGTATTTGGATGAAAACATGAAGCTATCTACACCTAGCACCATACTTTTTTGCAAAAAAAACTTTTTTTGTTTCTAATTCACCAAAACTGCTTTAAATCATGCCTTTAGCTGCCCAAATAACAACCAACATTAAAGTAATGTTGTGGGGTGCAGTATGTGGAAGCTACAAGCAATACAGTATTTGGATTAAAACATGAAGCTATCTACTTTTCAAATGATGAAGCTATCTACACCTAGCACCATACTTTTTTGCAAAAAAACTTTTTTGTTTCTAATTCACCAAAACTGCTTTAAATCATGCCTTCAGCAGCCCAAATAACAACCAACATAAAAGTAATGTTGTGGGATGCAGTATGTGGAAGCTACAAGCAATACAGTATTTGGATGAAAACATGAAGCTAGTTACACTTAGCACCATACTTTTTTGCAAAAAAACTTTTTTTGTTTCTAATTCACCAAAACTGCTTTAAATCATGCCTTCAGCAGCCCAAATAACAACCAACATAAAAGTAATGTTGTGGGATGCAGTATGTGGAAGCTACACGCAATACAGTATTTGGATGAAAACATGAAGCTATCTACACCTAGCACCATACTTTTTTGCAAAAAAACTTTTTTTGTTTCTAATTCACCAAAACTGCTTTAAATCATGCCTTCAGCAGCCCAAATAACAACCAACATTAAAGTAATGTTGTGGGGTGCAGTATGTGGAAGCTACAAGCAATACAGTATTTGGATGAAAACATGAAGCTAGTTACACCTAGCACCATACTTTTTTGCAAAAAAACTTTTTTTGTTTCTAATTCACCAAAACTGCTTTAAATCATGCCTTCAGCAGCCCAAATAACAACCAACATAAAAGTAATGTTGTGGGGTGCAGTATGTGGAAGCTACAAGCAATACAGTATTTGGATGAAAACATGAAGCTAGTAACACTTAGCACCATACTTTTTTGCAAAAAAACTTTTTTTGTTTCTAATTCACCAAAACTGCTTTAAATCATGCCTTTAGCTGCCCAAATAACAACCAACATTAAAGTAATGTTGTGGGGTGCAGTATGTGGAAGCTACAAGCAATACAGTATTTGGATTAAAACATGAAGCTATCTACTTTTCAAATGATGAAGCTATCTACACCTAGCACCATACTTTTTTGCAAAAAAACTTTTTTTGTTTCTAATTCACCAAAACTGCTTTAAATCATGCCTTTAGCTGCCCAAATAACAACCAACATTAAAGTAATGTTGTGGGGTGCAGTATGTGGAAGCTACAAGCAATACAGTATTTGGATGAAAACATGAAGCTATCTACACCTAGCACCATACTTTTTTGCAAAAAAACTTTTTTTGTTTCTAATTCACCAAAACTGCTTTAAATCATGCCTTCAGCAGCCCAAATAACAACCAACATAAAAGTAATGTTGTGGGGTGCAGTATGTGGAAGCTACACGCAATACAGTATTTGGATGAAAACATGAAGCTATCTACACCTAGCACCATACTTTTTTGCAAAAAACTTTTTTTGTTTCTAATTCACCAAAACTGCTTTAAATCATGCCTTCAGCAGCCCAAATAACAACCAACATAAAAGTAATGTTGTGGGATGCAGTATGTGGAAGCTACAAGCAATACAGTATTTGGATTAAAACATGAAGCTATCCACTTTTCAAATGATGAAGCTATCTACACCTAGCACCATACTTTTTTGCAAAAAAACTTTTTTTGTTTCTAATTCACCAAAACTGCTTTAAATCATGCCTTCAGCAGCCCAAATAACAACCAACATAAAAGTAATGTTGTGGGATGCGGTATGTGGAAGCTACAAGCAATACAGTATTTGGATAAAAACATGAAGCTATCTACACCTAGCACCATACTTTTTTGCAAAAAAACTTTTTTTGTTTCTAATTCACCAAAACTGCTTTAAATCATGCCTTCAGCAGCCCAAATAACAACCAACATAAAAGTAATGTTGTGGGATGCAGTATGTGGAAGCTACACACAATACAGTATTTGGATGAAAACATGAAGCTATCTACACCTAGCACCATACTTTTTTGCAAAAAAACTTTTTTTGTTTCTAATTCACCAAAACTGCTTTAAATCATGCCTTTAGCTGCCCAAATAACAACCAACATTAAAGTAATGTTGTGGGGTGCAGTATGTGGAAGCTACAAGCAATACAGTATTTGGATGAAAACATGAAGCTAGTTACACTTAGCACCATACTTTTTTACAAAAAAACTTTTTTTGTTTCTAATTCACCAAAACTGCTTTAAATCACGCCTTCAGCAGCCCAAATAACAACCAACATAAAAGTAATGTTGTGGGATGCAGTATGTGGAAGCTACAAGCAATACAGTATTTGGATGAAAACATGAAGCTATCTACACCTAGCACCATACTTTTTTGCAAAAAAACTTTTTTTGTTTCTAATTCACCAAAACTGCTTTAAATCATGCCTTTAGCTGCCCAAATAACAACCAACATAAAAGTAATGTTGTGGGGTGCAGTATGTGGAAGCTACAAGCAATACAGTATTTGGATGAAAACATGAAGCTAGTTACACTTAGCACCATACTTTTTTGCAAAAAAACTTTTTTTGTTTCTAATTCACCAAAACTGCTTTAAATCATGCCTTCAGCAGCCCAAATAACAACCAACATAAAAGTAATGTTGTGGGATGCAGTATGTGGAAGCTACACGCAATACAGTATTTGGATGAAAACATGAAGCTATCTACACCTAGCACCATACTTTTTTGCAAAAAAACTTTTTTTGTTTCTAATTCACCAAAACTGCTTTAAATCATGCCTTCAGCAGCCCAAATAACAACCAACATAAAAGTAATGTTGTGGGATGCAGTATGTGGAAGCTACAAGCAATACAGTATTTGGATGAAAACATGAAGCTATCTACACCTAGCACCATACTTTTTTGCAAAAAAACTTTTTTTGTTTCTAATTCACCAAAACTGCTTTAAATCATGCCTTTAGCTGCCCAAATAACAACCAACATTAAAGTAATGTTGTGGGGTGCAGTATGTGGAAGCTACAAGCAATACAGTATTTGGATTAAAACATGAAGCTATCCACTTTTCAAATGATGAAGCTATCTACACCTAGCACCATACTTTTTTGCAAAAAAACTTTTTTTGTTTCTAATTCAACAAAACTGCTTTAAATCATGCCTTCAGCAGCCCAAATAACAACCAACATAAAAGTAATGTTGTGGGGTGCAGTATGTGGAAGCTACACACAATACAGTATTTGGATGAAAACATGAAGCTATCTACACCTAGCACCATACTTTTTTGCAAAAAAACTTTTTTTGTTTCTAATTCACCAAAACTGCTTTAAATCATGCCTTTAGCTGCCCAAATAACAACCAACATTAAAGTAATGTTGTGGGGTGCAGTATGTGGAAGCTACAAGCAATACAGTATTTGGATGAAAACATGAAGCTAGTTACACTTAGCACCATACTTTTTTGCAAAAAAACTTTTTTTGTTTCTAATTCACCAAAACTGCTTTAAATCATGCCTTCAGCAGCCCAAATAACAACCAACATAAAAGTAATGTTGTGGGGTGCATTATGTGGAAGCTACAAGCAATACAGTATTTGGATGAAAACATGAAGCTAGTTACACTTAGCACCATACTTTTTTGCAAAAAAACTTTTTTTGTTTCTAATTCACCAAAACTGCTTTAAATCATGCCTTCAGCAGCCCAAATAACAACCAACATAAAAGTAATGTTGTGGGATGCAGTATGTGGAAGCTACACGCAATACAGTATTTGGATGAAAACATGAAGCTATCTACACCTAGCACCATACTTTTTTGCAAAAAAACTTTTTTTGTTTCTAATTCACCAAAACTGCTTTAAATCATGCCTTCAGCAGCCCAAATAACAACCAACATAAAAGTAATGTTGTGGGGTGCAGTATGTGGAAGCTACAAGCAATACAGTATTTGGATGAAAACATGAAGCTAGTAACACTTAGCACCATACTTTTTTGCAAAAAAACTTTTTTTGTTTCTAATTCACCAAAACTGCTTTAAATCATGCCTTCAGCAGCCCAAATAACAACCAACATAAAAGTAATGTTGTGGGATGCAGTATGTGGAAGCTACACACAATACAGTATTTGGATGAAAACATGAAGCTATCTACACCTAGCACCATACTTTTTTGCAAAAAAACTTTTTTTGTTTCTAATTCACCAAAACTGCTTTAAATCATGCCTTCAGCAGCCCAAATAACAACCAACATAAAAGTAATGTTGTGGGATGCAGTATGTGGAAGCTACAAGCAATACAGTATTTGGATGAAAACATGAAGCTATCTACACCTAGCACCATACTTTTTTGCAAAAAAAACTTTTTTTGTTTCTAATTCACCAAAACTGCTTTAAATCATGCCTTTAGCTGCCCAAATAACAACCAACATTAAAGTAATGTTGTGGGGTGCAGTATGTGGAAGCTACAAGCAATACAGTATTTGGATTAAAACATGAAGCTATCTACTTTTCAAATGATGAAGCTATCTACACCTAGCACCATACTTTTTTGCAAAAAAACTTTTTTTGTTTCTAATTCACCAAAACTGCTTTAAATCATGCCTTCAGCAGCCCAAATAACAACCAACATAAAAGTAATGTTGTGGGATGCAGTATGTGGAAGCTACAAGCAATACAGTATTTGGATGAAAACATGAAGCTATCTACACCTAGCACCATACTTTTTTGCAAAAAAACTTTTTTTGTTTCTAATTCACCAAAACTGCTTTAAATCATGCCTTTAGCTGCCCAAATACCAACCAACATTAAAGTAATGTTGTGGGGTGCAGTATGTGGAAGCTACAAGCAATACAGTATTTGGATGAAAACATGAAGCTAGTAACACTTAGCACCATACTTTTTTGCAAAAAAACTTTTTTTGTTTCTAATTCACCAAAACTGCTTTAAATCATGCCTTCAGCAGCCCAAATAACAACCAACATAAAAGTAATGTTGTGGGGTGCAGTATGTGGAAGCTACAAGCAATACAGTATTTGGATGAAAACATGAAGCTATCTACACCTAGCACCATACTTTTTTGCAAAAAAACTTTTTTTGTTTCTAATTCACCAAAACTGCTTTAAATCATGCCTTCAGCAGCCCAAATAACAACCAACATTAAAGTAATGTTGTGGGGTGCAGTATGTGGAAGCTACAAGCAATACAGTATTTGGATGAAAACATGAAGCTAGTTACACCTAGCACCATACTTTTTTGCAAAAAAACTTTTTTTGTTTCTAATTCACCAAAACTGCTTTAAATCATGCCTTCAGCAGCCCAAATAACAACCAACATAAAAGTAATGTTGTGGGGTGCAGTATGTGGAAGCTACAAGCAATACAGTATTTGGATGAAAACATGAAGCTATCTACACCTAGCACCATACTTTTTTGCAAAAAAACTTTTTTTGTTTCTAATTCACCAAAACTGCTTTAAATCATGCCTTCAGCAGCCCAAATAACAACCAACATAAAAAGTAATGTTGTGGGATGCAGTATGTGGAAGCTACACGCAATACAGTATTTGGATGAAAACATGAAGCTATCTACACCTAGCACCATACTTTTTTGCAAAAAAACTTTTTTTGTTTCTAATTCACCAAAACTGCTTTAAATCATGCCTTCAGCAGCCCAAATAACAACCAACATAAAAGTAATGTTGTGGGATGCAGTATGTGGAAGCTACAAGCAATACAGTATTTGGATGAAAACATGAAGCTATCTACACCTAGCACCATACTTTTTTGCAAAAAAACTTTTTTTGTTTCTAATTCACCAAAACTGCTTTAAATCATGCCTTTAGCTGCCCAAATAACAACCAACATTAAAGTAATGTTGTGGGGTGCAGTATGTGGAAGCTACAAGCAATACAGTATTTGGATGAAAACATGAAGCTAGTTACACTTAGCACCATACTTTTTTGCAAAAAAACTTTTTTTGTTTCTAATTCACCAAAACTGCTTTAAATCATGCCTTCAGCAGCCCAAATAACAACCAACATAAAAGTAATGTTGTGGGGTGCAGTATGTGGAAGCTACAAGCAATACAGTATTTGGATGAAAACATGAAGCTAGTTACACTTAGCACCATACTTTTTTGCAAAAAAACTTTTTTTGTTTCTAATTCACCAAAACTGCTTTAAATCATGCCTTCAGCAGCCCAAATAACAACCAACATAAAAGTAATGTTGTGGGATGCAGTATGTGGAAGCTACACGCAATACAGTATTTGGATGAAAACATGAAGCTATCTACACCTAGCACCATACTTTTTTGCAAAAAAACTTTTTTTGTTTCTAATTCACCAAAACTGCTTTAAATCATGCCTTCAGCAGCCCAAATAACAACCAACATAAAAGTAATGTTGTGGGGTGCAGTATGTGGAAGCTACAAGCAATACAGTATTTGGATGAAAACATGAAGCTAGTTACACTTAGCACCATACTTTTTTGCAAAAAAACTTTTTTTGTTTCTAATTCACCAAAACTGCTTTAAATCATGCCTTCAGCAGCCCAAATAACAACCAACATAAAAGTAATGTTGTGGGGTGCATTATGTGGAAGCTACAAGCAATACAGTATTTGGATGAAAACATGAAGCTAGTTACACTTAGCACCATACTTTTTTGCAAAAAAACTTTTTTTGTTTCTAATTCACCAAAACTGCTTTAAATCATGCCTTCAGCAGCCCAAATAACAACCAACATAAAAGTAATGTTGTGGGATGCAGTATGTGGAAGCTACACACAATACAGTATTTGGATGAAAACATGAAGCTATCTACACCTAGCACCATACTTTTTTGCAAAAAAACTTTTTTTGTTTCTAATTCACCAAAACTGCTTTAAATCATGCCTTCAGCAGCCCAAATAACAACCAACATAAAAGTAATGTTGTGGGATGCAGTATGTGGAAGCTACAAGCAATACAGTATTTGGATGAAAACATGAAGCTATCTACACCTAGCACCATACTTTTTTGCAAAAAAACTTTTTTTGTTTCTAATTCACCAAAACTGCTTTAAATCATGCCTTCAGCAGCCCAAATAACAACCAACATTAAAGTAATGTTGTGGGGTGCAGTATGTGGAAGCTACAAGCAATACAGTATTTGGATGAAAACATGAAGCTAGTTACACCTAGCACCATACTTTTTTGCAAAAAAACTTTTTTTGTTTCTAATTCACCAAAACTGCTTTAAATCATGCCTTCAGCAGCCCAAATAACAACCAACATAAAAGTAATGTTGTGGGATGCAGTATGTGGAAGCTACACGCAATACAGTATTTGGATGAAAACATGAAGCTATCTACACCTAGCACCATACTTTTTTGCAAAAAAACTTTTTTTGTTTCTAATTCACCAAAACTGCTTTAAATCATGCCTTCAGCAGCCCAAATAACAACCAACATAAAAGTAATGTTGTGGGATGCAGTATGTGGAAGCTACAAGCAATACAGTATTTGGATGAAAACATGAAGCTATCTACACCTAGCACCATACTTTTTTGCAAAAAAACTTTTTTTGTTTCTAATTCACCAAAACTGCTTTAAATCATGCCTTTAGCTGCCCAAATAACAACCAACATTAAAGTAATGTTGTGGGGTGCAGTATGTGGAAGCTACAAGCAATACAGTATTTGGATTAAAACATGAAGCTATCTACTTTTCAAATGATGAAGCTATCTACACCTAGCACCATACTTTTTTGCAAAAAAACTTTTTTTGTTTCTAATTCACCAAAACTGCTTTAAATCATGCCTTCAGCAGCCCAAATAACAAACAACATAAAAGTAATGTTGTGGGATGCAGTATGTGGAAGCTACAAGCAATACAGTATTTGGATGAAAACATGAAGCTATCTACACCTAGCACCATACTTTTTTGCAAAAAAACTTTTTTTGTTTCTAATTCACCAAAACTGCTTTAAATCATGCCTTTAGCTGCCCAAATAACAACCAACATTAAAGTAATGTTGTGGGGTGCAGTATGTGGAAGCTACAAGCAATACAGTATTTGGATGAAAACATGAAGCTAGTTACACTTAGCACCATACTTTTTTGCAAAAAAACTTTTTTTGTTTCTAATTCACCAAAACTGCTTTAAATCATGCCTTCAGCAGCCCAAATAACAACCAACATAAAAGTAATGTTGTGGGGTGCAGTATGTGGAAGCTACAAGCAATACAGTATTTGGATGAAAACATGAAGCTAGTTACACGTAGCACCATACTTTTTTGCAAAAAAACTTTTTTTGTTTCTAATTCACCAAAACTGCTTTAAATCATGCCTTCAGCAGCCCAAATAACAACCAACATAAAAGTAATGTTGTGGGATGCAGTATGTGGAAGCTACACGCAATACAGTATTTGGATGAAAACATGAAGCTATCTACACCTAGCACCATACTTTTTTGCAAAAAAACTTTTTTCGTTTCTAATTCACCAAAACTGTTTTAAATCATGCCTTTAGCTGCCCAAATAACAACCAACATAAAAGTAATGTTGTGGGGTGCAGTATGTGGAAGCTACAAGCAATACAGTATTTGGATTAAAACATGAAGCTATCCACTTTTCAAATGATGAAGCTATCTACACCTAGCACCATACTTTTTTGCAAAAAAACTTTTTTGGTTTCTAATTCACCAAAACTGCTTTAAATCATGCCTTCAGCAGCCCAAATAACAACCAACATAAAAGTAATGTTGTGGGGTGCAGTATGTGGAAGCTACAAGCAATACAGTATTTGGATGAAAACATGAAGCTAGTTACACTTAGCACCATACTTTTTTGCAAAAAAACTTTTTTTGTTTCTAATTCACCAAAACTGCTTTAAATCATGCCTTCAGCAGCCCAAATAACAACCAACATAAAAGTAATGTTGTGGGGTGCATTATGTGGAAGCTACAAGCAATACAGTATTTGGATGAAAACATGAAGCTAGTTACACTTAGCACCATACTTTTTTGCAAAAAAACTTTTTTTGTTTCTAATTCACCAAAACTGCTTTAAATCATGCCTTCAGCAGCCCAAATAACAACCAACATAAAAGTAATGTTGTGGGATGCAGTATGTGGAAGCTACACACAATACAGTATTTGGATGAAAACATGAAGCTATCTACACCTAGCACCATACTTTTTTGCCAAAAAACTTTTTTTGTTTCTAATTCACCAAAACTGCTTTAAATCATGCCTTTAGCTGCCCAAATAACAACCAACATTAAATTAATGTTGTGGGGTGCAGTATGTGGAAGCTACAAGCAATACAGTATTTGGATGAAAACATGAAGCTAGTTACACTTAGCACCATACTTTTTTGCAAAAAAACTTTTTTTGTTTCTAATTCACCAAAACTGCTTTAAATCATGCCTTCAGCAGCCCAAATAACAACCAACATAAAAGTAATGTTGTGGGGTGCAGTATGTGGAAGCTACAAGCAATACAGTATTTGGATGAAAACATGAAGCTATCTACACCTAGCACCATACTTTTTTGCAAAAAAACTTTTTTTGTTTCTAATTCACCAAAACTGCTTTAAATCATGCCTTCAGCAGCCCAAATAACAACCAACATAAAAGTAATGTTGTGGGGTGCAGTATGTGGAAGCTACAAGCAATACAGTATTTGGATGAAAACATGAAGCTAGTTACACTTAGCACCATACTTTTTTGCAAAAAAACTTTTTTTGTTTCTAATTCACCAAAACTGCTTTAAATCATGCCTTCAGCAGCCCAAATAACAACCAACATAAAAGTAATGTTGTGGGATGCAGTATGTGGAAGCTACACGCAATACAGTATTTGGATGAAAACATGAAGCTATCTACACCTAGCACCATACTTTTTTGCAAAAAAACTTTTTTTGTTTCTAATTCACCAAAACTGCTTTAAATCATGCCTTCAGCAGCCCAAATAACAACCAACATAAAAGTAATGTTGTGGGATGCAGTATGTGGAAGCTACACACAATACAGTATTTGGATGAAAACATGAAGCTATCTACACCTAGCACCATACTTTTTTGCAAAAAAACTTTTTTTGTTTCTAATTCACCAAAACTGCTTTAAATCATGCCTTTAGCTGCCCAAATAACAACCAACATTAAAGTAATGTTGTGGGGTGCAGTATGTGGAAGCTACAAGCAATACAGTATTTGGATGAAAACATGAAGCTAGTTACACTTAGCACCATACTTTTTTGCAAAAAACTTTTTTTGTTTCTAATTCACCAAAACTGCTTTAAATCATGCCTTCAGCAGCCCAAATAACAACCAACATAAAAGTAATGTTGTGGGATGCAGTATGTGGAAGCTACAAGCAATACAGTATTTGGATGAAAACATGAAGCTATCTACACCTAGCACCATACTTTTTTGCAAAAAAACTTTTTTCGTTTCTAATTCACCAAAACTGCTTTAAATCATGCCTTTAGCTGCCCAAATAACAACCAACATTAAAGTAATGTTGTGGGGTGCAGTATGTGGAAGCTACAAGCAATACAGTATTTGGATTAAAACATGAAGCTATCCACTTTTCAAATGATGAAGCTATCTACACCTAGCACCATACTTTTTTGCAAAAAAACTTTTTTTGTTTCTAATTCACCAAAACTGCTTTAAATCATGCCTTCAGCAGCCCAAATAACAACCAACATAAAAGTAATGTTGTGGGGTGCAGTATGTGGAAGCTACAAGCAATACAGTATTTGGATGAAAACATGAAGCTAGTTACACTTAGCACCATACTTTTTTGCAAAAAAACTTTTTTTGTTTCTAATTCACCAAAACTGCTTTAAATCATGCCTTTAGCTGCCCAAATAACAACCAACATTAAAGTAATGTTGTGGGGTGCAGTATGTGGAAGCTACAAGCAATACAGTATTTGGATTAAAACATGAAGCTATCTACTTTTCAAATGATGAAGCTATCTACACCTAGCACCATACTTTTTTGCAAAAAACTTTTTTTGTTTCTAATTCACCAAAACTGCTTTAAATCATGCCTTCAGCAGCCCAAATAACAACCAACATAAAAGTAATGTTGTGGGATGCAGTATGTGGAAGCTACACACAATACAGTATTTGGATGAAAACATGAAGCTATCTACACCTAGCACCATACTTTTTTGCAAAAAAACTTTTTTCGTTTCTAATTCACCAAAACTGCTTTAAATCATGCCTTTAGCTGCCCAAATAACAACCAACATTAAAGTAATGTTGTGGGGTGCAGTATGTGGAAGCTACAAGCAATACAGTATTTGGATGAAAACATGAAGCTAGTTACACTTAGCACCATACTTTTTTGCAAAAAAACTTTTTTTGTTTCTAATTCACCAAAACTGCTTTAAATCATGCCTTCAGCAGCCCAAATAACAACCAACATAAAAGTAATGTTGTGGGGTGCATTATGTGGAAGCTACAAGCAATACAGTATTTGGATGAAAACATGAAGCTAGTTACACTTAGCACCATACTTTTTTGCAAAAAAACTTTTTTTGTTTCTAATTCACCAAAACTGCTTTAAATCATGCCTTCAGCAGCCAAATAACAACCAACATAAAAGTAATGTTGTGGGATGCAGTATGTGGAAGCTACACGCAATACAGTATTTGGATGAAAACATCAAGCTATCTACACCTAGCACCATACTTTTTTGCAAAAAAACTTTTTTTGTTTCTAATTCACCAAAACTGCTTTAAATCATGCCTTCAGCAGCCCAAATAACAACCAACATAAAAGTAATGTTGTGGGGTGCAGTATGTGGAAGCTACAAGCAATACAGTATTTGGATGAAAACATGAAGCTAGTTACACTTAGCACCATACTTTTTTGCAAAAAACCTTTTTTGTTTCTAATTCACCAAAACTGCTTTAAATCATGCCTTCAGCAGCCCAAATAACAACCAACATAAAAGTAATGTTGTGGGGTGCAGTATGTGGAAGCTACAAGCAATACAGTATTTGGATGAAAACATGAAGCAAGTTACACTTAGCACCATACTTTTTTGCAAAAAAACTTTTTTTGTTTCTAATTCACCAAAACTGCTTTAAATCATGCCTTCAGCAGCCCAAATAACAACCAACATAAAAAGTAATGTTGTGGGATGCAGTATGTGGAAGCTACACGCAATACAGTATTTGGATGAAAACATGAAGCTATCTACACCTAGCACCATACTTTTTTGCAAAAAAACTTTTTTTGTTTCTAATTCACCAAAACTGCATTAAATCATGCCTTCAGCAGCCCAAATAACAACCAACATAAAAGTAATGTTGTGGGATGCAGTATGTGGAAGCTACACGCAATACAGTATTTGGTTGAAAACATGAAGCTATCGACACCTAGCACCATACTTTTTTGCAAAAGAACTTTTTTTGTTTCTAATTCACCAAAACTGCTTTAAATCATGCCTTCAGCAGCCCAAATAACAACCAACATAAAAGTAATGTTGTGGGATGCAGTATGTGGAAGCTACACGCAATACAGTATTTGGATGAAAACATGAAGCTATCTACACCTAGCACCATACTTTTTTGCAAAAAAACTTTTTTTGTTTCTAATTCACCAAAACTGCTTTAAATCATGCCTTCAGCAGCCCAAATAACAACCAACATAAAAGTAATGTTGTGGGATGCAGTATGTGGAAGCTACACACAATACAGTATTTGGATGAAAACATGAAGCTATCTACACCTAGCACCATACTTTTTTGCAAAAAAACTTTTTTTGTTTCTAATTCACCAAAACTGCTTTAAATCATGCCTTTAGCTGCCCAAATAACAACCAACATTAAAGTAATGTTGTGGGGTGCAGTATGTGGAAGCTACAAGCAATACAGTATTTGGATGAAAACATGAAGCTAGTTACACTTAGCACCATACTTTTTTGCAAAAAAACTTTTTTTGTTTCTAATTCACCAAAACTGCTTTAAATCATGCCTTCAGCAGCCCAAATAACAACCAACATAAAAGTAATGTTGTGGGGTGCAGTATGTGGAAGCTACAAGCAATACAGTATTTGGATGAAAACATGAAGCTAGTTACACTTAGCACCATACTTTTTTGCAAAAAAACTTTTTTTGTTTCTAATTCACCAAAACTGCTTTAAATCATGCCTTCAGCAGCCCAAATAACAACCAACATAAAAGTAATGTTGTGGGGTGCAGTATGTGGAAGCTACAAGCAATACAGTATTTGGATGAAAACATGAAGCTAGTTACACTTAGCACCATACTTTTTTGCAAAAAAACTTTTTTTGTTTCTAATTCACCAAAACTGCTTTAAATCATGCCTTCAGCAGCCCAAATAACAACCAACATAAAAGTAATGTTGTGGGATGCAGTATGTGGAAGCTACAAGCAATACAGTATTTGGATGAAAACATGAAGCTATCTACACCTAGCACCATACTTTTTTGCAAAAAAACTTTTTTGTTTCTAATTCACCAAAACTGCTTTAAATCATGCCTTTAGCTGCCCAAATAACAACCAACATTAAAGTAATGTTGTGGGGTGCAGTATGTGGAAGCTACAAGCAATACAGTATTTGGATGAAAACATGAAGCTAGTTACACTTAGCACCATACTTTTTTGCAAAAAAACTTTTTTTGTTTCTAATTCACCAAAACTGCTTTAAATCATGCCTTCAGCAGCCCAAATAACAACCAACATAAAAGTAATGTTGTGGGATGCAGTATGTGGAAGCTACACACAATACAGTGTTTGGATGAAAACATGAAGCTATCTACACCTAGCACCATACTTTTTTGCAAAAAAACTTTTTTTGTTTCTAATTCACCAAAACTGCTTTAAATCATGCCTTTAGCTGCCCAAATAACAACCAACATTAAAGTAATGTTGTGGGGTGCAGTATGTGGAAGCTACAAGCAATACAGTATTTGGATGAAAACATGAAGCTAGTTACACTTAGCACCATACTTTTTTGCAAAAAACTTTTTTTGTTTCTAATTCACCAAAACTGCTATAAATCATGCCTTCAGCAGCCCAAATAACAACCAACATAAAAGTAATGTTGTGGGATGCAGTATGTGGAAGCTACAAGCAATACAGTATTTGGATGAAAACATGAAGCTATCTACACCTAGCACCATACTTTTTTGCAAAAAAACTTTTTTTGTTTCTAATTCACCAAAACTGCTTTAAATCATGCCTTCAGCAGCCCAAATAACAACCAACATAAAAGTAATGTTGTGGGGTGCAGTATGTGGAAGCTACAAGCAATACAGTATTTGGATGAAAACATGAAGCTAGTTACACCTAGCACCATACATTTTTGCAAAAAACTTTTTTTGTTTCTAATTCACCAAAACTGCTTTAAATCATGCCTTCAGCAGCCCAAATAACAACCAACATAAAAGTAATGTTGTGGGGTGCAGTATGTGGAAGCTACAAGCAATACAGTATTTGGATGAAAACATGAAGCAAGTTACACTTAGCACCATACTTTTTTGCAAAAAAACTTTTTTTGTTTCTAATTCACCAAAACTGCTTTAAATCATGCCTTCAGCAGCCCAAATAACAACCAACATAAAAGTAATGTTGTGGGATGCAGTATGTGGAAGCTACACGCAATACAGTATTTGGATGAAAACATGAAGCTATCTACACCTAGCACCATACTTTTTTGCAAAAAACTTTTTTTGTTTCTAATTCACCAAAACTGCTTTAAATCATGCCTTCAGCAGCCCAAATAACAACCAACATAAAAGTAATGTTGTGGGATGCAGTATGTGGAAGCTACTTGTTCTTCCCCTACCCATTTGTAATCAATGGAAGCTCTTGTGTGATACTTCTTATTTTGTTTCTTTTGGTTCTCTCGCTGCGCGTGCTTGTACCTCCTTTACAATACCCTTTCATGTTTTTAAAATTTGATGTGTTAGGCCCAATCCCTTTATTTTGTGTTTTAGCCATTTACAGTCTTGTGTTCATTTTTGATGTTCCTTATAATCAATGGTATTGAAAATAATGTCCTTTAATGTTAAGGGATTGGGCTCTTTTCATAAAAGAAGGCTGTTGTTGAAGGAGGCTAGGGAGAAGCGTGTAGATGTTTTGTGCATACAGGAGTCCCACTTTAAAAATGATTTTAATCCCCACATTTTTGCTAGGTATTATCCCATTCAATTTCATTCTAAGTTTTCTTCAAAGGCTAGGGGAACTTCTATTTTTTTTAACAAATCATTGGCTATCAAGACTTTGACAACTATTATTGATCCTGACGGTAGATATGTGTTATGGGTGGGTAAAGTGAATAACGTAGATTATTCAATTTTCAATGTTTATTTTCCAACGAGTTCCCAATTTCAATATTTGAAAAACGTTATGCAAACAGCTCTTGATGAATGTAGGGGGAGAGTGATTGTTTGTGGTGATACTAATTTCGTATTGGACCCTGAAAGTGATGTCTCGAGGGAGGAATCCTCTCCCAATTCAAATTCTTATATGTCCACTGCAAAGAGGTGCTCCAAATTGTTGCAATCCAAATGTTACTATGATGTGTGGCGTCTCCTACATCCTAATGAAAGAGATTATACTTTTTACTCAGCTGGCCACAATATGTACTCTCGTATCGATCGCTTTCTAGTGCCTGAAAATATGTTAGCTTTCATTGAGAAAGCTGAAATTTTAGATTTTAAATGGTCAGATCATGCTCCTATTACTTTGGGTATTCATGAAACAATACCACATGTTCCTTATAGACCTTGGAGACTGAATGATTTCATTTTGAATAACATAGATGAAAAAATCTTGGCTGAAAAAACGTTATCTTCATATTTTGAAGAAAACATTACTGAAGATATTCCATATTCTACTATTTGGAATGCTCATAAGGCTGTGTTAAGAGGACATTTTATTCAGAGAAATTCTTATATTAGGAAAACATCGTCTGCAAATGTTAAAACTTTGGAGAAAGAATTATATAATTTAAATTTAGCAAATAAGTTAGGCCCTTCTTTCTCTGTTTCAGCTTTAATTAAAGACGTGAAAACAAAATTGGATAAACTTAATTTGGAAAAGAGTGCTAAAACTTTACGATCTTTAAAAATGTCATTTTACTCAAAGGGTAATAAAGCCTCTAATTTATTAGCGAATAAATTAAAACAAAAAACTATACAATCTAGAATACCTTATATATTGGATGATTCTGGCCAGAAAATTTTACATCCTAGGGACATATCTAATTCTTTTGCTGCATATTATAAGTCACTTTATAACCTTAAAGATTCCCCTCTGGAAACGCAACCAACCTCTGCTAAAATAACTGAATTTTTGGATAAAACTAATCTCCCTAGAATCCCTGATTTTCATGTTGAATTTCTTGAGTCGGACATTTCTTTGGAGGAGGTGCTTCAAGCTATTAAAGATACTCCATCTGGTAAGGCACCGGGTCCTGATGGTTTTTCTGCTCTATACTATCACAAATTTAAAAATATCTTATTGCCACATTTAACGAAATTGTTTAACGAATATTGGAAAAATGGCTATATTCCTGATGAATCCCTTTGTGCCCAAATTTCTACTTTACCTAAACCCGGGAAGGAACCTGATAGGTGTTCCAATTTTAGGCCCATTTCTCTAATTAATAATGACACCAAATTATACTCGAAAATATTAGCTAATCGTATCTCAAGTTTATTGCCTCTGCTTGTTCATAACGATCAAGTAGGTTTTATTCCCAGACGTCAAGCAACAGACAATACGAGACGTTTTATTAATTTGATCTCATATATTCAAAAATCTAAACACCCCTCTTTATTTTTATCCCTCGATGCTGAAAAGGCATTTGATAGGGTCCATTGGGGATATTTGGAAGATGTTTTGATTCGGTTTGGGTTCCCAGCTGCTTTGAGAAAAGCTATTTTTGCTTTGTATCAGAAGCCTACTGCAAAAGTGCTGGCCTCTGGAGTTTTGTCCGACTCATTCTCGTTATCCAATGGGACTAGGCAGGGTTGCCCTTTGTCACCTTTACTTTTTGCTTTAGCTATTGAGCCTTTGGCTGAGGCAATAAGAGTTGATAGTAATATTCAGGGTGTTACAATAGATGGAGATACTCACAAATTGGGTTTATTTGCAGACGATGTAATTCTTACGTTAAGTGATCCAGCTACTTCTATGGGTCATTTATTTTCTCTTCTTAGAGAATTTCGTGAAGTGTCCTTTTATAAAATTAATGATAGCAAAACACAGGCATTACCATTCCATATAAAGAGGAATGATTTGACTGCTCTTAAAAGATCGTATGACTTTGACTGGAGGAAGAGCTTTATTTCCTATTTAGGCATTAATTTATGTAAAAATTTAAAACATATGTATGCTTACAATTTAAAGACTTTTTGGCCCTCTTTGCTACTGGATCTTGAGAGGTGGGACAATCTTGAGATTTCATGGTTGGGTAGAATACACTCCATTAAGATGGTTATTCTCCCTAAGATTTTGTATTTTTTAAGAGCCATACCTTTAAGTGTGCCTATTTCTTTTTTTGATTCGGTGCGTTCTGCCCTCATAAAGTTTATATGGAGGAAGAAGCCTAGCAGAGTCAAATTTACCACTTTGACTAATTCTAGAGACAATTTCGGATTGGGGGTGCCAGATTTTAGGAATTATTATTATGCATCGAATGCGTCTAGCGCTTTCAAATTTAATTTGGACAGGGATTGGCCTAGATGGCTTATTATGGAAATTAATAAACTAAAACCTTTTTGTATAAAAGATGTTTTATGGGTTTCACATTCTAATCGGCCCAGGTTTACAAAAATGTACCCCTCAACTAAATTGGCTATACTCTCTTGGGATAGATTATTTAATAAACTACCAGGATCTATTACTTGGTCCAGGGCGATGTCACTTGGTTCCTTGAGATATGTTCTTCCAGACCTAGATATAGATTACTGGAATGGCAAACATATTTTTTCTATTAATGATTTCTTTAAGAATAATTCGGCTCTATCATTTACAAAATTACAAAAAAAATATAATTTAGATGCTGACAGGCAATGTGATTATGACTTCATTCTTCAAATTATTCAAGAACGATTTAATATATCTGATTTTGATGTGGATCAGTCTCATTTAGCTTTGACTGATATAGAGACAGTTTATATTAATGCCCCGGACCTGACAGGTACTATCTCATTGTGTTACTCTTCCCTCTCCTCGAAGGTTTCAGAAAAACTTAAATTTTTATCGGCCTGGGAAGAGGAATTAGGTAAAACATACGATCTAGCTGTCTGGAATGATGTGTTCTCGGGACTAAGGGGCATAACACAATGCGCACAACATTTTGAAAATCATTTTAAGATAATATACAGATGGTACCTGACCCCGGAAAGGCTTTTTCGCATGAAGATGACTACAAGTTTTAAATGTTGGAGAGGCTGTAATGGCCCAGGTAATCTCCTTCATATTTTTTGGGATTGTCCATTAATTAAACCTATGTGGGACTCTTTATTACCAATAATTAGGCTTATAAATAGCGAGATTGAGGTACTTGGGCCAGAACTATGTATTTTTAAACATTTTCCGTCTGATTTGCCTAAAATAGATAAGATCATCATAGGTCATTTGCTGATTGCAGCTACTATCCTTATCCCTAAGTATTGGAAAACAGGAGTTGTTCCGACTATAAAAGAAATCTTGTATATGACTTTGGAGAATAAATCTTATGAATCTTCCATTAGGCCACCCTCAGCTTTTAAAACACAACTTTTATTTTTTTGGGACACCTGGGAAGAGAAAATTAGAAAGAAATTTTTACTTTAGTTTATCTTTTTTGTTCCTTTAAATTATTATTTTTTTAATTTTACATTTCTGCACGCTTCTTCTTAATCTTTCATCCATATGTATTTTTTTTATGTGGCGAGATAACTTTGGTTAAAGTGAAGACAGAGACTTCCGGATTGAAGATTTTAATAATTTCCATTTCCATTTTACCCCCCTGTTTTTTCCCCCCTTGTTTTTTTTTTCTCTTTTTCGAGTGATAATTGTTGTAACTACTATTTCCCAATTCTATGGTTTCAATTTGAATTATTATTGTACACTGTATATTGTATGTGCGATACTGTTTGACAGTCTCATCTGTTTGATGTTATAATTACATTTACTTTTGTTTTGTATTTTCTAAAACTGTAATAAAAAATATTTGAAAAGTATGTGGAAGCTACAAGCAATACAGTATTTGGATGAAAACATGAAGCTAGTTACACTTAGCACCATACTTTTTTGCAAAAAAACTTTTTTTGTTTCTAATTCACCAAAACTGCTTTAAATCATGCCTTCAGCAGCCCAAATAACAACCAACATAAAAGTAATGTTGTGGGATGCAGTATGTGGAAGCTACACGCAATACAGTATTTGGATGAAAACATGAAGCTATCTACACCTAGCACCATACTTTTTTGCAAAAAAACTTTTTTTGTTTCTAATTCACCAAAACTGCTTTAAATCATGCCTTCAGCAGCCCAAATAACAACCAACATAAAAGTAATGTTGTGGGATGCAGTATGTGGAAGCTACAAGCAATACAGTATTTGGATGAAAACATGAAGCTATCTACACCTAGCACCATACTTTTTTGCAAAAAAACTTTTTTTGTTTCTAATTCACCAAAACTGCTTTAAATCATGCCTTCAGCAGCCCAAATAACAACCAACATTAAAGTAATGTTGTGGGGTGCAGTATGTGGAAGCTACAAGCAATACAGTATTTGGATGAAAACATGAAGCTAGTTACACCTAGCACCATACTTTTTTGCAAAAAAACTTTTTTTGTTTCTAATTCACCAAAACTGCTTTAAATCATGCCTTCAGCAGCCCAAATAACAACCAACATAAAAGTAATGTTGTGGGATGCAGTATGTGGAAGCTACACGCAATACAGTATTTGGATGAAAACATGAAGCTATCTACACCTAGCACCATACTTTTTTGCAAAAAAACTTTTTTTGTTTCTAATTCACCAAAACTGCTTTAAATCATGCCTTCAGCAGCCCAAATAACAACCAACATAAAAGTAATGTTGTGGGATGCAGTATGTGGAAGCTACAAGCAATACAGTATTTGGATGAAAACATGAAGCTATCTACACCTAGCTCCATACTTTTTTGCAAAAAAACTTTTTTTGTTTCTAATTCACCAAAACTGCTTTAAATCATGCCTTTAGCTGCCCAAATAACAACCAACATTAAAGTAATGTTGTGGGGTGCAGTATGTGGAAGCTACAAGCAATACAGTATTTGGATTAAAACATGAAGCTATCTACTTTTCAAATGATGAAGCTATCTACACCTAGCACCATACTTTTTTGAAAAAAACTTTTTTTGTTTCTAATTCACCAAAACTGCTTTAAATCATGCCTTCAGCAGCCCAAATAACAACCAACATAAAAGTAATGTTGTGGGGTGCAGTATGTGGAAGCTACAAGCAATACAGTATTTGGATGAAAACATGAAGCTAGTTACACTTAGCACCATACTTTTTTGCAAAAAAACTTTTTTTGTTTCTAATTCACCAAAACTGCTTTAAATCATGCCTTCAGCAGCCCAAATAACAACCAACATAAAAGTAATGTTGTGGGGTGCATTATGTGGAAGCTACAAGCAATACAGTATTTGGATTAAAACATGAAGCTAGTTACACTTAGCACCATACTTTTTTGCAAAAAAACTTTTTTTGTTTCTAATTCACCAAAACTGCTTTAAATCATGCCTTCAGCAGCCCAAATAACAACCAACATAAAAGTAATGTTGTGGGATGCAGTATGTGGAAGCTACACACAATACAGTATTTGGATGAAAACATGAAGCTATCTACACCTAGCACCATACTTTTTTGCAAAAAAACTTTTTTTGTTTCTAATTCACCAAAACTGCTTTAAATCATGCCTTCAGCAGCCCAAATAACAACCAACATAAAAGTAATGTTGTGGGATGCAGTATGTGGAAGCTACAAGCAATACAGTATTTGGATGAAAACATGAAGCTATCTACACCTAGCACCATACTTTTTTGCAAAAAAACTTTTTTTGTTTCTAATTCACCAAAACTGCTTTAAATCATGCCTTTAGCTGCCCAAATAACAACCAACATTAAAGTAATGTTGTGGGGTGCAGTATGTGGAAGCTACAAGCAATACAGTATTTGGATTAAAACATGAAGCTATCTACTTTTCAAATGATGAAGCTATCTACACCTAGCACCATACTTTTTTGCAAAAAAACTTTTTTTGTTTCTAATTCACCAAAACTGCTTTAAATCATGCCTTCAGCAGCCCAAATAACAACCAACATAAAAGTAAT
Organism: Spea bombifrons; assembly: GCF_027358695.1. Lineage (NCBI taxonomy): Eukaryota > Metazoa > Chordata > Amphibia > Anura > Pelobatidae > Spea > Spea bombifrons. The sequence continues at coordinate 43,884,258 of NC_071091.1, forward strand.
GTTGTGGGGTGCAGTATGTGGAAGCTACAAGCAATACAGTATTTGGATGAAAACATGAAGCTAGTTACACTTAGCACCATACTTTTTTGCAAAAAAACTTTTTTTGTTTCTAATTCACCAAAACTGCTTTAAATCATGCCTTCAGCAGCCCAAATAACAACCAACATAAAAGTAATGTTGTGGGGTGCAGTATGTGGAAGCTACAAGCAATACAGTATTTGGATGAAAACATGAAGCTAGTTACACCTAGCACCATACTTTTTTGCAAAAAAACTTTTTTTGTTTCTAATTCACCAAAACTGCTTTAAATCATGCCTTCAGCAGCCCAAATAACAACCAACATAAAAAGTAATGTTGTGGGATGCAGTATGTGGAAGCTACACGCAATACAGTATTTGGATGAAAACATGAAGCTATCTACACCTAGCACCATACTTTTTTGCAAAAAAACTTTTTTTGTTTCTAATTCACCAAAACTGCTTTAAATCATGCCTTCAGCAGCCCAAATAACAACCAACATAAAAGTAATGTTGTGGGATGCAGTATGTGGAAGCTACACGCAATACAGTATTTGGATGAAAACATGAAGCTATCTACACCTAGCACCATACTTTTTTGCAAAAAAACTTTTTTCGTTTCTAATTCACCAAAACTGCTTTAAATCATGCGTTTAGCTGCCCAAATAACAACCAACATTAAAGTAATGTTGTGGGGTGCAGTATGTGGAAGCTACAAGCAATACAGTATTTGGATTAAAACATGAAGCTATCTACTTTTCAAATGATGAAGCTATCTACACCTAGCACCATACTTTTTTGCAAAAAAACTTTTTTTGTTTCTAATTCACCAAAACTGCTTTAAATCATGCCTTCAGCAGCCCAAATAACAACCAACATAAAAGTAATGTTGTGGGGTGCAGTATGTGGAAGCTACAAGCAATACAGTATTTGGATGAAAACATGAAGCTAGTTACACCTAGCACCATACTTTTTTGCAAAAAAACTTTTTTTGTTTCTAATTCACCAAAACTGCTTTAAATCATGCCTTCAGCAGCCCAAATAACAACCAACATAAAAAGTAATGTTGTGGGATGCAGTATGTGGAAGCTACACGCAATACAGTATTTGGATGAAAACATGAAGCTATCTACACCTAGCACCATACTTTTTTGCAAAAAAACTTTTTTTGTTTCTAATTCACCAAAACTGCTTTAAATCATGCCTTCAGCAGCCCAAATAACAACCAACATAAAAGTAATGTTGTGGGATGCAGTATGTGGAAGCTACAAGCAATACAGTATTTGGATGAAAACATGAAGCTATCTACACCTAGCACCATACTTTTTTGCAAAAAAACTTTTTTTGTTTCTAATTCACCAAAACTGCTTTAAATCATGCCTTTAGCTGCCCAAATAACAACCAACATTAAAGTAATGTTGTGGGGTGCAGTATGTGGAAGCTACAAGCAATACAGTATTTGGATTAAAACATGAAGCTATCTACTTTTCAAATGATGAAGCTATCTACACCTAGCACCATACTTTTTTGCAAAAAAACTTTTTTTGTTTCTAATTCACCAAAACTGCTTTAAATCATGCCTTTAGCTGCCCAAATAACAACCAACATTAAAGTAATGTTGTGGGGTGCAGTATGTGGAAGCTACAAGCAATACAGTATTTGGATGAAAACATGAAGCTAGTTACACTTAGCACCATACTTTTTTGCAAAAAAACTTTTTTTGTTTCTAATTCACCAAAACTGCTTTAAATCATGCCTTCAGCAGCCCAAATAACAACCAACATAAAAGTAATGCTGTGGGGTGCAGTATGTGGAAGCCACAAGCAATACAGTATTTGGATGAAAACATGAAGCTATCTACACCTAGCACCATACTTTTTTGCAAAAAAACTTTTTTTGTTTCTAATTCACCAAAACTGCTTTAAATCATGCCTTCAGCAGCCCAAATAACAACCAACATAAAAGTAATGTTGTGGGGTGCAGTATGTGGAAGCTACACGCAATACAGTATTTGGATGAAAACATGAAGCTATCTACACCTAGCACCATACTTTTTTGCAAAAAACTTTTTTTGTTTCTAATTCACCAAAACTGCTTTAAATCATGCCTTCAGCAGCCCAAATAACAACCAACATAAAAGTAATGTTGTGGGATGCAGTATGTGGAAGCTACACACAATACAGTATTTGGATGAAAACATGAAGCTATCTACACCTAGCACCATACTTTTTTGCAAAAAAACTTTTTTCGTTTCTAATTCACCAAAACTGCTTTAAATCATGCCTTTAGCTGCCCAAATAACAACCAACATTAAAGTAATGTTGTGGGGTGCAGTATGTGGAAGCTACAAGCAATACAGTATTTGGATTAAAACATGAAGCTATCCACTTTTCAAATGATGAAGCTATCTACACCTAGCACCATATTTTTTTGCAAAAAAACTTTTTTTGTTTCTAATTCACCAAAACTGCTTTAAATCATGCCTTCAGCAGCCCAAATAACAACCAACATAAAAGTAATGTTGTGGGGTGCAGTATGTGGAAGCTACAAGCAATACAGTATTTGGATGAAAACATGAAGCTAGTTACACTTAGCACCATACTTTTTTGCAAAAAAACTTTTTTTGTTTCTAATTCACCAAAACTGCTTTAAATCATGCCTTCAGCAGCCCAAATAACAACCAACATAAAAGTAATGTTGTGGGGTGCATTATGTGGAAGCTACAAGCAATACAGTATTTGGATGAAAACATGAAGCTAGTTACACTTAGCACCATACTTTTTTGCAAAAAAACTTTTTTTGTTTCTAATTCACCAAAACTGCTTTAAATCATGCCTTCAGCAGCCCAAATAACAACCAACATAAAAGTAATGTTGTGGGATGCAGTATGTGGAAGCTACACGCAATACAGTATTTGGATGAAAACATGAAGCTATCTACACCTAGCACCATACTTTTTTGCAAAAAAACTTTTTTTGTTTCTAATTCACCAAAACTGCTTTAAATCATGCCTTCAGCAGCCCAAATAACAACCAACATAAAAGTAATGTTGTGGGGTGCAGTATGTGGAAGCTACAAGCAATACAGTATTTGGATGAAAACATGAAGCTAGTAACACTTAGCACCATACTTTTTTGCAAAAAAACTTTTTTTGTTTCTAATTCACCAAAACTGCTTTAAATCATGCCTTCAGCAGCCCAAATAACAACCAACATAAAAGTAATGTTGTGGGATGCAGTATGTGGAAGCTACAAGCAATACAGTATTTGGATGAAAACATGAAGCTATCTACACCTAGCACCATACTTTTTTGCAAAAAAACTTTTTTTGTTTCTAATTCACCAAAACTGCTTTAAATCATGCCTTTAGCTGCCCAAATAACAACCAACATTAAAGTAATGTTGTGGGGTGCAGTATGTGGAAGCTACAAGCAATACAGTATTTGGATGAAAACATGAAGCTAGTTACACTTAGCACCATACTTTTTTGCAAAAAAACTTTTTTTGTTTCTAATTCACCAAAACTGCTTTAAATCATGCCTTCAGCAGCCCAAATAACAACCAACATAAAAGTAATGTTGTGGGGTGCAGTATGTGGAAGCTACAAGCAATACAGTATTTGGATGAAAACATGAAGCTATCTACACCTAGCACCATACTTTTTTGCAAAAAAACTTTTTTTGTTTCTAATTCACCAAAACTGCTTTAAATCATGCCTTCAGCAGCCCAAATAACAACCAACATTAAAGTAATGTTGTGGGGTGCAGTATGTGGAAGCTACAAGCAATACAGTATTTGGATGAAAACATGAAGCTAGTTACACCTAGCACCATACTTTTTTGCAAAAAAACTTTTTTTGTTTCTAATTCACCAAAACTGCTTTAAATCATGCCTTCAGCAGCCCAAATAACAACCAACATAAAAGTAATGTTGTGGGGTGCAGTATGTGGAAGCTACAAGCAATACAGTATTTGGATGAAAACATGAAGCTATCTACACCTAGCACCATACTTTTTTGCAAAAAAACTTTTTTTGTTTCTAATTCACCAAAACTGCTTTAAATCATGCCTTCAGCAGCCCAAATAACAACCAACATAAAAAGTAATGTTGTGGGATGCAGTATGTGGAAGCTACACGCAATACAGTATTTGGATGAAAACATGAAGCTATCTACACCTAGCACCATACTTTTTTGCAAAAAAACTTTTTTTGTTTCTAATTCACCAAAACTGCTTTAAATCATGCCTTCAGCAGCCCAAATAACAACCAACATAAAAGTAATGTTGTGGGATGCAGTATGTGGAAGCTACAAGCAATACAGTATTTGGATGAAAACATGAAGCTATCTACACCTAGCACCATACTTTTTTGCAAAAAAACTTTTTTTGTTTCTAATTCACCAAAACTGCTTTAAATCATGCCTTTAGCTGCCCAAATAACAACCAACATTAAAGTAATGTTGTGGGGTGCAGTATGTGGAAGCTACAAGCAATACAGTATTTGGATGAAAACATGAAGCTATCTACACTTAGCACCATACTTTTTTGCAAAAAAACTTTTTTTGTTTCTAATTCACCAAAACTGCTTTAAATCATGCCTTCAGCAGCCCAAATAACAACCAACATAAAAGTAATGTTGTGGGGTGCAGTATGTGGAAGCTACAAGCAATACAGTATTTGGATGAAAACATGAAGCTAGTTACACTTAGCACCATACTTTTTTGCAAAAAAACTTTTTTTGTTTCTAATTCACCAAAACTGCTTTAAATCATGCCTTCAGCAGCCCAAATAACAACCAACATAAAAGTAATGTTGTGGGATGCAGTATGTGGAAGCTACACGCAATACAGTATTTGGATGAAAACATGAAGCTATCTACACCTAGCACCATACTTTTTTGCAAAAAAACTTTTTTCGTTTCTAATTCACCAAAACTGCTTTAAATCATGCCTTTAGCTGCCCAAATAACAACCAACATAAAAGTAATGTTGTGGGGTGCAGTATGTGGAAGCTACAAGCAATACAGTATTTGGATTAAAACATGAAGCTATCCACTTTTCAAATGATGAAGCTATCTACACCTAGCACCATACTTTTTTGCAAAAAAACTTTTTTTGTTTCTAATTCACCAAAACTGCTTTAAATCATGCCTTCAGCAGCCCAAATAACAACCAACATAAAAGTAATGTTGTGGGGTGCAGTATGTGGAAGCTACAAGCAATACAGTATTTGGATGAAAACATGAAGCTAGTTACACCTAGCACCATACTTTTTTGCAAAAAAACTTTTTTTGTTTCTAATTCACCAAAACTGCTTTAAATCATGCCTTCAGCAGCCCAAATAACAACCAACATTAAAGTAATGTTGTGGGGTGCAGTATGTGGAAGCTACAAGCAATACAGTATTTGGATGAAAACATGAAGCTAGTTACACCTAGCACCATACTTTTTTGCAAAAAAACTTTTTTTGTTTCTAATTCACCAAAACTGCTTTAAATCATGCCTTCAGCAGCCCAAATAACAACCAACATAAAAGTAATGTTGTGGGATGCAGTATGTGGAAGCTACACGCAATACAGTATTTGGATGAAAACATGAAGCTATCTACACCTAGCACCATACTTTTTTGCAAAAAAACTTTTTTTGTTTCTAATTCACCAAAACTGCTTTAAATCATGCCTTCAGCAGCCCAAATAACAACCAACATAAAAGTAATGTTGTGGGATGCAGTATGTGGAAGCTACAAGCAATACAGTATTTGGATGAAAACATGAAGCTATCTACACCTAGCACCATACTTTTTTGCAAAAAAACTTTTTTTGTTTCTAATTCACCAAAACTGCTTTAAATCATGCCTTTAGCTGCCCAAATAACAACCAACATTAAAGTAATGTTGTGGGGTGCAGTATGTGGAAGCTACAAGCAATACAGTATTTGGATTAAAACATGAAGCTATCTACTTTTCAAATGATGAAGCTATCTACACCTAGCACCATACTTTTTTGCAAAAAAACTTTTTTTGTTTCTAATTCACCAAAACTGCTTTAAATCATGCCTTCAGCAGCCCAAATAACAAACAACATAAAAGTAATGTTGTGGGATGCAGTATGTGGAAGCTACAAGCAATACAGTATTTGGATGAAAACATGAAGCTATCTACACCTAGCACCATACTTTTTTGCAAAAAAACTTTTTTTGTTTCTAATTCACCAAAACTGCTTTAAATCATGCCTTTAGCTGCCCAAATAACAACCAACATTAAAGTAATGTTGTGGGGTGCAGTATGTGGAAGCTACAAGCAATACAGTATTTGGATGAAAACATGAAGCTAGTTACACTTAGCACCATACTTTTTTGCAAAAAAACTTTTTTTGTTTCTAATTCACCAAAACTGCTTTAAATCATGCCTTCAGCAGCCCAAATAACAACCAACATAAAAGTAATGTTGTGGGGTGCAGTATGTGGAAGCTACACACAATACAGTATTTGGATGAAAACATGAAGCTATCTACACCTAGCACCATACTTTTTTGCAAAAAAACTTTTTTTGTTTCTAATTCACCAAAACTGCTTTAAATCATGCCTTTAGCTGCCCAAATAACAACCAACATTAAAGTAATGTTGTGGGGTGCAGTATGTGGAAGCTACAAGCAATACAGTATTTGGATGAAAACATGAAGCTAGTTACACTTAGCACCATACTTTTTTGCAAAAAACTTTTTTTGTTTCTAATTCACCAAAACTGCTTTAAATCATGCCTTCAGCAGCCCAAATAACAACCAACATAAAAGTAATGTTGTGGGATGCAGTATGTGGAAGCTACAAGCAATACAGTATTTGGATGAAAACATGAAGCTATCTACACCTAGCACCATACTTTTTTGCAAAAAAACTTTTTTCGTTTCTAATTCACCAAAACTGCTTTAAATCATGCCTTTAGCTGCCCAAATAACAACCAACATTAAAGTAATGTTGTGGGGTGCAGTATGTGGAAGCTACAAGCAATACAGTATTTGGATTAAAACATGAAGCTATCCACTTTTCAAATGATGAAGCTATCTACACCTAGCACCATACTTTTTTGCAAAAAAACTTTTTTTGTTTCTAATTCACCAAAACTGCTTTAAATCATGCCTTCAGCAGCCCAAATAACAACCAACATAAAAGTAATGTTGTGGGGTGCAGTATGTGGAAGCTACAAGCAATACAGTATTTGGATGAAAACATGAAGCTAGTTACACTTAGCACCATACTTTTTTGCAAAAAAACTTTTTTTGTTTCTAATTCACCAAAACTGCTTTAAATCATGCCTTTAGCTGCCCAAATAACAACCAACATTAAAGTAATGTTGTGGGGTGCAGTATGTGGAAGCTACAAGCAATACAGTATTTGGATTAAAACATGAAGCTATCTACTTTTCAAATGATGAAGCTATCTACACCTAGCACCATACTTTTTTGCAAAAAACTTTTTTTGTTTCTAATTCACCAAAACTGCTTTAAATCATGCCTTCAGCAGCCCAAATAACAACCAACATAAAAGTAATGTTGTGGGATGCAGTATGTGGAAGCTACACACAATACAGTATTTGGATGAAAACATGAAGCTATCTACACCTAGCACCATACTTTTTTGCAAAAAAACTTTTTTCGTTTCTAATTCACCAAAACTGCTTTAAATCATGCCTTTAGCTGCCCAAATAACAACCAACATTAAAGTAATGTTGTGGGGTGCAGTATGTGGAAGCTACAAGCAATACAGTATTTGGATTAAAACATGAAGCTATCCACTTTTCAAATGATGAAGCTATCTACACCTAGCACCATACTTTTTTGCAAAAAAACTTTTTTTGTTTCTAATTCACCAAAACTGCTTTAAATCATGCCTTCAGCAGCCCAAATAACAACCAACATAAAAGTAATGTTGTGGGGTGCAGTATGTGGAAGCTACAAGCAATACAGTATTTGGATGAAAACATGAAGCTAGTTACACTTAGCACCATACTTTTTTGCAAAAAAACTTTTTTTGTTTCTAATTCACCAAAACTGCTTTAAATCATGCCTTCAGCAGCCCAAATAACAACCAACATAAAAGTAATGTTGTGGGGTGCATTATGTGGAAGCTACAAGCAATACAGTATTTGGATGAAAACATGAAGCTAGTTACACTTAGCACCATACTTTTTTGCAAAAAAACTTTTTTTGTTTCTAATTCACCAAAACTGCTTTAAATCATGCCTTCAGCAGCCAAATAACAACCAACATAAAAGTAATGTTGTGGGATGCAGTATGTGGAAGCTACACGCAATACAGTATTTGGATGAAAACATGAAGCTATCTACACCTAGCACCATACTTTTTTGCAAAAAAACTTTTTTTGTTTCTAATTCACCAAAACTGCTTTAAATCATGCCTTTAGCTGCCCAAATAACAACCAACATTAAAGTAATGTTGTGGGGTGCAGTATGTGGAAGCTACAAGCAATACAGTATTTGGATGAAAACATGAAGCTATCTACACCTAGCACCATACTTTTTTGCAAAAAAACTTTTTTTGTTTCTAATTCACCAAAACTGCTTTAAATCATGCCTTCAGCAGCCCAAATAACAACCAACATAAAAGTAATGTTGTGGGGTGCAGTATGTGGAAGCTACAAGCAATACAGTATTTGGATGAAAACATGAAGCTAGTTACACTTAGCACCATACTTTTTTGCAAAAAAACTTTTTTTGTTTCTAATTCACCAAAACTGCTTTAAATCATGCCTTCAGCAGCCCAAATAACAACCAACATAAAAGTAATGTTGTGGGATGCAGTATGTGGAAGCTACACGCAATACAGTATTTGGATGAAAACATGAAGCTATCTACACCTAGCACCATACTTTTTTGCAAAAAAACTTTTTTCGTTTCTAATTCACCAAAACTGCTTTAAATCATGCCTTTAGCTGCCCAAATAACAACCAACATAAAAGTAATGTTGTGGGGTGCAGTATGTGGAAGCTACAAGCAATACAGTATTTGGATTAAAACATGAAGCTATCCACTTTTCAAATGATGAAGCTATCTACACCTAGCACCATACTTTTTTGCAAAAAAACTTTTTTTGTTTCTAATTCACCAAAACTGCTTTAAATCATGCCTTCAGCAGCCCAAATAACAACCAACATAAAAGTAATGTTGTGGGGTGCAGTATGTGGAAGCTACAAGCAATACAGTATTTGGATGAAAACATGAAGCTAGTTACACTTAGCACCATACTTTTTTGCAAAAAAACTTTTTTTGTTTCTAATTCACCAAAACTGCTTTAAATCATGCCTTCAGCAGCCCAAATAACAACCAACATAAAAGTAATGTTGTGGGGTGCATTATGTGGAAGCTACAAGCAATACAGTATTTGGATGAAAACATGAAGCTAGTTACACTTAGCACCATACTTTTTTGCAAAAAAACTTTTTTTGTTTCTAATTCACCAAAACTGCTTTAAATCATGCCTTCAGCAGCCCAAATAACAACCAACATAAAAGTAATGTTGTGGGATGCAGTATGTGGAAGCTACACACAATACAGTATTTGGATGAAAACATGAAGCTATCTACACCTAGCACCATACTTTTTTGCAAAAAAACTTTTTTTGTTTCTAATTCACCAAAACTGCTTTAAATCATGCCTTCAGCAGCCCAAATAACAACCAACATAAAAGTAATGTTGTGGGATGCAGTATGTGGAAGCTACAAGCAATACAGTATTTGGATGAAAACATGAAGCTATCTACACCTAGCACCATACTTTTTTGCAAAAAAACTTTTTTTGTTTCTAATTCACCAAAACTGCTTTAAATCATGCCTTCAGCAGCCCAAATAACAACCAACATTAAAGTAATGTTGTGGGGTGCAGTATGTGGAAGCTACAAGCAATACAGTATTTGGATGAAAACATGAAGCTAGTTACACCTAGCACCATACTTTTTTGCAAAAAAACTTTTTTTGTTTCTAATTCACCAAAACTGCTTTAAATCATGCCTTCAGCAGCCCAAATAACAACCAACATAAAAGTAATGTTGTGGGATGCAGTATGTGGAAGCTACACGCAATACAGTATTTGGATGAAAACATGAAGCTATCTACACCTAGCACCATACTTTTTTGCAAAAAAACTTTTTTTGTTTCTAATTCACCAAAACTGCTTTAAATCATGCCTTCAGCAGCCCAAATAACAACCAACATAAAAGTAATGTTGTGGGATGCAGTATGTGGAAGCTACAAGCAATACAGTATTTGGATGAAAACATGAAGCTATCTACACCTAGCACCATACTTTTTTGCAAAAAAACTTTTTTTGTTTCTAATTCACCAAAACTGCTTTAAATCATGCCTTTAGCTGCCCAAATAACAACCAACATTAAAGTAATGTTGTGGGGTGCAGTATGTGGAAGCTACAAGCAATACAGTATTTGGATTAAAACATGAAGCTATCTACTTTTCAAATGATGAAGCTATCTACACCTAGCACCATACTTTTTTGCAAAAAAACTTTTTTTGTTTCTAATTCACCAAAACTGCTTTAAATCATGCCTTCAGCAGCCCAAATAACAAACAACATAAAAGTAATGTTGTGGGATGCAGTATGTGGAAGCTACAAGCAATACAGTATTTGGATGAAAACATGAAGCTATCTACACCTAGCACCATACTTTTTTGCAAAAAAACTTTTTTTGTTTCTAATTCACCAAAACTGCTTTAAATCATGCCTTTAGCTGCCCAAATAACAACCAACATTAAAGTAATGTTGTGGGGTGCAGTATGTGGAAGCTACAAGCAATACAGTATTTGGATGAAAACATGAAGCTAGTTACACTTAGCACCATACTTTTTTGCAAAAAAACTTTTTTTGTTTCTAATTCACCAAAACTGCTTTAAATCATGCCTTCAGCAGCCCAAATAACAACCAACATAAAAGTAATGTTGTGGGGTGCAGTATGTGGAAGCTACAAGCAATACAGTATTTGGATGAAAACATGAAGCTAGTTACACGTAGCACCATACTTTTTTGCAAAAAAACTTTTTTTGTTTCTAATTCACCAAAACTGCTTTAAATCATGCCTTCAGCAGCCCAAATAACAACCAACATAAAAGTAATGTTGTGGGATGCAGTATGTGGAAGCTACACGCAATACAGTATTTGGATGAAAACATGAAGCTATCTACACCTAGCACCATACTTTTTTGCAAAAAAACTTTTTTCGTTTCTAATTCACCAAAACTGTTTTAAATCATGCCTTTAGCTGCCCAAATAACAACCAACATAAAAGTAATGTTGTGGGGTGCAGTATGTGGAAGCTACAAGCAATACAGTATTTGGATTAAAACATGAAGCTATCCACTTTTCAAATGATGAAGCTATCTACACCTAGCACCATACTTTTTTGCAAAAAAACTTTTTTGGTTTCTAATTCACCAAAACTGCTTTAAATCATGCCTTCAGCAGCCCAAATAACAACCAACATAAAAGTAATGTTGTGGGGTGCAGTATGTGGAAGCTACAAGCAATACAGTATTTGGATGAAAACATGAAGCTAGTTACACTTAGCACCATACTTTTTTGCAAAAAAACTTTTTTTGTTTCTAATTCACCAAAACTGCTTTAAATCATGCCTTCAGCAGCCCAAATAACAACCAACATAAAAGTAATGTTGTGGGGTGCATTATGTGGAAGCTACAAGCAATACAGTATTTGGATGAAAACATGAAGCTAGTTACACTTAGCACCATACTTTTTTGCAAAAAAACTTTTTTTGTTTCTAATTCACCAAAACTGCTTTAAATCATGCCTTCAGCAGCCCAAATAACAACCAACATAAAAGTAATGTTGTGGGATGCAGTATGTGGAAGCTACACACAATACAGTATTTGGATGAAAACATGAAGCTATCTACACCTAGCACCATACTTTTTTGCAAAAAAACTTTTTTTGTTTCTAATTCACCAAAACTGCTTTAAATCATGCCTTCAGCAGCCCAAATAACAACCAACATAAAAGTAATGTTGTGGGATGCAGTATGTGGAAGCTACAAGCAATACAGTATTTGGATGAAAACATGAAGCTATCTACACCTAGCACCATACTTTTTTGCAAAAAAACTTTTTTTGTTTCTAATTCACCAAAACTGCTTTAAATCATGCCTTCAGCAGCCCAAATAACAACCAACATAAAAGTAATGTTGTGGGATGCAGTATGTGGAAGCTACAAGCAATACAGTATTTGGATGAAAACATGAAGCTAGTTACACTTAGCACCATACTTTTTTGCAAAAAAACTTTTTTTGTTTCTAATTCACCAAAACTGCTTTAAATCATGCCTTCAGCAGCCCAAATAACAACCAACATAAAAGTAATGTTGTGGGATGCAGTATGTGGAAGCTACAAGCAATACAGTATTTGGATGAAAACATGAAGCTATCTACACCTAGCACCATACTTTTTTGCCAAAAAACTTTTTTTGTTTCTAATTCACCAAAACTGCTTTAAATCATGCCTTTAGCTGCCCAAATAACAACCAACATTAAATTAATGTTGTGGGGTGCAGTATGTGGAAGCTACAAGCAATACAGTATTTGGATGAAAACATGAAGCTAGTTACACTTAGCACCATACTTTTTTGCAAAAAAACTTTTTTTGTTTCTAATTCACCAAAACTGCTTTAAATCATGCCTTCAGCAGCCCAAATAACAACCAACATAAAAGTAATGTTGTGGGGTGCAGTATGTGGAAGCTACAAGCAATACAGTATTTGGATGAAAACATGAAGCTATCTACACCTAGCACCATACTTTTTTGCAAAAAAACTTTTTTTGTTTCTAATTCACCAAAACTGCTTTAAATCATGCCTTCAGCAGCCCAAATAACAACCAACATAAAAGTAATGTTGTGGGGTGCAGTATGTGGAAGCTACAAGCAATACAGTATTTGGATGAAAACATGAAGCTAGTTACACTTAGCACCATACTTTTTTGCAAAAAAACTTTTTTTGTTTCTAATTCACCAAAACTGCTTTAAATCATGCCTTCAGCAGCCCAAATAACAACCAACATAAAAGTAATGTTGTGGGATGCAGTATGTGGAAGCTACACGCAATACAGTATTTGGATGAAAACATGAAGCTATCTACACCTAGCACCATACTTTTTTGCAAAAAAACTTTTTTTGTTTCTAATTCACCAAAACTGCTTTAAATCATGCCTTCAGCAGCCCAAATAACAACCAACATAAAAGTAATGTTGTGGGATGCAGTATGTGGAAGCTACACACAATACAGTATTTGGATGAAAACATGAAGCTATCTACACCTAGCACCATACTTTTTTGCAAAAAAACTTTTTTTGTTTCTAATTCACCAAAACTGCTTTAAATCATGCCTTTAGCTGCCCAAATAACAACCAACATTAAAGTAATGTTGTGGGGTGCAGTATGTGGAAGCTACAAGCAATACAGTATTTGGATGAAAACATGAAGCTAGTTACACTTAGCACCATACTTTTTTGCAAAAAACTTTTTTTGTTTCTAATTCACCAAAACTGCTTTAAATCATGCCTTCAGCAGCCCAAATAACAACCAACATAAAAGTAATGTTGTGGGATGCAGTATGTGGAAGCTACAAGCAATACAGTATTTGGATGAAAACATGAAGCTATCTACACCTAGCACCATACTTTTTTGCAAAAAAACTTTTTTCGTTTCTAATTCACCAAAACTGCTTTAAATCATGCCTTTAGCTGCCCAAATAACAACCAACATTAAAGTAATGTTGTGGGGTGCAGTATGTGGAAGCTACAAGCAATACAGTATTTGGATTAAAACATGAAGCTATCCACTTTTCAAATGATGAAGCTATCTACACCTAGCACCATACTTTTTTGCAAAAAAACTTTTTTTGTTTCTAATTCACCAAAACTGCTTTAAATCATGCCTTCAGCAGCCCAAATAACAACCAACATAAAAGTAATGTTGTGGGGTGCAGTATGTGGAAGCTACAAGCAATACAGTATTTGGATGAAAACATGAAGCTAGTTACACTTAGCACCATACTTTTTTGCAAAAAAACTTTTTTTGTTTCTAATTCACCAAAACTGCTTTAAATCATGCCTTTAGCTGCCCAAATAACAACCAACATTAAAGTAATGTTGTGGGGTGCAGTATGTGGAAGCTACAAGCAATACAGTATTTGGATTAAAACATGAAGCTATCTACTTTTCAAATGATGAAGCTATCTGCACCTAGCACCATACTTTTTTGCAAAAAACTTTTTTTGTTTCTAATTCACCAAAACTGCTTTAAATCATGCCTTCAGCAGCCCAAATAACAACCAACATAAAAGTAATGTTGTGGGATGCAGTATGTGGAAGCTACACACAATACAGTATTTGGATGAAAACATGAAGCTATCTACACCTAGCACCATACTTTTTTGCAAAAAAACTTTTTTCGTTTCTAATTCACCAAAACTGCTTTAAATCATGCCTTTAGCTGCCCAAATAACAACCAACATTAAAGTAATGTTGTGGGGTGCAGTATGTGGAAGCTACAAGCAATACAGTATTTGGATTAAAACATGAAGCTATCCACTTTTCAAATGATGAAGCTATCTACACCTAGCACCATACTTTTTTGCAAAAAAACTTTTTTTGTTTCTAATTCACCAAAACTGCTTTAAATCATGCCTTCAGCAGCCCAAATAACAACCAACATAAAAGTAATGTTGTGGGGTGCAGTATGTGGAAGCTACAAGCAATACAGTATTTGGATGAAAACATGAAGCTAGTTACACTTAGCACCATACTTTTTTGCAAAAAAACTTTTTTTGTTTCTAATTCACCAAAACTGCTTTAAATCATGCCTTCAGCAGCCCAAATAACAACCAACATAAAAGTAATGTTGTGGGGTGCATTATGTGGAAGCTACAAGCAATACAGTATTTGGATGAAAACATGAAGCTAGTTACACTTAGCACCATACTTTTTTGCAAAAAAACTTTTTTTGTTTCTAATTCACCAAAACTGCTTTAAATCATGCCTTCAGCAGCCAAATAACAACCAACATAAAAGTAATGTTGTGGGATGCAGTATGTGGAAGCTACACGCAATACAGTATTTGGATGAAAACATGAAGCTATCTACACCTAGCACCATACTTTTTTGCAAAAAAACTTTTTTTGTTTCTAATTCACCAAAACTGCTTTAAATCATGCCTTCAGCAGCCCAAATAACAACCAACATAAAAGTAATGTTGTGGGGTGCAGTATGTGGAAGCTACAAACAATACAGTATTTGGATGAAAACATGAAGCTAGTAACACTTAGCACCATACTTTTTTGCAAAAAAACTTTTTTTGTTTCTAATTCACCAAAACTGCTTTAAATCATACCTTTAGCTGCCCAAATAACAACCAACATTAAAGTAATGTTGTGGGGTGCAGTATGTGGAAGCTACAAGCAATACAGTATTTGGATGAAAACATGAAGCTAGTTACACTTAGCACCATACTTTTTTGCAAAAAACTTTTTTTGTTTCTAATTCACCAAAACTGCTTTAAATCATGCCTTCAGCAGCCCAAATAACAACCAACATAAAAGTAATGTTGTGGGATGCAGTATGTGGAAGCTACAAGCAATACAGTATTTGGATGAAAACATGAAGTTATCTACACCTAGCACCATACTTTTTTGCAAAAAAACTTTTTTTGTTTCTAATTCACCAAAACTGCTTTAAATCATGCCTTCAGCAGCCCAAATAACAACCAACATTAAAGTAATGTTGTGGGGTGCAGTATGTGGAAGCTACAAGCAATACAGTATTTGGATGAAAACATGAAGCTAGTTACACCTAGCACCATACTTTTTTGCAAAAAAACTTTTTTTGTTTCTAATACACCAAAACTGCTTTAAATCATGCCTTCAGCAGCCCAAATAACAACCAACATAAAAGTAATGTTGTGGGATGCAGTATGTGGAAGCTACACGCAATACAGTATTTGGATGAAAACATGAAGCTATCTACACCTAGCACCATACTTTTTTGCAAAAAAACTTTTTTTGTTTCTAATTCACCAAAACTGCTTTAAATCATGCCTTCAGCAGCCCAAATAACAACCAACATAAAAGTAATGTTGTGGGATGCAGTATGTGGAAGCTACAAGCAATACAGTATTTGGATGAAAACATGAAGCTATCTACACCTAGCACCATACTTTTTTGCAAAAAAACTTTTTTTGTTTCTAATTCACCAAAACTGCTTTAAATCATGCCTTTAGCTGCCCAAATAACAACCAACATTAAAGTAATGTTGTGGGGTGCAGTATGTGGAAGCTACAAGCAATACAGTATTTGGATTAAAACATGAAGCTATCTACTTTTCAAATGATGAAGCTATCTACACCTAGCACCATACTTTTTTGCAAAAAAACTTTTTTTGTTTCTAATTCACCAAAACTGCTTTAAATCATGCCTTCAGCAGCCCAAATAACAAACAACATAAAAGGAATGTTGTGGGATGCAGTATGTGGAAGCTACAAGCAATACAGTATTTGGATGAAAACATGAAGCTATCTACACCTAGCACCATACTTTTTTGCAAAAAAACTTTTTTTGTTTCTAATTCACCAAAACTGCTTTAAATCATGCCTTCAGCAGCCCAAATAACAACCAACATAAAAGTAATGTTGTGGGGTGCAGTATGTGGAAGCTACAAGCAATACAGTATTTGGATGAAAACATGAAGCTAGTTACACTCTTAGCACCATACTTTTTTGCAAAAAAACTTTTTTTTGTTTCTAATTCACCAAAACTGCTTTAAATCATGCCTTCAGCAGCCCAAATAACAACCAACATAAAAGTAATGTTGTGGGGTGCAGTATGTGGAAGCTACAAGCAATACAGTATTTGGATGAAAACATGAAGCTAGTTACACTTAGCACCATACTTTTTTGCAAAAAAACTTTTTTTGTTTCTAATTCACCAAAACTGCTTTAAATCATGCCTTCAGCAGCCCAAATAACAACCAACATAAAAGTAATGTTGTGGGATGCAGTATGTGGAAGCTACAAGCAATACAGTATTTGGATGAAAACATGAAGCTAGTAACACTTAGCACCATACTTTTTTGCAAAAAAACTTTTTTTGTTTCTAATTCACCAAAACTGCTTTAAATCATGCCTTCAGCAGCCCAAATAACAACCAACATAAAAGTAATGTTGTGGGGTGCAGTATGTGGAAGCTACAAGCAATACAGTATTTGGATGAAAACATGAAGCTAGTTACACTTAGCACCATACTTTTTTGCAAAAAAACTTTTTTTGTTTCTAATTCACCAAAACTGCTTTAAATCATGCCTTCAGCAGCCCAAATAACAACCAACATAAAAGTAATGTTGTGGGGTGCAGTATGTGGAAGCTACAAGCAATACAGTATTTGGATGAAAACATGAAGCTAGTTACACTTAGCACCATACTTTTTTGCAAAAAAACTTTTTTTGTTTCTAATTCACCAAAACTGCTTTAAATCATGCCTTCAGCAGCCCAAATAACAACCAACATAAAAGTAATGCTGTGGGGTGCAGTATGTGGAAGCTACAAGCAATACAGTATTTGGATGAAAACATGAAGCTAGTTACACTTAGCACCATACTTTTTTGCAAAAAAACTTTTTTTGTTTCTAATTCACCAAAACTGCTTTAAATCATGCCTTCAGCAGCCCAAATAACAACCAACATAAAAGTAATGTTGTGGGATGCAGTATGTGGAAGCTACAAGCAATACAGTATTTGGATGAAAACATGAAGCTATCTACACCTAGCACCATACTTTTTTGCAAAAAAACTTTTTTTGTTTCTAATTCACCAAAACTGCTTTAAATCATGCCTTTAGCTGCCCAAATAACAACCAACATTAAAGTAATGTTGTGGGGTGCAGTATGTGAAAGTTACAAGCAATACAGTATTTGGATTAAAACATGAAGCTATCTACTTTTCAAATGATGAAGCTATCTACACCTAGCACCATACTTTTTTGCAAAAAAACTTTTTTTGTTTCTAATTCACCAAAACTGCTTTAAATCATGCCTTCAGCAGCCCAAATAACAACCAACATAAAAGTAATGTTGTGGGGTGCAGTATGTGGAAGCTACAAGCAATACAGTATTTGGATGAAAACATGAAGCTAGTTACACTTAGCACCATACTTTTTTGCAAAAAACCTTTTTTGTTTCTAATTCACCAAAACTGCTTTAAATCATGCCTTCAGCAGCCCAAATAACAACCAACATAAAAGTAATGTTGTGGGGTGCAGTATGTGGAAGCTACAAGCAATACAGTATTTGGATGAAAACATGAAGCAAGTTACACTTAGCACCATACTTTTTTGCAAAAAAACTTTTTTTGTTTCTAATTCACCAAAACTGCTTTAAATCATGCCTTCAGCAGCCCAAATAACAACCAACATAAAAAGTAATGTTGTGGGATGCAGTATGTGGAAGCTACACGCAATACAGTATTTGGATGAAAACATGAAGCTATCTACACCTAGCACCATACTTTTTTGCAAAAAAACTTTTTTTGTTTCTAATTCACCAAAACTGCATTAAATCATGCCTTCAGCAGCCCAAATAACAACCAACATAAAAGTAATGTTGTGGGATGCAGTATGTGGAAGCTACACGCAATACAGTATTTGGTTGAAAACATGAAGCTATCGACACCTAGCACCATACTTTTTTGCAAAAGAACTTTTTTTGTTTCTAATTCACCAAAACTGCTTTAAATCATGCCTTCAGCAGCCCAAATAACAACCAACATAAAAGTAATGTTGTGGGATGCAGTATGTGGAAGCTACACGCAATACAGTATTTGGATGAAAACATGAAGCTATCTACACCTAGCACCATACTTTTTTGCAAAAAAACTTTTTTTGTTTCTAATTCACCAAAACTGCTTTAAATCATGCCTTCAGCAGCCCAAATAACAACCAACATAAAAGTAATGTTGTGGGATGCAGTATGTGGAAGCTACACACAATACAGTATTTGGATGAAAACATGAAGCTATCTACACCTAGCACCATACTTTTTTGCAAAAAAACTTTTTTTGTTTCTAATTCACCAAAACTGCTTTAAATCATGCCTTTAGCTGCCCAAATAACAACCAACATTAAAGTAATGTTGTGGGGTGCAGTATGTGGAAGCTACAAGCAATACAGTATTTGGATGAAAACATGAAGCTAGTTACACTTAGCACCATACTTTTTTGCAAAAAAACTTTTTTTGTTTCTAATTCACCAAAACTGCTTTAAATCATGCCTTCAGCAGCCCAAATAACAACCAACATAAAAGTAATGTTGTGGGGTGCAGTATGTGGAAGCTACAAGCAATACAGTATTTGGATGAAAACATGAAGCTAGTTACACTTAGCACCATACTTTTTTGCAAAAAAACTTTTTTTGTTTCTAATTCACCAAAACTGCTTTAAATCATGCCTTCAGCAGCCCAAATAACAACCAACATAAAAGTAATGTTGTGGGGTGCAGTATGTGGAAGCTACAAGCAATACAGTATTTGGATGAAAACATGAAGCTAGTTACACTTAGCACCATACTTTTTTGCAAAAAAACTTTTTTTTTTCTAATTCACCAAAACTGCTTTAAATCATGCCTTCAGCAGCCCAAATAACAACCAACATAAAAGTAATGTTGTGGGATGCAGTATGTGGAAGCTACACGCAATACAGTATTTGGATGAAAACATGAAGCTATCTACACCTAGCACCATACTTTTTTGCAAAAAACTTTTTTTGTTTCTAATTCACCAAAACTGCTTTAAATCATGCCTTCAGCAGCCCAAATAACAACCAACATAAAAGTAATGTTGTGGGATGCAGTATGTGGAAGCTACACGCAATACAGTATTTGGATGAAAACATGAAGCTATCTACACCTAGCACCATACTTTTTTGCAAAAAACTTTTTTTGTTTCTAATTCACCAAAACTGCTTTAAATCATGCCTTCAGCAGCCCAAATAACAACCAACATAAAAGTATTGTTGTGGGGTGCAGTATGTGGAAGCTACAAGCAATACAGTATTTGGATGAAAACATGAAGCTAGTAACACTTAGCACCATACTTTTTTGCAAAAAAACTTTTTTTGTTTCTAATTCACCAAAACTGCTTTAAATCATGCCTTCAGCAGCCCAAATAACAACCAACATAAAAGTAATGTTGTGGGATGCAGTATGTGGAAGCTACACACAATACAGTATTTGGATGAAAACATGAAGCTATCTACACCTAGCACCATACTTTTTTGCAAAAAAACTTTTTTTGTTTCTAATTCACCAAAACTGCTTTAAATCATGCCTTCAGCAGCCCAAATAACAACCAACATAAAAGTAATGTTGTGGGATGCAGTATGTGGAAGCTACAAGCAATACAGTATTTGGATGAAAACATGAAGCTATCTACACCTAGCACCATACTTTTTTGCAAAAAAACTTTTTTTGTTTCTAATTCACCAAAACTGCTTTAAATCATGCCTTTAGCTGCCCAAATAACAACCAACATTAAAGTAATGTTGTGGGGTGCAGTATGTGGAAGCTACAAGCAATACAGTATTTGGATTAAAACATGAAGCTATCTACTTTTCAAATGATGAAGCTATCTACACCTAGCACCATACTTTTTTGCAAAAAAACTTTTTCTGTTTCTAATTCACCAAAACTGCTTTAAATCATGCCTTCAGCAGCCCAAATAACAACCAACATAAAAGTAATGTTGTGGGGTGCAGTATGTGGAAGCTACAAGCAATACAGTATTTGGATGAAAACATGAAGCTAGTTACACTTAGCACCATACTTTTTTGCAGAAAAACTTTTTTTGTTTCTAATTCACCAAAACTGCTTTAAATCATGCCTTCAGCAGCCCAAATAACAACCAACATAAAAGTAATGTTGTGGGGTGCAGTATGTGGAAGCTACAAGCAATACAGTATTTGGATGAAAACATGAAGCAAGTTACACTTAGCACCATACTTTTTTGCAAAAAAACTTTTTTTGTTTCTAATTCACCAAAACTGCTTTAAATCATGCCTTCAGCAGCCCAAATAACAACCAACATAAAAGTAATGTTGTGGGATGCAGTATGTGGAAGCTACACGCAATACAGTATTTGGATGAAAACATGAAGCTATCTACACCTAGCACCATACTTTTTTGCAAAAAACTTTTTTTGTTTCTAATTCACCAAAACTGCTTTAAATCATGCCTTCAGCAGCCCAAATAACAACCAACATAAAAGTAATGTTGTGGGATGCAGTATGTGGAAGCTACTTGTTCTTCCCCTACCCATTTGTAATCAATGGAAGCTCTTGTGTGATACTTCTTATTTTGTTTCTTTTGGTTCTCTCGCTGCGCGTGCTTGTACCTCCTTTACAATACCCTTTCATGTTTTTAAAATTTGATGTGTTAGGCCCAATCCCTTTATTTTGTGTTTTAGCCATTTACAGTCTTGTGTTCATTTTTGATGTTCCTTATAATCAATGGTATTGAAAATAATGTCCTTTAATGTTAAGGGATTGGGCTCTTTTCATAAAAGAAGGCTGTTGTTGAAGGAGGCTAGGGAGAAGCGTGTAGATGTTTTGTGCATACAGGAGTCCCACTTTAAAAATGATTTTAATCCCCACATTTTTGCTAGGTATTATCCCATTCAATTTCATTCTAAGTTTTCTTCAAAGGCTAGGGGAACTTCTATTTTTTTTAACAAATCATTGGCTATCAAGACTTTGACAACTATTATTGATCCTGACGGTAGATATGTGTTATGGGTGGGTAAAGTGAATAACGTAGATTATTCAATTTTCAATGTTTATTTTCCAACGAGTTCCCAATTTCAATATTTGAAAAACGTTATGCAAACAGCTCTTGATGAATGTAGGGGGAGAGTGATTGTTTGTGGTGATACTAATTTCGTATTGGACCCTGAAAGTGATGTCTCGAGGGAGGAATCCTCTCCCAATTCAAATTCTTATATGTCCACTGCAAAGAGGTGCTCCAAATTGTTGCAATCCAAATGTTACTATGATGTGTGGCGTCTCCTACATCCTAATGAAAGAGATTATACTTTTTACTCAGCTGGCCACAATATGTACTCTCGTATCGATCGCTTTCTAGTGCCTGAAAATATGTTAGCTTTCATTGAGAAAGCTGAAATTTTAGATTTTAAATGGTCAGATCATGCTCCTATTACTTTGGGTATTCATGAAACAATACCACATGTTCCTTATAGACCTTGGAGACTGAATGATTTCATTTTGAATAACATAGATGAAAAAATCTTGGCTGAAAAAACGTTATCTTCATATTTTGAAGAAAACATTACTGAAGATATTCCATATTCTACTATTTGGAATGCTCATAAGGCTGTGTTAAGAGGACATTTTATTCAGAGAAATTCTTATATTAGGAAAACATCGTCTGCAAATGTTAAAACTTTGGAGAAAGAATTATATAATTTAAATTTAGCAAATAAGTTAGGCCCTTCTTTCTCTGTTTCAGCTTTAATTAAAGACGTGAAAACAAAATTGGATAAACTTAATTTGGAAAAGAGTGCTAAAACTTTACGATCTTTAAAAATGTCATTTTACTCAAAGGGTAATAAAGCCTCTAATTTATTAGCGAATAAATTAAAACAAAAAACTATACAATCTAGAATACCTTATATATTGGATGATTCTGGCCAGAAAATTTTACATCCTAGGGACATATCTAATTCTTTTGCTGCATATTATAAGTCACTTTATAACCTTAAAGATTCCCCTCTGGAAACGCAACCAACCTCTGCTAAAATAACTGAATTTTTGGATAAAACTAATCTCCCTAGAATCCCTGATTTTCATGTTGAATTTCTTGAGTCGGACATTTCTTTGGAGGAGGTGCTTCAAGCTATTAAAGATACTCCATCTGGTAAGGCACCGGGTCCTGATGGTTTTTCTGCTCTATACTATCACAAATTTAAAAATATCTTATTGCCACATTTAACGAAATTGTTTAACGAATATTGGAAAAATGGCTATATTCCTGATGAATCCCTTTGTGCCCAAATTTCTACTTTACCTAAACCCGGGAAGGAACCTGATAGGTGTTCCAATTTTAGGCCCATTTCTCTAATTAATAATGACACCAAATTATACTCGAAAATATTAGCTAATCGTATCTCAAGTTTATTGCCTCTGCTTGTTCATAACGATCAAGTAGGTTTTATTCCCAGACGTCAAGCAACAGACAATACGAGACGTTTTATTAATTTGATCTCATATATTCAAAAATCTAAACACCCCTCTTTATTTTTATCCCTCGATGCTGAAAAGGCATTTGATAGGGTCCATTGGGGATATTTGGAAGATGTTTTGATTCGGTTTGGGTTCCCAGCTGCTTTGAGAAAAGCTATTTTTGCTTTGTATCAGAAGCCTACTGCAAAAGTGCTGGCCTCTGGAGTTTTGTCCGACTCATTCTCGTTATCCAATGGGACTAGGCAGGGTTGCCCTTTGTCACCTTTACTTTTTGCTTTAGCTATTGAGCCTTTGGCTGAGGCAATAAGAGTTGATAGTAATATTCAGGGTGTTACAATAGATGGAGATACTCACAAATTGGGTTTATTTGCAGACGATGTAATTCTTACGTTAAGTGATCCAGCTACTTCTATGGGTCATTTATTTTCTCTTCTTAGAGAATTTCGTGAAGTGTCCTTTTATAAAATTAATGATAGCAAAACACAGGCATTACCATTCCATATAAAGAGGAATGATTTGACTGCTCTTAAAAGATCGTATGACTTTGACTGGAGGAAGAGCTTTATTTCCTATTTAGGCATTAATTTATGTAAAAATTTAAAACATATGTATGCTTACAATTTAAAGACTTTTTGGCCCTCTTTGCTACTGGATCTTGAGAGGTGGGACAATCTTGAGATTTCATGGTTGGGTAGAATACACTCCATTAAGATGGTTATTCTCCCTAAGATTTTGTATTTTTTAAGAGCCATACCTTTAAGTGTGCCTATTTCTTTTTTTGATTCGGTGCGTTCTGCCCTCATAAAGTTTATATGGAGGAAGAAGCCTAGCAGAGTCAAATTTACCACTTTGACTAATTCTAGAGACAATTTCGGATTGGGGGTGCCAGATTTTAGGAATTATTATTATGCATCGAATGCGTCTAGCGCTTTCAAATTTAATTTGGACAGGGATTGGCCTAGATGGCTTATTATGGAAATTAATAAACTAAAACCTTTTTGTATAAAAGATGTTTTATGGGTTTCACATTCTAATCGGCCCAGGTTTACAAAAATGTACCCCTCAACTAAATTGGCTATACTCTCTTGGGATAGATTATTTAATAAACTACCAGGATCTATTACTTGGTCCAGGGCGATGTCACTTGGTTCCTTGAGATATGTTCTTCCAGACCTAGATATAGATTACTGGAATGGCAAACATATTTTTTCTATTAATGATTTCTTTAAGAATAATTCGGCTCTATCATTTACAAAATTACAAAAAAAATATAATTTAGATGCTGACAGGCAATGTGATTATGACTTCATTCTTCAAATTATTCAAGAACGATTTAATATATCTGATTTTGATGTGGATCAGTCTCATTTAGCTTTGACTGATATAGAGACAGTTTATATTAATGCCCCGGACCTGACAGGTACTATCTCATTGTGTTACTCTTCCCTCTCCTCGAAGGTTTCAGAAAAACTTAAATTTTTATCGGCCTGGGAAGAGGAATTAGGTAAAACATACGATCTAGCTGTCTGGAATGATGTGTTCTCGGGACTAAGGGGCATAACACAATGCGCACAACATTTTGAAAATCATTTTAAGATAATATACAGATGGTACCTGACCCCGGAAAGGCTTTTTCGCATGAAGATGACTACAAGTTTTAAATGTTGGAGAGGCTGTAATGGCCCAGGTAATCTCCTTCATATTTTTTGGGATTGTCCATTAATTAAACCTATGTGGGACTCTTTATTACCAATAATTAGGCTTATAAATAGCGAGATTGAGGTACTTGGGCCAGAACTATGTATTTTTAAACATTTTCCGTCTGATTTGCCTAAAATAGATAAGATCATCATAGGTCATTTGCTGATTGCAGCTACTATCCTTATCCCTAAGTATTGGAAAACAGGAGTTGTTCCGACTATAAAAGAAATCTTGTATATGACTTTGGAGAATAAATCTTATGAATCTTCCATTAGGCCACCCTCAGCTTTTAAAACACAACTTTTATTTTTTTGGGACACCTGGGAAGAGAAAATTAGAAAGAAATTTTTACTTTAGTTTATCTTTTTTGTTCCTTTAAATTATTATTTTTTTAATTTTACATTTCTGCACGCTTCTTCTTAATCTTTCATCCATATGTATTTTTTTTATGTGGCGAGATAACTTTGGTTAAAGTGAAGACAGAGACTTCCGGATTGAAGATTTTAATAATTTCCATTTCCATTTTACCCCCCTGTTTTTTCCCCCCTTGTTTTTTTTTTCTCTTTTTCGAGTGATAATTGTTGTAACTACTATTTCCCAATTCTATGGTTTCAATTTGAATTATTATTGTACACTGTATATTGTATGTGCGATACTGTTTGACAGTCTCATCTGTTTGATGTTATAATTACATTTACTTTTGTTTTGTATTTTCTAAAACTGTAATAAAAAATATTTGAAAAGTATGTGGAAGCTACAAGCAATACAGTATTTGGATGAAAACATGAAGCTAGTTACACTTAGCACCATACTTTTTTGCAAAAAAACTTTTTTTGTTTCTAATTCACCAAAACTGCTTTAAATCATGCCTTTAGCAGCCCAAATAACAACCAACATTAAAGTAATGTTGTGGGGTGCAGTATGTGGAAGCTACAAGCAATACAGTATTTGGATGAAAACATGAAGCTAGTTACACTCTTAGCACCATACTTTTTTGCAAAAAAACTTTTTTTTGTTTCTAATTCACCAAAACTGCTTTAAATCATGCCTTCAGCAGCCCAAATAACAACCAACATAAAAGTAATGTTGTGGGGTGCAGTATGTGGAAGCTACAAGCAATACAGTATTTGGATGAACACATGAAGCTAGTTACACTTAGCACCATACTTTTTTGCAAAAAAACTTTTTTTGTTTCTAATTCACCAAAACTGCTTTAAATCATGCCTTCAGCAGCCCAAATAACAACCAACATAAAAGTAATGTTGTGGGGTGCAGTATGTGGAAGCTACAAGCAATACAGTATTTGGATGAAAACATGAAGCTATCTACACCTAGCACCATACTTTTTTGCAAAAAAACTTTTTTTGTTTCTAATTCACCAAAACTGCTTTAAATCATGCCTTCAGCAGCCCAAATAACAACCAACATAAAAGTAATGTTGTGGGGTGCAGTATGTGGAAGCTACAAGCAATACAGTATTTGGATGAAAACATGAAGCTAGTTACACTTAGCACCATACTTTTTTGCAAAAAAACTTTTTTTGTTTCTAATTCACCAAAACTGCTTTAAATCATGCCTTCAGCAGCCCAAATAACAACCAACATAAAAGTAATGTTGTGGGATGCAGTATGTGGAAGCTACACGCAATACAGTATTTGGATGAAAACATGAAGCTATCTACACCTAGCACCATACTTTTTTGCAAAAAAACTTTTTTTGTTTCTAATTCACCAAAACTGCTTTAAATCATGCCTTCAGCAGCCCAAATAACAACCAACATAAAAGTAATGTTGTGGGATGCAGTATGTGGAAGCTACACACAATACAGTATTTGGATGAAAACATGAAGCTATCTACACCTAGCACCATACTTTTTTGCAAAAAAACTTTTTTTGTTTCTAATTCACCAAAACTGCTTTAAATCATGCCTTTAGCTGCCCAAATAACAACCAACATTAAAGTAATGTTGTGGGGTGCAGTATGTGGAAGCTACAAGCAATACAGTATTTGGATTAAAACATGAAGCTATCTACTTTTCAAATGATGAAGCTATCTACACCTAGCACCATACTTTTTTGCAAAAAAACTTTTTTGTTTCTAATTCACCAAAACTGCTTTAAATCATGCCTTCAGCAGCCCAAATAACAACCAACATAAAAGTAATGTTGTGGGGTGCAGTATGTGGAAGCTACAAGCAATACAGTATTTGGATGAAAACATGAAGCTAGTAACACTTAGCACCATACTTTTTTGCAAAAAAACTTTTTTTGTTTCTAATTCACCAAAACTGCTTTAAATCATGCCTTCAGCAGCCCAAATAACAACCAACATAAAAGTAATGTTGTGGGGTGCATTATGTGGAAGCTACAAGCAATACAGTATTTGGATGAAAACATGAAGCTAGTTACACTTAGCACCATACTTTTTTGCAAAAAAACTTTTTTTGTTTCTAATTCACCAAAACTGCTTTAAATCATGCCTTCAGCAGCCCAAATAACAACCAACATAAAAGTAATGTTGTGGGGTGCAGTATGTGGAAGCTACAAGCAATACAGTATTTGGATGAAAACATGAAGCTAGTTACACTCTTAGCACCATACTTTTTTGCAAAAAAACTTTTTTTTGTTTCTAATTCACCAAAACTGCTTTAAATCATGCCTTCAGCAGCCCAAATAACAACCAACATAAAAGTAATGTTGTGGGATGCAGTATGTGGAAGCTACAAGCAATACAGTATTTGGATGAAAACATGAAGCTATCTACACCTAGCACCACACTTTTTTGCAAAAAAACTTTTTTTGTTTCTAATTCACCAAAACTGCTTTAAATCATGCCTTTAGCTGCCCAAATAACAACCAACATTAAAGTAATGTTGTGGGGTGCAGTATGTGGAAGCTACAAGCAATACAGTATTTGGATGAAAACATGAAGCTAGTTACACTTAGCACCATACTTTTTTGCAAAAAAACTTTTTTTGTTTCTAATTCACCAAAACTGCTTTAAATCATGCCTTCAGCAGCCCAAATAACAACCAACATAAAAGTAATGTTGTGGGGTGCAGTATGTGGAAGCTACAAGCAATACAGTATTTGGATGAAAACATGAAGCTATCTACACCTAGCACCATACTTTTTTGCAAAAAAACTTTTTTTGTTTCTAATTCACCAAAACTGCTTTAAATCATGCCTTTAGCTGCCCAAATAACAACCAACATTAAAGTAATGTTGTGGGGTGCAGTATGTGGAAGCTACAAGCAATACAGTATTTGGATGAAAACATGAAGCTAGTAACACTTAGCACCATACTTTTTTGCAAAAAAACTTTTTTTGTTTCTAATTCACCAAAACTGCTTTAAATCATGCCTTCAGCAGCCCAAATAACAACCAACATAAAAGTAATGTTGTGGGGTGCAGTATGTGGAAGCTACAAGCAATACAGTATTTGGATGAAAACATGAAGCTAGTAACACTTAGCACCATACTTTTTTGCAAAAAAACTTTTTTTGTTTCTAATTCACCAAAACTGCTTTAAATCATGCCTTCAGCAGCCCAAATAACAACCAACATAAAAGTAATGTTGTGGGATGCAGTATGTGGAAGCTACACACAATACAGTATTTGGATGAAAACATGAAGCTATCTACACCTAGCACCATACTTTTTTGCAAAAAAACTTTTTTTGTTTCTAATTCACCAAAACTGCTTTAAATCATGCCTTCAGCAGCCCAAATAACAACCAACATAAAAGTAATGTTGTGGGATGCAGTATGTGGAAGCTACAAGCAATACAGTATTTGGATGAAAACATGAAGCTATCTACACCTAGCACCATACTTTTTTGCAAAAAAACTTTTTTTGTTTCTAATTCACCAAACTGCTTTAAATCATGCCTTTAGCTGCCCAAATAACAACCAACATTAAAGTAATGTTGTGGGGTGCAGTATGTGGAAGCTACAAGCAATACAGTATTTGGATTAAAACATGAAGCTATCTACTTTTCAAATGATGAAGCTATCTACACCTAGCACCATACTTTTTTGCAAAAAAACTTTTTTTGTTTCTAATTCACCAAAACTGCTTTAAATCATGCCTTCAGCAGCCCAAATAACAACCAACATAAAAGTAATGTTGTGGGATGCAGTATGTGGAAGCTACACACAATACAGTATTTGGATGAAAACATGAAGCTATCTACACCTAGCACCATACTTTTTTGCAAAAAAACTTTTTTTGTTTCTAATTCACCAAAACTGCTTTAAATCATGCCTTTAGCTGCCCAAATAACAACCAACATTAAAGTAATGTTGTGGGGTGCAGTATGTGGAAGCTACAAGCAATACAGTATTTGGATTAAAACATGAAGCTATCTACTTTTCAAATGATGAAGCTATCTACACCTAGCACCATACTTTTTTGCAAAAAAACTTTTTTGTTTCTAATTCACCAAAACTGCTTTAAATCATGCCTTCAGCAGCCCAAATAACAACCAACATAAAAGTAATGTTGTGGGGTGCAGTATGTGGAAGCTACAAGCAATACAGTATTTGGATGAAAACATGAAGCTAGTAACACTTAGCACCATACTTTTTTGCAAAAAAACTTTTTTTGTTTCTAATTCACCAAAACTGCTTTAAATCATGCCTTCAGCAGCCCAAATAACAACCAACATAAAAGTAATGTTGTGGGGTGCATTATGTGGAAGCTACAAGCAATACAGTATTTGGATGAAAACATGAAGCTAGTTACACTTAGCACCATACTTTTTTGCAAAAAAACTTTTTTTGTTTCTAATTCACCAAAACTGCTTTAAATCATGCCTTTAGCAGCCCAAATAACAACCAACATTAAAGTAATGTTGTGGGGTGCAGTATGTGGAAGCTACAAGCAATACAGTATTTGGATGAAAACATGAAGCTAGTTACACTCTTAGCACCATACTTTTTTGCAAAAAAACTTTTTTTTGTTTCTAATTCACCAAAACTGCTTTAAATCATGCCTTCAGCAGCCCAAATAACAACCAACATAAAAGTAATGTTGTGGGATGCAGTATGTGGAAGCTACGGGGGCGTGGCTTGACCATCGAGTGAGATGGCAGCATAGTGCAAGAGCTCTGTGAGGATTTGGGCTTTTTTCATTAAAAAAACAGCATTCAACTTTGGACCCGTTCCAGAATCGAACTACTATTGGAGTGATTGGAAGATGCAAAAGCAGAAGTTTTCGACCAAAACTTCGGGTGCCTCGAAACCTGTGGAAAAGCTTGTGATTGAAGACACTGAGTCCCCACGTAAGAAACAGGCTAAGATGGGTGAGGAGTTTGAGAGATCAGGTATGACTGTTACGGAACCTCGATTAAATAAGCTGCTTACGGATCTCAGGAATGGGATTCGTGATGATTTGATGAAAGAGATTTCCGTTATTAAGAAGGATATAAACGAACTGGACATTCGTGTGGATCGTACTGAACAGGCTCTTGGTCTGCAGAGGAACTCACATTTAGAGTTAGAAAAGCGTGTGGATCTGCTTGAACACCAACTCGAGCTAAGTAAACTAAAAATTGCTGATTTGGAAGATCGTAGTAGGCGCAATAATATACGGATCAGAAATATACCTGAATCCATACAAAATCAAGATCTAGGCGCATATGTTAAAAAAATTATTGGCTCAGTTCTGAAAAATCGTGCTGAACCAGAGATTTTGATTGACCGATGCCATCGGCTGCCGAAGTCCAACCGAGCTCCTAAGGAGGCTGCAAGGGACACTATAGCACGATTACATTTCTTCCATGTTAAGGATGAGTTCCTGACTGCTGTGAGAACGGGTGCTAATCTCTGTGAGGAGTATACAAACCTCAAATTCTTTCAAGATTTTTCTGCTTCCACTATGTCACGAAGAAAAGATTTTCAATTTCTTACAAGGGAATTACAAGCTCTGAATATCCGATACAGATGGGGATTCCCTGTTAAAGTTTTATTTAGGCATGATGGTCAGAACTATGTTATAACATCACCGGAAGAGGGAAAGGATTTTTTACAAATATTTTCGCCAAGACGTCACGAATCTAAGGGACAAAGATTTGATCGCAGAATGCATACCAAAATTGCAGAAGCTGCAGCTATATTGGATGAAGAAGCCATTATTGCGGAGTAATAGGTTTGATTTATTGATATGTGCTCTATACATATAGACATTGATTTTTTTTTCCGTGTTTTTCTATTTTTTGTTTTCTTTTTGCAAGTTGATGGCTCTGACTGGGCGTGCCACACCTATTTCAAATCTCTGGAATTTCCCTATTCCTCTATTGTTCTCAGGAGTAAACAACCGGAACTTCTTTGTTAAATAAACATTGCAGTATCTCTGCAGGAGCATGGATATGTTGTTAAGAAACACTGCTACAGGGACACCGCCCAGCTATTGTTTTAAAACTATCCATATATTTTTGAGGTCTTTTTTAACTGTCTTAATTCGAACTGGCTACTTGTTGATAATGTTTCTTTTTTATTATTTATTTCCATTTTTATTTGTTTTCTTTTGTTTCTATTTTTTTCTTAAATGTGTGGGTCTTTAATAGATTTCTTTTATTTTTTATTTTTTTCATTCGTTTTTATGCAACGTTATTAATTATTACATTATCCCTGTCCTCACTGTTCTCTCGCTACCACCCCAACAGTAAGGCCTTTTTTTTTTTACCATCAATGGAGAGGAGTATATTTTTAATTTCTTTTTACTCCTCTCTTTGGGCCTATTTTTTTATCTTTGGTTTATATTTTATTTGTTCCAAATTTAGTTGGTTCCCCATTAGGAAGGGAATCATTTCTTTTTTAGTTTTGTTGTTCTTCCCCTACCCATTTGTAATCAATGGAAGCTCTTGTGTGATACTTCTTATTTTGTTTCTTTTGGTTCTCTCGCTGCGCGTGCTTGTACCTCCTTTACAATACCCTTTCATGTTTTTAAAATTTGATGTGTTAGGCCCAATCCCTTTATTTTGTGTTTTAGCCATTTACAGTCTTGTGTTCATTTTTGATGTTCCTTATAATCAATGGTATTGAAAATAATGTCCTTTAATGTTAAGGGATTGGGCTCTTTTCATAAAAGAGGGCTGTTGTTGAAGGAGGCTAGGGAGAAGCGTGTAGATGTTTTGTGCATACAGGAGTCCCACTTTAAAAATGATTTTAATCCCCACATTTTTGCTAGGTATTATCCCATTCAATTTCATTCTAAGTTTTCTTCAAAGGCTAGGGGAACTTCTATTTTTTTTAACAAATCATTGGCTATCAAGACTTTGACAACTATTATTGATCCTGACGGTAGATATGTGTTATGGGTGGGTAAAGTGAATAACGTAGATTATTCAATTTTCAATGTTTATTTTCCAACGAGTTCCCAATTTCAATATTTGAAAAACGTTATGCAAACAGCTCTTGATGAATGTAGGGGGAGAGTGATTGTTTGTGGTGATACTAATTTCGTATTGGACCCTGAAAGTGATGTCTCGAGGGAGGAATCCTCTCCCAATTCAAATTCTTATATGTCCACTGCAAAGAGGTGCTCCAAATTGTTGCAATCCAAATGTTACTATGATGTGTGGCGTCTCCTACATCCTAATGAAAGAGATTATACTTTTTACTCAGCTGGCCACAATATGTACTCTCGTATCGATCGCTTTCTAGTGCCTGAAAATATGTTAGCTTTCATTGAGAAAGCTGAAATTTTAGATTTTAAATGGTCAGATCATGCTCCTATTACTTTGGGTATTCATGAAACAATACCACATGTTCCTTATAGACCTTGGAGACTGAATGATTTCATTTTGAATAACATAGATGAAAAAATCTTGGCTGAAAAAACGTTATCTTCATATTTTGAAGAAAACATTACTGAAGATATTCCATATTCTACTATTTGGAATGCTCATAAGGCTGTGTTAAGAGGACATTTTATTCAGAGAAATTCTTATATTAGGAAAACATCGTCTGCAAATGTTAAAACTTTGGAGAAAGAATTATATAATTTAAATTTAGCAAATAAGTTAGGCCCTTCTTTCTCTGTTTCAGCTTTAATTAAAGACGTGAAAACAAAATTGGATAAACTTAATTTGGAAAAGAGTGCTAAAACTTTACGATCTTTAAAAATGTCATTTTACTCAAAGGGTAATAAAGCCTCTAATTTATTAGCGAATAAATTAAAACAAAAAACTATACAATCTAGAATACCTTATATATTGGATGATTCTGGCCAGAAAATTTTACATCCTAGGGACATATCTAATTCTTTTGCTGCATATTATAAGTCACTTTATAACCTTAAAGATTCCCCTCTGGAAACGCAACCAACCTCTGCTAAAATAACTGAATTTTTGGATAAAACTAATCTCCCTAGAATCCCTGATTTTCATGTTGAATTTCTTGAGTCGGACATTTCTTTGGAGGAGGTGCTTCAAGCTATTAAAGATACTCCATCTGGTAAGGCACCGGGTCCTGATGGTTTTTCTGCTCTATACTATCACAAATTTAAAAATATCTTATTGCCACATTTAACGAAATTGTTTAACGAATATTGGAAAAATGGCTATATTCCTGATGAATCCCTTTGTGCCCAAATTTCTACTTTACCTAAACCCGGGAAGGAACCTGATAGGTGTTCCAATTTTAGGCCCATTTCTCTAATTAATAATGACACCAAATTATACTCGAAAATATTAGCTAATCGTATCTCAAATTTATTGCCTCTGCTTGTTCATAATGATCAAGTAGGTTTTATTCCCAGACGTCAAGCAACAGACAATACGAGACGTTTTATTAATTTGATCTCATATATTCAAAAATCTAAACACCCCTCTTTATTTTTATCACTCGATGCTGAAAAGGCATTTGATAGGGTCCATTGGGGATATTTGGAAGATGTTTTGATTCGGTTTGGGTTCCCAGCTGCTTTGAGAAAAGCTATTTTTGCTTTGTATCAGAAGCCTACTGCAAAAGTGCTGGCCTCTGGAGTTTTGTCCGACTCATTCTCGTTATCCAATGGGACTAGGCAGGGTTGCCCTTTGTCACCTTTACTTTTTGCTTTAGCTATTGAGCCTTTGGCTGAGGCAATAAGAGTTGATAGTAATATTCAGGGTGTTACAATAGATGGAGATACTCACAAATTGGGTTTATTTGCAGACGATGTAATTCTTACGTTAAGTGATCCAGCTACTTCTATGGGTCATTTATTT
This sequence comes from Spea bombifrons, assembly GCF_027358695.1. Lineage (NCBI taxonomy): Eukaryota > Metazoa > Chordata > Amphibia > Anura > Pelobatidae > Spea > Spea bombifrons. Next base: position 43,918,501 of record NC_071091.1, read on the forward strand.
TCTCTTCTTAGAGAATTTCGTGAAGTGTCCTTTTATAAAATTAATGATAGCAAAACACAGGCATTACCATTCCATATAAAGAGGAATGATTTGACTGCTCTTAAAAGATCGTATGACTTTGACTGGAGGAAGAGCTTTATTTCCTATTTAGGCATTAATTTATGTAAAAATTTAAAACATATGTATGCTTACAATTTAAAGACTTTTTGGCCCTCTTTGCTACTGGATCTTGAGAGGTGGGACAATCTTGAGATTTCATGGTTGGGTAGAATACACTCCATTAAGATGGTTATTCTCCCTAAGATTTTGTATTTTTTAAGAGCCATACCTTTAAGTGTGCCTATTTCTTTTTTTGATTCGGTGCGTTCTGCCCTCATAAAGTTTATATGGAGGAAGAAGCCTAGCAGAGTCAAATTTACCACTTTGACTAATTCTAGAGACAATTTCGGATTGGGGGTGCCAGATTTTAGGAATTATTATTATGCATCGAATGCGTCTAGCGCTTTCAAATTTAATTTGGACAGGGATTGGCCTAGATGGCTTATTATGGAAATTAATAAACTAAAACCTTTTTGTATAAAAGATGTTTTATGGGTTTCACATTCTAATCGGCCCAGGTTTACAAAAATGTACCCCTCAACTAAATTGGCTATACTCTCTTGGGATAGATTATTTAATAAACTACCAGGATCTATTACTTGGTCCAGGGCGATGTCACTTGGTTCCTTGAGATATGTTCTTCCAGACCTAGATATAGATTACTGGAATGGCAAACATATTTTTTCTATTAATGATTTCTTTAAGAATAATTCGGCTCTATCATTTACAAAATTACAAAAAAAATATAATTTAGATGCTGACAGGCAATGTGATTATGACTTCATTCTTCAAATTATTCAAGAACGATTTAATATATCTGATTTTGATGTGGATCAGTCTCATTTAGCTTTGACTGATATAGAGACAGTTTATATTAATGCCCCGGACCTGACAGGTACTATCTCATTGTGTTACTCTTCCCTCTCCTCGAAGGTTTCAGAAAAACTTAAATTTTTATCGGCCTGGGAAGAGGAATTAGGTAAAACATACGATCTAGCTGTCTGGAATGATGTGTTCTCGGGACTAAGGGGCATAACACAATGCGCACAACATTTTGAAAATCATTTTAAGATAATATACAGATGGTACCTGACCCCGGAAAGGCTTTTTCGCATGAAGATGACTACAAGTTTTAAATGTTGGAGAGGCTGTAATGGCCCAGGTAATCTCCTTCATATTTTTTGGGATTGTCCATTAATTAAACCTATGTGGGACTCTTTATTACCAATAATTAGGCTTATAAATAGCGAGATTGAGGTACTTGGGCCAGAACTATGTATTTTTAAACATTTTCCGTCTGATTTGCCTAAAATAGATAAGATCATCATAGGTCATTTGCTGATTGCAGCTACTATCCTTATCCCTAAGTATTGGAAAACAGGAGTTGTTCCGACTATAAAAGAAATCTTGTATATGACTTTGGAGAATAAATCTTATGAATCTTCCATTAGGCCACCCTCAGCTTTTAAAACACAACTTTTATTTTTTTGGGACACCTGGGAAGAGAAAATTAGAAAGAAATTTTTACTTTAGTTTATCTTTTTTGTTCCTTTAAATTATTATTTTTTTAATTTTACATTTCTGCACGCTTCTTCTTAATCTTTCATCCATATGTATTTTTTTTATATGGCGAGATAACTTTGGTTAAAGTGAAGACAGAGACTTCCGGATTGAAGATTTTAATAATTTCCATTTCCATTTTACCCCCCTGTTTTTTCCCCCCTTGTTTTTTTTTCCTCTCTTTCGAGTGATAATTGTTGTAACTACTATTTCCCAATTCTATGGTTTCAATTTGAATTATTATTGTACACTGTATATTGTATGTGCGATACTGTTTGACAGTCTCATCTGTTTGATGTTATAATTACATTTACTTTTGTTTTGTATTTTATAAAACTATAATAAAAAATATTTGAAAAGTATGTGGAAGCTACAAGCAATACAGTATTTGGATGAAAACATGAAGCTATCTACACCTAGCACCATACTTTTTTGCAAAAAAACTTTTTTTGTTTCTAATTCACCAAAACTGCTTTAAATCATGCCTTTAGCTGCCCAAATAACAACCAACATTAAAGTAATGTTGTGGGGTGCAGTATGTGGAAGCTACAAGCAATACAGTATTTGGATTAAAACATGAAGCTATCTACTTTTCAAATGATGAAGCTATCTACACCTAGCACCATACTTTTTTGCAAAAAAACTTTTTTTGTTTCTAATTCACCAAAACTGCTTTAAATCATGCCTTCAGCAGCCCAAATAACAACCAACATAAAAGTAATGTTGTGGGGTGCAGTATGTGGAAGCTACAAGCAATACAGTATTTGGATGAAAACATGAAGCTAGTTACACTTAGCACCATACTTTTTTGCAAAAAAACTTTTTTTGTTTCTAATTCACCAAAACTGCTTTAAATCATGCCTTCAGCAGCCCAAATAACAACCAACATAAAAGTAATGTTGTGGGGTGCAGTATGTGGAAGCTACAAGCAATACAGTATTTGGATGAAAACATGAAGCTAGTTACACTTAGCACCATACTTTTTTGCAAAAAAACTTTTTTTGTTTCTAATTCACCAAAACTGCTTTAAATCATGCCTTCAGCAGCCCAAATAACAACCAACATAAAAGTAATGTTGTGGGATGCAGTATGTGGAAGCTACACGCAATACAGTATTTGGATGAAAACATGAAGCTATCTACACCTAGCACCATACTTTTTTGCAAAAAAACTTTTTTTGTTTCTAATTCACCAAAACTGCTTTAAATCATGCCTTCAGCAGCCCAAATAACAACCAACATAAAAGTAATGTTGTGGGGTGCAGTATGTGGAAGCTACAAGCAATACAGTATTTGGATGAAAACATGAAGCTAGTTACACTTAGCACCATACTTTTTTGCAAAAAAACTTTTTTTGTTTCTAATTCACCAAAACTGCTTTAAATCATGCCTTCAGCAGCCCAAATAACAACCAACATAAAAGTAATGTTGTGGGGTGCAGTATGTGGAAGCTACAAGAAATACAGTATTTGGATGAAAACATGAAGCTAGTTACACTTAGCACCATACTTTTTTGCAAAAAAACTTTTTTTTGTTTCTAATTCACCAAAACTGCTTTAAATCATGCCTTCAGCAGCCCAAATAACAACCAACATAAAAGTAATGTTGTGGGGTGCAGTATGTGGAAGCTACAAGCAATACAGTATTTGGATGAAAACATGAAGCTAGTTACACTTAGCACCATACTTTTTTGCAAAAAAACTTTTTTTGTTTCTAATTCACCAAAACTGCTTTAAATCATGCCTTCAGCAGCCCAAATAACAACCAACATAAAAGTAATGTTGTGGGATGCAGTATGTGGAAGCTACAAGCAATACAGAATTTGGATGAAAACATGAAGCTAGTTACACCTAGCACCATACTTTTTTGCAAAAAAACTTTTTTTGTTTCTAATTCACCAAAACTGCTTTAAATCATGCCTTCAGCAGCCCAAATAACAACCAACATAAAAGTAATGTTGTGGGGTGCAGTATGTGGAAGCTACAAGCAATACAGTATTTGGATGAAAACATGAAGCTAGTAACACTTAGCACCATACTTTTTTGCAAAAAAACTTTTTTTGTTTCCAATTCACCAAAACTGCTTTAAAACATGCCTTCAGCAGCCCAAATAACAACCAACATAAAAGTAATGTTGTGGGGTGCAGTATGTGGAAGCTACAAGCAATACAGTATTTGGATGAAAACATGAAGCTAGTTACACCTAGCACCATACTTTTTTGCAAAAAAACTTTTTTTGTTTCTAATTCACCAAAACTGCTTTAAATCATGCCTTCAGCAGCCCAAATAACAACCAACATAAAAAGTAATGTTGTTTGATGCAGTATGTGGAAGCTACACGCAATACAGTATTTGGATGAGAACATGAAGCTAGTAACACTTAGCACCATACTTTTTTGCAAAAAAACTTTTTTTGTTTCCAATTCACCAAAACTGCTTTAAAACATGCCTTCAGCAGCCCAAATAACAACCAACATAAAAGTAATGTTGTGGGGTGCAGTATGTGGAAGCTACAAGTAATACAGTATTTGGATGAAAATATGAAGCTAGTTACACCTAGCACCATACTTTTTTGCAAAAAAACTTTTTTTGTTTCTAATTCACCAAAACTGCTTTAAATCATGCCTTCAGCAGCCCAAATAACAACCAACATAAAAAGTAATGTTGTTTGATGCAGTATGTGGAAGCTACACGCAATACAGTATTTGGATGAGAACATGAAGCTATCTACACCTAGCACCATACTTTTTTGCAAAAAAATTGTTTTGTTTCTAATTCACCAAAACTGCTTTAAATCATGCCTTCAGCGGCCCAAATAACAACCAACATAAAAGTAATGTTGTGGGGTGCAGTATGTGGAAGCTACAAGCAATACAGTATTTCGATGAAAACATGAAGCTAGTTACACCTAGCACCATACTTTTTTGCAAAAAAACTTTTTGTGTTTCTAATTCACCAAAACTGCTTTAAATCATGCCTTCAGCAGCCCAAATAACAACCAACATAAAAGTAATGTTGTGGGATGCAGTATGTGGAAGCTACACGCAATACAGTATTTGGATGAAAACATGAAGCTATCTACACCTAGCACCATACTTTTTTGCAAAAAAACTTTTTTTGTTTCTAATTCACCAATACTGCTTTAAATCATGCCTTTAGCTGCCCAAATAACAACCAACATTAAAGTAATGTTGTGGGGTGCAGTATGTGGAAGCTACAAGCAATACAGTATTTGGATTAAAACATGAAGCTATCTACTTTTCAAATGATGAAGCTATCTACACCTAGCACCATACTTTTTTGCAAAAAACTTTTTTTGTTTCTAATTCACCAAAACTGCTTTAAATCATGCCTTCAGCAGCCCAAATAACAACCAACATAAAAGTAATGTTGTGGGGTGCAGTATGTGGAAGCTACAAGCAATACAGTATTTGGATGAAAACATGAAGCTAGTTACACTTAGCACCATACTTTTTTGCAAAAAAACTTTTTTTGTTTCTAATTCACCAAAACTGCTTTAAATCATGCCTTCAGCAGCCCAAATAACAACCAACATAAAAGTAATGTTGTGGGGTGCAGTATGTGGAAGCTACAAGCAATACAGTATTTGGATGAAAACATGAAGCTAGTTACACTTAGCACCATACTTTTTTGCAAAAAAACTTTTTTTGTTTCTAATTCACCAAAACTGCTTTAAATCATGCCTTCAGCAGCCCAAATAACAACCAACATAAAAGTAATATTGTGGGATGCAGTATGTGGAAGCTACACGCAATACAGTATTTGGATGAAAACATGAAGCTATCTACACCTAGCACCATACTTTTTTGCAAAAAAACTTTTTTTGTTTCTAATTCACCAAAACTGCTTTAAATCATGCCTTCAGCAGCCCAAATAACAACCAACATAAAAGTAATGTTGTGGGGAGCAGTATGTGGAAGCTACAAGCAATACAGTATTTGGATGAAAACATGAAGCTATCTACACCTAGCACCATACTTTTTTGCAAAAAAACTTTTTTTGTTTCTAATTCACCAAAACTGCTTTAAATCATGTATTCAGCAGCCCAAATAACAACCAACATAAAAGTAATGTTGTGGGGTGCAGTATGTGGAAGCTACAAGCAATACAGTATTTGGATGAAAACATGAAGCTATCTACACCTAGCACCATACTTTTTTGCAAAAAAACTTTTTTTGTTTCTAATTCACCAAAACTGCTTTAAATCATGCCTTCAGCAGCCCAAATAACAACCAACATAAAAGTAATATTGTGGGATGCAGTATGTGGAAGCTACACGCAATACAGTATTTGGATGAAAACATGAAGCTATCTACACCTAGCACCATACTTTTTTGCAAAAAAACTTTTTTTGTTTCTAATTCACCAAAACTGCTTTAAATCATGCCTTCAGCAGCCCAAATAACAACCAACATAAAAGTAATGTTGTGGGGTGCAGTATGTGGAAGCTACAAGCAATACAGTATTTGGATGAAAACATGAAGCTATCTACACCTAGCACCATACTTTTTTGCAAAAAAACTTTTTTTGTTTCTAATTCACCAAAACTGCTTTAAATCATGTATTCAGCAGCCCAAATAACAACCAACATAAAAGTAATGTTGTGGGGTGCAGTATGTGGAAGCTACACGCAATACAGTATTTGGATGAAAACATGAAGCTATCTACACCTAGCACCATACTTTTTTGTAAAAAAACTTTTTTTGTTTCTAATTCACCAAAACTGCTTTAAATCATGCCTTCAGCAGCCCAAATAACAACAAACATAAAAGTAATGTTGTGGGGTGCAGTATGTGGAAGCTACAAGCAATACAGTATTTGGATGAAAACATGAAGCTATCTACTTTTCAAATAATGAAGCTATCTACACCTAGCACCATACTTTTTTGCAAAAAAACTTTTTTTGTTTCTAATTCACCAAAACTGCTTTAAATCATGCCTTCAGCAGCCCAAATAACAACCAACATAAAAGTAATGTTGTGGGGTGCAGTATGTGGAAGCTACAAGCAATACAGTATTTGGATGAAAACATGAAGCTAGTTACACTTAGCACCATACTTTTTTGCAAAAAAACTTTTTTGTTTCTAATTCACCAAAACTGCTTTAAATCATGCCTTCAGCAGCCCAAATAACAACCAACATAAAAGTAATGTTGTGGGATGCAGTATGTGGAAGCTACAAGCAATACAGTATTTGGATGAAAACATGAAGCTCTGTACACGTAGCACCATGGTTTTTTGCAAAAAAACTTTTTTTGTTTCTAATTCACCAAAACTGCTTTAAATCATGCCTTCAGCAGCCCAAATAACAACAAACATAAAAGTAATGTTGTGGGGTGCAGTATGTGGAAGCTACAAGCAATACAGTATTTGGATGAAAACATGAAGCTAGTTACACTTAGCACCATACTTTTTTGCAAAAAAACTTTTTTTGTTTCTAATTCACCAAAACTGCTTTAAATCATGCCTTCAGCAGCCCAAATAACAACCAACATAAAAGTAATGTTGTGGGGTGCAGTATGTGGAAGCTACAAGCAATACAGTATTTGGATGAAAACATGAAGCTAGTTACACTTAGCACCATACTTTTTTGCAAAAAAACTTTTTTGTTTCTAATTCACCAAAACTGCTTTAAATCATGCCTTCAGCAGCCCAAATAACAACCAACATAAAAGTAATGTTGTGGGATGCAGTATGTGGAAGCTACAAGCAATACAGTATTTGGATGAAAACATGAAGCTCTCTACACCTAGCACCATGGTTTTTTGCAAAAAAACTTTTTTTGTTTCTAATTCACCAAAACTGCTTTAAATCATGCCTTCAGCAGCCCAAATAACAACAAACATAAAAGTAATGTTGTGGGGTGCAGTATGTGGAAGCTACAAGCAATACAGTATTTGGATGAAAACATGAAGCTAGTTACACTTAGCTCCACACTTTTTTGCAAAAAAACTTTTTTTGTTTCTAATTCACCAAAACTGCTTTAAATCATGCCTTCAGCAGCCCAAATAACAACAAACATAAAAGTAATGTTGTGGGATGCAGTATGTGGAAGCTACACGCAATACAGGATTTTGATGAAAACATGAAGCTAGTTACACTTAGCACCATACTTTTTTGCAAAAAAACTTTTTTTGTTTCTAATTCACCAAAACTGCTTTAAATCATGCCTTCAGCAGCCCAAATAACAACCAACATAAAAGTAATGTTGTGGGATGCAGTATGTGGAAGGTACAAGCAATACAGTATTTGGATGAAAACATGAAGCTAGTAACACTTAGCACCATACTTTTTTGCAAAAAAACTTTTTTTGTTTCTAATTCACCAAAACTGCTTTAAATCATGCCTTCAGCAGCCCAAATAACAACCAACATAAAAGTAATGTTGTGGGGTGCAGTATGTGGAAGCTACAAGCAATACAGTATTTGGATGAAAACATGAAGCTAGTTACACCTAGCACCATACTTTTTTGCAAAAAAACTTTTTTTGTTTCTAATTCACCAAAACTGCTTTAAATCATGCCTTCAGCAGCCCAAATAACAACCAACATAAAAAGTAATGTTGTGGGATCCAGTATGTGGAAGCTACAAGCAATACAGTATTTGGATGAAAACATGAAGCTCTCTACACCTAGCACCATACTTTTTTGCAAAAAAACTTTTTTTGTTTCTAATTCACCAAAACTGCTTTAAATCATGCCTTCAGCAGCCCAAATAACAACCAACATAAAAGTAATGTTGTGGGGTGCAGTATGTGGAAGCTACAAGCAATACAGTATTTGGATGAAAACATGAAGCTCTCTACACCTAGCACCATACTTTTTTGCAAAAAAACTTTTTTTGTTTCTAATTCACCAAAACTGCTTTAAATCATGCCTTCAGCAGCCCAAATAACAACCAACATAAAAGTAATGTTGTAGGGTGCAGTATGTGGAAGCTACAAGCAATACAGTATTTGGATGAAAACATGAAGCTAGTTACACTTAGCACCATACTTTTTTGCAAAAAAACTTTTTTTGTTTCTAATTCACCAAAACTGCTTTAAATCATGCCTTCAGCAGCCCAAATAACAACCAACATAAAAGTAATGTTGTGGGATGCAGTATGTGGAAGCTACACGCAATACAGTATTTGGATGAAAACATGAAGCTATCTACACCTAGCACCATACTTTTTTGCAAAAAAACTTTTTTTGTTTCTAATTCACCAAAACTGCTTTAAATCATGCCTTCAGCAGCCCAAATAACAACCAACATAAAAGTAATGTTGTGGGATGCAGTATGTGGAAGCTACACACAATACAGTATTTGGATGAAAACATGAAGCTATCTACACCTAGCACCATACTTTTTTGCAAAAAAACTTTTTTTGTTTCTAATTCACCAAAACTGCTTTAAATCATGCCTTTAGCTGCCCAAATAACAACCAACATTAAAGTAATGTTGTGGGGTGCAGTATGTGGAAGCTACAAGCAATACAGTATTTGGATTAAAACATGAAGCTATCTACTTTTCAAATGATGAAGCTATCTACACCTAGCACCATACTTTTTTTGCAAAAAAACTTTTTTTGTTTCTAATTCACCAAAACTGCTTTAAATCATGCCTTTAGCTGCCCAAATAACAACCAACATTAAAGTAATGTTGTGGGGTGCAGTATGTGGAAGCTACAAGCAATACAGTATTTGGATGAAAACATGAAGCTAGTTACACTTAGCACCATACTTTTTTGCAAAAAAACTTTTTTTGTTTCTAATTCACCAAAACTGCTTTAAATCATGCCTTCAGCAGCCCAAATAACAACCAACATAAAAGTAATGTTGTGGGGTGCAGTATGTGGAAGCTACAAGCAATACAGTATTTGGATGAAAACATGAAGCTAGTTACACTTAGCACCATACTTTTTTGCAAAAAAACTTTTTTTGTTTCTAATTCACCAAAACTGCTTTAAATCATGCCTTTAGCAGCCCAAATAACAACCAACATTAAAGTAATGTTGTGGGGTGCAGTATGTGGAAGCTACAAGCAATACAGTATTTGGATGAAAACATGAAGCTAGTTACACTCTTAGCACCATACTTTTTTGCAAAAAAACTTTTTTTTGTTTCTAATTCACCAAAACTGCTTTAAATCATGCCTTCAGCAGCCCAAATAACAACCAACATAAAAGTAATGTTGTGGGGTGCAGTATGTGGAAGCTACAAGCAATACAGTATTTGGATGAAAACATGAAGCTAGTTACACTTAGCACCATACTTTTTTGCAAAAAAACTTTTTTTGTTTCTAATTCACCAAAACTGCTTTAAATCATGCCTTCAGCAGCCCAAATAACAACCAACATAAAAGTAATGTTGTGGGGTGCAGTATGTGGAAGCTACAAGCAATACAGTATTTGGATGAAAACATGAAGCTATCTACTTTTCAAATAATGAAGCTATCTACACCTAGCACCATACTTTTTTGCAAAAAAACTTTTTTTGTTTCTAATTCACCAAAACTGCTTTAAATCATGCCTTCAGCAGCCCAAATAACAACCAACATAAAAGTAATGTTGTGGGGTGCAGTATGTGGAAGCTACAAGCAATACAGTATTTGGATGAAAACATGAAGCTAGTTACACTTAGCACCATACTTTTTTGCAAAAAAACTTTTTTTGTTTCTAATTCACCAAAACTGCTTTAAATCATGCCTTTAGCAGCCCAAATAACAACCAACATTAAAGTAATGTTGTGGGGTGCAGTATGTGGAAGCTACAAGCAATACAGTATTTGGATGAAAACATGAAGCTAGTTACACTCTTAGCACCATACTTTTTTGCAAAAAAACTTTTTTTTGTTTCTAATTCACCAAAACTGCTTTAAATCATGCCTTCAGCAGCCCAAATAACAACCAACATAAAAGTAATGTTGTGGGGTGCAGTATGTGGAAGCTACAAGCAATACAGTATTTGGATGAAAACATGAAGCTAGTTACACTTAGCACCATACTTTTTTGCAAAAAAACTTTTTTTGTTTCTAATTCACCAAAACTGCTTTAAATCATGCCTTCAGCAGCCCAAATAACAACCAACATAAAAGTAATGTTGTGGGGTGCAGTATGTGGAAGCTACAAGCAATACAGTATTTGGATGAAAACATGAAGCTAGTTACACTTAGCACCATACTTTTTTGCAAAAAAACTTTTTTTGTTTCTAATTCACCAAAACTGCTTTAAATCATGCCTTCAGCAGCCCAAATAACAACCAACATAAAAGTAATGTTGTGGGGTGCAGTATGTGGAAGCTACAAGCAATACAGTATTTGGATGAAAACATGAAGCTATCTACTTTTCAAATAATGAAGCTATCTACACCTAGCACCATACTTTTTTGCAAAAAAACTTTTTTTGTTTCTAATTCACCAAAACTGCTTTAAATCATGCCTTCAGCAGCCCAAATAACAACCAACATAAAAGTAATGTTGTGGGGTGCAGTATGTGGAAGCTACAAGCAATACAGTATTTGGATGAAAACATGAAGCTAGTTACACTTAGCACCATACTTTTTTGCAAAAAAACTTTTTTGTTTCTAATTCACCAAAACTGCTTTAAATCATGCCTTCAGCAGCCCAAATAACAACCAACATAAAAGTAATGTTGTGGGATGCAGTATGTGGAAGCTACAAGCAATACAGTATTTGGATGAAAACATGAAGCTCTCTACACCTAGCACCATGGTTTTTTGCAAAAAAACTTTTTTTGTTTCTAATTCACCAAAACTGCTTTAAATCATGCCTTCAGCAGCCCAAATAACAACAAACATAAAAGTAATGTTGTGGGGTGCAGTATGTGGAAGCTACAAGCAATACAGTATTTGGATGAAAACATGAAGCTAGTTACACTTAGCTCCACACTTTTTTGCAAAAAAACTTTTTTTGTTTCTAATTCACCAAAACTGCTTTAAATCATGCCTTCAGCAGCCCAAATAACAACCAACATAAAAGTAATGTTGTGGGATGCAGTATGTGGAAGCTACACGCAATACAGTATTTGGATGAAAACATGAAGCTATCTACACCTAGCACCATACTTTTTTGCAAAAAAACTTTTTTTGTTTCTAATTCACCAAAACTGCTTTAAATCATGCCTTCAGCAGCCCAAATAACAACCAACATAAAAGTAATGTTGTGGGATGCAGTATGTGGAAGCTACACACAATACAGTATTTGGATGAAAACATGAAGCTATCTACACCTAGCACCATACTTTTTTGCAAAAAAACTTTTTTTGTTTCTAATTCACCAAAACTGCTTTAAATCATGCCTTTAGCTGCCCAAATAACAACCAACATTAAAGTAATGTTGTGGGGTGCAGTATGTGGAAGCTACAAGCAATACAGTATTTGGATTAAAACATGAAGCTATCTACTTTTCAAATGATGAAGCTATCTACACCTAGCACCATACTTTTTTTGCAAAAAAACTTTTTTTGTTTCTAATTCACCAAAACTGCTTTAAATCATGCCTTTAGCTGCCCAAATAACAACCAACATTAAAGTAATGTTGTGGGGTGCAGTATGTGGAAGCTACAAGCAATACAGTATTTGGATGAAAACATGAAGCTAGTTACACTTAGCACCATACTTTTTTGCAAAAAAACTTTTTTTGTTTCTAATTCACCAAAACTGCTTTAAATCATGCCTTCAGCAGCCCAAATAACAACCAACATAAAAGTAATGTTGTGGGGTGCAGTATGTGGAAGCTACAAGCAATACAGTATTTGGATGAAAACATGAAGCTAGTTACACTTAGCACCATACTTTTTTGCAAAAAAACTTTTTTTGTTTCTAATTCACCAAAACTGCTTTAAATCATGCCTTTAGCAGCCCAAATAACAACCAACATTAAAGTAATGTTGTGGGGTGCAGTATGTGGAAGCTACAAGCAATACAGTATTTGGATGAAAACATGAAGCTAGTTACACTCTTAGCACCATACTTTTTTGCAAAAAAACTTTTTTTTGTTTCTAATTCACCAAAACTGCTTTAAATCATGCCTTCAGCAGCCCAAATAACAACCAACATAAAAGTAATGTTGTGGGGTGCAGTATGTGGAAGCTACAAGCAATACAGTATTTGGATGAAAACATGAAGCTAGTTACACTTAGCACCATACTTTTTTGCAAAAAAACTTTTTTTGTTTCTAATTCACCAAAACTGCTTTAAATCATGCCTTCAGCAGCCCAAATAACAACCAACATAAAAGTAATGTTGTGGGGTGCAGTATGTGGAAGCTACAAGCAATACAGTATTTGGATGAAAACATGAAGCTATCTACACCTAGCACCATACTTTTTTGCAAAAAAACTTTTTTTGTTTCTAATTCACCAAAACTGCTTTAAATCATGCCTTCAGCAGCCCAAATAACAACCAACATAAAAGTAATATTGTGGGATGCAGTATGTGGAAGCTACACGCAATACAGTATTTGGATGAAAACATGAAGCTATCTACACCTAGCACCATACTTTTTTGCAAAAAAACTTTTTTTGTTTCTAATTCACCAAAACTGCTTTAAATCATGTATTCAGCAGCCCAAATAACAACCAACATAAAAGTAATGTTGTGGGGTGCAGTATGTGGAAGCTACACGCAATACAGTATTTGGATGAAAACATGAAGCTATCTACACCTAGCACCATACTTTTTTGTAAAAAAACTTTTTTTGTTTCTAATTCACCAAAACTGCTTTAAATCATGCCTTCAGCAGCCCAAATAACAACAAACATAAAAGTAATGTTGTGGGGTGCAGTATGTGGAAGCTACAAGCAATACAGTATTTGGATGAAAACATGAAGCTATCTACTTTTCAAATAATGAAGCTATCTACACCTAGCACCATGGTTTTTTGCAAAAAAACTTTTTTTGTTTCTAATTCACCAAAACTGCTTTAAATCATGCCTTCAGCAGCCCAAATAACAACCAACATAAAAGTAATGTTGTGGGGTGCAGTATGTGGAAGCTACAAGCAATACAGTATTTGGATGAAAACATGAAGCTAGTTACACTTAGCACCATACTTTTTTGCAAAAAAACTTTTTTTGTTTCTAATTCACCAAAACTGCTTTAAATCATGCCTTCAGCAGCCCAAATAACAACCAACATAAAAGTAATGTTGTGGGGTGCAGTATGTGGAAGCTACAAGCAATACAGTATTTGGATGAAAACATGAAGCTAGTTACACTTAGCACCATACTTTTTTGCAAAAAAACTTTTTTGTTTCTAATTCACCAAAACTGCTTTAAATCATGCCTTCAGCAGCCCAAATAACAACCAACATAAAAGTAATGTTGTGGGATGCAGTATGTGGAAGCTACAAGCAATACAGTATTTGGATGAAAACATGAAGCTCTCTACACCTAGCACCATGGTTTTTTGCAAAAAAACTTTTTTTGTTTCTAATTCACCAAAACTGCTTTAAATCATGCCTTCAGCAGCCCAAATAACAACAAACATAAAAGTAATGTTGTGGGGTGCAGTATGTGGAAGCTACAAGCAATACAGTATTTGGATGAAAACATGAAGCTAGTTACACTTAGCTCCACACTTTTTTGCAAAAAAACTTTTTTTGTTTCTAATTCACCAAAACTGCTTTAAATCATGCCTTCAGCAGCCCAAATAACAACAAACATAAAAGTAATGTTGTGGGATGCAGTATGTGGAAGCTACACGCAATACAGGATTTTGATGAAAACATGAAGCTAGTTACACTTAGCACCATACTTTTTTGCAAAAAAACTTTTTTTGTTTCTAATTCACCAAAACTGCTTTAAATCATGCCTTCAGCAGCCCAAATAACAACCAACATAAAAGTAATGTTGTGGGATGCAGTATGTGGAAGGTACAAGCAATACAGTATTTGGATGAAAACATGAAGCTAGTAACACTTAGCACCATACTTTTTTGCAAAAAAACTTTTTTTGTTTCTAATTCACCAAAACTGCTTTAAATCATGCCTTCAGCAGCCCAAATAACAACCAACATAAAAGTAATGTTGTGGGGTGCAGTATGTGGAAGCTACAAGCAATACAGTATTTGGATGAAAACATGAAGCTAGTTACACCTAGCACCATACTTTTTTGCAAAAAAACTTTTTTTGTTTCTAATTCACCAAAACTGCTTTAAATCATGCCTTCAGCAGCCCAAATAACAACCAACATAAAAAGTAATGTTGTGGGATCCAGTATGTGGAAGCTACAAGCAATACAGTATTTGGATGAAAACATGAAGCTCTCTACACCTAGCACCATACTTTTTTGCAAAAAAACTTTTTTTGTTTCTAATTCACCAAAACTGCTTTAAATCATGCCTTCAGCAGCCCAAATAACAACCAACATAAAAGTAATGTTGTGGGGTGCAGTATGTGGAAGCTACAAGCAATACAGTATTTGGATGAAAACATGAAGCTAGTTACACTTAGCACCATACTTTTTTGCAAAAAAACTTTTTTTGTTTCTAATTCACCAAAACTGCTTTAAATCATGCCTTCAGCAGCCCAAATAACAACCAACATAAAAGTAATGTTGTGGGATGCAGTATGTGGAAGCTACACGCAATACAGTATTTGGATGAAAACATGAAGCTATCTACACCTAGCACCATACTTTTTTGCAAAAAAACTTTTTTTGTTTCTAATTCACCAAAACTGCTTTAAATCATGCCTTCAGCAGCCCAAATAACAACCAACATAAAAGTAATGTTGTGGGATGCAGTATGTGGAAGCTACACACAATACAGTATTTGGATGAAAACATGAAGCTATCTACACCTAGCACCATACTTTTTTGCAAAAAAACTTTTTTTGTTTCTAATTCACCAAAACTGCTTTAAATCATGCCTTTAGCTGCCCAAATAACAACCAACATTAAAGTAATGTTGTGGGGTGCAGTATGTGGAAGCTACAAGCAATACAGTATTTGGATTAAAACATGAAGCTATCTACTTTTCAAATGATGAAGCTATCTACACCTAGCACCATACTTTTTTTGCAAAAAAACTTTTTTTGTTTCTAATTCACCAAAACTGCTTTAAATCATGCCTTTAGCTGCCCAAATAACAACCAACATTAAAGTAATGTTGTGGGGTGCAGTATGTGGAAGCTACAAGCAATACAGTATTTGGATGAAAACATGAAGCTAGTTACACTTAGCACCATACTTTTTTGCAAAAAAACTTTTTTTGTTTCTAATTCACCAAAACTGCTTTAAATCATGCCTTCAGCAGCCCAAATAACAACCAACATAAAAGTAATGTTGTGGGGTGCAGTATGTGGAAGCTACAAGCAATACAGTATTTGGATGAAAACATGAAGCTAGTTACACTTAGCACCATACTTTTTTGCAAAAAAACTTTTTTTGTTTCTAATTCACCAAAACTGCTTTAAATCATGCCTTTAGCAGCCCAAATAACAACCAACATTAAAGTAATGTTGTGGGGTGCAGTATGTGGAAGCTACAAGCAATACAGTATTTGGATGAAAACATGAAGCTAGTTACACTCTTAGCACCATACTTTTTTGCAAAAAAACTTTTTTTTGTTTCTAATTCACCAAAACTGCTTTAAATCATGCCTTCAGCAGCCCAAATAACAACCAACATAAAAGTAATGTTGTGGGGTGCAGTATGTGGAAGCTACAAGCAATACAGTATTTGGATGAAAACATGAAGCTAGTTACACTTAGCACCATACTTTTTTGCAAAAAAACTTTTTTTGTTTCTAATTCACCAAAACTGCTTTAAATCATGCCTTCAGCAGCCCAAATAACAACCAACATAAAAGTAATGTTGTGGGGTGCAGTATGTGGAAGCTACAAGCAATACAGTATTTGGATGAAAACATGAAGCTATCTACTTTTCAAATAATGAAGCTATCTACACCTAGCACCATACTTTTTTGCAAAAAAACTTTTTTTGTTTCTAATTCACCAAAACTGCTTTAAATCATGCCTTCAGCAGCCCAAATAACAACCAACATAAAAGTAATGTTGTGGGGTGCAGTATGTGGAAGCTACAAGCAATACAGTATTTGGATGAAAACATGAAGCTAGTTACACTTAGCACCATACTTTTTTGCAAAAAAACTTTTTTTGTTTCTAATTCACCAAAACTGCTTTAAATCATGCCTTTAGCAGCCCAAATAACAACCAACATTAAAGTAATGTTGTGGGGTGCAGTATGTGGAAGCTACAAGCAATACAGTATTTGGATGAAAACATGAAGCTAGTTACACTCTTAGCACCATACTTTTTTGCAAAAAAACTTTTTTTTGTTTCTAATTCACCAAAACTGCTTTAAATCATGCCTTCAGCAGCCCAAATAACAACCAACATAAAAGTAATGTTGTGGGGTGCAGTATGTGGAAGCTACAAGCAATACAGTATTTGGATGAAAACATGAAGCTAGTTACACTTAGCACCATACTTTTTTGCAAAAAAACTTTTTTTGTTTCTAATTCACCAAAACTGCTTTAAATCATGCCTTCAGCAGCCCAAATAACAACCAACATAAAAGTAATGTTGTGGGGTGCAGTATGTGGAAGCTACAAGCAATACAGTATTTGGATGAAAACATGAAGCTAGTTACACTTAGCACCATACTTTTTTGCAAAAAAACTTTTTTTGTTTCTAATTCACCAAAACTGCTTTAAATCATGCCTTCAGCAGCCCAAATAACAACCAACATAAAAGTAATGTTGTGGGGTGCAGTATGTGGAAGCTACAAGCAATACAGTATTTGGATGAAAACATGAAGCTCTCTACACCTAGCACCATGGTTTTTTGCAAAAAAACTTTTTTTGTTTCTAATTCACCAAAACTGCTTTAAATCATGCCTTCAGCAGCCCAAATAACAACAAACATAAAAGTAATGTTGTGGGGTGCAGTATGTGGAAGCTACAAGCAATACAGTATTTGGATGAAAACATGAAGCTAGTTACACTTAGCTCCACACTTTTTTGCAAAAAAACTTTTTTTGTTTCTAATTCACCAAAACTGCTTTAAATCATGCCTTCAGCAGCCCAAATAACAACCAACATAAAAGTAATGTTGTGGGGTGCAGTATGTGGAAGCTACAAGCAATACAGTATTTGGATGAAAACATGAAGCTAGTTACACTTAGCACCATACTTTTTTGCAAAAAAACTTTTTTTGTTTCTAATTCACCAAAACTGCTTTAAATCATGCCTTCAGCAGCCCAAATAACAACAAACATAAAAGTAATGTTGTGGGATGCAGTATGTGGAAGCTACACGCAATACAGGATTTTGATGAAAACATGAAGCTAGTTACACTTAGCACCATACTTTTTTGCAAAAAAACTTTTTTTGTTTCTAATTCACCAAAACTGCTTTAAATCATGCCTTCAGCAGCCCAAATAACAACCAACATAAAAGTAATGTTGTGGGATGCAGTATGTGGAAGGTACAAGCAATACAGTATTTGGATGAAAACATGAAGCTAGTAACACCTAGCACCATACTTTTTTGCAAAAAAACTTTTTTTGTTTCTAATTCACCAAAACTGCTTTAAATCATGCCTTCAGCAGCCCAAATAACAACCAACATAAAAGTAATGTTGTAGGGTGCAGTATGTGGAAGCTACAAGCAATACAGTATTTGGATGAAAACATGAAGCTAGTTACACTTAGCACCATACTTTTTTGCAAAAAAACTTTTTTTGTTTCTAATTCACCAAAACTGCTTTAAATCATGCCTTCAGCAGCCCAAATAACAACCAACATAAAAGTAATGTTGTGGGATGCAGTATGTGGAAGCTACACGCAATACAGTATTTGGATGAAAACATGAAGCTATCTACACCTAGCACCATACTTTTTTGCAAAAAAACTTTTTTTGTTTCTAATTCACCAAAACTGCTTTAAATCATGCCTTCAGCAGCCCAAATAACAACCAACATAAAAGTAATGTTGTGGGATGCAGTATGTGGAAGCTACACACAATACAGTATTTGGATGAAAACATGAAGCTATCTACACCTAGCACCATACTTTTTTGCAATAAAACTTTTTTTGTTTCTAATTCACCAAAACTGCTTTAAATCATGCCTTTAGCTGCCCAAATAACAACCAACATTAAAGTAATGTTGTGGGGTGCAGTATGTGGAAGCTACAAGCAATACAGTATTTGGATTAAAACATGAAGCTATCTACTTTTCAAATGATGAAGCTATCTACACCTAGCACCATACTTTTTTTGCAAAAAAACTTTTTTTGTTTCTAATTCACCAAAACTGCTTTAAATCATGCCTTTAGCTGCCCAAATAACAACCAACATTAAAGTAATGTTGTGGGGTGCAGTATGTGGAAGCTACAAGCAATACAGTATTTGGATGAAAACATGAAGCTAGTTACACTTAGCACCATACTTTTTTGCAAAAAAACTTTTTTTGTTTCTAATTCACCAAAACTGCTTTAAATCATGCCTTCAGCAGCCCAAATAACAACCAACATAAAAGTAATGTTGTGGGGTGCAGTATGTGGAAGCTACAAGCAATACAGTATTTGGATGAAAACATGAAGCTAGTTACACTTAGCACCATACTTTTTTGCAAAAAAACTTTTTTTGTTTCTAATTCACCAAAACTGCTTTAAATCATGCCTTTAGCAGCCCAAATAACAACCAACATTAAAGTAATGTTGTGGGGTGCAGTATGTGGAAGCTACAAGCAATACAGTATTTGGATGAAAACATGAAGCTAGTTACACTCTTAGCACCATACTTTTTTGCAAAAAAACTTTTTTTTGTTTCTAATTCACCAAAACTGCTTTAAATCATGCCTTCAGCAGCCCAAATAACAACCAACATAAAAGTAATGTTGTGGGGTGCAGTATGTGGAAGCTACAAGCAATACAGTATTTGGATGAAAACATGAAGCTAGTTACACTTAGCACCATACTTTTTTGCAAAAAAACTTTTTTTGTTTCTAATTCACCAAAACTGCTTTAAATCATGCCTTCAGCAGCCCAAATAACAACCAACATAAAAGTAATGTTGTGGGGTGCAGTATGTGGAAGCTACAAGCAATACAGTATTTGGATGAAAACATGAAGCTATCTACACCTAGCACCATACTTTTTTGCAAAAAAACTTTTTTTGTTTCTAATTCACCAAAACTGCTTTAAATCATGCCTTCAGCAGCCCAAATAACAACCAACATAAAAGTAATATTGTGGGATGCAGTATGTGGAAGCTACACGCAATACAGTATTTGGATGAAAACATGAAGCTATCTACACCTAGCACCATACTTTTTTGCAAAAAAACTTTTTTTGTTTCTAATTCACCAAAACTGCTTTAAATCATGCCTTCAGCAGCCCAAATAACAACCAACATAAAAGTAATGTTGTGGGGTGCAGTATGTGGAAGCTACAAGCAATACAGTATTTGGATGAAAACATGAAGCTATCTACACCTAGCACCATACTTTTTTGCAAAAAAACTTTTTTTGTTTCTAATTCACCAAAACTGCTTTAAATCATGTATTCAGCAGCCCAAATAACAACCAACATAAAAGTAATGTTGTGGGGTGCAGTATGTGGAAGCTACACGCAATACAGTATTTGGATGAAAACATGAAGCTATCTACACCTAGCACCATACTTTTTTGTAAAAAAACTTTTTTTGTTTCTAATTCACCAAAACTGCTTTAAATCATGCCTTCAGCAGCCCAAATAACAACAAACATAAAAGTAATGTTGTGGGGTGCAGTATGTGGAAGCTACAAGCAATACAGTATTTGGATGAAAACATGAAGCTATCTACTTTTCAAATAATGAAGCTATCTACACCTAGCACCATACTTTTTTGCAAAAAAACTTTTTTTGTTTCTAATTCACCAAAACTGCTTTAAATCATGCCTTCAGCAGCCCAAATAACAACCAACATAAAAGTAATGTTGTGGGGTGCAGTATGTGGAAGCTACAAGCAATACAGTATTTGGATGAAAACATGAAGCTAGTTACACTTAGCACCATACTTTTTTGCAAAAAAACTTTTTTGTTTCTAATTCACCAAAACTGCTTTAAATCATGCCTTCAGCAGCCCAAATAACAACCAACATAAAAGTAATGTTGTGGGATGCAGTATGTGGAAGCTACAAGCAATACAGTATTTGGATGAAAACATGAAGCTCTGTACACCTAGCACCATGGTTTTTTGCAAAAAAACTTTTTTTGTTTCTAATTCACCAAAACTGCTTTAAATCATGCCTTCAGCAGCCCAAATAACAACAAACATAAAAGTAATGTTGTGGGGTGCAGTATGTGGAAGCTACAAGCAATACAGTATTTGGATGAAAACATGAAGCTAGTTACACTTAGCACCATACTTTTTTGCAAAAAAACTTTTTTTGTTTCTAATTCACCAAAACTGCTTTAAATCATGCCTTCAGCAGCCCAAATAACAACCAACATAAAAGTAATGTTGTGGGGTGCAGTATGTGGAAGCTACAAGCAATACAGTATTTGGATGAAAACATGAAGCTAGTTACACTTAGCACCATACTTTTTTGCAAAAAAACTTTTTTGTTTCTAATTCACCAAAACTGCTTTAAATCATGCCTTCAGCAGCCCAAATAACAACCAACATAAAAGTAATGTTGTGGGATGCAGTATGTGGAAGCTACAAGCAATACAGTATTTGGATGAAAACATGAAGCTCTCTACACCTAGCACCATGGTTTTTTGCAAAAAAACTTTTTTTGTTTCTAATTCACCAAAACTGCTTTAAATCATGCCTTCAGCAGCCCAAATAACAACAAACATAAAAGTAATGTTGTGGGGTGCAGTATGTGGAAGCAACAAGCAATACAGTATTTGGATGAAAACATGAAGCTAGTTACACTTAGCTCCACACTTTTTTGCAAAAAAACTTTTTTTGTTTCTAATTCACCAAAACTGCTTTAAATCATGCCTTCAGCAGCCCAAATAACAACAAACATAAAAGTAATGTTGTGGGATGCAGTATGTGGAAGCTACACGCAATACAGGATTTTGATGAAAACATGAAGCTAGTTACACTTAGCACCATACTTTTTTGCAAAAAAACTTTTTTTGTTTCTAATTCACCAAAACTGCTTTAAATCATGCCTTCAGCAGCCCAAATAACAACCAACATAAAAGTAATGTTGTGGGATGCAGTATGTGGAAGGTACAAGCAATACAGTATTTGGATGAAAACATGAAGCTAGTAACACTTAGCACCATACTTTTTTGCAAAAAAACTTTTTTTGTTTCTAATTCACCAAAACTGCTTTAAATCATGCCTTCAGCAGCCCAAATAACAACCAACATAAAAGTAATGTTGTGGGGTGCAGTATGTGGAAGCTACAAGCAATACAGTATTTGGATGAAAACATGAAGCTAGTTACACCTAGCACCATACTTTTTTGCAAAAAAACTTTTTTTGTTTCTAATTCACCAAAACTGCTTTAAATCATGCCTTCAGCAGCCCAAATAACAACCAACATAAAAAGTAATGTTGTGGGATCCAGTATGTGGAAGCTACAAGCAATACAGTATTTGGATGAAAACATGAAGCTATCTACACCTAGCACCATACTTTTTTGCAAAAAAACTTTTTTTGTTTCTAATTCACCAAAACTGCTTTAAATCATGCCTTCAGCAGCCCAAATAACAACCAACATAAAAGTAATGTTGTGGGGTGCAGTATGTGGAAGCTACAAGCAATACAGTATTTGGATGAAAACATGAAGCTCTCTACACCTAGCACCATACTTTTTTGCAAAAAAACTTTTTTTGTTTCTAATTCACCAAAACTGCTTTAAATCATGCCTTCAGCAGCCCAAATAACAACCAACATAAAAGTAATGTTGTAGGGTGCAGTATGTGGAAGCTACAAGCAATACAGTATTTGGATGAAAACATGAAGCTAGTTACACTTAGCACCATACTTTTTTGCAAAAAAACTTTTTTTGTTTCTAATTCACCAAAACTGCTTTAAATCATGCCTTCAGCAGCCCAAATAACAACCAACATAAAAGTAATGTTGTGGGATGCAGTATGTGGAAGCTACACGCAATACAGTATTTGGATGAAAACATGAAGCTATCTACACCTAGCACCATACTTTTTTGCAAAAAAACTTTTTTTGTTTCTAATTCACCAAAACTGCTTTAAATCATGCCTTTAGCTGCCCAAATAACAACCAACATTAAAGTAATGTTGTGGGGTGCAGTATGTGGAAGCTACAAGCAATACAGTATTTGGATTAAAACATGAAGCTATCTACTTTTCAAATGATGAAGCTATCTACACCTAGCACCATACTTTTTTGCAAAAAAACTTTTTTTGTTTCTAATTCACCAAAACTGCTTTAAATCATGCCTTTAGCTGCCCAAATAACAACCAACATTAAAGTAATGTTGTGGGGTGCAGTATGTGGAAGCTACAAGCAATACAGTATTTGGATGAAAACATGAAGCTAGTTACACTTAGCACCATACTTTTTTGCAAAAAAACTTTTTTTGTTTCTAATTCACCAAAACTGCTTTAAATCATGCCTTCAGCAGCCCAAATAACAACCAACATAAAAGTAATGTTGTGGGGTGCAGTATGTGGAAGCTACAAGCAATACAGTATTTGGATGAAAACATGAAGCTAGTTACACTTAGCACCATACTTTTTTGCAAAAAAACTTTTTTTGTTTCTAATTCACCAAAACTGCTTTAAATCATGCCTTCAGCAGCCCAAATAACAACCAACATAAAAAGTAATGTTGTGGGGTGCAGTATGTGGAAGCTACAAGCAATACAGTATTTGGATGAAAACATGAAGCTAGTTACACTTAGCACAATACTTTTTTGCAAAAAAACTTTTTTTGTTTCTAATTCACCAAAACTGCTTTAAATCATGCCTTCAGCAGCCCAAATAACAACCAACATAAAAGTAATGTTGTGGGGTGCAGTATGTGGAAGCTACAAGCAATACAGTATTTGGATGAAAACATGAAGCTAGTTACACTTAGCACCATACTTTTTTGCAAAAAAACTTTTTTTGTTTCTAATTCACCAAAACTGCTTTAAATCATGCCTTCAGCAGCCCAAATAACAACCAACATAAAAGTAATGTTGTGGGATGCAGTATGTGGAAGCTACACGCAATACAGTATTTGGATGAAAACATGAAGCTATCTACACCTAGCACCATACTTTTTTGCAAAAAAACTTTTTTTGTTTCTAATTCACCAAAACTGCTTTAAATCATGCCTTCAGCAGCCCAAATAACAACCAACATAAAAGTAATGTTGTGGGATGCAGTATGTGGAAGCTACACACAATACAGTATTTGGATGAAAACATGAAGCTATCTACACCTAGCACCATACTTTTTTGCAAAAAAACTTTTTTTGTTTCTAATTCACCAAAACTGCTTTAAATCATGCCTTTAGCTGCCCAAATAACAACCAACATTAAAGTAATGTTGTGGGGTGCAGTATGTGGAAGCTACAAGCAATACAGTATTTGGATTAAAACATGAAGCTATCTACTTTTCAAATGATGAAGCTATCTACACCTAGCACCATACTTTTTTGCAAAAAAACTTTTTTGTTTCTAATTCACCAAAACTGCTTTAAATCATGCCTTCAGCAGCCCAAATAACAACCAACATAAAAGTAATGTTGTGGGGTGCAGTATGTGGAAGCTACAAGCAATACAGTATTTGGATGAAAACATGAAGCTAGTAACACTTAGCACCATACTTTTTTGCAAAAAAACTTTTTTTGTTTCTAATTCACCAAAACTGCTTTAAATCATGCCTTCAGCAGCCCAAATAACAACCGACATAAAAGTAATGTTGTGGGGTGCATTATGTGGAAGCTACAAGCAATACAGTATTTGGATGAAAACATGAAGCTAGTTACACTTAGCACCATACTTTTTTGCAAAAAAACTTTTTTTGTTTCTAATTCACCAAAACTGCTTTAAATCATGCCTTTAGCAGCCCAAATAACAACCAACATTAAAGTAATGTTGTGGGGTGCAGTATGTGGAAGCTACAAGCAATACAGTATTTGGATGAAAACATGAAGCTAGTTACACTCTTAGCACCATACTTTTTTGCAAAAAAACTTTTTTTTGTTTCTAATTCACCAAAACTGCTTTAAATCATGCCTTCAGCAGCCCAAATAACAACCAACATAAAAGTAATGTTGTGGGATGCAGTATGTGGAAGCTACAAGCAATACAGTATTTGGATGAAAACATGAAGCTATCTACACCTAGCACCACACTTTTTTGCAAAAAAACTTTTTTTGTTTCTAATTCACCAAAACTGCTTTAAATCATGCCTTTAGCTGCCCAAATAACAACCAACATTAAAGTAATGTTGTGGGGTGCAGTATGTGGAAGCTACAAGCAATACAGTATTTGGATGAAAACATGAAGCTAGTTACACTTAGCACCATACTTTTTTGCAAAAAAACTTTTTTTGTTTCTAATTCACCAAAACTGCTTTAAATCATGCCTTCAGCAGCCCAAATAACAACCAACATAAAAGTAATGTTGTGGGGTGCAGTATGTGGAAGCTACAAGCAATACAGTATTTGGATGAAAACATGAAGCTATCTACACCTAGCACCATACTTTTTTGCAAAAAAACTTTTTTTGTTTCTAATTCACTAAAACTGCTTTAAATCATGCCTTTAGCTGCCCAAATAACAACCAACATTAAAGTAATGTTGTGGGGTGCAGTATGTGGAAGCTACAAGCAATACAGTATTTGGATGAAAACATGAAGCTAGTAACACTTAGCACCATACTTTTTTGCAAAAAAACTTTTTTTGTTTCTAATTCACCAAAACTGCTTTAAATCATGCCTTCAGCAGCCCAAATAACAACCAACATAAAAGTAATGTTGTGGGGTGCAGTATGTGGAAGCTACAAGCAATACAGTATTTGGATGAAAACATGAAGCTAGTAACACTTAGCACCATACTTTTTTGCAAAAAAACTCTTTTTGTTTCTAATTCACCAAAACTGCTTTAAATCATGCCTTCAGCAGCCCAAATAACAACCAACATAAAAGTAATGTTGTGGGATGCAGTATGTGGAAGCTACACACAATACAGTATTTGGATGAAAACATGAAGCTATCTACACCTAGCACCATACTTTTTTGCAAAAAAACTTTTTTTGTTTCTAATTCACCAAAACTGCTTTAAATCATGCCTTTAGCTGCCCAAATAACAACCAACATTAAAGTAATGTTGTGGGGTGCAGTATGTGGAAGCTACAAGCAATACAGTATTTGGATGAAAACATGAAGCTAGTTACACTTAGCACCATACTTTTTTGCAAAAAAACTTTTTTTGTTTCTAATTCACCAAAACTGCTTTAAATCATGCCTTCAGCAGCCCAAATAACAACCAACATAAAAGTAATGTTGTGGGGTGCAGTATGTGGAAGCTACAAGCAATACAGTATTTGGATGAAAACATGAAGCTAGTTACACTTAGCACCATACTTTTTTGCAAAAAAACTTTTTTTGTTTCTAATTCACCAAAACTGCTTTAAATCATGCCTTCAGCAGCCCAAATAACAACCAACATAAAAAGTAATGTTGTGGGGTGCAGTATGTGGAAGCTACAAGCAATACAGTATTTGGATGAAAACATGAAGCTAGTTACACTTAGCACCATACTTTTTTGCAAAAAAACTTTTTTTGTTTCTAATTCACCAAAACTGCTTTAAATCATGCCTTCAGCAGCCCAAATAACAACCAACATAAAAGTAATGTTGTGGGGTGCAGTATGTGGAAGCTACAAGCAATACAGTATTTGGATGAAAACATGAAGCTAGTTACACTTAGCACCATACTTTTTTGCAAAAAAACTTTTTTTGTTTCTAATTCACCAAAACTGTTTTAAATCATGCCTTCAGCAGCCCAAATAACAACCAACATAAAAGTAATGTTGTGGGATGCAGTATGTGGAAGCTACACGCAATACAGTATTTGGATGAAAACATGAAGCTATCTACACCTAGCACCATACTTTTTTGCAAAAAAACTTTTTTTGTTTCTAATTCACCAAAACTGCTTTAAATCATGCCTTCAGCAGCCCAAATAACAACCAACATAAAAGTAATGTTGTGGGATGCAGTATGTGGAAGCTACACACAATACAGTATTTGGATGAAAACATGAAGCTATCTACACCTAGCACCATACTTTTTTGCAAAAAAACTTTTTTTGTTTCTAATTCACCAAAACTGCTTTAAATCATGCCTTTAGCTGCCCAAATAACAACCAACATTAAAGTAATGTTGTGGGGTGCAGTATGTGGAAGCTACAAGCAATACAGTATTTGGATTAAAACATGAAGCTATCTACTTTTCAAATGATGAAGCTATCTACACCTAGCACCATACTTTTTTGCAAAAAAACTTTTTTTGTTTCTAATTCACCAAAACTGCTTTAAATCATGCCTTCAGCAGCCCAAATAACAACCAACATAAAAGTAATGTTGTGGGGTGCATTATGTGGAAGCTACAAGCAATACAGTATTTGGATGAAAACATGAAGCTAGTTACACTTAGCACCATACTTTTTTGCAAAAAAACTTTTTTTGTTTCTAATTCACCAAAACTGCTTTAAATCATGCCTTTAGCAGCCCAAATAACAACCAACATTAAAGTAATGTTGTGGGGTGCAGTATGTGGAAGCTACAAGCAATACAGTATTTGGATGAAAACATGAAGCTAGTTACACTCTTAGCACCATACTTTTTTGCAAAAAAACTTTTTTTTGTTTCTAATTCACCAAAACTGCTTTAAATCATGCCTTCAGCAGCCCAAATAACAACCAACATAAAAGTAATGTTGTGGGATGCAGTATGTGGAAGCTACGGGGGCGTGGCTTGACCATCGAGTGAGATGGCAGCATAGTGCAAGAGCTCTGTGAGGATTTGGGCTTTTTTCATTAAAAAAACAGCATTCAACTTTGGACCCGTTCCAGAATCGAACTACTATTGGAGTGATTGGAAGATGCAAAAGCAGAAGTTTTCGACCAAAACTTCGGGTGCCTCGAAACCTGTGGAAAAGCTTGTGATTGAAGACACTGAGTCCCCACGTAAGAAACAGGCTAAGATGGGTGAGGAGTTTGAGAGATCAGGTATGACTGTTACGGAACCTCGATTAAATAAGCTGCTTACGGATCTCAGGAATGGGATTCGTGATGATTTGATGAAAGAGATTTCCGTTATTAAGAAGGATATAAACGAACTGGACATTCGTGTGGATCGTACTGAACAGGCTCTTGGTCTGCAGAGGAACTCACATTTAGAGTTAGAAAAGCGTGTGGATCTGCTTGAACACCAACTCGAGCTAAGTAAACTAAAAATTGCTGATTTGGAAGATCGTAGTAGGCGCAATAATATACGGATCAGAAATATACCTGAATCCATACAAAATCAAGATCTAGGCGCATATGTTAAAAAAATTATTGGCTCAGTTCTGAAAAATCGTGCTGAACCAGAGATTTTGATTGACCGATGCCATCGGCTGCCGAAGTCCAACCGAGCTCCTAAGGAGGCTGCAAGGGACACTATAGCACGATTACATTTCTTCCATGTTAAGGATGAGTTCCTGACTGCTGTGAGAACGGGTGCTAATCTCTGTGAGGAGTATACAAACCTCAAATTCTTTCAAGATTTTTCTGCTTCCACTATGTCACGAAGAAAAGATTTTCAATTTCTTACAAGGGAATTACAAGCTCTGAATATCCGATACAGATGGGGATTCCCTGTTAAAGTTTTATTTAGGCATGATGGTCAGAACTATGTTATAACATCACCGGAAGAGGGAAAGGATTTTTTACAAATATTTTCGCCAAGACGTCACGAATCTAAGGGACAAAGATTTGATCGCAGAATGCATACCAAAATTGCAGAAGCTGCAGCTATATTGGATGAAGAAGCCATTATTGCGGAGTAATAGGTTTGATTTATTGATATGTGCTCTATACATATAGACATTGATTTTTTTTTCCGTGTTTTTCTATTTTTTGTTTTCTTTTTGCAAGTTGATGGCTCTGACTGGGCGTGCCACACCTATTTCAAATCTCTGGAATTTCCCTATTCCTCTATTGTTCTCAGGAGTAAACAACCGGAACTTCTTTGTTAAATAAACATTGCAGTATCTCTGCAGGAGCATGGATATGTTGTTAAGAAACACTGCTACAGGGACACCGCCCAGCTATTGTTTTAAAACTATCCATATATTTTTGAGGTCTTTTTTAACTGTCTTAATTCGAACTGGCTACTTGTTGATAATGTTTCTTTTTTATTATTTATTTCCATTTTTATTTGTTTTCTTTTGTTTCTATTTTTTTCTTAAATGTGTGGGTCTTTAATAGATTTCTTTTATTTTTTATTTTTTTCATTCGTTTTTATGCAACGTTATTAATTATTACATTATCCCTGTCCTCACTGTTCTCTCGCTACCACCCCAACAGTAAGGCCTTTTTTTTTTACCATCAATGGAGAGGAGTATATTTTTAATTTCTTTTTACTCCTCTCTTTGGGCCTATTTTTTTATCTTTGGTTTATATTTTATTTGTTCCAAATTTAGTTGGTTCCCCATTAGGAAGGGAATCATTTCTTTTTTAGTTTTGTTGTTCTTCCCCTACCCATTTGTAATCAATGGAAGCTCTTGTGTGATACTTCTTATTTTGTTTCTTTTGGTTCTCTCGCTGCGCGTGCTTGTACCTCCTTTACAATACCCTTTCATGTTTTTAAAATTTGATGTGTTAGGCCCAATCCCTTTATTTTGTGTTTTAGCCATTTACAGTCTTGTGTTCATTTTTGATGTTCCTTATAATCAATGGTATTGAAAATAATGTCCTTTAATGTTAAGGGATTGGGCTCTTTTCATAAAAGAGGGCTGTTGTTGAAGGAGGCTAGGGAGAAGCGTGTAGATGTTTTGTGCATACAGGAGTCCCACTTTAAAAATGATTTTAATCCCCACATTTTTGCTAGGTATTATCCCATTCAATTTCATTCTAAGTTTTCTTCAAAGGCTAGGGGAACTTCTATTTTTTTTAACAAATCATTGGCTATCAAGACTTTGACAACTATTATTGATCCTGACGGTAGATATGTGTTATGGGTGGGTAAAGTGAATAACGTAGATTATTCAATTTTCAATGTTTATTTTCCAACGAGTTCCCAATTTCAATATTTGAAAAACGTTATGCAAACAGCTCTTGATGAATGTAGGGGGAGAGTGATTGTTTGTGGTGATACTAATTTCGTATTGGACCCTGAAAGTGATGTCTCGAGGGAGGAATCCTCTCCCAATTCAAATTCTTATATGTCCACTGCAAAGAGGTGCTCCAAATTGTTGCAATCCAAATGTTACTATGATGTGTGGCGTCTCCTACATCCTAATGAAAGAGATTATACTTTTTACTCAGCTGGCCACAATATGTACTCTCGTATCGATCGCTTTCTAGTGCCTGAAAATATGTTAGCTTTCATTGAGAAAGCTGAAATTTTAGATTTTAAATGGTCAGATCATGCTCCTATTACTTTGGGTATTCATGAAACAATACCACATGTTCCTTATAGACCTTGGAGACTGAATGATTTCATTTTGAATAACATAGATGAAAAAATCTTGGCTGAAAAAACGTTATCTTCATATTTTGAAGAAAACATTACTGAAGATATTCCATATTCTACTATTTGGAATGCTCATAAGGCTGTGTTAAGAGGACATTTTATTCAGAGAAATTCTTATATTAGGAAAACATCGTCTGCAAATGTTAAAACTTTGGAGAAAGAATTATATAATTTAAATTTAGCAAATAAGTTAGGCCCTTCTTTCTCTGTTTCAGCTTTAATTAAAGACGTGAAAACAAAATTGGATAAACTTAATTTGGAAAAGAGTGCTAAAACTTTACGATCTTTAAAAATGTAATTTTACTCAAAGGGTAATAAAGCCTCTAATTTATTAGCGAATAAATTAAAACAAAAAACTATACAATCTAGAATACCTTATATATTGGATGATTCTGGCCAGAAAATTTTACATCCTAGGGACATATCTAATTCTTTTGCTGCATATTATAAGTCACTTTATAAGCTTAAAGATTCCCCTCTGGAAACGCAACCAACCTCTGCTAAAATAACTGAATTTTTGGATAAAACTAATCTCCCTAGAATCCCTGATTTTCATGTTGAATTTCTTGAGTCGGACATTTCTTTGGAGGAGGTGCTTCAAGCTATTAAAGATACTCCATCTGGTAAGGCACCGGGTCCTGATGGTTTTTCTGCTCTATACTATCACAAATTTAAAAATATCTTATTGCCACATTTAACGAAATTGTTTAACGAATATTGGAAAAATGGCTATATTCCTGATGAATCCCTTTGTGCCCAAATTTCTACTTTACCTAAACCCGGGAAGGAACCTGATAGGTGTTCCAATTTTAGGCCCATTTCTCTAATTAATAATGACACCAAATTATACTCGAAAATATTAGCTAATCGTATCTCAAATTTATTGCCTCTGCTTGTTCATAATGATCAAGTAGGTTTTATTCCCAGACGTCAAGCAACAGACAATACGAGACGTTTTATTAATTTGATCTCATATATTCAAAAATCTAAACACCCCTCTTTATTTTTATCACTCGATGCTGAAAAGGCATTTGATAGGGTCCATTGGGGATATTTGGAAGATGTTTTGATTCGGTTTGGGTTCCCAGCTGCTTTGAGAAAAGCTATTTTTGCTTTGTATCAGAAGCCTACTGCAAAAGTGCTGGCCTCTGGAGTTTTGTCCGACTCATTCTCGTTATCCAATGGGACTAGGCAGGGTTGCCCTTTGTCACCTTTACTTTTTGCTTTAGCTATTGAGCCTTTGGCTGAGGCAATAAGAGTTGATAGTAATATTCAGGGTGTTACAATAGATGGAGATACTCACAAATTGGGTTTATTTGCAGACGATGTAATTCTTACGTTAAGTGATCCAGCTACTTCTATGGGTCATTTATTTTCTCTTCTTAGAGAATTTCGTGAAGTGTCCTTTTATAAAATTAATGATAGCAAAACACAGGCATTACCATTCCATATAAAGAGGAATGATTTGACTGCTCTTAAAAGATCGTATGACTTTGACTGGAGGAAGAGCTTTATTTCCTATTTAGGCATTAATTTATGTAAAAATTTAAAACATATGTATGCTTACAATTTAAAGACTTTTTGGCCCTCTTTGCTACTGGATCTTGAGAGGTGGGACAATCTTGAGATTTCATGGTTGGGTAGAATACACTCCATTAAGATGGTTATTCTCCCTAAGATTTTGTATTTTTTAAGAGCCATACCTTTAAGTGTGCCTATTTCTTTTTTTGATTCGGTGCGTTCTGCCCTCATAAAGTTTATATGGAGGAAGAAGCCTAGCAGAGTCAAATTTACCACTTTGACTAATTCTAGAGACAATTTCGGATTGGGGGTGCCAGATTTTAGGAATTATTATTATGCATCGAATGCGTCTAGCGCTTTCAAATTTAATTTGGACAGGGATTGGCCTAGATGGCTTATTATGGAAATTAATAAACTAAAACCTTTTTGTATAAAAGATGTTTTATGGGTTTCACATTCTAATCGGCCCAGGTTTACAAAAATGTACCCCTCAACTAAATTGGCTATACTCTCTTGGGATAGATTATTTAATAAACTACCAGGATCTATTACTTGGTCCAGGGCGATGTCACTTGGTTCCTTGAGATATGTTCTTCCAGACCTAGATATAGATTACTGGAATGGCAAACATATTTTTTCTATTAATGATTTCTTTAAGAATAATTCGGCTCTATCATTTACAAAATTACAAAAAAAATATAATTTAGATGCTGACAGGCAATGTGATTATGACTTCATTCTTCAAATTATTCAAGAACGATTTAATATATCTGATTTTGATGTGGATCAGTCTCATTTAGCTTTGACTGATATAGAGACAGTTTATATTAATGCCCCGGACCTGACAGGTACTATCTCATTGTGTTACTCTTCCCTCTCCTCGAAGGTTTCAGAAAAACTTAAATTTTTATCGGCCTGGGAAGAGGAATTAGGTAAAACATACGATCTAGCTGTCTGGAATGATGTGTTCTCGGGACTAAGGGGCATAACACAATGCGCACAACATTTTGAAAATCATTTTAAGATAATATACAGATGGTACCTGACCCCGGAAAGGCTTTTTCGCATGAAGATGACTACAAGTTTTAAATGTTGGAGAGGCTGTAATGGCCCAGGTAATCTCCTTCATATTTTTTGGGATTGTCCATTAATTAAACCTATGTGGGACTCTTTATTACCAATAATTAGGCTTATAAATAGCGAGATTGAGGTACTTGGGCCAGAACTATGTATTTTTAAACATTTTCCGTCTGATTTGCCTAAAATAGATAAGATCATCATAGGTCATTTGCTGATTGCAGCTACTATCCTTATCCCTAAGTATTGGAAAACAGGAGTTGTTCCGACTATAAAAGAAATCTTGTATATGACTTTGGAGAATAAATCTTATGAATCTTCCATTAGGCCACCCTCAGCTTTTAAAACACAACTTTTATTTTTTTGGGACACCTGGGAAGAGAAAATTAGAAAGAAATTTTTACTTTAGTTTATCTTTTTTGTTCCTTTAAATTATTATTTTTTTAATTTTACATTTCTGCACGCTTCTTCTTAATCTTTCATCCATATGTATTTTTTTTATATGGCGAGATAACTTTGGTTAAAGTGAAGACAGAGACTTCCGGATTGAAGATTTTAATAATTTCCATTTCCATTTTACCCCCCTGTTTTTTCCCCCCTTGTTTTTTTTTTCTCTCTTTCGAGTGATAATTGTTGTAACTACTATTTCCCAATTCTATGGTTTCAATTTGAATTATTATTGTACACTGTATATTGTATGTGCGATACTGTTTGACAGTCTCATCTGTTTGATGTTATAATTACATTTACTTTTGTTTTGTATTTTATAAAACTATAATAAAAAATATTTGAAAAGTATGTGGAAGCTACAAGCAATACAGTATTTGGATGAAAACATGAAGCTATCTACACCTAGCACCATACTTTTTTGCAAAAAAACTTTTTTTGTTTCTAATTCACCAAAACTGCTTTAAATCATGCCTTTAGCTGCCCAAATAACAACCAACATTAAAGTAATGTTGTGGGGTGCAGTATGTGGAAGCTACAAGCAATACAGTATTTGGATTAAAACATGAAGCTATCTACTTTTCAAATGATGAAGCTATCTACACCTAGCACCATACTTTTTTGCAAAAAAACTTTTTTTGTTTCTAATTCACCAAAACTGCTTTAAATCATGCCTTCAGCAGCCCAAATAACAACCAACATAAAAGTAATGTTGTGGGGTGCAGTATGTGGAAGCTACAAGCAATACAGTATTTGGATGAAAACATGAAGCTAGTTACACTTAGCACCATACTTTTTTGCAAAAAAACTTTTTTTGTTTCTAATTCACCAAAACTGCTTTAAATCATGCCTTCAGCAGCCCAAATAACAACCAACATAAAAGTAATGTTGTGGGGTGCAGTATGTGGAAGCTACAAGCAATACAGTATTTGGATGAAAACATGAAGCTAGTTACACTTAGCACCATACTTTTTTGCAAAAAAACTTTTTTTGTTTCTAATTCACCAAAACTGCTTTAAATCATGCCTTCAGCAGCCCAAATAACAACCAACATAAAAGTAATGTTGTGGGATGCAGTATGTGGAAGCTACACGCAATACAGTATTTGGATGAAAACATGAAGCTATCTACACCTAGCACCATACTTTTTTGCAAAAAAACTTTTTTTGTTTCTAATTCACCAAAACTGCTTTAAATCATGCCTTTAGCTGCCCAAATAACAACCAACATTAAAGTAATGTTGTGGGGTGCAGTATGTGGAAGCTACAAGCAATACAGTATTTGGATTAAAACATGAAGCTATCTACTTTTCAAATGATGAAGCTATCTACACCTAGCACCATACTTTTTTTGCAAAAAAACTTTTTTTGTTTCTAATTCACCAAAACTGCTTTAAATCATGCCTTTAGCTGCCCAAATAACAACCAACATTAAAGTAATGTTGTGGGGTGCAGTATGTGGAAGCTACAAGCAATACAGTATTTGGATGAAAACATGAAGCTAGTTACACTTAGCACCATACTTTTTTGCAAAAAAACTTTTTTTGTTTCTAATTCACCAAAACTGCTTTAAATCATGCCTTCAGCAGCCCAAATAACAACCAACATAAAAGTAATGTTGTGGGGTGCAGTATGTGGAAGCTACAAGCAATACAGTATTTGGATGAAAACATGAAGCTAGTTACACTTAGCACCATACTTTTTTGCAAAAAAACTTTTTTTGTTTCTAATTCACCAAAACTGCTTTAAATCATGCCTTTAGCAGCCCAAATAACAACCAACATTAAAGTAATGTTGTGGGGTGCAGTATGTGGAAGCTACAAGCAATACAGTATTTGGATGAAAACATGAAGCTAGTTACACTCTTAGCACCATACTTTTTTGCAAAAAAACTTTTTTTTGTTTCTAATTCACCAAAACTGCTTTAAATCATGCCTTCAGCAGCCCAAATAACAACCAACATAAAAGTAATGTTGTGGGGTGCAGTATGTGGAAGCTACAAGCAATACAGTATTTGGATGAAAACATGAAGCTAGTTACACTTAGCACCATACTTTTTTGCAAAAAAACTTTTTTTGTTTCTAATTCACCAAAACTGCTTTAAATCATGCCTTCAGCAGCCCAAATAACAACCAACATAAAAGTAATGTTGTGGGGTGCAGTATGTGGAAGCTACAAGCAATACAGTATTTGGATGAAAACATGAAGCTATCTACTTTTCAAATAATGAAGCTATCTACACCTAGCACCATACTTTTTTGCAAAAAAACTTTTTTTGTTTCTAATTCACCAAAACTGCTTTAAATCATGCCTTCAGCAGCCCAAATAACAACCAACATAAAAGTAATGTTGTGGGGTGCAGTATGTGGAAGCTACAAGCAATACAGTATTTGGATGAAAACATGAAGCTAGTTACACTTAGCACCATACTTTTTTGCAAAAAAACTTTTTTTGTTTCTAATTCACCAAAACTGCTTTAAATCATGCCTTTAGCAGCCCAAATAACAACCAACATTAAAGTAATGTTGTGGGGTGCAGTATGTGGAAGCTACAAGCAATACAGTATTTGGATGAAAACATGAAGCTAGTTACACTCTTAGCACCATACTTTTTTGCAAAAAAACTTTTTTTTGTTTCTAATTCACCAAAACTGCTTTAAATCATGCCTTCAGCAGCCCAAATAACAACCAACATAAAAGTAATGTTGTGGGGTGCAGTATGTGGAAGCTACAAGCAATACAGTATTTGGATGAAAACATGAAGCTAGTTACACTTAGCACCATACTTTTTTGCAAAAAAACTTTTTTTGTTTCTAATTCACCAAAACTGCTTTAAATCATGCCTTCAGCAGCCCAAATAACAACCAACATAAAAGTAATGTTGTGGGGTGCAGTATGTGGAAGCTACAAGCAATACAGTATTTGGATGAAAACATGAAGCTAGTTACACTTAGCACCATACTTTTTTGCAAAAAAACTTTTTTTGTTTCTAATTCACCAAAACTGCTTTAAATCATGCCTTCAGCAGCCCAAATAACAACCAACATAAAAGTAATGTTGTGGGGTGCAGTATGTGGAAGCTACAAGCAATACAGTATTTGGATGAAAACATGAAGCTATCTACTTTTCAAATAATGAAGCTATCTACACCTAGCACCATACTTTTTTGCAAAAAAACTTTTTTTGTTTCTAATTCACCAAAACTGCTTTAAATCATGCCTTCAGCAGCCCAAATAACAACCAACATAAAAGTAATGTTGTGGGGTGCAGTATGTGGAAGCTACAAGCAATACAGTATTTGGATGAAAACATGAAGCTAGTTACACTTAGCACCATACTTTTTTGCAAAAAAACTTTTTTGTTTCTAATTCACCAAAACTGCTTTAAATCATGCCTTCAGCAGCCCAAATAACAACCAACATAAAAGTAATGTTGTGGGATGCAGTATGTGGAAGCTACAAGCAATACAGTATTTGGATGAAAACATGCAGCTCTCTACACCTAGCACCATGGTTTTTTGCAAAAAAACTTTTTTTGTTTCTAATTCACCAAAACTGCTTTAAATCATGCCTTCAGCAGCCCAAATAACAACAAACATAAAAGTAATGTTGTGGGGTGCAGTATGTGGAAGCTACAAGCAATACAGTATTTGGATGAAAACATGAAGCTAGTTACACTTAGCTCCACACTTTTTTGCAAAAAAACTTTTTTTGTTTCTAATTCACCAAAACTGCTTTAAATCATGCCTTCAGCAGCCCAAATAACAACCAACATAAAAGTAATGTTGTGGGGTGCAGTATGTGGAAGCTACAAGCAATACAGTATTTGGATGAAAACATGAAGCTAGTTACACTTAGCACCATACTTTTTTGCAAAAAAACTTTTTTTGTTTCTAATTCACCAAAACTGCTTTAAATCATGCCTTCAGCAGCCCAAATAACAACAAACATAAAAGTAATGTTGTGGGATGCAGTATGTGGAAGCTACACGCAATACAGGATTTTGATGAAAACATGAAGCTAGTTACACTTAGCACCATACTTTTTTGCAAAAAAACTTTTTTTGTTTCTAATTCACCAAAACTGCTTTAAATCATGCCTTCAGCAGCCCAAATAACAACCAACATAAAAGTAATGTTGTGGGATGCAGTATGTGGAAGGTACAAGCAATACAGTATTTGGATGAAAACATGAAGCTAGTAACACCTAGCACCATACTTTTTTGCAAAAAAACTTTTTTTGTTTCTAATTCACCAAAACTGCTTTAAATCATGCCTTCAGCAGCCCAAATAACAACCAACATAAAAGTAATGTTGTAGGGTGCAGTATGTGGAAGCTACAAGCAATACAGTATTTGGATGAAAACATGAAGCTAGTTACACTTAGCACCATACTTTTTTGCAAAAAAACTTTTTTTGTTTCTAATTCACCAAAACTGCTTTAAATCATGCCTTCAGCAGCCCAAATAACAACCAACATAAAAGTAATGTTGTGGGATGCAGTATGTGGAAGCTACACGCAATACAGTATTTGGATGAAAACATGAAGCTATCTACACCTAGCACCATACTTTTTTGCAAAAAAACTTTTTTTGTTTCTAATTCACCAAAACTGCTTTAAATCATGCCTTCAGCAGCCCAAATAACAACCAACATAAAAGTAATGTTGTGGGATGCAGTATGTGGAAGCTACACACAATACAGTATTTGGATGAAAACATGAAGCTATCTACACCTAGCACCATACTTTTTTGCAAAAAAACTTTTTTTGTTTCTAATTCACCAAAACTGCTTTAAATCATGCCTTTAGCTGCCCAAATAACAACCAACATTAAAGTAATGTTGTGGGGTGCAGTATGTGGAAGCTACAAGCAATACAGTATTTGGATTAAAACATGAAGCTATCTACTTTTCAAATGATGAAGCTATCTACACCTAGCACCATACTTTTTTTGCAAAAAAACTTTTTTTGTTTCTAATTCACCAAAACTGCTTTAAATCATGCCTTTAGCTGCCCAAATAACAACCAACATTAAAGTAATGTTGTGGGGTGCAGTATGTGGAAGCTACAAGCAATACAGTATTTGGATGAAAACATGAAGC
Organism: Spea bombifrons; assembly: GCF_027358695.1. NCBI lineage: Eukaryota > Metazoa > Chordata > Amphibia > Anura > Pelobatidae > Spea > Spea bombifrons. The sequence goes on from NC_071091.1 coordinate 43,957,007, forward strand.
TAGTTACACTTAGCACCATACTTTTTTGCAAAAAAACTTTTTTTGTTTCTAATTCACCAAAACTGCTTTAAATCTTGCCTTCAGCAGCCCAAATAACAACCAACATAAAAGTAATGTTGTGGGGTGCAGTATGTGGAAGCTACAAGCAATACAGTATTTGGATGAAAACATGAAGCTAGTTACACTTAGCACCATACTTTTTTGCAAAAAAACTTTTTTTGTTTCTAATTCACCAAAACTGCTTTAAATCATGCCTTTAGCAGCCCAAATAACAACCAACATTAAAGTAATGTTGTGGGGTGCAGTATGTGGAAGCTACAAGCAATACAGTATTTGGATGAAAACATGAAGCTAGTTACACTCTTAGCACCATACTTTTTTGCAAAAAAACTTTTTTTTGTTTCTAATTCACCAAAACTGCTTTAAATCATGCCTTCAGCAGCCCAAATAACAACCAACATAAAAGTAATGTTGTGGGGTGCAGTATGTGGAAGCTACAAGCAATACAGTATTTGGATGAAAACATGAAGCTAGTTACACTTAGCACCATACTTTTTTGCAAAAAAACTTTTTTTGTTTCTAATTCACCAAAACTGCTTTAAATCATGCCTTCAGCAGCCCAAATAACAACCAACATAAAAGTAATGTTGTGGGGTGCAGTATGTGGAAGCTACAAGCAATACAGTATTTGGATGAAAACATGAAGCTATCTACACCTAGCACCATACTTTTTTGCAAAAAAACTTTTTTTGTTTCTAATTCACCAAAACTGCTTTAAATCATGCCTTCAGCAGCCCAAATAACAACCAACATAAAAGTAATATTGTGGGATGCAGTATGTGGAAGCTACACGCAATACAGTATTTGGATGAAAACATGAAGCTATCTACACCTAGCACCATACTTTTTTGCAAAAAAACTTTTTTTGTTTCTAATTCACCAAAACTGCTTTAAATCATGCCTTCAGCAGCCCAAATAACAACCAACATAAAAGTAATGTTGTGGGGTGCAGTATGTGGAAGCTACAAGCAATACAGTATTTGGATGAAAACATGAAGCTATCTACACCTAGCACCATACTTTTTTGCAAAAAAACTTTTTTTGTTTCTAATTCACCAAAACTGCTTTAAATCATGTATTCAGCAGCCCAAATAACAACCAACATAAAAGTAATGTTGTGGGGTGCAGTATGTGGAAGCTACACGCAATACAGTATTTGGATGAAAACATGAAGCTATCTACTTTTCAAATAATGAAGCTATCTACACCTAGCACCATACTTTTTTGCAAAAAAACTTTTTTTGTTTCTAATTCACCAAAACTGCTTTAAATCATGCCTTCAGCAGCCCAAATAACAACCAACATAAAAGTAATGTTGTGGGGTGCAGTATGTGGAAGCTACAAGCAATACAGTATTTGGATGAAAACATGAAGCTAGTTACACTTAGCACCATACTTTTTTGCAAAAAAACTTTTTTTGTTTCTAATTCACCAAAACTGCTTTAAATCATGCCTTCAGCAGCCCAAATAACAACCAACATAAAAGTAATATTGTGGGATGCAGTATGTGGAAGCTACACGCAATACAGTATTTGGATGAAAACATGAAGCTAGTTACACTTAGCACCATACTTTTTTGCAAAAAAACTTTTTTTGTTTCTAATTCACCAAAACTGCTTTAAATCATGCCTTCAGCAGCCCAAATAACAACCAACATAAAAGTAATGTTGTGGGGTGCAGTATGTGGAAGCTACAAGCAATACAGTATTTGGATGAAAACATGAAGCTAGTTACACTTAGCACCATACTTTTTTGCAAAAAAACTTTTTTGTTTCTAATTCACCAAAACTGCTTTAAATCATGCCTTCAGCAGCCCAAATAACAACCAACATAAAAGTAATGTTGTGGGATGCAGTATGTGGAAGCTACAAGCAATACAGTATTTGGATGAAAACATGAAGCTCTCTACACCTAGCACCATGGTTTTTTGCAAAAAAACTTTTTTTGTTTCTAATTCACCAAAACTGCTTTAAATCATGCCTTCAGCAGCCCAAATAACAACAAACATAAAAGTAATGTTGTGGGGTGCAGTATGTGGAAGCTACAAGCAATACAGTATTTGGATGAAAACATGAAGCTAGTTACACTTAGCTCCACACTTTTTTGCAAAAAAACTTTTTTTGTTTCTAATTCACCAAAACTGCTTTAAATCATGCCTTCAGCAGCCCAAATAACAACAAACATAAAAGTAATGTTGTGGGATGCAGTATGTGGAAGCTACACGCAATACAGGATTTTGATGAAAACATGAAGCTAGTTACACTTAGCACCATACTTTTTTGCAAAAAAACTTTTTTTGTTTCTAATTCACCAAAACTGCTTTAAATCATGCCTTCAGCAGCCCAAATAACAACCAACATAAAAGTAATGTTGTGGGATGCAGTATGTGGAAGGTACAAGCAATACAGTATTTGGATGAAAACATGAAGCTAGTAACACTTAGCACCATACTTTTTTGCAAAAAAACTTTTTTTGTTTCTAATTCACCAAAACTGCTTTAAATCATGCCTTCAGCAGCCCAAATAACAACCAACATAAAAGTAATGTTGTGGGGTGCAGTATGTGGAAGCTACAAGCAATACAGTATTTGGATGAAAACATGAAGCTAGTTACACCTAGCACCATACTTTTTTGCAAAAAAACTTTTTTTGTTTCTAATTCACCAAAACTGCTTTAAATCATGCCTTCAGCAGCCCAAATAACAACCAACATAAAAAGTAATGTTGTGGGATCCAGTATGTGGAAGCTACAAGCAATACAGTATTTGGATGAAAACATGAAGCTCTCTACACCTAGCACCATACTTTTTTGCAAAAAAACTTTTTTTGTTTCTAATTCACCAAAACTGCTTTAAATCATGCCTTCAGCAGCCCAAATAACAACCAACATAAAAGTAATGTTGTGGGGTGCAGTATGTGGAAGCTACAAGCAATACAGTATTTGGATGAAAACATGAAGCTCTCTACACCTAGCACCATACTTTTTTGCAAAAAAACTTTTTTTGTTTCTAATTCACCAAAACTGCTTTAAATCATGCCTTCAGCAGCCCAAATAACAACCAACATAAAAGTAATGTTGTGGGGTGCAGTATGTGGAAGCTACAAGCAATACAGTATTTGGATGAAAACATGAAGCTATCTACTTTTCAAATAATGAAGCTATCTACACCTAGCACCATACTTTTTTGCAAAAAAACTTTTTTTGTTTCTAATTCACCAAAACTGCTTTAAATCATGCCTTCAGCAGCCCAAATAACAACCAACATAAAAGTAATGTTGTGGGGTGCAGTATGTGGAAGCTACAAGCAATACAGTATTTGGATGAAAACATGAAGCTAGTTACACTTAGCACCATACTTTTTTGCAAAAAAACTTTTTTTGTTTCTAATTCACCAAAACTGCTTTAAATCATGCCTTCAGCAGCCCAAATAACAACCAACATAAAAGTAATGTTGTGGGGTGCAGTATGTGGAAGCTACAAGCAATACAGTATTTGGATGAAAACATGAAGCTAGTTACACTTAGCACCATACTTTTTTGCAAAAAAACTTTTTTTGTTTCTAATTCACCAAAACTGCTTTAAATCATGCCTTTAGCAGCCCAAATAACAACCAACATTAAAGTAATGTTGTGGGGTGCAGTATGTGGAAGCTACAAGCAATACAGTATTTGGATGAAAACATGAAGCTAGTTACACTCTTAGCACCATACTTTTTTGCAAAAAAACTTTTTTTTGTTTCTAATTCACCAAAACTGCTTTAAATCATGCCTTCAGCAGCCCAAATAACAACCAACATAAAAGTAATGTTGTGGGGTGCAGTATGTGGAAGCTACAAGCAATACAGTGTTTGGATGAAAACATGAAGCTAGTTACACTTAGCACCATACTTTTTTGCAAAAAAACTTTTTTTGTTTCTAATTCACCAAAACTGCTTTAAATCATGCCTTCAGCAGCCCAAATAACAACCAACATAAAAGTAATGTTGTGGGGTGCAGTATGTGGAAGCTACAAGCAATACAGTATTTGGATGAAAACATGAAGCTAGTTACACTTAGCACCATACTTTTTTGCAAAAAAACTTTTTTTGTTTCTAATTCACCAAAACTGCTTTAAATCATGCCTTCAGCAGCCCAAATAACAACCAACATAAAAGTAATATTGTGGGATGCAGTATGTGGAAGCTACACGCAATACAGTATTTGGATGAAAACATGAAGCTATCTACACCTAGCACCATACTTTTTTGCAAAAAAACTTTTTTTGTTTCTAATTCACCAAAACTGCTTTAAATCATGCCTTCAGCAGCCCAAATAACAACCAACATAAAAGTAATGTTGTGGGGTGCAGTATGTGGAAGCTACAAGCAATACAGTATTTGGATGAAAACATGAAGCTATCTACACCTAGCACCATACTTTTTTGCAAAAAAACTTTTTTTGTTTCTAATTCACCAAAACTGCTTTAAATCATGTATTCAGCAGCCCAAATAACAACCAACATAAAAGTAATGTTGTGGGGTGCAGTATGTGGAAGCTACAAGCAATACAGTATTTGGATGAAAACATGAAGCTATCTACACCTAGCACCATACTTTTTTGCAAAAAAACTTTTTTTGTTTCTAATTCACCAAAACTGCTTTAAATCATGCCTTCAGCAGCCCAAATAACAACCAACATAAAAGTAATATTGTGGGATGCAGTATGTGGAAGCTACACGCAATACAGTATTTGGATGAAAACATGAAGCTATCTACACCTAGCACCATACTTTTTTGCAAAAAAACTTTTTTTGTTTCTAATTCACCAAAACTGCTTTAAATCATGCCTTCAGCAGCCCAAATAACAACCAACATAAAAGTAATGTTGTGGGGTGCAGTATGTGGAAGCTACAAGCAATACAGTATTTGGATGAAAACATGAAGCTATCTACACCTAGCACCATACTTTTTTGCAAAAAAACTTTTTTTGTTTCTAATTCACCAAAACTGCTTTAAATCATGTATTCAGCAGCCCAAATAACAACCAACATAAAAGTAATGTTGTGGGGTGCAGTATGTGGAAGCTAAAAGCAATACAGTATTTGGATGAAAACATGAAGCTATCTACACCTAGCACCATACTTTTTTGCAAAAAAACTTTTTTTGTTTCTAATTCACCAAAACTGCTTTAAATCATGTATTCAGCAGCCCAAATAACAACCAACATAAAAGTAATGTTGTGGGGTGCAGTATGTGGAAGCTACAAGCAATACAGTATTTGGATGAAAACATGAAGCTATCTACTTTTCAAATAATGAAGCTATCTACACCTAGCACCATACTTTTTTGCAAAAAAACTTTTTTTGTTTCTAATTCACCAAAACTGCTTTAAATCATGCCTTCAGCAGCCCAAATAACAACCAACATAAAAGTAATGTTGTGGGGTGCAGTATGTGGAAGCTACAAGCAATACAGTATTTGGATGAAAACATGAAGCTAGTTACACTTAGCACCATACTTTTTTGCAAAAAAACTTTTTTGTTTCTAATTCACCAAAACTGCTTTAAATCATGCCTTCAGCAGCCCATATAACAACCAACATAAAAGTAATGTTGTGGGATGCAGTATGTGGAAGCTACAAGCAATACAGTATTTGGATGAAAACATGAAGCTCTCTACACCTAGCACCATGGTTTTTTGCAAAAAAACTTTTTTTGTTTCTAATTCACCAAAACTGCTTTAAATCATGCCTTCAGCAGCCCAAATAACAACAAACATAAAAGTAATGTTGTGGGGTGCAGTATGTGGAAGCTACAAGCAATACAGTATTTGGATGAAAACATGAAGCTATCTACTTTTCAAATAATGAAGCTATCTACACCTAGCACCATACTTTTTTGCAAAAAAACTTTTTTTGTTTCTAATTCACCAAAACTGCTTTAAATCATGCCTTCAGCAGCCCAAATAACAACCAACATAAAAGTAATGTTGTGGGGTGCAGTATGTGGAAGCTACAAGCAATACAGTATTTGGATGAAAACATGAAGCTAGTTACACTTAGCACCATACTTTTTTGCAAAAAAACTTTTTTTGTTTCTAATTCACCAAAACTGCTTTAAATCATGCCTTCAGCAGCCCAAATAACAACCAACATAAAAGTAATGTTGTGGGGTGCAGTATGTGGAAGCTACAAGCAATACAGTATTTGGATGAAAACATGAAGCTATCTACTTTTCAAATAATGAAGCTATCTACACCTAGCACCATACTTTTTTGCAAAAAAAACTTTTTTTGTTTCTAATTCACCAAAACTGCTTTATATCATGCCTTCAGCAGACCAAATAACAACCAACGTAAAAGTAATGTTGTGGGGTGCAGTATGTGGAAGCTACACGCAATACAGTATTTGGATGAAAACATGAAGCTATCTACACCTAGCACCATACTTTTTTGCAAAAAACTTTTTTTGTTTCTAATTCACCAAAACTGCTTTAAATCATGCCTTCAGCAGCCCAAATAACAACCAACATAAAAGTAATGTTGTGGGGTGCAGTATGTGGAAGCTACAAGCAATACAGTATTTGGATGAAAACATGAAGCTAGTTACACTTAGCACCATACTTTTTTGCAAAAAAACTTTTTTTGTTTCTAATTCACCAAAACTGCTTTAAATCATGCCTTCAGCAGCCCAAATAACAACCAACATAAAAGTAATGTTGTGGGGTGCAGTATGTGGAAGCTACAAGCAATACAGTATTTGGATGAAAACATGAAGCTATCTACTTTTCAAATAATGAAGCTATCTACACCTAGCACCATACTTTTTTGCAAAAAAAACTTTTTTTGTTTCTAATTCACCAAAACTGCTTTATATCATGCCTTCAGCAGACCAAATAACAACCAACGTAAAAGTAATGTTGTGGGGTGCAGTATGTGGAAGCTACACGCAATACAGTATTTGGATGAAAACATGAAGCTATCTACACCTAGCACCATACTTTTTTGCAAAAAACTTTTTTTGTTTCTAATTCACCAAAACTGCTTTAAATCATGCCTTCAGCAGCCCAAATAACAACCAACATAAAAGTAATGTTGTGGGGTGCAGTATGTGGAAGCTACAAGCAATACAGTATTTGGATGAAAACATGAAGCTAGTTACACTTAGCACCATACTTTTTTGCAAAAAAACTTTTTTTGTTTCTAATTCACCAAAACTGCTTTAAATCATGCCTTTAGCTGCCCAAATAACAACCAACATTAAAGTAATGTTGTGGGGTGCAGTATGTGGAAGCTACAAGCAATACAGTATTTGGATGAAAACATGAAGCTAGTTACACTCTTAGCACCATATTTTTTTGCAAAAAAACTTTTTTTTGTTTCTAATTCACCAAAACTGCTTTAAATCATGCCTTCAGCAGCCCAAATAACAACCAACATAAAAGTAATGTTGTGGGGTGCAGTATGTGGAAGCTACAAGCAATACAGTATTTGGATGAACACATGAAGCTAGTTACACTTAGCACCATACTTTTTTGCAAAAAAACTTTTTTTGTTTCTAATTCACCAAAACTGCTTTAAATCATGCCTTCAGCAGCCCAAATAACAACCAACATAAAAGTAATGTTGTGGGGTGCAGTATGTGGAAGCTACAAGCAATACAGTATTTGGATGAAAACATGAAGCTATCTACACCTAGCACCATACTTTTTTGCAAAAAAACTTTTTTTGTTTCTAATTCACCAAAACTGCTTTAAATCATGCCTTCAGCAGCCCAAATAACAACCAACATAAAAGTAATGTTGTGGGATGCAGTATGTGGAAGCTACACGCAATACAGTATTTGGATGAAAACATGAAGCTATCTACACCTAGCACCATACTTTTTTGCAAAAAAACTTTTTTTGTTTCTAATTCACCAAAACTGCTTTAAATCATGCCTTCAGCAGCCCAAATAACAACCAACATAAAAGTAATGTTGTGGGATGCAGTATGTGGAAGCTACACACAATACAGTATTTGGATGAAAACATGAAGCTATCTACACCTAGCACCATACTTTTTTGCAAAAAAACTTTTTTTGTTTCTAATTCACCAAAACTGCTTTAAATCATGCCTTCAGCAGCCCAAATAACAACCAACATAAAAGTAATGTTGTGGGGTGCAGTATGTGGAAGCTACAAGCAATACAGTATTTGGATGAAAACATGAAGCTAGTTACACTTAGCACCATACTTTTTTGCAAAAAACTTTTTTTGTTTCTAATTCACCAAAACTGCTTTAAATCATGCCTTCAGCAGCCCAAATAACAACCAACATAAAAGTAATGTTGTGGGGTGCAGTATGTGGAAGCTACAAGCAATACAGTATTTGGATGAAAACATGAAGCTAGTAACACTTAGCACCATACTTTTTTGCAAAAAAACTTTTTTTTGTTTCTAATTCACCAAAACTGCTTTAAATCATGCCTTCAGCAGCCCAAATAACAACCAACATAAAAGTAATGTTGTGGGGTGCAGTATGTGGAAGCTACAAGCAATACAGTATTTGGATGAAAACATGAAACTATCTACACCTAGCACCATACTTTTTTGCAAAAAAACTTTTTTTGTTTCTAATTCACCAAAACTGCTTTAAATCATGCCTTCAGCAGCCCAAATAACAACCAACATAAAAGTAATGTTGTGGGGTGCAGTATGTGGAAGCTACAAGCAATACAGTATTTGGATGAAAACATGAAGCTATCTACACCTAGCACCATACTTTTTTGCAAAAAAACTTTTTTTGTTTCTAATTCACCAAAACTGCTTTAAATCATGCCTTCAGCAGCCCAAATAACAACCAACATAAAAGTAATGTTGTGGGGTGCAGTATGTGGAAGCTACAAGCAATACAGTATTTGGATGAAAACATGAAGCTATCTACACCTAGCACCATACTTTTTTGCAAAAAAACTTTTTTTGTTTCTAATTCACCAAAACTGCTTTAAATCATGTATTCAGCAGCCCAAATAACAACCAACATAAAAGTAATGTTGTGGGGTGCAGTATGTGGAAGCTACAAGCAATACAGTATTTGGATGAAAACATGAAGCTATCTACTTTTCAAATAATGAAGCTATCTACACCTAGCACCATACTTTTTTGCAAAAAAACTTTTTTTGTTTCTAATTCACCAAAACTGCTTTAAATCATGCCTTCAGCAGCCCAAATAACAACCAACATAAAAGTAATGTTGTGGGGTGCAGTATGTGGAAGCTACAAGCAATACAGTATTTGGATGAAAACATGAAGCTCTCTACACCTAGCACCATACTTTTTTGCAAAAAAACTTTTTTGTTTCTAATTCACCAAAACTGCTTTAAATCATGCCTTCAGCAGCCCAAATAACAACCAACATAAAAGTAATGTTGTGGGATGCAGTATGTGGAAGCTACAAGCAATACAGTATTTGGATGAAAACATGAAGCTCTCTACACCTAGCACCATGGTTTTTTGCAAAAAAACTTTTTTTGTTTCTAATTCACCAAAACTGCTTTAAATCATGCCTTCAGCAGCCCAAATAACAACAAACATAAAAGTAATGTTGTGGGGTGCAGTATGTGGAAGCTACAAGCAATACAGTATTTGGATGAAAACATGAAGCTCTCTACACCTAGCACCATACTTTTGTGCAAAAAAACTTTTTTTGTTTCTAATTCACCAAAACTGCTTTAAATCATGCCTTCAGCAGCCCAAATAACAACCAACATAAAAGTAATGTTGTGGGGTGCAGTATGTGGAAGCTACAAGCAATACAGTATTTGGATGAAAACATGAAGCTAGTTACACTTAGCACCATACTTTTTTGCAAAAAAACTTTTTTTGTTTCTAATTCACCAAAACTGCTTTAAATCATGCCTTCAGCAGCCCAAATAACAACCAACATAAAAGTAATGTTGTGGGATGCAGTATGTGGAAGCTACAAGCAATACAGTATTTGGATGAAAACATGAAGCTATCTACTTTTCAAATAATGAAGCTATCTACACCTAGCACCATACTTTTTTGCAAAAAAACTTTTTTTGTTTCTAATTCACCAAAACTGCTTTAAATCATGCCTTCAGCAGCCCAAATAACAACCAACATAAAAGTAATGTTGTGGGGTGCAGTATGTGGAAGCTACAAGCAATACAGTATTTGGATGAAAACATGAAGCTAGTTACACTTAGCACCATACTTTTTTGCAAAAAAACTTTTTTTGTTTCTAATTCACCAAAACTGCTTTAAATCATGCCTTCAGCAGCCCAAATAACAACCAACATAAAAGTAATGTTGTGGGGTGCAGTATGTGGAAGCTACAAGCAATACAGTATTTGGATGAAAACATGAAGCTAGTTACACTTAGCACCATACTTTTTTGCAAAAAAACTTTTTTTTGTTTCTAATTCACCAAAACTGCTTTAAATCATGCCTTCAGCAGCCCAAATAACAACCAACATAAAAGTAATGTTGTGGGGTGCAGTATGTGGAAGCTACAAGCAATACAGTATTTGGATGAAAACATGAAGCTAGTTACACTTAGCACCATACTTTTTTGCAAAAAAACTTTTTTTGTTTCTAATTCACCAAAACTGCTTTAAATCATGCCTTCAGCAGCCCAAATAACAACCAACATAAAAGTAATGTTGTGGGATGCAGTATGTGGAAGCTACAAGCAATACAGTATTTGGATGAAAACATGAAGCTAGTAACACTTAGCACCATACATTTTTGCAAAAAAACTTTTTTTGTTTCTAATTCACCAAAACTGCTTTAAATCATGCCTTCAGCAGCCCAAATAACAACCAACATAAAAGTAATGTTGTGGGGTGCAGTATGTGGAAGCTACAAGCAATACAGTATTTGGATGAAAACATGAAGCTAGTTACACTTAGCACCATACTTTTTTGCAAAAAAACTTTTTTTGTTTCTAATTCACCAAAACTGCTTTAAATCATGCCTTCAGCAGCCCAAATAACAACCAACAGAAAAGTAATGTTGTGGGATGCAGTATGTGGAAGCTACACGCAATACAGTATTTGGATGAAAACATGAAGCTATCTACACCTAGCACCATACTTTTTTGCAAAAAAACTTTTTTTGTTTCTAATTCACCAAAACTGCTTTAAATCATGCCTTCAGCAGCCCAAATAACAACCAACATAAAAGTAATGTTGTTGGATGCAGTATGTGGAAGCTACAAGCAATACAGTATTTGGATGAAAACATGAAGCTATCTACACCTAGCACCATACTTTTTTGCAAAAAAACTTTTTTTGTTTCTAATTCACCAAAACTGCTTTAAATCATGCCTTCAGCAGCCCAAATAACAACCAACATAAAAGTAATGTTGTGGGGTGCAGTATGTGGAAGCTACAAGCAATACAGTATTTGGATGAAAACATGAAGCTAGTAACACCTAGCACCATACTTTTTTGCAAAAAAACTTTTTTTGTTTCTAATTCACCAAAACTGCTTTAAATCATGCCTTCAGCAGCCCAAATAACAACCAACATAAAAGTAATGTTGTGGGGTGCAGTATGTGGAAGCTACAAGCAATACAGTATTTGGATGAAAACATGAAGCTATCTACACCTAGCACCATACTTTTTTGCAAAAAAACTTTTTTTGTTTCTAATTCACCAAAACTGCTTTAAATCATGTATTCAGCAGCCCAAATAACAACCAACATAAAAGTAATGTTGTGGGGTGCAGTATGTGGAAGCTACAAGCAATACAGTATTTGGATGAAAACATGAAGCTATCTACACCTAGCACCATACTTTTTTGCAAAAAAACTTTTTTTGTTTCTAATTCACCAAAACTGCTTTAAATCATGTATTCAGCAGCCCAAATAACAACCAACATAAAAGTAATGTTGTGGGGTGCAGTATGTGGAAGCTACAAGCAATACAGTATTTGGATGAAAACATGAAGCTATCTACTTTTCAAATAATGAAGCTATCTACACCTAGCACCATACTTTTTTGCAAAAAAACTTTTTTTGTTTCTAATTCACCAAAACTGCTTTAAATCATGCCTTCAGCAGCCCAAATAACAACCAACATAAAAGTAATGTTGTGGGGTGCAGTATGTGGAAGCTACAAGCAATACAGTATTTGGATGAAAACATGAAGCTAGTTACACTTAGCACCATACTTTTTTGCAAAAAAACTTTTTTGTTTCTAATTCACCAAAACTGCTTTAAATCATGCCTTCAGCAGCCCATATAACAACCAACATAAAAGTAATGTTGTGGGATGCAGTATGTGGAAGCTACAAGCAATACAGTATTTGGATGAAAACATGAAGCTCTCTACACCTAGCACCATGGTTTTTTGCAAAAAAACTTTTTTTGTTTCTAATTCACCAAAACTGCTTTAAATCATGCCTTCAGCAGCCCAAATAACAACAAACATAAAAGTAATGTTGTGGGGTGCAGTATGTGGAAGCTACAAGCAATACAGTATTTGGATGAAAACATGAAGCTATCTACTTTTCAAATAATGAAGCTATCTACACCTAGCACCATACTTTTTTGCAAAAAAACTTTTTTTGTTTCTAATTCACCAAAACTGCTTTAAATCATGCCTTCAGCAGCCCAAATAACAACCAACATAAAAGTAATGTTGTGGGGTGCAGTATGTGGAAGCTACAAGCAATACAGTATTTGGATGAAAACATGAAGCTAGTTACACTTAGCACCATACTTTTTTGCAAAAAAACTTTTTTGTTTCTAATTCACCAAAACTGCTTTAAATCATGCCTTCAGCAGCCCAAATAACAACCAACATAAAAGTAATGTTGTGGGGTGCAGTATGTGGAAGCTACAAGCAATACAGTATTTGGATGAAAACATGAAGCTAGTTACACTTAGCACCATGGTTTTTTGCAAAAAAACTTTTTTGTTTCTAATTCACCAAAACTGCTTTAAATCATGCCTTCAGCAGCCCAAATAACAACAAACATAAAAGTAATGTTGTGGGGTGCAGTATGTGGAAGCTACAAGCAATACAGTATTTGGATGAAAACATGAAGCTAGTTACACTTAGCTCCACACTTTTTTGCAAAAAAACTTTTTTTGTTTCTAATTCACCAAAACTGCTTTAAATCATGCCTTCAGCAGCCCAAATAACAACAAACATAAAAGTAATGTTGTGGGATGCAGTATGTGGAAGCTACACGCAATACAGGATTTTGATGAAAACATGAAGCTAGTTACACTTAGCACCATACTTTTTTGCAAAAAAACTTTTTTTGTTTCTAATTCACCAAAACTGCTTTAAATCATGCCTTCAGCAGCCCAAATAACAACCAACATAAAAGTAATGTTGTGGGATGCAGTATGTGGAAGGTACAAGCAATACAGTATTTGGATGAAAACATGAAGCTAGTAACACTTAGCACCATACTTTTTTGCAAAAAAACTTTTTTTGTTTCTAATTCACCAAAACTGCTTTAAATCATGCCTTCAGCAGCCCAAATAACAACCAACATAAAAGTAATGTTGTGGGGTGCAGTATGTGGAAGCTACAAGCAATACAGTATTTGGATGAAAACATGAAGCTAGTTACACCTAGCACCATACTTTTTTGCAAAAAAACTTTTTTTGTTTCTAATTCACCAAAACTGCTTTAAATCATGCCTTCAGCAGCCCAAATAACAACCAACATAAAAAGTAATGTTGTGGGATCCAGTATGTGGAAGCTACACGCAATACAGTATTTGAATGAAAACATGAAGCTATCTACACCTAGCACCATACTTTTTTGCAAAAATAATTTTTTTGTTTCTAATTCACCAAAACGGCTTTAAATCATGCCTTCAGCAGCCCAAATAACAACCAACATAAAAGTAATGTTGTGGGGTGCAGTATGTGGAAGCTACAAGCAATACAGAATTTGGATGAAAACATGAAGCTAGTTACACCTAGCACCATACTTTTTTGCAAAAAAACTTTTTTTGTTTCTAATTCACCAAAACTGCTTTAAATCATGCCTTCAGCAGCCCAAATAACAACCAACATAAAAGTAATGTTGTGGGGTGCAGTATGTGGAAGCTACAAGCAATACAGTATTTGGATGAAAACATGAAGCTATCTACACCTAGCACCATACTTTTTTGCAAAAAAACTTTTTTTGTTTCTAATTCACCAAAACTGCTTTAAATCATGCCTTCAGCAGCCCAAATAACAACCAACATAAAAGTAATGTTGTGGGGTGCAGTATGTGGAAGCTACAAGCAATACAGTATTTGGATGAAAACATGAAGCTAGTTACACTTAGCACCATACTTTTTTGCAAAAAAACTTTTTTTGTTTCTAATTCACCAAAACTGCTTTAAATCATGCCTTTAGCTGCCCAAATAACAACCAACATTAAAGTAATGTTGTGGGGTGCAGTATGTGGAAGCTACAAGCAATACAGTATTTGGATGAAAACATGAAGCTAGTTACACTCTTAGCACCATATTTTTTTGCAAAAAAACTTTTTTTTGTTTCTAATTCACCAAAACTGCTTTAAATCATGCCTTCAGCAGCCCAAATAACAACCAACATAAAAGTAATGTTGTGGGGTGCAGTATGTGGAAGCTACAAGCAATACAGTATTTGGATGAACACATGAAGCTAGTTACACTTAGCACCATACTTTTTTGCAAAAAAACTTTTTTTGTTTCTAATTCACCAAAACTGCTTTAAATCATGCCTTCAGCAGCCCAAATAACAACCAACATAAAAGTAATGTTGTGGGGTGCAGTATGTGGAAGCTACACGCAATACAGTATTTGGATGAAAACATGAAGCTATCTACACCTAGCACCATACTTTTTTGCAAAAAAACTTTTTTTGTTTCTAATTCACCAAAACTGCTTTAAATCATGCCTTCAGCAGCCCAAATAACAACCAACATAAAAGTAATGTTGTGGGATGCAGTATGTGGAAGCTACACACAATACAGTATTTGGATGAAAACATGAAGCTATCTACACCTAGCACCATACTTTTTTGCAAAAAAACTTTTTTTGTTTCTAATTCACCAAAACTGCTTTAAATCATGCCTTTAGCTGCCCAAATAACAACCAACATTAAAGTAATGTTGTGGGGTGCAGTATGTGGAAGCTACAAGCAATACAGTATTTGGATTAAAACATGAAGCTATCTACTTTTCAAATGATGAAGCTATCTACACCTAGCACCATACTTTTTTGCAAAAAAACTTTTTTTGTTTCTAATTCACCAAAACTGCTTTAAATCATGCCTTTAGCTGCCCAAATAACAACCAACATTAAAGTAATGTTGTGGGGTGCAGTATGTGGAAGCTACAAGCAATACAGTATTTGGATGAAAACATGAAGCTAGTTACACTTAGCACCATACTTTTTTGCAAAAAAACTTTTTTTGTTTCTAATTCACCAAAACTGCTTTAAATCATGCCTTCAGCAGCCCAAATAACAACCAACATAAAAGTAATGTTGTGGGGTGCAGTATGTGGAAGCTACAAGCAATACAGTATTTGGATGAAAACATGAAGCTAGTTACACTTAGCACCATACTTTTTTGCAAAAAAACTTTTTTTGTTTCTAATTCACCAAAACTGCTTTAAATCATGCCTTCAGCAGCCCAAATAACAACCAACATAAAAAGTAATGTTGTGGGGTGCAGTATGTGGAAGCTACAAGCAATACAGTATTTGGATGAAAACATGAAGCTAGTTACACTTAGCACCATACTTTTTTGCAAAAAAACTTTTTTTGTTTCTAATTCACCAAAACTGCTTTAAATCATGCCTTCAGCAGCCCAAATAACAACCAACATAAAAGTAATGTTGTGGGATGCAGTATGTGGAAGCTACAAGCAATACAGTATTTGGATGAAAACATGAAGCTAGTAACACTTAGCACCATACTTTTTTGCAAAAAAACTTTTTTTGTTTCTAATTCACCAAAACTGCTTTAAATCATGCCTTCAGCAGCCCAAATAACAACCAACATAAAAGTAATGTTGTGGGATGCAGTATGTGGAAGCTACACGCAATACAGTATTTGGATGAAAACATGAAGCTATCTACACCTAGCACCATACTTTTTTGCAAAAAAACTTTTTTTGTTTCTAATTCACCAAAACTGCTTTAAATCATGCCTTTAGCTGCCCAAATAACAACCAACATTAAAGTAATGTTGCGGGGTGCAGTATGTGGAAGCTACAAGCAATACAGTATTTGGATTAAAACATGAAGCTATCTACTTTTCAAATGATGAAGCTATCTACACCTAGCACCATACTTTTTTGCAAAAAAACTTTTTTTGTTTCTAATTCACCAAAACTGCTTTAAATCATGCCTTCAGCAGCCCAAATAACAACCAACATAAAAGTAATGTTGTGGGGTGCAGTATGTGGAAGCTACAAGCAATACAGTATTTGGATGAAAACATGAAGCTAGTAACACTTAGCACCATACTTTTTTGCAAAAAAACTTTTTTTGTTTCTAATTCACCAAAACTGCTTTAAATCATGCCTTCAGCAGCCCAAATAACAACCAACATAAAAGTAATGTTGTGGGATGCAGTATGTGGAAGCTACAAGCAATACAGTATTTGGATTAAACCATGAAGCTATCTACTTTTCAAATGATGAAGCTATCTACACCTAGCACCATACTTTTTTGCAAAAAAACTTTTTTTGTTTCTAATTCACCAAAACTGCTTTAAATCATGCCTTCAGCAGCCCAAATAACAACCAACATAAAAGTAATGTTGTGGGGTGCAGTATGTGGAAGCTACAAGCAATACAGTATTTGGATGAAAACATGAAGCTATCTACACCTAGCACCATACTTTTTTGCAAAAAAACTTTTTTTGTTTCTAATTCACCAAAACTGCTTTAAATCATGCCTTCAGCAGCCCAAATAACAACCAACATAAAAGTAATGTTGTGGGATGCAGTATGTGGAAGCTACAAGCAATACAGTATTTGGATGAAAACATGAAGCTCTGTACACCTAGCACCATGGTTTTTTGCAAAAAAACTTTTTTTGTTTCTAATTCACCAAAACTGCTTTAAATCATGCCTTCAGCAGCCCAAATAACAACAAACATAAAAGTAATGTTGTGGGGTGCAGTATGTGGAAGCTACAAGCAATACAGTATTTGGATGAAAACATGAAGCTAGTTACACTTAGCACCATACTTTTTTGCAAAAAAACTTTTTTTGTTTCTAATTCACCAAAACTGCTTTAAATCATGCCTTCAGCAGCCCAAATAACAACCAACATAAAAGTAATGTTGTGGGGTGCAGTATGTGGAAGCTACAAGCAATACAGTATTTGGATGAAAACATGAAGCTAGTTACACTTAGCACCATACTTTTTTGCAAAAAAACTTTTTTGTTTCTAATTCACCAAAACTGCTTTAAATCATGCCTTCAGCAGCCCAAATAACAACCAACATAAAAGTAATGTTGTGGGATGCAGTATGTGGAAGCTACAAGCAATACAGTATTTGGATGAAAACATGAAGCTCTCTACACCTAGCACCATGGTTTTTTGCAAAAAAACTTTTTTTGTTTCTAATTCACCAAAACTGCATTAAATCATGCCTTCAGCAGCCCAAATAACAACAAACATAAAAGTAATGTTGTGGGGTGCAGTATGTGGAAGCTACAAGCAATACAGTATTTGGATGAAAACATGAAGCTAGTTACACTTAGCACCATACTTTTTTGCAAAAAAACTTTTTTGTTTCTAATTCACCAAAACTGCTTTAAATCATGCCTTCAGCAGCCCAAATAACAACCAACATAAAAGTAATGTTGTGGGATGCAGTATGTGGAAGCTACAAGCAATACAGTATTTGGATGAAAACATGAAGCTCTCTACACCTAGCACCATGGTTTTTTGCAAAAAAACTTTTTTTGTTTCTAATTCACCAAAACTGCTTTAAATCATGCCTTCAGCAGCCCAAATAACAACAAACATAAAAGTAATGTTGTGGGGTGCAGTATGTGGAAGCTACAAGCAATACAGTATTTGGATGAAAACATGAAGCTAGTTACACTTAGCTCCACACTTTTTTGCAAAAAAACTTTTTTTGTTTCTAATTCACCAAAACTGCTTTAAGTCATGCCTTCAGCAGCCCAAATAACAACCAACATAAAAGTAATGTTGTGGGGTGCAGTATGTGGAAGCTACAAGCAATACAGTATTTGGATGAAAACATGAAGCTAGTTACACTTAGCACCATACTTTTTTGCAAAAAAACTTTTTTTGTTTCTAATTCACCAAAACTGCTTTAAATCATGCCTTCAGCAGCCCAAATAACAACAAACATAAAAGTAATGTTGTGGGATGCAGTATGTGGAAGCTACACGCAATACAGGATTTTGATGAAAACATGAAGCTAGTTACACTTAGCACCATACTTTTTTGCAAAAAAACTTTTTTTGTTTCTAATTCACCAAAACTGCTTTAAATCATGCCTTCAGCAGCCCAAATAACAACCAACATAAAAGTAATGTTGTGGGATGCAGTATGTGGAAGGTACAAGCAATACAGTATTTGGATGAAAACATGAAGCTAGTAACACCTAGCACCATACTTTTTTGCAAAAAAACTTTTTTTGTTTCTAATTCACCAAAACTGCTTTAAATCATGCCTTCAGCAGCCCAAATAACAACCAACATAAAAGTAATGTTGTGGGATGCAGTATGTGGAAGCTACAAGCAATACAGTATTTGGATGAAAACATGAAGCTAGTTACACTTAGCACCATACTTTTTTGCAAAAAAACTTTTTTTGTTTCTAATTCACCAAAACTGCTTTAAATCATGCCTTTAGCAGCCCAAATAACAACCAACATTAAAGTAATGTTGTGGGATGCAGTATGTGGAAGCTACAAGCAATACAGTATTTGGATGAAAACATGAAGCTATCTACACCTAGCACCATACTTTTTTGCAAAAAAACTTTTTTTGTTTCTAATTCACCAAAACTGCTTTAAATCATGCCTTTAGCTGCCCAAATAACAACCAACATTAAAGTAATGTTGTGGGGTGCAGTATGTGGAAGCTACAAGCAATACAGTATTTGGATTAAAACATGAAGCTATCTACTTTTCAAATGATGAAGCTATCTACACCTAGCACAATACTTTTTTGCAAAAAAACTTTTTTTGTTTCTAATTCACCAAAACTGCTTTAAATCATGCCTTCAGCAGCCCGAATAACAACCAACATAAAAGTAATGTTGTGGGGTGCAGTATGTGGAAGCTACAAGCAATACAGTATTTGGATGAAAACATGAAGCTAGTTACACCTAGCACCATACTTTTTTGCAAAAAAACTTTTTTTGTTTCTAATTCACCAAAACTGCTTTAAATCATGCCTTCAGCAGCCCAAATAACAACCAACATAAAAAGTAATGTTGTGGGATCCAGTATGTGGAAGCTACACGCAATACAGTATTTGAATGAAAACATGAAGCTATCTACACCTAGCACCATACTTTTTTGCAAAAAAATTTTTTTTGTTTCTAATTCACCAAAACGGCTTTAAATCATGCCTTCAGCAGCCCAAATAACAACCAACATAAAAGTAATGTTGTGGGGTGCAGTATGTGGAAGCTACAAGCAATACAGAATTTGGATGAAAACATGAAGCTAGTTACACCTAGCACCATACTTTTTTGCAAAAAAACTTTTTTTGTTTCTAATTCACCAAAACTGCTTTAAATCATGCCTTCAGCAGCCCAAATAACAACCAACATAAAAGTAATGTTGTGGGATGCAGTATGTGGAAGCTACAAGCAATACAGTATTTGGATGAAAACATGAAGTTAGTAACACTTAGCACCATACTTTTTTGCAAAAAAACTTTTTTTGTTTCCAATTCACCAAAACTACTTTAAAACATGCCTTCAGCAGCCCAAATAACAACCAACATAAAAGTAATGTTGTGGGATGCAGTATGTGGAAGCTACAAGCAATACAGTATTTGGATGAAAACATGAAGCTATCTACACCTAGCACCATACTTTTTTGCAAAAAAACTTTTTTTGTTTCTAATTCACCAAAACTGCTTTAAATCATGCCTTCAGCAGCCCAAATAACAACCAACATAAAAGTAATGTTGTGGGGTGCAGTATGTGGAAGCTACAAGCAATACAGTATTTGGATGAAAACATGAAGCTAGTTACACTTAGCACCATACTTTTTTGCAAAAAAACTTTTTTTGTTTCTAATTCACCAAAACTGCTTTAAATCATGCCTTTAGCAGCCCAAATAACAACCAACATTAAAGTAATGTTGTGGGGTGCAGTATGTGGAAGCTACAAGCAATACAGTATTTGGATGAAAACATGAAGCTAGTTACACTCTTAGCACCATACTTTTTTGCAAAAAAACTTTTTTTTGTTTCTAATTCACCAAAACTGCTTTAAATCATGCCTTCAGCAGCCCAAATAACAACCAACATAAAAGTAATGTTGTGGGGTGCAGTATGTGGAAGCTACAAGCAATACAGTATTTGGATGAAAACATGAAGCTAGTTACACTTAGCACCATACTTTTTTGCAAAAAAACTTTTTTTGTTTCTAATTCACCAAAACTGCTTTAAATCATGCCTTCAGCAGCCCAAATAACAACCAACATAAAAGTAATGTTGTGGGGTGCAGTATGTGGAAGCTACAAGCAATACAGTATTTGGATGAACACATGAAGCTAGTTACACTTAGCACCATACTTTTTTGCAAAAAAACTTTTTTGTTTCTAATTCACCAAAACTGCTTTAAATCATGCCTTCAGCAGCCCAAATAACAACCAACATAAAAGTAATGTTGTGGGGTGCAGTATGTGGAAGCTACAAGCAATACAGTATTTGGATGAAAACATGAAGCTATCTACACCTAGCACCATACTTTTTTGCAAAAAAACTTTTTTTGTTTCTAATTCACCAAAACTGCTTTAAATCATGCCTTCAGCAGCCCAAATAACAACCAACATAAAAGTAATGTTGTGGGGTGCAGCATGTGGAAGCTACAAGCAATACAGTATTTGGATGAAAACATGAAGCTAGTTACACTTAGCACCATACTTTTTTGCAAAAAAACTTTTTTTGTTTCTAATTCACCAAAACTGCTTTAAATCATGCCTTTAGCAGCCCAAATAACAACCAACATTAAAGTAATGTTGTGGGGTGCAGTATGTGGAAGCTACAAGCAATACAGTATTTGGATGAAAACATGAAGCTAGTTACACTCTTAGCACCATACTTTTTTGCAAAAAAACTTTTTTTGTTTCTAATTCACCAAAACTGCTTTAAATCATGCCTTTAGCAGCCCAAATAACAACCAACATTAAAGTAATGTTGTGGGGTGCAGTATGTGGAAGCTACAAGCAATACAGTATTTGGATGAAAACATGAAGCTAGTTACACTCTTAGCACCATACTTTTTTGCAAAAAAACTTTTTTTTGTTTCTAATTCACCAAAACTGCTTTAAATCATGCCTTCAGCAGCCCAAATAACAACCAACATAAAAGTAATGTTGTGGGGTGCAGTATGTGGAAGCTACAAGCAATACAGTATTTGGATGAAAACATGAAGCTAGTTACACTTAGCACCATACTTTTTTGCAAAAAAACTTTTTTTGTTTCTAATTCACCAAAACTGCTTTAAATCATGCCTTCAGCAGCCCAAATAACAACCAACATAAAAGTAATGTTGTGGGGTGCAGTATGTGGAAGCTACAAGCAATACAGTATTTGGATGAAAACATGAAGCTATCTACTTTTCAAATAATGAAGCTATCTACACCTAGCACCATACTTTTTTGCAAAAAAACTTTTTTTGTTTCCTAATTCACCAAAACTGCTTTAAATCATGCCTTCAGCAGCCCAAATAACAACCAACATAAAAGTAATGTTGTGGGGTGCAGTATGTGGAAGCTACAAGCAATACAGTATTTGGATGAAAACATGAAGCTAGTTACACTTAGCACCATACTTTTTTGCAAAAAAACTTTTTTGTTTCTAATTCACCAAAACTGCTTTAAATCATGCCTTCAGCAGCCCAAATAACAACCAACATAAAAGTAATGTTGTGGGATGCAGTATGTGGAAGCTACAAGCAATACAGTATTTGGATGAAAACATGAAGCTCTCTACACCTAGCACCATGGTTTTTTGCAAAAAAACTTTTTTTGTTTCTAATTCACCAAAACTGCTTTAAATCATGCCTTCAGCAGCCCAAATAACAACAAACATAAAAGTAATGTTGTGGGGTGCAGTATGTGGAAGCTACAAGCAATACAGTATTTGGATGAAAACATGAAGCTAGTTACACTTAGCTCCACACTTTTTTGCAAAAAAACTTTTTTTGTTTCTAATTCACCAAAACTGCTTTAAATCATGCCTTCAGCAGCCCAAATAACAACCAACATAAAAGTAATGTTGTGGGGTGCAGTATGTGGAAGCTACAAGCAATACAGTATTTGGATGAAAACATGAAGCTAGTTACACTTAGCACCATACTTTTTTGCAAAAAAACTTTTTTTGTTTCTAATTCACCAAAACTGCTTTAAATCATGCCTTCAGCAGCCCAAATAACAACAAACATAAAAGTAATGTTGTGGGATGCAGTATGTGGAAGCTACACGCAATACAGGATTTTGATGAAAACATGAAGCTAGTTACACTTAGCACCATACTTTTTTGCAAAAAAACTTTTTTTGTTTCTAATTCACCAAAACTGCTTTAAATCATGCCTTCAGCAGCCCAAATAACAACCAACATAAAAGTAATGTTGTGGGATGCAGTATGTGGAAGGTACAAGCAATACAGTATTTGGATGAAAACATGAAGCTAGTAACACCTAGCACCATACTTTTTTGCAAAAAAACTTTTTTTGTTTCTAATTCACCAAAACTGCTTTAAATCATGCCTTCAGCAGCCCAAATAACAACCAACATAAAAGTAATGTTGTAGGGTGCAGTATGTGGAAGCTACAAGCAATACAGTATTTGGATGAAAACATGAAGCTAGTTACACTTAGCACCATACTTTTTTGCAAAAAAACTTTTTTTGTTTCTAATTCACCAAAACTGCTTTAAATCATGCCTTCAGCAGCCCAAATAACAACCAACATAAAAGTAATGTTGTGGGATGCAGTATGTGGAAGCTACACGCAATACAGTATTTGGATGAAAACATGAAGCTATCTACACCTAGCACCATACTTTTTTGCAAAAAAACTTTTTTTGTTTCTAATTCACCAAAACTGCTTTAAATCATGCCTTCAGCAGCCCAAATAACAACCAACATAAAAGTACTGTTGTGGGATGCAGTATGTGGAAGCTACACACAATACAGTATTTGGATGAAAACATGAAGCTATCTACACCTAGCACCATACTTTTTTGCAAAAAAACTTTTTTTGTTTCTAATTCACCAAAACTGCTTTAAATCATGCCTTTAGCTGCCCAAATAACAACCAACATTAAAGTAATGTTGTGGGGTGCAGTATGTGGAAGCTACAAGCAATACAGTATTTGGATTAAAACATGAAGCTATCTACTTTTCAAATGATGAAGCTATCTACACCTAGCACCATACTTTTTTTGCAAAAAAACTTTTTTGTTTCTAATTCACCAAAACTGCTTTAAATCATGCCTTTAGCTGCCCAAATAACAACCAACATTAAAGTAATGTTGTGGGGTGCAGTATGTGGAAGCTACAAGCAATACAGTATTTGGATGAAAACATGAAGCTAGTTACACTTAGCACCATACTTTTTTGCAAAAAAACTTTTTTTGTTTCTAATTCACCAAAACTGCTTTAAATCATGCCTTCAGCAGCCCAAATAACAACCAACATAAAAGTAATGTTGTGGGGTGCAGTATGTGGAAGCTACAAGCAATACAGTATTTGGATGAAAACATGAAGCTAGTTACACTTAGCACCATACTTTTTTGCAAAAAAACTTTTTTTGTTTCTAATTCACCAAAACTGCTTTAAATCATGCCTTTAGCAGCCCAAATAACAACCAACATTAAAGTAATGTTGTGGGGTGCAGTATGTGGAAGCTACAAGCAATACAGTATTTGGATGAAAACATGAAGCTAGTTACACTCTTAGCACCATACTTTTTTGCAAAAAAACTTTTTTTTGTTTCTAATTCACCAAAACTGCTTTAAATCATGCCTTCAGCAGCCCAAATAACAACCAACATAAAAGTAATGTTGTGGGGTGCAGTATGTGGAAGCTACAAGCAATACAGTATTTGGATGAAAACATGAAGCTAGTTACACTTAGCACCATACTTTTTTGCAAAAAAACTTTTTTTGTTTCTAATTCACCAAAACTGCTTTAAATCATGCCTTCAGCAGCCCAAATAACAACCAACATAAAAGTAATGTTGTGGGGTGCAGTATGTGGAAGCTACAAGCAATACAGTATTTGAATGAAAACATGAAGCTATCTATACCTAGCACCATATCTTTTTGCAAAAAAACTTTTTTTGTTTCTAATTCACCAAAACTGCTTTAAATCATGCCTTCAGCAGCCCAAATAACAACCAACATAAAAGTAATGTTGTGGGGTGCAGTATGTGGAAGCTACAAGCAATACAGTATTTGGATGAAAACATGAAGCTAGTTACACTTAGCACCATACTTTTTTGCAAAAAAACTTTTTTTGTTTCTAATTCACCAAAACTGCTTTAAATCATGCCTTCAGCAGCCCAAATAACAACCAACATAAAAGTAATGTTGTGGGGTGCAGTATGTGGAAGCTACAAGCAATACAGTATTTGGATGAAAACATGAAACTATCTACACCTAGCACCATACTTTTTTGCAAAAAAACTTTTTTTGTTTCTAATTCACCAAAACTGCTTTAAATCATGCCTTCAGCAGCCCAAATAACAACCAACATAAAAGTAATGTTGTGGGGTGCAGTATGTGGAAGCTACAAGCAATACAGTATTTGGATGAAAACATGAAGCTATCTACACCTAGCACCATACTTTTTTGCAAAAAAACTTTTTTTGTTTCTAATTCACCAAAACTGCTTTAAATCATGCCTTCAGCAGCCCAAATAACAACCAACATAAAAGTAATGTTGTGGGGTGCAGTATGTGGAAGCTACAAGCAATACAGTATTTGGATGAAAACATGAAGCTCTCTACACCTAGCACCATGGTTTTTTGCAAAAAAACTTTTTTTGTTTCTAATTCACCAAAACTGCTTTAAATCATGCCTTCAGCAGCCCAAATAACAACAAACATAAAAGTAATGTTGTGGGGTGCAGTATGTGGAAGCTACAAGCAATACAGTATTTGGATGAAAACATGAAGCTATCTACACCTAGCACCATACTTTTTTGCAAAAAAACTTTTTTTGTTTCTAATTCACCAAAACTGCTTTAAATCATGCCTTCAGCAGCCCAAATAACAACCAACATAAAAGTAATGTTGTGGGGTGCAGTATGTGGAAGCTACAAGCAATACAGTATTTGGATGAAAACATGAAGCTAGTTACACTTAGCACCATACTTTTTTGCAAAAAAACTTTTTTTGTTTCTAATTCACCAAAACTGCTTTAAATCATGCCTTTAGCAGCCCAAATAACAACCAACATTAAAGTAATGTTGTGGGGTGCAGTATGTGGAAGCTACAAGCAATACAGTATTTGGATGAAAACATGAAGCTAGTTACACTCTTAGCACCATACTTTTTTGCAAAAAAACTTTTTTTTGTTTCTAATTCACCAAAACTGCTTTAAATCATGCCTTCAGCAGCCCAAATAACAACCAACATAAAAGTAATGTTGTGGGGTGCAGTATGTGGAAGCTACAAGCAATACAGTATTTGGATGAAAACATGAAGCTAGTTACACTTAGCACCATACTTTTTGCAAAAAAACGTTTTTTGTTTCTAATTCACCAAAACTGCTTTAAATCATGCCTTCAGCAGCCCAAATAACAACCAACATAAAAGTAATGTTGTGGGGTGCAGTATGTGGAAGCTACAAGCAATACAGTATTTGGATGAACACATGAAGCTAGTTACACTTAGCACCATACTTTTTTGCAAAAAAACTTTTTTTGTTTCTAATTCACCAAAACTGCTTTAAATCATGCCTTCAGCAGCCCAAATAACAACAAACATAAAAGTAATGTTGTGGGGTGCAGTATGTGGAAGCTACAAGCAATACAGTATTTGGATGAAAACATGAAGCTATCTACACCTAGCACCATACTTTTTTGCAAAAAAACTTTTTTTGTTTCTAATTCACCAAAACTGCTTTAAATCATGCCTTCAGCAGCCCAAATAACAACCAACATAAAAGTAATGTTGTGGGGTGCAGTATGTGGAAGCTACAAGCAATACAGTATTTGGATGAAAACATGAAGCTAGTTACACTTAGCACCATACTTTTTTGCAAAAAAACTTTTTTTGTTTCTAATTCACCAAAACTGCTTTAAATCATGCCTTTAGCAGCCCAAATAACAACCAACATTAAAGTAATGTTGTGGGGTGCAGTATGTGGAAGCTACAAGCAATACAGTATTTGGATGAAAACATGAAGCTAGTTACACTCTTAGCACCATACTTTTTTGCAAAAAAACTTTTTTTTGTTTCTAATTCACCAAAACTGCTTTAAATCATGCCTTCAGCAGCCCAAATAACAACCAACATAAAAGTAATGTTGTGGGGTGCAGTATGTGGAAGCTACAAGCAATACAGTATTTGGATGAAAACATGAAGCTAGTTACACTTAGCACCATACTTTTTTGCAAAAAAACGTTTTTTGTTTCTAATTCACCAAAACTGCTTTAAATCATGCCTTCAGCAGCCCAAATAACAACCAACATAAAAGTAATGTTGTGGGGTGCAGTATGTGGAAGCTACAAGCAATACAGTATTTGGATGAACACATGAAGCTAGTTACACTTAGCACCATACTTTTTTGCAAAAAAACTTTTTTTGTTTCTAATTCACCAAAACTGCTTTAAATCATGCCTTCAGCAGCCCAAATAACAACCAACATAAAAGTAATGTTGTGGGGTGCAGTATGTGGAAGCTACAAGCAATACAGTATTTGGATGAAAACATGAAGCTAGTTACACTTAGCACCATACTTTTTTGCAAAAAAACTTTTTTTGTTTCTAATTCACCAAAACTGCTTTAAATCATGCCTTCAGCAGCCCAAATAACAACCAACATAAAAGTAATGTTGTGGGATGCAGTATGTGGAAGCTACACGCAATACAGTATTTGGATGAAAACATGAAGCTATCTACACCTAGCACCATACTTTTTTGCAAAAAAACTTTTTTTGTTTCTAATTCACCAAAACTGCTTTAAATCATGCCTTCAGCAGCCCAAATAACAACCAACATAAAAGTAATGTTGTGGGATGCAGTATGTGGAAGCTACAAGCAATACAGTATTTGGATGAAAACATGAAGCTATCTACACCTAGCACCATACTTTTTTGCAAAAAAACTTTTTTTGTTTCTAATTCACCAAAACTGCTTTAAATCATGCCTTCAGCAGCCCAAATAACAACCAACATAAAAGTAATGTTGTGGGATGCAGTATGTGGAAGCTACACACAATACAGTATTTGGATGAAAACATGAAGCTATCTACACCTAGCACCATACTTTTTTGCAAAAAAACTTTTTTTGTTTCTAATTCACCAAAACTGCTTTAAATCATGCCTTCAGCAGCCCAAATAACAACCAACATAAAAGTAATTTTGTGGGGTGCAGTATGTGGAAGCTACAAGCAATACAGTATTTGGATGAAAACATGAAGCTAGTTACACTTAGCACCATACTTTTTTGCAAAAAAACTTTTTTTGTTTCTAATTCACCAAAACTGCTTTAAATCATGCCTTCAGCAGCCCAAATAACAACCAACATAAAAGTAATGTTGTGGGGTGCAGTATGTGGAAGCTACAAGCAATACAGTATTTGAATGAAAACATGAAGCTATCTATACCTAGCACCATACCTTTTTGCAAAAAAAAATTTTTTGTTTCTAATTCACCAAAACTGCTTTAAATCATGCCTTCAGCAGCCCAAATAACAACCAACATAAAAGTAATGTTGTGGGATGCAGTATGTGGAAGCTACAAGCAATACAGAATTTGGATGAAAACATGAAGCTAGTTACACCTAGCACCATACTTTTTTGCAAAAAAACTTTTTTTGTTTCTAATTCACCAAAACTGCTTTAAATCATGCCTTCAGCAGCCCAAATAACAACCAACATAAAAGTAATGTTGTGGGGTGCAGTATGTGGAAGCTACAAGCAATACAGTATTTGGATGAAAACATGAAGCTAGTAACACTTAGCACCATACTTTTTTGCAAAAAAACTTTTTTTGTTTCCAATTCACCAAAACTGCTTTAAAACATGCCTTCAGCAGCCCAAATAACAACCAACATAAAAGTAATGTTGTGGGGTGCAGTATGTGGAAGCTACAAGCAATACAGTATTTGGATGAAAACATGAAGCTAGTTACACCTAGCACCATACTTTTTTGCAAAAAAACTTTTTTTGTTTCTAATTCACCAAAACTGCTTTAAATCATGCCTTCAGCAGCCCAAATAACAACCAACATAAAAAGTAATGTTGTTTGATGCAGTATGTGGAAGCTACACGCAATACAGTATTTGGATGAGAACATGAAGCTATCTACACCTAGCACCATACTTTTTTGCAAAAACACTTTTTTTGTTTCTAATTCACCAAAACTGCTTTAAATCATGCCTTTAGCTGCCCAAATAACAACCAACATTAAAGTAATGTTGTGGGGTGCAGTATGTGGAAGCTACAAGCAATACAGTATTTGGATTAAAACATGAAGCTATCTACTTTTCAAATGATGAAGCTATCTACACCTAGCACCATACTTTTTTGCAAAAAACTTTTTTTGTTTCTAATTCACCAAAACTGCTTTAAATCATGCCTTCAGCAGCCCAAATAACAACCAACATAAAAGTAATGTTGTGGGGTGCAGTATGTGGAAGCTACAAGCAATACAGTATTTGGATGAAAACATGAAGCTAGTTACACTTAGCACCATACTTTTTTGCAAAAAAACTTTTTTTGTTTCTAATTCACCAAAACTGCTTTAAATCATGCCTTCAGCAGCCCAAATAACAACAAACATAAAAGTAATGTTGTGGGATGCAGTATGTGGAAGCTACACGCAATACAGGATTTTGATGAAAACATGAAGCTAGTTACACTTAGCACCATACTTTTTTGCAAAAAAACTTTTTTTGTTTCTAATTCACCAAAACTGCTTTAAATCATGCCTTCAGCAGCCCAAATAACAACCAACATAAAAGTAATGTTGTGGGATGCAGTATGTGGAAGGTACAAGCAATACAGTATTTGGATGAAAACATGAAGCTAGTAACACCTAGCACCATACTTTTTTGCAAAAAAACTTTTTTTGTTTCTAATTCACCAAAACTGCTTTAAATCATGCCTTCAGCAGCCCAAATAACAACCAACATAAAAGTAATGTTGTGGGATGCAGTATGTGGAAGCTACAAGCAATACAGTATTTGGATGAAAACATGAAGCTAGTTACACTTAGCACCATACTTTTTTGCAAAAAAACTTTTTTTGTTTCTAATTCACCAAAACTGCTTTAAATCATGCCTTTAGCAGCCCAAATAACAACCAACATTAAAGTAATGTTGTGGGATGCAGTATGTGGAAGCTACAAGCAATACAGTATTTGGATGAAAACATGAAGCTATCTACACCTAGCACCATACTTTTTTGCAAAAAAACTTTTTTTGTTTCTAATTCACCAAAACTGCTTTAAATCATGCCTTTAGCTGCCCAAATAACAACCAACATTAAAGTAATGTTGTGGGGTGCAGTATGTGGAAGCTACAAGCAATACAGTATTTGGATTAAAACATGAAGCTATCTACTTTTCAAATGATGAAGCTATCTACACCTAGCACAATACTTTTTTGCAAAAAAACTTTTTTTGTTTCTAATTCACCAAAACTGCTTTAAATCATGCCTTCAGCAGCCCGAATAACAACCAACATAAAAGTAATGTTGTGGGGTGCAGTATGTGGAAGCTACAAGCAATACAGTATTTGGATGAAAACATGAAGCTAGTTACACCTAGCACCATACTTTTTTGCAAAAAAACTTTTTTTGTTTCTAATTCACCAAAACTGCTTTAAATCATGCCTTCAGCAGCCCAAATAACAACCAACATAAAAAGTAATGTTGTGGGATCCAGTATGTGGAAGCTACACGCAATACAGTATTTGAATGAAAACATGAAGCTATCTACACCTAGCACCATACTTTTTTGCAAAAAAATTTTTTTTGTTTCTAATTCACCAAAACGGCTTTAAATCATGCCTTCAGCAGCCCAAATAACAACCAACATAAAAGTAATGTTGTGGGGTGCAGTATGTGGAAGCTACAAGCAATACAGAATTTGGATGAAAACATGAAGCTAGTTACACCTAGCACCATACTTTTTTGCAAAAAAACTTTTTTTGTTTCTAATTCACCAAAACTGCTTTAAATCATGCCTTCAGCAGCCCAAATAACAACCAACATAAAAGTAATGTTGTGGGATGCAGTATGTGGAAGCTACAAGCAATACAGTATTTGGATGAAAACATGAAGTTAGTAACACTTAGCACCATACTTTTTTGCAAAAAAACTTTTTTTGTTTCCAATTCACCAAAACTACTTTAAAACATGCCTTCAGCAGCCCAAATAACAACCAACATAAAAGTAATGTTGTGGGATGCAGTATGTGGAAGCTACAAGCAATACAGTATTTGGATGAAAACATGAAGCTATCTACACCTAGCACCATACTTTTTTGCAAAAAAACTTTTTTTGTTTCTAATTCACCAAAACTGCTTTAAATCATGCCTTCAGCAGCCCAAATAACAACCAACATAAAAGTAATGTTGTGGGGTGCAGTATGTGGAAGCTACAAGCAATACAGTATTTGGATGAAAACATGAAGCTAGTTACACTTAGCACCATACTTTTTTGCAAAAAAACTTTTTTTGTTTCTAATTCACCAAAACTGCTTTAAATCATGCCTTTAGCAGCCCAAATAACAACCAACATTAAAGTAATGTTGTGGGGTGCAGTATGTGGAAGCTACAAGCAATACAGTATTTGGATGAAAACATGAAGCTAGTTACACTCTTAGCACCATACTTTTTTGCAAAAAAACTTTTTTTTGTTTCTAATTCACCAAAACTGCTTTAAATCATGCCTTCAGCAGCCCAAATAACAACCAACATAAAAGTAATGTTGTGGGGTGCAGTATGTGGAAGCTACAAGCAATACAGTATTTGGATGAAAACATGAAGCTAGTTACACTTAGCACCATACTTTTTTGCAAAAAAACTTTTTTTGTTTCTAATTCACCAAAACTGCTTTAAATCATGCCTTCAGCAGCCCAAATAACAACCAACATAAAAGTAATGTTGTGGGGTGCAGTATGTGGAAGCTACAAGCAATACAGTATTTGGATGAACACATGAAGCTAGTTACACTTAGCACCATACTTTTTTGCAAAAAAACTTTTTTGTTTCTAATTCACCAAAACTGCTTTAAATCATGCCTTCAGCAGCCCAAATAACAACCAACATAAAAGTAATGTTGTGGGGTGCAGTATGTGGAAGCTACAAGCAATACAGTATTTGGATGAAAACATGAAGCTATCTACACCTAGCACCATACTTTTTTGCAAAAAAACTTTTTTTGTTTCTAATTCACCAAAACTGCTTTAAATCATGCCTTCAGCAGCCCAAATAACAACCAACATAAAAGTAATGTTGTGGGGTGCAGTATGTGGAAGCTACAAGCAATACAGTATTTGGATGAAAACATGAAGCTAGTTACACTTAGCACCATACTTTTTTGCAAAAAAACTTTTTTTGTTTCTAATTCACCAAAACTGCTTTAAATCATGCCTTTAGCAGCCCAAATAACAACCAACATTAAAGTAATGTTGTGGGGTGCAGTATGTGGAAGCTACAAGCAATACAGTATTTGGATGAAAACATGAAGCTAGTTACACTCTTAGCACCATACTTTTTTGCAAAAAAACTTTTTTTGTTTCTAATTCACCAAAACTGCTTTAAATCATGCCTTTAGCAGCCCAAATAACAACCAACATTAAAGTAATGTTGTGGGGTGCAGTATGTGGAAGCTACAAGCAATACAGTATTTGGATGAAAACATGAAGCTAGTTACACTCTTAGCACCATACTTTTTTGCAAAAAAACTTTTTTTTGTTTCTAATTCACCAAAACTGCTTTAAATCATGCCTTCAGCAGCCCAAATAACAACCAACATAAAAGTAATGTTGTGGGGTGCAGTATGTGGAAGCTACAAGCAATACAGTATTTGGATGAAAACATGAAGCTAGTTACACTTAGCACCATACTTTTTTGCAAAAAAACTTTTTTTGTTTCTAATTCACCAAAACTGCTTTAAATCATGCCTTCAGCAGCCCAAATAACAACCAACATAAAAGTAATGTTGTGGGGTGCAGTATGTGGAAGCTACAAGCAATACAGTATTTGGATGAAAACATGAAGCTATCTACTTTTCAAATAATGAAGCTATCTACACCTAGCACCATACTTTTTTGCAAAAAAACTTTTTTTGTTTCCTAATTCACCAAAACTGCTTTAAATCATGCCTTCAGCAGCCCAAATAACAACCAACATAAAAGTAATGTTGTGGGGTGCAGTATGTGGAAGCTACAAGCAATACAGTATTTGGATGAAAACATGAAGCTAGTTACACTTAGCACCATACTTTTTTGCAAAAAAACTTTTTTGTTTCTAATTCACCAAAACTGCTTTAAATCATGCCTTCAGCAGCCCAAATAACAACCAACATAAAAGTAATGTTGTGGGATGCAGTATGTGGAAGCTACAAGCAATACAGTATTTGGATGAAAACATGAAGCTCTCTACACCTAGCACCATGGTTTTTTGCAAAAAAACTTTTTTTGTTTCTAATTCACCAAAACTGCTTTAAATCATGCCTTCAGCAGCCCAAATAACAACAAACATAAAAGTAATGTTGTGGGGTGCAGTATGTGGAAGCTACAAGCAATACAGTATTTGGATGAAAACATGAAGCTAGTTACACTTAGCTCCACACTTTTTTGCAAAAAAACTTTTTTTGTTTCTAATTCACCAAAACTGCTTTAAATCATGCCTTCAGCAGCCCAAATAACAACCAACATAAAAGTAATGTTGTGGGGTGCAGTATGTGGAAGCTACAAGCAATACAGTATTTGGATGAAAACATGAAGCTAGTTACACTTAGCACCATACTTTTTTGCAAAAAAACTTTTTTTGTTTCTAATTCACCAAAACTGCTTTAAATCATGCCTTCAGCAGCCCAAATAACAACAAACATAAAAGTAATGTTGTGGGATGCAGTATGTGGAAGCTACACGCAATACAGGATTTTGATGAAAACATGAAGCTAGTTACACTTAGCACCATACTTTTTTGCAAAAAAACTTTTTTTGTTTCTAATTCACCAAAACTGCTTTAAATCATGCCTTCAGCAGCCCAAATAACAACCAACATAAAAGTAATGTTGTGGGATGCAGTATGTGGAAGGTACAAGCAATACAGTATTTGGATGAAAACATGAAGCTAGTAACACCTAGCACCATACTTTTTTGCAAAAAAACTTTTTTTGTTTCTAATTCACCAAAACTGCTTTAAATCATGCCTTCAGCAGCCCAAATAACAACCAACATAAAAGTAATGTTGTAGGGTGCAGTATGTGGAAGCTACAAGCAATACAGTATTTGGATGAAAACATGAAGCTAGTTACACTTAGCACCATACTTTTTTGCAAAAAAACTTTTTTTGTTTCTAATTCACCAAAACTGCTTTAAATCATGCCTTCAGCAGCCCAAATAACAACCAACATAAAAGTAATGTTGTGGGATGCAGTATGTGGAAGCTACACGCAATACAGTATTTGGATGAAAACATGAAGCTATCTACACCTAGCACCATACTTTTTTGCAAAAAAACTTTTTTTGTTTCTAATTCACCAAAACTGCTTTAAATCATGCCTTCAGCAGCCCAAATAACAACCAACATAAAAGTACTGTTGTGGGATGCAGTATGTGGAAGCTACACACAATACAGTATTTGGATGAAAACATGAAGCTATCTACACCTAGCACCATACTTTTTTGCAAAAAAACTTTTTTTGTTTCTAATTCACCAAAACTGCTTTAAATCATGCCTTTAGCTGCCCAAATAACAACCAACATTAAAGTAATGTTGTGGGGTGCAGTATGTGGAAGCTACAAGCAATACAGTATTTGGATTAAAACATGAAGCTATCTACTTTTCAAATGATGAAGCTATCTACACCTAGCACCATACTTTTTTTGCAAAAAAACTTTTTTTGTTTCTAATTCACCAAAACTGCTTTAAATCATGCCTTTAGCTGCCCAAATAACAACCAACATTAAAGTAATGTTGTGGGGTGCAGTATGTGGAAGCTACAAGCAATACAGTATTTGGATGAAAACATGAAGCTAGTTACACTTAGCACCATACTTTTTTGCAAAAAAACTTTTTTTGTTTCTAATTCACCAAAACTGCTTTAAATCATGCCTTCAGCAGCCCAAATAACAACCAACATAAAAGTAATGTTGTGGGGTGCAGTATGTGGAAGCTACAAGCAATACAGTATTTGGATGAAAACATGAAGCTAGTTACACTTAGCACCATACTTTTTTGCAAAAAAACTTTTTTTGTTTCTAATTCACCAAAACTGCTTTAAATCATGCCTTTAGCAGCCCAAATAACAACCAACATTAAAGTAATGTTGTGGGGTGCAGTATGTGGAAGCTACAAGCAATACAGTATTTGGATGAAAACATGAAGCTAGTTACACTCTTAGCACCATACTTTTTTGCAAAAAAACTTTTTTTTGTTTCTAATTCACCAAAACTGCTTTAAATCATGCCTTCAGCAGCCCAAATAACAACCAACATAAAAGTAATGTTGTGGGGTGCAGTATGTGGAAGCTACAAGCAATACAGTATTTGGATGAAAACATGAAGCTAGTTACACTTAGCACCATACTTTTTTGCAAAAAAACTTTTTTTGTTTCTAATTCACCAAAACTGCTTTAAATCATGCCTTCAGCAGCCCAAATAACAACCAACATAAAAGTAATGTTGTGGGGTGCAGTATGTGGAAGCTACAAGCAATACAGTATTTGGATGAAAACATGAAGCTAGTTACACTTAGCACCATACTTTTTTGCAAAAAAACTTTTTTTGTTTCTAATTCACCAAAACTGCTTTAAATCATGCCTTCAGCAGCCCAAATAACAACCAACATAAAAGTAATGTTGTGGGGTGCAGTATGTGGAAGCTACAAGCAATACAGTATTTGGATGAACACATGAAGCTAGTTACACTTAGCACCATACTTTTTTGCAAAAAAACTTTTTTTGTTTCTAATTCACCAAAACTGCTTTAAATCATGCCTTCAGCAGCCCAAATAACAACCAACATAAAAGTAATGTTGTGGGGTGCAGTATGTGGAAGCTACAAGCAATACAGTATTTGGATGAAAACATGAAGCTAGTTACACTCTTAGCACCATACTTTTTTGCAAAAAAACTTTTTTTTGTTTCTAATTCACCAAAACTGCTTTAAATCATGCCTTCAGCAGCCCAAATAACAACCAACATAAAAGTAATGTTGTGGGGTGCAGTATGTGGAAGCTACAAGCAATACAGTATTTGGATGAAAACATGAAGCTAGTTACACTTAGCACCATACTTTTTTGCAAAAAAACGTTTTTTGTTTCTAATTCACCAAAACTGCTTTAAATCATGCCTTCAGCAGCCCAAATAACAACCAACATAAAAGTAATGTTGTGGGGTGCAGTATGTGGAAGCTACAAGCAATACAGTATTTGGATGAACACATGAAGCTAGTTACACTTAGCACCATACTTTTTTGCAAAAAAACTTTTTTTGTTTCTAATTCACCAAAACTGCTTTAAATCATGCCTTCAGCAGCCCAAATAACAACCAACATAAAAGTAATGTTGTGGGGTGCAGTATGTGGAAGCTACAAGCAATACAGCATTTGGATGAAAACATGAAGCTATCTACACCTAGCACCATACTTTTTTGCAAAAAAACTTTTTTTGTTTCTAATTCACCAAAACTGCTTTAAATCATGCCTTCAGCAGCCCAAATAACAACCAACATAAAAGTAATGTTGTGGGGTGCAGTATGTGGAAGCTACAAGCAATACAGTATTTGGATGAAAACATGAAGCTAGTTACACTTAGCACCATACTTTTTTGCAAAAAAACTTTTTTTGTTTCTAATTCACCAAAACTGCTTTAAATCATGCCTTCAGCAGCCCAAATAACAACCAACATAAAAGTAATGTTGTGGGATGCAGTATGTGGAAGCTACACGCAATACAGTATTTGGATGAAAACATGAAGCTATCTACACCTAGCACCATACTTTTTTGCAAAAAAACTTTTTTTGTTTCTAATTCACCAAAACTGCTTTAAATCATGCCTTCAGCAGCCCAAATAACAACCAACATAAAAGTAATGTTGTGGGATGCAGTATGTGGAAGCTACAAGCAATACAGTATTTGGATGAAAACATGAAGCTATCTACACCTAGCACCATACTTTTTTGCAAAAAAACTTTTTTTGTTTCTAATTCACCAAAACTGCTTTAAATCATGCCTTCAGCAGCCCAAATAACAACCAACATAAAAGTAATGTTGTGGGATGCAGTATGTGGAAGCTACACACAATACAGTATTTGGATGAAAACATGAAGCTATCTACACCTAGCACCATACTTTTTTGCAAAAAAACTTTTTTTGTTTCTAATTCACCAAAACTGCTTTAAATCATGCCTTCAGCAGCCCAAATAACAACCAACATAAAAGTAATTTTGTGGGGTGCAGTATGTGGAAGCTACAAGCAATACAGTATTTGGATGAAAACATGAAGCTAGTTACACTTAGCACCATACTTTTTTGCAAAAAAACTTTTTTTGTTTCTAATTCACCAAAACTGCTTTAAATCATGCCTTCAGCAGCCCAAATAACAACCAACATAAAAGTAATGTTGTGGGGTGCAGTATGTGGAAGCTACAAGCAATACAGTATTTGAATGAAAACATGAAGCTATCTATACCTAGCACCATATCTTTTTGCAAAAAAACTTTTTTTGTTTCTAATTCACCAAAACTGCTTTAAATCATGCCTTCAGCAGCCCAAATAACAACCAACATAAAAGTAATGTTGTGGGGTGCAGTATGTGGAAGCTACAAGCAATACAGTATTTGGATGAAAACATGAAGCTAGTTACACTTAGCACCATACTTTTTTGCAAAAAAACTTTTTTTGTTTCTAATTCACCAAAACTGCTTTAAATCATGCCTTCAGCAGCCCAAATAACAACCAACATAAAAGTAATGTTGTGGGGTGCAGTATGTGGAAGCTACAAGCAATACAGTATTTGGATGAAAACATGAAACTATCTACACCTAGCACCATACTTTTTTGCAAAAAAACTTTTTTTGTTTCTAATTCACCAAAACTGCTTTAAATCATGCCTTCAGCAGCCCAAATAACAACCAACATAAAAGTAATGTTGTGGGGTGCAGTATGTGGAAGCTACAAGCAATACAGTATTTGGATGAAAACATGAAGCTATCTACACCTAGCACCATACTTTTTTGCAAAAAAACTTTTTTTGTTTCTAATTCACCAAAACTGCTTTAAATCATGCCTTCAGCAGCCCAAATAACAACCAACATAAAAGTAATGTTGTGGGGTGCAGTATGTGGAAGCTACAAGCAATACAGTATTTGGATGAAAACATGAAGCTCTCTACACCTAGCACCATGGTTTTTTGCAAAAAAACTTTTTTTGTTTCTAATTCACCAAAACTGCTTTAAATCATGCCTTCAGCAGCCCAAATAACAACAAACATAAAAGTAATGTTGTGGGGTGCAGTATGTGGAAGCTACAAGCAATACAGTATTTGGATGAAAACATGAAGCTATCTACACCTAGCACCATACTTTTTTGCAAAAAAACTTTTTTTGTTTCTAATTCACCAAAACTGCTTTAAATCATGCCTTCAGCAGCCCAAATAACAACCAACATAAAAGTAATGTTGTGGGGTGCAGTATGTGGAAGCTACAAGCAATACAGTATTTGGATGAAAACATGAAGCTAGTTACACTTAGCACCATACTTTTTTGCAAAAAAACTTTTTTTGTTTCTAATTCACCAAAACTGCTTTAAATCATGCCTTTAGCAGCCCAAATAACAACCAACATTAAAGTAATGTTGTGGGGTGCAGTATGTGGAAGCTACAAGCAATACAGTATTTGGATGAAAACATGAAGCTAGTTACACTCTTAGCACCATACTTTTTTGCAAAAAAACTTTTTTTTGTTTCTAATTCACCAAAACTGCTTTAAATCATGCCTTCAGCAGCCCAAATAACAACCAACATAAAAGTAATGTTGTGGGGTGCAGTATGTGGAAGCTACAAGCAATACAGTATTTGGATGAAAACATGAAGCTAGTTACACTTAGCACCATACTTTTTGCAAAAAAACGTTTTTTGTTTCTAATTCACCAAAACTGCTTTAAATCATGCCTTCAGCAGCCCAAATAACAACCAACATAAAAGTAATGTTGTGGGGTGCAGTATGTGGAAGCTACAAGCAATACAGTATTTGGATGAACACATGAAGCTAGTTACACTTAGCACCATACTTTTTTGCAAAAAAACTTTTTTTGTTTCTAATTCACCAAAACTGCTTTAAATCATGCCTTCAGCAGCCCAAATAACAACAAACATAAAAGTAATGTTGTGGGGTGCAGTATGTGGAAGCTACAAGCAATACAGTATTTGGATGAAAACATGAAGCTATCTACACCTAGCACCATACTTTTTTGCAAAAAAACTTTTTTTGTTTCTAATTCACCAAAACTGCTTTAAATCATGCCTTCAGCAGCCCAAATAACAACCAACATAAAAGTAATGTTGTGGGGTGCAGTATGTGGAAGCTACAAGCAATACAGTATTTGGATGAAAACATGAAGCTAGTTACACTTAGCACCATACTTTTTTGCAAAAAAACTTTTTTTGTTTCTAATTCACCAAAACTGCTTTAAATCATGCCTTTAGCAGCCCAAATAACAACCAACATTAAAGTAATGTTGTGGGGTGCAGTATGTGGAAGCTACAAGCAATACAGTATTTGGATGAAAACATGAAGCTAGTTACACTCTTAGCACCATACTTTTTTGCAAAAAAACTTTTTTTTGTTTCTAATTCACCAAAACTGCTTTAAATCATGCCTTCAGCAGCCCAAATAACAACCAACATAAAAGTAATGTTGTGGGGTGCAGTATGTGGAAGCTACAAGCAATACAGTATTTGGATGAAAACATGAAGCTAGTTACACTTAGCACCATACTTTTTTGCAAAAAAACGTTTTTTGTTTCTAATTCACCAAAACTGCTTTAAATCATGCCTTCAGCAGCCCAAATAACAACCAACATAAAAGTAATGTTGTGGGGTGCAGTATGTGGAAGCTACAAGCAATACAGTATTTGGATGAACACATGAAGCTAGTTACACTTAGCACCATACTTTTTTGCAAAAAAACTTTTTTTGTTTCTAATTCACCAAAACTGCTTTAAATCATGCCTTCAGCAGCCCAAATAACAACCAACATAAAAGTAATGTTGTGGGGTGCAGTATGTGGAAGCTACAAGCAATACAGTATTTGGATGAAAACATGAAGCTAGTTACACTTAGCACCATACTTTTTTGCAAAAAAACTTTTTTTGTTTCTAATTCACCAAAACTGCTTTAAATCATGCCTTCAGCAGCCCAAATAACAACCAACATAAAAGTAATGTTGTGGGATGCAGTATGTGGAAGCTACACGCAATACAGTATTTGGATGAAAACATGAAGCTATCTACACCTAGCACCATACTTTTTTGCAAAAAAACTTTTTTTGTTTCTAATTCACCAAAACTGCTTTAAATCATGCCTTCAGCAGCCCAAATAACAACCAACATAAAAGTAATGTTGTGGGATGCAGTATGTGGAAGCTACAAGCAATACAGTATTTGGATGAAAACATGAAGCTATCTACACCTAGCACCATACTTTTTTGCAAAAAAA
Source organism: Spea bombifrons (assembly GCF_027358695.1). Classification (NCBI taxonomy): domain Eukaryota; kingdom Metazoa; phylum Chordata; class Amphibia; order Anura; family Pelobatidae; genus Spea; species Spea bombifrons. The sequence continues at coordinate 43,997,343 of NC_071091.1, forward strand.
CTTTTTTTGTTTCTAATTCACCAAAACTGCTTTAAATCATGCCTTCAGCAGCCCAAATAACAACCAACATAAAAGTAATGTTGTGGGATGCAGTATGTGGAAGCTACACACAATACAGTATTTGGATGAAAACATGAAGCTATCTACACCTAGCACCATACTTTTTTGCAAAAAAACTTTTTTTGTTTCTAATTCACCAAAACTGCTTTAAATCATGCCTTCAGCAGCCCAAATAACAACCAACATAAAAGTAATTTTGTGGGGTGCAGTATGTGGAAGCTACAAGCAATACAGTATTTGGATGAAAACATGAAGCTAGTTACACTTAGCACCATACTTTTTTGCAAAAAAACTTTTTTTGTTTCTAATTCACCAAAACTGCTTTAAATCATGCCTTCAGCAGCCCAAATAACAACCAACATAAAAGTAATGTTGTGGGGTGCAGTATGTGGAAGCTACAAGCAATACAGTATTTGAATGAAAACATGAAGCTATCTATACCTAGCACCATACCTTTTTGCAAAAAAAAATTTTTTGTTTCTAATTCACCAAAACTGCTTTAAATCATGCCTTCAGCAGCCCAAATAACAACCAACATAAAAGTAATGTTGTGGGATGCAGTATGTGGAAGCTACAAGCAATACAGAATTTGGATGAAAACATGAAGCTAGTTACACCTAGCACCATACTTTTTTGCAAAAAAACTTTTTTTGTTTCTAATTCACCAAAACTGCTTTAAATCATGCCTTCAGCAGCCCAAATAACAACCAACATAAAAGTAATGTTGTGGGATGCAGTATGTGGAAGCTACACGCAATACAGTATTTGGATGAAAACATGAAGCTATCTACACCTAGCACCATACTTTTTTGCAAAAAAACTTTTTTTGTTTCTAATTCACCAAAACTGCTTTAAATCATGCCTTCAGCAGCCCAAATAACAACCAACATAAAAGTAATGTTGTGGGGTGCAGTATGTGGAAGCTACAAGCAATACAGTATTTGGATGAAAACATGAAGCTCTCTACACCTAGCACCATGGTTTTTTGCAAAAAAACTTTTTTTGTTTCTAATTCACCAAAACTGCTTTAAATCATGCCTTCAGCAGCCCAAATAACAACAAACATAAAAGTAATGTTGTGGGGTGCAGTATGTGGAAGCTACAAGCAATACAGTATTTGGATGAAAACATGAAGCTATCTACTTTTCAAATAATGAAGCTATCTACACCTAGCACCATACTTTGTTGCAAAAAAACTTTTTTTGTTTCTAATTCACCAAAACTGCTTTAAATCATGCCTTCAGCAGCCCAAATAACAACCAACATAAAAGTAATGTTGTGGGGTGCAGTATGTGGAAGCTACAAGCAATACAGTATTTGGATGAAAACATGAAGCTAGTTACACTTAGCACCATACTTTTTTGCAAAAAACTTTTTTTGTTTCTAATTCACCAAAACTGCTTTAAATCATGCCTTCAGCAGCCCAAATAACAACCAACATAAAAGTAATGTTGTGGGGTGCAGTATGTGGAAGCTACAAGCAATACAGTATTTGGATGAAAACATGAAGCTAGTAACACTTAGCACCATACTTTTTTGCAAAAAAACTTTTTTTTGTTTCTAATTCACCAAAACTGCTTTAAATCATGCCTTCAGCAGCCCAAATAACAACCAACATAAAAGTAATGTTGTGGGGTGCAGTATGTGGAAGCTACAAGCAATACAGTATTTGGATGAAAACATGAAACTATCTACACCTAGCACCATACTTTTTTGCAAAAAAACTTTTTTTGTTTCTAATTCACCAAAACTGCTTTAAATCATGCCTTCAGCAGCCCAAATAACAACCAACATAAAAGTAATGTTGTGGGGTGCAGTATGTGGAAGCTACAAGCAATACAGTATTTGGATGAAAACATGAAGCTATCTACTTTTCAAATAATGAAGCTATCTACACCTAGCACCATACTTTGTTGCAAAAAAACTTTTTTTGTTTCTAATTCACCAAAACTGCTTTAAATCATGCCTTCAGCAGCCCAAATAACAACCAACATAAAAGTAATGTTGTGGGGTGCAGTATGTGGAAGCTACAAGCAATACAGTATTTGGATGAAAACATGAAGCTATCTACACCTAGCACCATACTTTTTTGCAAAAAACTTTTTTTGTTTCTAATTCACCAAAACTGCTTTAAATCATGTATTCAGCAGCCCAAATAACAACCAACATAAAAGTAATGTTGTGGGGTGCAGTATGTGGAAGCTACAAGCAATACAGTATTTGGATGAAAACATGAAGCTATCTACTTTTCAAATAATGAAGCTATCTACACCTAGCACCATACTTTTTTGCAAAAAAACTGTTTTTGTTTCTAATTCACCAAAACTGCTTTAAATCATGCCTTCAGCAGCCCAAATAACAACCAACATAAAAGTAATGTTGTGGGGTGCAGTATGTGGAAGCTACAAGCAATACAGTATTTGGATGAAAACATGAAGCTAGTTACACTTAGCACCATACTTTTTTGCAAAAAAACTTTTTTGTTTCTAATTCACCAAAACTGCTTTAAATCATGCCTTCAGCAGCCCATATAACAACCAACATAAAAGTAATGTTGTGGGATGCAGTATGTGGAAGCTACAAGCAATACAGTATTTGGATGAAAACATGAAGCTCTCTACACCTAGCACCATGGTTTTTTGCAAAAAAACTTTTTTTGTTTCTAATTCACCAAAACTGCTTTAAATCATGCCTTCAGCAGCCCAAATAACAACCAACATAAAAGTAATGTTGTGGGGTGCAGTATGTGGAAGCTACAAGCAATACAGTATTTGGATGAAAACATGAAGCTAGTTACACTTAGCACCATACTTTTTTGCAAAAAAACTTTTTTTGTTTCTAATTCACCAAAACTGCTTTAAATCATGCCTTCAGCAGCCCAAATAACAACCAACAGAAAAGTAATGTTGTGGGATGCAGTATGTGGAAGCTACACGCAATACAGTATTTGGATGAAAACATGAAGCTATCTACACCTAGCACCATACTTTTTTGCAAAAAAACTTTTTTTGTTTCTAATTCACCAAAACTGCTTTAAATCATGCCTTCAGCAGCCCAAATAACAACCAACATAAAAGTAATGTTGTGGGATGCAGTATGTGGAAGCTACAAGCAATACAGTATTTGGATGAAAACATGAAGCTATCTACACCTAGCACCATACTTTTTTGCAAAAAAACTTTTTTTGTTTCTAATTCACCAAAACTGCTTTAAATCATGCCTTCAGCAGCCCAAATAACAACCAACATAAAAGTAATGTTGTGGGGTGCAGTATGTGGAAGCTACAAGCAATACAGTATTTGGATGAAAACATGAAGCTAGTAACACCTAGCACCATACTTTTTTGCAAAAAAACTTTTTTTGTTTCTAATTCACCAAAACTGCTTTAAATCATGCCTTCAGCAGCCCAAATAACAACCAACATAAAAGTAATGTTGTGGGGTGCAGTATGTGGAAGCTACAAGCAATACAGTATTTGGATGAAAACATGAAGCTAGTAACACTTAGCACCATACTTTTTTGCAAAAAAACTTTTTTTGTTTCTAATTCACCAAAACTGCTTTAAATCATGCCTTCAGCAGCCCAAATAACAACCAACATAAAAGTAATGTTGTGGGGTGCAGTATGTGGAAGCTACAAGCAATACAGTATTTGGATGAAAACATGAAGCTAGTTACACTTAGCACCATACTTTTTTGCAAAAAAACTTTTTTTTGTTTCTAATTCACCAAAACTGCTTTAAATCATGCCTTCAGCAGCCCAAATAACAACCAACATAAAAGTAATGTTGTGGGGTGCAGTATGTGGAAGCTACAAGCAATACAGTATTTGGATGAAAACATGAAGCTAGTTACACTTAGCACCATACTTTTTTGCAAAAAAACTTTTTTTGTTTCTAATTCACCAAAACTGCTTTAAATCATGCCTTCAGCAGCCCAAATAACAACCAACATAAAAGTAATGTTGTGGGATGCAGTATGTGGAAGCTACAAGCAATACAGTATTTGGATGAAAACATGAAGCTAGTAACACTTAGCACCATACATTTTTGCAAAAAAACTTTTTTTGTTTCTAATTCACCAAAACTGCTTTAAATCATGCCTTCAGCAGCCCAAATAACAACCAACATAAAAGTAATGTTGTGGGGTGCAGTATGTGGAAGCTACAAGCAATACAGTATTTGGATGAAAACATGAAGCTAGTTACACTTAGCACCATACTTTTTTGCAAAAAAACTTTTTTGTTTCTAATTCACCAAAACTGCTTTAAATCATGCCTTCAGCAGCCCATATAACAACCAACATAAAAGTAATGTTGTGGGATGCAGTATGTGGAAGCTACAAGCAATACAGTATTTGGATGAAAACATGAAGCTCTCTACACCTAGCACCATGGTTTTTTGCAAAAAAACTTTTTTTGTTTCTAATTCACCAAAACTGCTTTAAATCATGCCTTCAGCAGCCCAAATAACAACCAACATAAAAGTAATGTTGTGGGGTGCAGTATGTGGAAGCTACAAGCAATACAGTATTTGGATGAAAACATGAAGCTAGTTACACTTAGCACCATACTTTTTTGCAAAAAAACTTTTTTTGTTTCTAATTCACCAAAACTGCTTTAAATCATGCCTTCAGCAGCCCAAATAACAACCAACAGAAAAGTAATGTTGTGGGATGCAGTATGTGGAAGCTACATGCAATACAGTATTTGGATGAAAACATGAAGCTAGTTACACTTAGCACCATACTTTTTTGCAAAAAAACTTTTTTTGTTTCTAATTCACCAAAACTGCTTTAAATCATGCCTTCAGCAGCCCAAATAACAACCAACATAAAAGTAATGTTGTGGGGTGCAGTATGTGGAAGCTACAAGCAATACAGTATTTGGATGAAAACATGAAGCTAGTAACACCTAGCACCATACTTTTTTGCAAAAAAACTTTTTTTGTTTCTAATTCACCAAAACTGCTTTAAATCATGCCTTCAGCAGCCCAAATAACAACCAACATAAAAGTAATGTTGTGGGGTGCAGTATGTGGAAGCTACAAGCAATACAGTATTTGGATGAAAACATGAAGCTATCTACACCTAGCACCATACTTTTTTGCAAAAAAACTTTTTTTGTTTCTAATTCACCAAAACTGCTTTAAATCATGTATTCAGCAGCCCAAATAACAACCAACATAAAAGTAATGTTGTGGGGTGCAGTATGTGGAAGCTACAAGCAATACAGTATTTGGATGAAAACATGAAGCTATCTACACCTAGCACCATACTTTTTTGCAAAAAAACTTTTTTTGTTTCTAATTCACCAAAACTGCTTTAAATCATGTATTCAGCAGCCCAAATAACAACCAACATAAAAGTAATGTTGTGGGGTGCAGTATGTGGAAGCTACAAGCAATACAGTATTTGGATGAAAACATGAAGCTATCTACTTTTCAAATAATGAAGCTATCTACACCTAGCACCATACTTTTTTGCAAAAAAACTTTTTTTGTTTCTAATTCACCAAAACTGCTTTAAATCATGCCTTCAGCAGCCCAAATAACAACCAACATAAAAGTAATGTTGTGGGGTGCAGTATGTGGAAGCTACAAGCAATACAGTATTTGGATGAAAACATGAAGCTAGTTACACTTAGCACCATACTTTTTTGCAAAAAAACTTTTTTGTTTCTAATTCACCAAAACTGCTTTAAATCATGCCTTCAGCAGCCCATATAACAACCAACATAAAAGTAATGTTGTGGGATGCAGTATGTGGAAGCTACAAGCAATACAGTATTTGGATGAAAACATGAAGCTCTCTACACCTAGCACCATGGTTTTTTGCAAAAAAACTTTTTTTGTTTCTAATTCACCAAAACTGCTTTAAATCATGCCTTCAGCAGCCCAAATAACAACAAACATAAAAGTAATGTTGTGGGGTGCAGTATGTGGAAGCTACAAGCAATACAGTATTTGGATGAAAACATGAAGCTATCTACTTTTCAAATAATGAAGCTATCTACACCTAGCACCATACTTTTTTGCAAAAAAACTTTTTTTGTTTCTAATTCACCAAAACTGCTTTAAATCATGCCTTCAGCAGCCCAAATAACAACCAACATAAAAGTAATGTTGTGGGGTGCAGTATGTGGAAGCTACAAGCAATACAGTATTTGGATGAAAACATGAAGCTAGTTACACTTAGCACCATACTTTTTTGCAAAAAAACTTTTTTTGTTTCTAATTCACCAAAACTGCTTTAAATCATGCCTTCAGCAGCCCAAATAACAACCAACATAAAAGTAATGTTGTGGGGTGCAGTATGTGGAAGCTACAAGCAATACAGTATTTGGATGAAAACATGAAGCTATCTACTTTTCAAATAATGAAGCTATCTACACCTAGCACCATACTTTTTTGCAAAAAAAACTTTTTTTGTTTCTAATTCACCAAAACTGCTTTATATCATGCCTTCAGCAGACCAAATAACAACCAACGTAAAAGTAATGTTGTGGGGTGCAGTATGTGGAAGCTACACGCAATACAGTATTTGGATGAAAACATGAAGCTATCTACACCTAGCACCATACTTTTTTGCAAAAAACTTTTTTTGTTTCTAATTCACCAAAACTGCTTTAAATCATGCCTTCAGCAGCCCAAATAACAACCAACATAAAAGTAATGTTGTGGGGTGCAGTATGTGGAAGCTACAAGCAATACAGTATTTGGATGAAAACATGAAGCTCTCTACACCTAGCACCATACTTTTTTGCAAAAAAACTTTTTTTGTTTCTAATTCACCAAAACTGCTTTAAATCATGCCTTCAGCAGCCCAAATAACAACCAACATAAAAGTAATGTTGTGGGGTGCAGTATGTGGAAGCTACAAGCAATACAGTATTTGGATGAAAACATGAAGCTAGTTACACTTAGCACCATACTTTTTTGCAAAAAAACTTTTTTTGTTTCTAATTCACCAAAACTGCTTTAAATCATGCCTTCAGCAGCCCAAATAACAACCAACATAAAAGTAATGTTGTGGGGTGCAGTATGTGGAAGCTACAAGCAATACAGTATTTGGATGAAAACATGAAGCTAGTTACACTTAGCACCATACTTTTTTGCAAAAAAAACTTTTTTTTGTTTCTAATTCACCAAAACTGCTTTAAATCATGCCTTCTGCAGCCCAAATAACAACCAACATAAAAAGTAATGTTGTGGGATGCAGTATGTGGAAGCTACACGCAATACAGTATTTGGATGAAAACATGAAGCTATCTACACCTAGCACCATACTTTTTTGCAAAAAAACTTTTTTTGTTTCTAATTCACCAAAACTGCTTTAAATCATGCCTTCAGCAGCCCAAATAACAACCAACATAAAAGTAATGTTGTGGGGTGCAGTATGTGGAAGCTACACGCAATACAGTATTTGGTTGAAAACATGAAGCTATCTACACCTAGCACCATACTTTTTTGCAAAAAAACTTTTTTTGTTTCTAATTCACCAAAACTGCTTTAAATCATGCCTTCTGCAGCCCAAATAACAACCAACATAAAAAGTAATGTTGTGGGATGCAGTATGTGGAAGCTACACGCAATACAGTATTTGGATGAAAACATGAAGCTATCTACACCTAGCACCATACTTTTTTGCAAAAAACTTTTTTTGTTTCTAATTCACCAAAACTGCTTTAAATCATGCCTTCAGCAGCCCAAATAACAACCAACATAAAAGTAATGTTGTGGGGTGCAGTATGTGGAAGCTACAAGCAATACAGTATTTGGATGAAAACATGAAGCTCTCTACACCTAGCACCATACTTTTTTGCAAAAAAACTTTTTTTGTTTCTAATTCACCAAAACTGCTTTAAATCATGCCTTCAGCAGCCCAAATAACAACCAACATAAAAGTAATGTTGTGGGGTGCAGTATGTGGAAGCTACAAGCAATACAGTATTTGGATGAAAACATGAAGCTAGTTACACTTAGCACCATACTTTTTTGCAAAAAAACTTTTTTTGTTTCTAATTCACCAAAACTGCTTTAAATCATGCCTTCAGCAGCCCAAATAACAACCAACATAAAAGTAATGTTGTGGGGTGCAGTATGTGGAAGCTACAAGCAATACAGTATTTGGATGAAAACATGAAGCTAGTTACACTTAGCACCATACTTTTTTGCAAAAAAACTTTTTTTGTTTCTAATTCACCAAAACTGCTTTAAATCATGCCTTCAGCAGCCCAAATAACAACCAACATAAAAGTAATGTTGTGGGGTGCAGTATGTGGAAGCTACAAGCAATACAGTATTTGGATGAAAACATGAAGCTAGTTACACTTAGCACCATACTTTTTTGCAAAAAAAACTTTTTTTTGTTTCTAATTCACCAAAACTGCTTTAAATCATGCCTTCTGCAGCCCAAATAACAACCAACATAAAAAGTAATGTTGTGGGATGCAGTATGTGGAAGCTACACACAATACAGTATTTGGATGAAAACATGAAGCTATCTACACCTAGCACCATACTTTTTTGCAAAAAAACTTTTTTTGTTTCTAATTCACCAAAACTGCTTTAAATCATGCCTTCAGCAGCCCAAATAACAACCAACATAAAAGTAATGTTGTGGGATGCAGTATGTGGAAGCTACACGCAATACAGTATTTGGTTGAAAACATGAAGCTATCTACACCTAGCACCATACTTTTTTGCAAAAAAACTTTTTTTGTTTCTAATTCACCAAAACTGCTTTAAATCATGCCTTTAGCTGCCCAAATAACAACCAACATTAAAGTAATGTTGTGGGGTGCAGTATGTGGAAGCTACACGCAATACAGTATTTGGATGAAAACATGAAGCTATCTACACCTAGCACCATACTTTTTTGCAAAAAAACTTTTTTTGTTTCTAATTCACCAAAACTGCTTTAAATCATGCCTTCAGCAGCCCAAATAACAACCAACATAATAGTAATGTTGTGGGATGCAGTATGTGGAAGCTACAAGCAATACAGTGTTTGGATGAAAACATGAAGCTATCTACACCTAGCACCATACTTTTTTGCAAAAAAACTTTTTTTGTTTCTAATTCACCAAAACTGCTTTAAATCATGCCTTTAGCTGCCCAAATAACAACCAACATTAAAGTAATGTTGTGGGGTGCAGTATGTGGAAGCTACAAGCAATACAGTATTTGGATTAAAACATGAAGCTATCTACTTTTCAAATGATGAAGCTATCTACACCTAGCACAATACTTTTTTGCAAAAAAACTTTTTTTGTTTCTAATTCACCAAAACTGCTTTAAATCATGCCTTCAGCAGCCCAAATAACAACCAACATAAAAGTAATGTTGTGGGGTGCAGTATGTGGAAGCTACAAGCAATACAGTATTTGGATGAAAACATGAAGCTAGTTACACCTAGCACCATACTTTTTTGCAAAAAAACTTTTTTTGTTTCTAATTCACCAAAACTGCTTTAAATCATGCCTTCAGCAGCCCAAATAACAACTAACATAAAAAGTAATGTTGTGGGATCCAGTATGTGGAAGCTACACGCAATACAGTATTTGAATGAAAACATGAAGCTATCTACACCTAGCACCATACTTTTTTGCAAAAAAAATTTTTTTGTTTCTAATTCACCAAAACTGCTTTAAATCATGCCTTCAGCAGCCCAAATAACAACCAACATAAAAGTAATGTTGTGGGGTGCAGTATGTGGAAGCTACAAGCAATACAGAATTTGGATGAAAACATGAAGCTAGTTACACCTAGCACCATACTTTTTTGCAAAAAAACTTTTTTTGTTTCTAATTCACCAAAACTGCTTTAAATCAAGCCTTCAGCAGCCCAAATAACAACCAACATAAAAGTAATGTTGTGGGATGCAGTATGTGGAAGCTACAAGCAATACAGTATTTGGATGAAAACATGAAGCTATCTACACCTAGCACCATACTTTTTTGCAAAAAAACTTTTTTTGTTTCTAATTCACCAAAACTGCTTTAAATCATGCCTTCAGCAGCCCAAATAACAACCAACATAAAAGTAATGTTGTGGGGTGCAGTATGTGGAAGCTACAAGCAATACAGTATTTGGATGAAAACATGAAGTTAGTAACACTTAGCACCATACTTTTTTGCAAAAAAACTTTTTTTGTTTCCAATTCACCAAAACTGCTTTAAAACATGCCTTCAGCAGCCCAAATAACAACCAACATAAAAGTAATGTTGTGGGGTGCAGTATGTGGAAGCTACAAGCAATACAGTATTTGGATGAAAACATGAAGCTAGTTACACCTAGCACCATACTTTTTTGCAAAAAAACTTTTTTTGTTTCTAATTCACCAAAACTGCTTTAAATCATGCCTTTAGCTGCCCAAATAACAACCAACATTAAAGTAATGTTGTGGGGTGCAGTATGTGGAAGATACAAGCAATACAGTATTTGGATTAAAACATGAAGCTATCTACTTTTCAAATGATGAAGCTATCTACACCTAGCACCATACTTTTTTGCAAAAAAACTTTTTTTGTTTCTAATTCACCAAAACTGCTTTAAATCATGCCTTCAGCAGCCCAAATAACAACCAACATAAAAGTAATGTTGTGGGGTGCATTATGTGGAAGCTACAAGCAATACAGTATTTGGATGAAAACATGAAGCTAGTTACACTTAGCACCATACTTTTTTGCAAAAAACTTTTTTTGTTTCTAATTCACCAAAACTGCTTTAAATCATGCCTTCAGCAGCCCAAATAACAACCAACATAAAAGTAATGTTGTGGGATGCAGTATGTGGAAGCTACACGCAATACAGTATTTGGATGAAAACATGAAGCTATCTACACCTAGCACCATCCTTTTTTGCAAAAAACTTTTTTTGTTTCTAATTCACCAAAACTGCTTTAAATCATGCCTTCAGCAGCCCAAATAACAACCAACATAAAAGTAATGTTGTGGGATGCAGTATGTGGAAGCTACAAGCAATACAGTATTTGGATGAAAACATGAAGCTATCTACACCTAGCACCATACTTTTTTGCAAAAAAACTTTTTTTGTTTCTAATTCACCAAAACTGCTTTAAATCATGCCTTCAGCAGCCCAAATAACAACCAACATAAAAGTAATGTTGTGGGGTGCAGTATGTGGAAGCTACAAGCAATACAGTATTTGGATGAAAACATGAAGCTAGTTACACTCTTAGCACCATACTTTTTTGCAAAAAAACTTTTTTTTGTTTCTAATTCACCAAAACTGCTTTAAATCATGCCTTCAGCAGCCCAAATAACAACCAACATAAAAGTAATGTTGTGGGGTGCAGTATGTGGAAGCTACAAGCAATACAGTATTTGGATGAAAACATGAAGCTAGTTACACTTAGCACCATACTTTTTTGCAAAAAAACTTTTTTTGTTTCTAATTCACCAAAACTGCTTTAAATCATGCCTTCAGCAGCCCAAATAATAACCAACATAAAAGTAATGTTGTGGGGTGCAGTATGTGGAAGCTACAAGCAATACAGTATTTGGATGAAAACATGAAGCTAGTTACACTTAGCACCATACTTTTTTGCAAAAAAACTTTTTTTGTTTCTAATTCACCAAAACTGCTTTAAATCATGCCTTCAGCAGCCCAAATAACAACCAACATAAAAGTAATGTTGTGGGATGCAGTATGTGGAAGCTACAAGCAATACAGTATTTGGATGAAAACATGAAGCTAGTAACACTTAGCACCATACTTTTTTGCAAAAAAACTTTTTTTGTTTCTAATTCACCAAAACTGCTTTAAATCATGCCTTCAGCAGCCCAAATAACAACCAACATAAAAGTAATGTTGTGGGGTGCAGTATGTGGAAGCTACAAGCAATACAGTATTTGGATGAAAACATGAAGCTAGTTACACTTAGCACCATACTTTTTTGCAAAAAAACTTTTTTTGTTTCTAATTCACCAAAACTGCTTTAAATCATGCCTTCAGCAGCCCAAATAACAACCAACATAAAAGTAATGTTGTGGGGTGCAGTATGTGGAAGCTACAAGCAATACAGTATTTGGATGAAAACATGAAGCTATCTACACCTAACACCATACTTTTTTGCAAAAAAACTTTTTTTGTTTCTAATTCACCAAAACTGCTTTAAATCATGCCTTCAGCAGCCCAAATAACAACCAACATAAAAGTAATGTTGTGGGATGCAGTATGTGGAAGCTACACGAAATACAGTATTTGGATGAAAACATGAAGCTATCTACACCTAGCACCATACTTTTTTGCAAAAAAACTTTTTTTGTTTCTAATTCACCAAAACTGCTTTAAATCATGCCTTCAGCAGCCCAAATAACAACCAACATAAAAGTAATGTTGTGGGGTGCAGTATGTGGAAGCTACAAGCAATACAGTATTTGGATGAAAACATGAAGCTAGTTACACTTAGCACCATACTTTTTTGCAAAAAAACTTTTTTGTTTCTAATTCACCAAAACTGCTTTAAATCATGCCTTCAGCAGCCCATATAACAACCAACATAAAAGTAATGTTGTGGGATGCAGTATGTGGAAGCTACAAGCAATACAGTATTTGGATGAAAACATGAAGCTCTCTACACCTAGCACCATGGTTTTTTGCAAAAAAACTTTTTTTGTTTCTAATTCACCAAAACTGCTTTAAATCATGCCTTCAGCAGCCCAAATAACAACAAACATAAAAGTAATGTTGTGGGGTGCAGTATGTGGAAGCTACAAGCAATACAGTATTTGGATGAAAACATGAAGCTATCTACTTTTCAAATAATGAAGCTATCTACACCTAGCACCATACTTTTTTGCAAAAAAACTTTTTTTGTTTCTAATTCACCAAAACTGCTTTAAATCATGCCTTCAGCAGCCCAAATAACAACCAACATAAAAGTAATGTTGTGGGGTGCAGTATGTGGAAGCTACAAGCAATACAGTATTTGGATGAAAACATGAAGCTAGTTACACTTAGCACCATACTTTTTTGCAAAAAAACTTTTTTTGTTTCTAATTCACCAAAACTGCTTTAAATCATGCCTTCAGCAGCCCAAATAACAACCAACATAAAAGTAATGTTGTGGGGTGCAGTATGTGGAAGCTACAAGCAATACAGTATTTGGATGAAAACATGAAGCTATCTACTTTTCAAATAATGAAGCTATCTACACCTAGCACCATACTTTTTTGCAAAAAAAACTTTTTTTGTTTCTAATTCACCAAAACTGCTTTATATCATGCCTTCAGCAGACCAAATAACAACCAACGTAAAAGTAATGTTGTGGGGTGCAGTATGTGGAAGCTACACGCAATACAGTATTTGGATGAAAACATGAAGCTATCTACACCTAGCACCATACTTTTTTGCAAAAAACTTTTTTTGTTTCTAATTCACCAAAACTGCTTTAAATCATGCCTTCAGCAGCCCAAATAACAACCAACATAAAAGTAATGTTGTGGGGTGCAGTATGTGGAAGCTACAAGCAATACAGTATTTGGATGAAAACATGAAGCTCTCTACACCTAGCACCATACTTTTTTGCAAAAAAACTTTTTTTGTTTCTAATTCACCAAAACTGCTTTAAATCATGCCTTCAGCAGCCCAAATAACAACCAACATAAAAGTAATGTTGTGGGGTGCAGTATGTGGAAGCTACAAGCAATACAGTATTTGGATGAAAACATGAAGCTAGTTACACTTAGCACCATACTTTTTTGCAAAAAAACTTTTTTTGTTTCTAATTCACCAAAACTGCTTTAAATCATGCCTTCAGCAGCCCAAATAACAACCAACATAAAAGTAATGTTGTGGGGTGCAGTATGTGGAAGCTACAAGCAATACAGTATTTGGATGAAAACATGAAGCTAGTTACACTTAGCACCATACTTTTTTGCAAAAAAAACTTTTTTTTGTTTCTAATTCACCAAAACTGCTTTAAATCATGCCTTCTGCAGCCCAAATAACAACCAACATAAAAAGTAATGTTGTGGGATGCAGTATGTGGAAGCTACACGCAATACAGTATTTGGATGAAAACATGAAGCTATCTACACCTAGCACCATACTTTTTTGCAAAAAAACTTTTTTTGTTTCTAATTCACCAAAACTGCTTTAAATCATGCCTTCAGCAGCCCAAATAACAACCAACATAAAAGTAATGTTGTGGGGTGCAGTATGTGGAAGCTACACGCAATACAGTATTTGGTTGAAAACATGAAGCTATCTACACCTAGCACCATACTTTTTTGCAAAAAAACTTTTTTTGTTTCTAATTCACCAAAACTGCTTTAAATCATGCCTTCTGCAGCCCAAATAACAACCAACATAAAAAGTAATGTTGTGGGATGCAGTATGTGGAAGCTACACGCAATACAGTATTTGGATGAAAACATGAAGCTATCTACACCTAGCACCATACTTTTTTGCAAAAAACTTTTTTTGTTTCTAATTCACCAAAACTGCTTTAAATCATGCCTTCAGCAGCCCAAATAACAACCAACATAAAAGTAATGTTGTGGGGTGCAGTATGTGGAAGCTACAAGCAATACAGTATTTGGATGAAAACATGAAGCTCTCTACACCTAGCACCATACTTTTTTGCAAAAAAACTTTTTTTGTTTCTAATTCACCAAAACTGCTTTAAATCATGCCTTCAGCAGCCCAAATAACAACCAACATAAAAGTAATGTTGTGGGGTGCAGTATGTGGAAGCTACAAGCAATACAGTATTTGGATGAAAACATGAAGCTAGTTACACTTAGCACCATACTTTTTTGCAAAAAAACTTTTTTTGTTTCTAATTCACCAAAACTGCTTTAAATCATGCCTTCAGCAGCCCAAATAACAACCAACATAAAAGTAATGTTGTGGGGTGCAGTATGTGGAAGCTACAAGCAATACAGTATTTGGATGAAAACATGAAGCTAGTTACACTTAGCACCATACTTTTTTGCAAAAAAACTTTTTTTGTTTCTAATTCACCAAAACTGCTTTAAATCATGCCTTCAGCAGCCCAAATAACAACCAACATAAAAGTAATGTTGTGGGGTGCAGTATGTGGAAGCTACAAGCAATACAGTATTTGGATGAAAACATGAAGCTAGTTACACTTAGCACCATACTTTTTTGCAAAAAAAACTTTTTTTTGTTTCTAATTCACCAAAACTGCTTTAAATCATGCCTTCTGCAGCCCAAATAACAACCAACATAAAAAGTAATGTTGTGGGATGCAGTATGTGGAAGCTACACGCAATACAGTATTTGGATGAAAACATGAAGCTATCTACACCTAGCACCATACTTTTTTGCAAAAAAACTTTTTTTGTTTCTAATTCACCAAAACTGCTTTAAATCATGCCTTCAGCAGCCCAAATAACAACCAACATAAAAGTAATGTTGTGGGATGCAGTATGTGGAAGCTACACGCAATACAGTATTTGGTTGAAAACATGAAGCTATCTACACCTAGCACCATACTTTTTTGCAAAAAAACTTTTTTTGTTTCTAATTCACCAAAACTGCTTTAAATCATGCCTTTAGCTGCCCAAATAACAACCAACATTAAAGTAATGTTGTGGGGTGCAGTATGTGGAAGCTACACGCAATACAGTATTTGGATGAAAACATGAAGCTATCTACACCTAGCACCATACTTTTTTGCAAAAAAACTTTTTTTGTTTCTAATTCACCAAAACTGCTTTAAATCATGCCTTCAGCAGCCCAAATAACAACCAACATAATAGTAATGTTGTGGGATGCAGTATGTGGAAGCTACAAGCAATACAGTGTTTGGATGAAAACATGAAGCTATCTACACCTAGCACCATACTTTTTTGCAAAAAAACTTTTTTTGTTTCTAATTCACCAAAACTGCTTTAAATCATGCCTTTAGCTGCCCAAATAACAACCAACATTAAAGTAATGTTGTGGGGTGCAGTATGTGGAAGCTACAAGCAATACAGTATTTGGATTAAAACATGAAGCTATCTACTTTTCAAATGATGAAGCTATCTACACCTAGCACAATACTTTTTTGCAAAAAAACTTTTTTTGTTTCTAATTCACCAAAACTGCTTTAAATCATGCCTTCAGCAGCCCAAATAACAACCAACATAAAAGTAATGTTGTGGGGTGCAGTATGTGGAAGCTACAAGCAATACAGTATTTGGATGAAAACATGAAGCTAGTTACACCTAGCACCATACTTTTTTGCAAAAAAACTTTTTTTGTTTCTAATTCACCAAAACTGCTTTAAATCATGCCTTCAGCAGCCCAAATAACAACTAACATAAAAAGTAATGTTGTGGGATCCAGTATGTGGAAGCTACACGCAATACAGTATTTGAATGAAAACATGAAGCTATCTACACCTAGCACCATACTTTTTTGCAAAAAAAATTTTTTTGTTTCTAATTCACCAAAACTGCTTTAAATCATGCCTTCAGCAGCCCAAATAACAACCAACATAAAAGTAATGTTGTGGGGTGCAGTATGTGGAAGCTACAAGCAATACAGAATTTGGATGAAAACATGAAGCTAGTTACACCTAGCACCATACTTTTTTGCAAAAAAACTTTTTTTGTTTCTAATTCACCAAAACTGCTTTAAATCAAGCCTTCAGCAGCCCAAATAACAACCAACATAAAAGTAATGTTGTGGGATGCAGTATGTGGAAGCTACAAGCAATACAGTATTTGGATGAAAACATGAAGCTATCTACACCTAGCACCATACTTTTTTGCAAAAAAACTTTTTTTGTTTCTAATTCACCAAAACTGCTTTAAATCATGCCTTCAGCAGCCCAAATAACAACCAACATAAAAGTAATGTTGTGGGGTGCAGTATGTGGAAGCTACAAGCAATACAGTATTTGGATGAAAACATGAAGTTAGTAACACTTAGCACCATACTTTTTTGCAAAAAAACTTTTTTTGTTTCCAATTCACCAAAACTGCTTTAAAACATGCCTTCAGCAGCCCAAATAACAACCAACATAAAAGTAATGTTGTGGGGTGCAGTATGTGGAAGCTACAAGCAATACAGTATTTGGATGAAAACATGAAGCTAGTTACACCTAGCACCATACTTTTTTGCAAAAAAACTTTTTTTGTTTCTAATTCACCAAAACTGCTTTAAATCATGCCTTTAGCTGCCCAAATAACAACCAACATTAAAGTAATGTTGTGGGGTGCAGTATGTGGAAGATACAAGCAATACAGTATTTGGATTAAAACATGAAGCTATCTACTTTTCAAATGATGAAGCTATCTACACCTAGCACCATACTTTTTTGCAAAAAAACTTTTTTTGTTTCTAATTCACCAAAACTGCTTTAAATCATGCCTTCAGCAGCCCAAATAACAACCAACATAAAAGTAATGTTGTGGGGTGCATTATGTGGAAGCTACAAGCAATACAGTATTTGGATGAAAACATGAAGCTAGTTACACTTAGCACCATACTTTTTTGCAAAAAACTTTTTTTGTTTCTAATTCACCAAAACTGCTTTAAATCATGCCTTCAGCAGCCCAAATAACAACCAACATAAAAGTAATGTTGTGGGATGCAGTATGTGGAAGCTACACGCAATACAGTATTTGGATGAAAACATGAAGCTATCTACACCTAGCACCATCCTTTTTTGCAAAAAACTTTTTTTGTTTCTAATTCACCAAAACTGCTTTAAATCATGCCTTCAGCAGCCCAAATAACAACCAACATAAAAGTAATGTTGTGGGATGCAGTATGTGGAAGCTACAAGCAATACAGTATTTGGATGAAAACATGAAGCTATCTACACCTAGCACCATACTTTTTTGCAAAAAAACTTTTTTTGTTTCTAATTCACCAAAACTGCTTTAAATCATGCCTTCAGCAGCCCAAATAACAACCAACATAAAAGTAATGTTGTGGGGTGCAGTATGTGGAAGCTACAAGCAATACAGTATTTGGATGAAAACATGAAGCTAGTTACACTCTTAGCACCATACTTTTTTGCAAAAAAACTTTTTTTTGTTTCTAATTCACCAAAACTGCTTTAAATCATGCCTTCAGCAGCCCAAATAACAACCAACATAAAAGTAATGTTGTGGGGTGCAGTATGTGGAAGCTACAAGCAATACAGTATTTGGATGAAAACATGAAGCTAGTTACACTTAGCACCATACTTTTTTGCAAAAAAACTTTTTTTGTTTCTAATTCACCAAAACTGCTTTAAATCATGCCTTCAGCAGCCCAAATAACAACCAACATAAAAGTAATGTTGTGGGGTGCAGTATGTGGAAGCTACAAGCAATACAGTATTTGGATGAACACATGAAGCTAGTTACACTTAGCACCATACTTTTTTGCAAAAAAACTTTTTTTGTTTCTAATTCACCAAAACTGCTTTAAATCATGCCTTTAGCAGCCCAAATAACAATCAACATAAAAGTAATGTTGTGGGGTGCAGTATGTGGAAGCTACAAGCAATACAGTATTTGGATGAAAACATGAAGCTATCTACACCTAGCACCATACTTTTTGCAAAAAAACTTTTTTTGTTTCTAATTCACCAAAACTGCTTTAAATCATGCCTTCAGCAGCCCAAATAACAACCAACATAAAAGTAATGTTGTGGGGTGCAGTATGTGGAAGCTACAAGCAATACAGTATTTGGATGAAAACATGAAGCTAGTTACACTTAGCACCATACTTTTTTGCAAAAAAACTTTTTTTGTTTCTAATTCACCAAAACTGCTTTAAATCATGCCTTCAGCAGCCCAAATAACAACCAACATAAAAGTAATGTTGTGGGATGCAGTATGTGGAAGCTACACACAATACAGTATTTGGATGAAAACATGAAGCTATCTACACCTAGCACCATACTTTTTTGCAAAAAAACTTTTTTTGTTTCTAATTCACCAAAACTGCTTTAAATCATGCCTTTAGCTGCCCAAATAACAACCAACATTAAAGTAATGTTGTGGGGTGCAGTATGTGGAAGCTACAAGCAATACAGTATTTGGATTAAAACATGTAGCTATCTACTTTTCAAATGATGAAGCTATCTACACCTAGCACCATACTTTTTTGCAAAAAAACTTTTTTTGTTTCCAATTCACCAAAACTGCTTTAAATCATGCCAACAGCAGCCCAAATAACAACCAACATAAAAGTAATGTTGTGGGGTGCAGTATGTGGAAGCTACAAGCAATACAGTATTTGGATGAAAACATGAAGCTAGTTACACTTAGCACCATACTTTTTTGCAAAAAAACTTTTTTTGTTTCTAATTCACCAAAACTGCTTTAAATCATGCCTTCAGCAGCCCAAATAACAACCAACATAAAAGTAATGTTGTGGGGTGCAGTATGTGGAAGCTACAAGCAATACAGTATTTGGATGAAAACATGAAGCAAGTTACACTTAGCACCATACTTTTTTGCAAAAAAACTTTTTTTGTTTCTAATTCACCAAAACTGCTTTAAATCATGCCTTCAGCAGCCCAAATAACAACCAACATAAAAGTAATGTTGTGGGATGCAGTATGTGGAAGCTACACGCAATACAGTATTTGGATGAAAACATGAAGCTATCTACACCTAGCACCATACTTTTTTGCAAAAAACTTTTTTTGTTTCTAATTCACCAAAACTGCTTTAAATCATGCCTTCAGCAGCCCAAATAACAACCAACATAAAAGTAATGTTGTGGGGTGCAGTATGTGGAAGCTACAAGCAATACAGTATTTGGATGAACACATGAAGCTAGTTACACCTAGCACCATACTTTTTTGCAAAAAAACTTTTTTTTGTTTCTAATTCACCAAAACTGCTTTAAATCATGCCTTCAGCAGCCCAAATAACAACCAACATAAAAAGTAATGTTGTGGGATGCAGTATGTGGAAGCTACACGCAATACAGTATTTGGATGAAAACATGAAGCTATCTACACCTAGCACCATACTTTTTTGCAAAAAAACTTTTTTTGTTTCTAATTCACCAAAACTGCTTTAAATCATGCCTTTAGCTGCCCAAATAACAACCAACATTAAAGTAATGTTGTGGGGTGCAGTATGTGGAAGCTACAAGCAATACAGTATTTGGATGAAAACATGAAGCTAGTTACACTTAGCACCATACTTTTTTGCAAAAAAACTTTTTTTGTTTCTAATTCACCAAAACTGCTTTAAATCATGCCTTCAGCAGCCCAAATAACAACCAACATAAAAGTAATGTTGTGGGGTGCAGTATGTGGAAGCTACAAGCAATACAGTATTTGGATGAAAACATGAAGCTAGTTACACTTAGCACCATACTTTTTTGCAAAAAAACTTTTTTTGTTTCTAATTCACCAAAACTGCTTTAAATCATGCCTTCAGCAGCCCAAATAACAACCAACATAAAAGTAATGTTGTGGGATGCAGTATGTGGAAGCTACAAGCAATACAGTATTTGGATGAAAACATGAAGCTAGTAACACTTAGCACCATACTTTTTTGCAAAAAAACTTTTTTTGTTTCTAATTCACCAAAACTGCTTTAAATCATGCCTTCAGCAGCCCAAATAATAACCAACATAAAAGTAATGTTGTGGGGTGCAGTATGTGGAAGCTACAAGCAATACAGTATTTGGATGAAAACATGAAGCTAGTTACACTTAGCACCATACTTTTTTGCAAAAAAACTTTTTTTGTTTCTAATTCACCAAAACTGCTTTAAATCATGCCTTCAGCAGCCCAAATAACAACCAACATAAAAGTAATGTTGTGGGATGCAGTATGTGGAAGCTACAAGCAATACAGTATTTGGATGAAAACATGAAGCTAGTAACACTTAGCACCATACTTTTTTGCAAAAAAACTTTTTTTGTTTCTAATTCACCAAAACTGCTTTAAATCATGCCTTCAGCAGCCCAAATAACAACCAACATAAAAGTAATGTTGTGGGGTGCAGTATGTGGAAGCTACAAGCAATACAGTATTTGGATGAAAACATGAAGCTAGTTACACTTAGCACCATACTTTTTTGCAAAAAAACTTTTTTTGTTTCTAATTCACCAAAACTGCTTTAAATCATGCCTTCAGCAGCCCAAATAACAACCAACATAAAAGTAATGTTGTGGGATGCAGTATGTGGAAGCTACACGCAATACAGTATTTGGATGAAAACATGAAGCTATCTACACCTAACACCATACTTTTTTGCAAAAAAACTTTTTTTGTTTCTAATTCACCAAAACTGCTTTAAATCATGCCTTCAGCAGCCCAAATAACAACCAACATAAAAGTAATGTTGTGGGATGCAGTATGTGGAAGCTACACACAATACAGTATTTGGATGAAAACATGAAGCTATCTACACCTAGCACCATACTTTTTTGCAAAAAAACTTTTTTTGTTTCTAATTCACCAAAACTGCTTTAAATCATGCCTTTAGCTGCCCAAATAACAACCAACATTAAAGTAATGTTGTGGGGTGCAGTATGTGGAAGCTACAAGCAATACAGTATTTGGATTAAAACATGAAGCTATCTACTTTTCAAATGATGAAGCTATCTACACCTAGCACCATACTTTTTTGCAAAAAAACTTTTTTTGTTTCTAATTCACCAAAACTGCTTTAAATCATGCCTTCAGCAGCCCAAATAACAACCAACATAAAAGTAATGTTGTGGGGTGCAGTATGTGGAAGCTACAAGCAATACAGTATTTGGATGAAAACATGAAGCTAGTAACACTTAGCACCATACTTTTTTGCAAAAAAACTTTTTTTGTTTCTAATTCACCAAAACTGCTTTAAATCATGCCTTCAGCAGCCCAAATAACAACCAACATAAAAGTAATGTTGTGGGATGCAGTATGTGGAAGCTACACGAAATACAGTATTTGGATGAAAACATGAAGCTATCTACACCTAGCACCATACTTTTTTGCAAAAAAACTTTTTTTGTTTCTAATTCACCAAAACTGATTTAAATCATGCCTTCAGCAGCCCAAATAACAACCAACATAAAAGTAATGTTGTGGGATGCAGTATGTGGAAGCTACACACAATACAGTATTTGGATGAAAACATGAAGCTATCTACACCTAGCACCATACTTTTTTGCAAAAAAACTTTTTTTGTTTCTAATTCACCAAAACTGCTTTAAATCATGCCTTCAGCAGCCCAAATAACAACCAACATAAAAGTAATGTTGTGGGGTGCAGTATGTGGAAGCTACAAGCAATACAGTATTTGGATGAAAACATGAAGCTATCTACACCTAGCACCATACTTTTTTGCAAAAAAACTTTTTTTGTTTCTAATTCACCAAAACTGCTTTAAATCATGTATTCAGCAGCCCAAATAACAACCAACATAAAAGTAATGTTGTGGGGTGCAGTATGTGGAAGCTACAAGCAATACAGTATTTGGATGAAAACATGAAGCTATCTACACCTAGCACCACACTTTTTTGCAAAAAAACTTTTTTTGTTTCTAATTCACCAAAACTGCTTTAAATCATGCCTTTAGCTGCCCAAATAACAACCAACATTAAAGTTATGTTGTGGGGTGCAGTATGTGGAAGCTACAAGCAATACAGTATTTGGATGAAAACATGAAGCTAGTTACACTTAGCACCATACTTTTTTGCAAAAAAACTTTTTTTGTTTCTAATTCACCAAAACTGCTTTAAATCATGCCTTCAGCAGCCCAAATAACAACCAACATAAAAGTAATGTTGTGTGGTGCAGTATGTGGAAGCTACAAGCAATACAGTATTTGGATGAAAACATGAAGCTAGTTACACTTAGCACCATACTTTTTTGCAAAAAAACTTTTTTTGTTTCTAATTCACCAAAACTGCTTTAAATCATGCCTTCAGCAGCCCAAATAACAACCAACATAAAAGTAATGTTGTGTGGTGCAGTATGTGGAAGCTACAAGCAATACAGTATTTGGATGAAAACATGAAGCTAGTTACACTTAGCACCATACTTTTTTGCAAAAAAACTTTTTTTGTTTCTAATTCACCAAAACTGCTTTAAATCATGCCTTCAGCAGCCCAAATAACAACCAACATAAAAGTAATGTTGTGGGATGCAGTATGTGGAAGCTACAAGCAATACAGTATTTGGATGAAAACATGAAGCTAGTAACACTTAGCACCATACTTTTTTGCAAAAAAACTTTTTTTGTTTCTAATTCACCAAAACTGCTTTAAATCATGCCTTCAGCAGCCCAAATAACAACCAACATAAAAGTAATGTTGTGGGGTGCAGTATGTGGAAGCTACAAGCAATACAGTATTTGGATGAAAACATGAAGCTAGTTACACTTAGCACCATACTTTTTTGCAAAAAAACTTTTTTTGTTTCTAATTCACCAAAACTGCTTTAAATCATGCCTTCAGCAGCCCAAATAACAACCAACATAAAAGTAATGTTGTGGGATGCAGTATGTGGAAGCTACACGAAATACAGTATTTGGATGAAAACATGAAGCTATCTACACCTAGCACCATACTTTTTTGCAAAAAAACTTTTTTTGTTTCTAATTCACCAAAACTGCTTTAAATCATGCCTTCAGCAGCCCAAATAACAACCAACATAAAAGTAATGTTGTGGGATGCAGTATGTGGAAGCTACACACAATACAGTATTTGGATGAAAACATGAAGCTATCTACACCTAGCACCATACTTTTTTGCAAAAAAACTTTTTTTGTTTCTAATTCACCAAAACTGCTTTAAATCATGCCTTCAGCAGCCCAAATAACAACCAACATAAAAGTAATGTTGTGGGGTGCAGTATGTGGAAGCTACAAGCAATACAGTATTTGGATGAAAACATGAAGCTATCTACACCTAGCACCATACTTTTTTGCAAAAAAACTTTTTTTGTTTCTAATTCACCAAAACTGCTTTAAATCATGTATTCAGCAGCCCAAATAACAACCAACATAAAAGTAATGTTGTGGGGTGCAGTATGTGGAAGCTACAAGCAATACAGTATTTGGATGAAAACATGAAGCTATCTACTTTTCAAATAATGAAGCTATCTACACCTAGCACCATACTTTTTTGCAAAAAAACTTTTTTTGTTTCTAATTCACCAAAACTGCTTTAAATCATGCCTTCAGCAGCCCAAATAACAACCAACATAAAAGTAATGTTGTGGGGTGCAGTATGTGGAAGCTACAAGCAATACAGTATTTGGATGAAAACATGAAGCTCTCTACACCTAGCACCATGGTTTTTTGCAAAAAAACTTTTTTTGTTTCTAATTCACCAAAACTGCTTTAAATCATGCCTTCAGCAGCCCAAATAACAACAAACATAAAAGTAATGTTGTGGGGTGCAGTATGTGGAAGCTACAAGCAATACAGTATTTGGATGAAAACATGAAGCTCTCTACACCTAGCACCATACTTTTTTGCAAAAAAACTTTTTTTGTTTCTAATTCACCAAAACTGCTTTAAATCATGCCTTCAGCAGCCCAAATAACAACCAACATAAAAGTAATGTTGTGGGGTGCAGTATGTGGAAGCTACAAGCAATACAGTATTTGGATGAAAACATGAAGCTAGTTACACTTAGCACCATACTTTTTTGCAAAAAAACTTTTTTTGTTTCTAATTCACCAAAACTGCTTTAAATCATGCCTTCAGCAGCCCAAATAACAACCAACATAAAAGTAATGTTGTGGGGTGCAGTATGTGGAAGCTACAAGCAATACAGTATTTGGATGAAAACATGAAGCTAGTTACACTTAGCACCATACTTTTTTGCAAAAAAACTTTTTTTGTTTCTAATTCACCAAAACTGCTTTAAATCATGCCTTCAGCAGCCCAAATAACAACCAACATAAAAGTAATGTTGTGGGATGCAGTATGTGGAAGCTACAAGCAATACAGTATTTGGATGAAAACATGAAGCTAGTTACACCTAGCACCATACTTTTTTGCAAAAAAACTTTTTTTGTTTCTAATTCACCAAAACTGCTTTAAATCATGCCTTCAGCAGCCCAAATAACAACCAACATAAAAGTAATTTTGTGGGGTGCAGTATGTGGAAGCTACAAGCAATACAGTATTTGGATGAAAACATGAAGCTAGTTACACTTAGCACCATACTTTTTTGCAAAAAAACTTTTTTTGTTTCTAATTCACCAAAACTGCTTTAAATCATGCCTTCAGCAGCCCAAATAACAACCAACATAAAAGTAATGTTGTGGGGTGCAGTATGTGGAAGCTACAAGCAATACAGTATTTGAATGAAAACATGAAGCTATCTATACCTAGCACCATACCTTTTTGCAAAAAAAAAATTTTTGTTTCTAATTCACCAAAACTGCTTTAAATCATGCCTTCAGCAGCCCAAATAACAACCAACATAAAAGTAATGTTGTGGGATGCAGTATGTGGAAGCTACAAGCAATACAGAATTTGGATGAAAACATGAAGCTAGTTACACATAGCACCATACTTTTTTGCAAAAAAACTTTTTTTGTTTCTAATTCACCAAAACTGCTTTAAATCATGCCTTCAGCAGCCCAAATAACAACCAACATAAAAGTAATGTTGTGGGGTGCAGTATGTGGAAGCTACAAGCAATACAGTATTTGGATGAAAACATGAAGCTAGTAACACTTAGCACCATACTTTTTTGCAAAAAAACTTTTTTTGTTTCCAATTCACCAAAACTGCTTTAAAACATGCCTTCAGCAGCCCAAATAACAACCAACATAAAAGTAATGTTGTGGGGTGCAGTATGTGGAAGCTACAAGCAATACAGTATTTGGATGAAAACATGAAGCTAGTTACACCTAGCACCATACTTTTTTGCAAAAAAACTTTTTTTGTTTCTAATTCACCAAAACTGCTTTAAATCATGCCTTTAGCTGCCCAAATAACAACCAACATTAAAGTAATGTTGTGGGGTGCAGTATGTGGAAGCTACAAGCAATACAGTATTTGGATTAAAACATGAAGCTATCTACTTTTCAAATGATGAAGCTATCTACACCTAGCACCATACTTTTTTGCAAAAAACTTTTTTTGTTTCTAATTCACCAAAACTGCTTTAAATCATGCCTTCAGCAGCCCAAATAACAACCAACATAAAAGTAATGTTGTGGGGTGCAGTATGCGGAAGCTACAAGCAATACAGTATTTGGATGAAAACATGAAGCTAGTTACACTTAGCACCATACTTTTTTGCAAAAAAACTTTTTTTGTTTCTAATTCACCAAAACTGCTTTAAATCATGCCTTCAGCAGCCCAAATAACAACCAACATAAAAGTAATGTTGTGGGGTGCAGTATGTGGAAGCTACACGCAATACAGTATTTGGATGAAAACATGAAGCTATCTACACCTAGCACCATACTTTTTTGCAAAAAAAACTTTTTTGTTTCTAATTCACCAAAACTGCTTTAAATCATGCCTTCAGCAGCCCAAATAACAACCAACATAAAAGTAATGTTGTGGGGTGCAGTATGTGGAAGCTACAAGCAATACAGTATTTGGATGAAAACATGAAGCTAGTAACACCTAGCACCATACTTTTTTGCAAAAAAACTTTTTTTGTTTCTAATTCACCAAAACTGCTTTAAATCATGCCTTCAGCAGCCCAAATAACAACCAACATAAAAGTAATGTTGTGGGGTGCAGTATGTGGAAGCTACAAGCAATACAGTATTTGGATGAAAACATGAAGCTAGTTACACTTAGCACCATACTTTTTTGCAAAAAAACTTTTTTTGTTTCTAATTCACCAAAACTGCTTTAAATCATGCCTTCAGCAGCCCAAATAACAACCAACATAAAAGTAATGTTGTGGGGTGCAGTATGTGGAAGCTACAAGCAATACAGTATTTGGATGAAAACATGAAGCTATCTACTTTTCAAATAATGAAGCTATCTACACCTAGCACCATACTTTTTTGCAAAAAAAACTTTTTTTGTTTCTAATTCACCAAAACTGCTTTATATCATGCCTTCAGCAGACCAAATAACAACCAACGTAAAAGTAATGTTGTGGGGTGCAGTATGTGGAAGCTACACGCAATACAGTATTTGGATGAAAACATGAAGCTATCTACACCTAGCACCATACTTTTTTGCAAAAAACTTTTTTTGTTTCTAATTCACCAAAACTGCTTTAAATCATGTATTCAGCAGCCCAAATAACAACCAACATAAAAGTAATGTTGTGGGGTGCAGTATGTGGAAGCTACAAGCAATACAGTATTTGGATGAAAACATGAAGCTATCTACTTTTCAAATAATGAAGCTATCTACACCTAGCACCATACTTTTTTGCAAAAAAACTTTTTTTGTTTCTAATTCACCAAAACTGCTTTAAATCATGCCTTCAGCAGCCCAAATAACAACCAACATAAAAGTAATGTTGTGGGGTGCAGTATGTGGAAGCTACAAGCAATACAGTATTTGGATGAAAACATGAAGCTCTCTACACCTAGCACCATACTTTTTTGCAAAAAAACTTTTTTGTTTCTAATTCACCAAAACTGCTTTAAATCATGCCTTCAGCAGCCCAAATAACAACCAACATAAAAGTAATGTTGTGGGATGCAGTATGTGGAAGCTACAAGCAATACAGTATTTGGATGAAAACATGAAGCTCTCTACACCTAGCACCATGGTTTTTTGCAAAAAAACTTTTTTTGTTTCTAATTCACCAAAACTGCTTTAAATCATGCCTTCAGCAGCCCAAATAACAACAAACATAAAAGTAATGTTGTGGGGTGCAGTATGTGGAAGCTACAAGCAATACAGTATTTGGATGAAAACATGAAGCTCTCTACACCTAGCACCATACTTTTTTGCAAAAAAACTTTTTTTGTTTCTAATTCACCAAAACTGCTTTAAATCATGCCTTCAGCAGCCCAAATAACAACCAACATAAAAGTAATGTTGTGGGGTGCAGTATGTGGAAGCTACAAGCAATACAGTATTTGGATGAAAACATGAAGCTAGTTACACTTAGCACCATACTTTTTTGCAAAAAAACTTTTTTTGTTTCTAATTCACCAAAACTGCTTTAAATCATGCCTTCAGCAGCCCAAATAACAACCAACATAAAAGTAATGTTGTGGGGTGCAGTATGTGGAAGCTACATTGTCCATTAATTAAACCTATGTGGGACTCTTTATTACCAATAATTAGACTTATAAATAGCGAGATTGAGGTACTTGGGCCAGAACTATGTATTTTTAAACATTTTCCGTCTGATTTGCCTAAAATAGATAAGATCATCATAGGTCATTTGCTGATTGCAGCTACTATCCTTATCCCTAAGTATTGGAAAACAGGAGTTGTTCCGACTATAAAAGAAATCTTGTATATGACTTTGGAGAATAAATCTTATGAATCTTCCATTAGGCCACCCTCAGCTTTTAAAACACAACTTTTATTTTTTTGGGACACCTGGGAAGAGAAAATTAGAAAGAAATTTTTACTTTAGTTTATCTTTTTTGTTCCTTTAGATTATTATTTTTTTAATTTTGCATTTCTGCACGCTTCTTCTTAATCTTTCATCCATATGTATTTTTTTTATATGGCGAGATAACTTTGGTTAAAGTGAAGACAGAGACTTCCGGATTGAAGATTTTAATAATTTACATTTCCATTTTACCCCCCTGTTTTTTCCCCCCTTGTTTTTTTTTCTCTTTCGAGTGATAATTGTTGTAACTACTATTTCCCAATTCTATGGTTTCAATTTGAATTATTATTGTACACTGTATATTGTATGTGCGATACTGTTTGACAGTCTCATCTGTTTGATGTTATAATTACATTTACTTTTGTTTTGTATTTTATAAACCTGTAATAAAAAATATTTGAAAAGTATGTGGAAGCTACAAGCAATACAGTATTTGGATGAAAACATGAAGCTATCTACTTTTCAAATAATGAAGCTATCTACACCTAGCACCATACTTTTTTGCAAAAAAACTTTTTTTGTTTCTAATTCACCAAAACTGCTTTAAATCATGCCTTCAGCAGCCCAAATAACAACCAACATAAAAGTAATGTTGTGGGGTGCAGTATGTGGAAGCTACAAGCAATACAGTATTTGGATGAAAACATGAAGCTAGTTACACTTAGCACCATACTTTTTTGCAAAAAAAACTTTTTTTGTTTCTAATTCACCAAAACTGCTTTAAATCATGCCTTCAGCAGCCCAAATAACAACCAACATAAAAGTAATGTTGTGGGGTGCAGTATGTGGAAGCTACAAGCAATACAGTATTTGGATGAAAACATGAAGCTAGTTACACTTAGCACCATACTTTTTTGCAAAAAAACTTTTTTTTGTTTCTAATTCACCAAAACTGCTTTAAATCATGCCTTCTGCAGCCCAAATAACAACCAACATAAAAAGTAATGTTGTGGGATGCAGTATGTGGAAGCTACACGCAATACAGTATTTGAATGAAAACATGAAGCTATCTACACCTAGCACCATACTTTTTTGCCAAAAATTTTTTTTTGTTTCTAATTCACCAAAACTGCTTTAAATCATGCCTTCAGCAGCCCAAATAACAACCAACATAAAAGTAATGTTGTGGGGTGCAGTATGTGGAAGCTACAAGCAATACAGAATTTGGATGAAAACATGAAGCTAGTTACACCTAGCACCATACTTTTTTGCAAAAAAACTTTTTTTGTTTCTAATTCACCAAAACTGCTTTAAATCATGCCTTCAGCAGCCCAAATAACAACCAACATAAAAGTAATGTTGTGGGATGCAGTATGTGGAAGCTACAAGCAATACAGTATTTGGATGAAAACATGAAGCTATCTACACCTAGCACCATACTTTTTTGCAAAAAAACTTTTTTTGTTTCTAATTCACCAAAACTGCTTTAAATCATGCCTTCAGCAGCCCAAATAACAACCAACATAAAAGTAATGTTGTGGGGTGCAGTATGTGGAAGCTACAAGCAATACAGTATTTGGATGAAAACATGAAGCTAGTAACACTTTGCACCATACTTTTTTGCAAAAAAACTTTTTTTGTTTCTAATTCACCAAAACTGCTTTAAATCATGCCTTCAGCAGCCCAAATAACAACCAACATAAAAGTAATGTTGTGGGGTGCAGTATGTGGAAGCTACAAGCAATACAGTATTTGGATGAAAACATGAAGCTATCTACACCTAGCACCATACTTTTTTGCAAAAAAACTTTTTTTGTTTCTAATTCACCAAAACTGCTTTAAATCATGCCTTTAGCTGCCCAAATAACAACCAACATTAAAGTAATGTTGTGGGGTGCAGTATGTGGAAGCTACAAGCAATACAGTATTTGGATTAAAACATGAAGCTATCTACTTTTCAAATGATGAAGCTATCTACACCTAGCACCATACTTTTTTGCAAAAAAACTTTTTTTGTTTCTAATTCACCAAAACTGCTTTAAATCATGCCTTCAGCAGCCCAAATAACAACCAACATAAAAATAATGTTGTGGGATGCAGTATGTGGAAGCTACAAGCAATACAGTATTTGGATGAAAACATGAAGCTATCTACACCTAGCACCATACTTTTTTGCAAAAAAACTTTTTTTGTTTCTAATTCACCAAAACTGCTTTAAATCATGCCTTTAGCTGCCCAAATAACAACCAACATTAAAGTAATGTTGTGGGGTGCAGTATGTGGAAGCTACAAGCAATACAGTATTTGGATGAAAACATGAAGCTAGTTACACTTAGCACCATACTTTTTTGCAAAAAAACTTTTTTTGTTTCTAATTCACCAAAACTGCTTTAAATCATGCCTTCAGCAGCCCAAATAACAACCAACATAAAAGTAATGTTGTGGGGTGCAGTATGTGGAAGCTACAAGCAATACAGTATTTGGATGAAAACATGAAGCTAGTTACACTTAGCACCATACTTTTTTGCAAAAAAACTTTTTTTGTTTCTAATTCACCAAAACTGCTTTAAATCATGCCTTCAGCAGCCCAAATAACAACCAACATAAAAGTAATGTTGTGGGATGCAGTATGTGGAAGCTACAAGCAATACAGTATTTGGATGAAAACATGAAGCTAGTAACACTTAGCACCATACTTTTTTGCAAAAAAACTTTTTTTGTTTCTAATTCACCAAAACTGCTTTAAATCATGCCTTCAGCAGCCCAAATAACAACCAACATAAAAGTAATGTTGTGGGGTGCAGTATGTGGAAGCTACAAGCAATACAGTATTTGGATGAAAACATGAAGCTAGTTACACTTAGCACCATACTTTTTTGCAAAAAAACCTTTTTTGTTTCTAATTCACCAAAACTGCTTTAAATCATGCCTTCAGCAGCCCAAATAACAACCAACATAAAAGTAATGTTGTGGGATGCAGTATGTGGAAGCTACACGCAATACAGTATTTGGATGAAAACATGAAGCTATCTACACCTAGCACCATACTTTTTTGCAAAAAACTTTTTTTGTTTCTAATTCACCAAAACTGCTTTAAATCATGCCTTCAGCAGCCCAAATAACAACCAACATAAAAGTAATGTTGTGGGGTGCAGTATGTGGAAGCTACAAGCAATACAGTATTTGGATTAAAACATGTAGCTATCTACTTTTCAAATGATGAAGCTATCTACACCTAGCACCATACTTTTTTGCAAAAAAACTTTTTTTGTTTCTAATTCACCAAAACTGCTTTAAATCATGCCAACAGCAGCCCAAATAACAACCAACATAAAAGTAATGTTGTGGGGTGCAGTATGTGGAAGCTACAAGCAATACAGTATTTGGATGAAAACATGAAGCTAGTTACACTTAGCACCATACTTTTTTGCAAAAAAACTTTTTTTGTTTCTAATTCACCAAAACTGCTTTAAATCATGCCTTCAGCAGCCCAAATAACAACCAACATAAAAGTAATGTTGTGGGGTGCAGTATGTGGAAGCTACAAGCAATACAGTATTTGGATGAAAACATGAAGCAAGTTACACTTAGCACCATACTTTTTTGCAAAAAAACTTTTTTTGTTTCTAATTCACCAAAACTGCTTTAAATCATGCCTTCAGCAGCCCAAATAACAACCAACATAAAAGTAATGTTGTGGGATGCAGTATGTGGAAGCTACAAGCAATACAGTATTTGGATGAAAACATGAAGCTATCTACACCTAGCACCATACTTTTTTGCAAAAAAACTTTTTTTGTTTCTAATTCACCAAAACTGCTTTAAATCATGCCTTTAGCTGCCCAAATAACAACCAACATTAAAGTAATGTTGTGGGGTGCAGTATGTGGAAGCTACAAGCAATACAGTATTTGGATGAAAACATGAAGCTAGTTACACTTAGCACCATACTTTTTTGCAAAAAAACTTTTTTTGTTTCTAATTCACCAAAACTGCTTTAAATCATGCCTTCAGCAGCCCAAATAACAACCAACATAAAAGTAATGTTGTGGGGTGCAGTATGTGGAAGCTACAAGCAATACAGTATTTGGATGAAAACATGAAGCTAGTTACACTTAGCACCATACTTTTTTGCAAAAAAACTTTTTTTGTTTCTAATTCACCAAAACTGCTTTAAATCATGCCTTCAGCAGCCCAAATAACAACCAACATAAAAGTAATGTTGTGGGATGCAGTATGTGGAAGCTACAAGCAATACAGTATTTGGATGAAAACATGAAGCTAGTAACACTTAGCACCATACTTTTTTGCAAAAAAACTTTTTTTGTTTCTAATTCACCAAAACTGCTTTAAATCATGCCTTCAGCAGCCCAAATAACAACCAACATAAAAGTAATGTTGTGGGGTGCAGTATGTGGAAGCTACAAGCAATACAGTATTTGGATGAAAACATGAAGCTAGTAACACTTAGCACCATACTTTTTTGCAAAAAAACTTTTTTTGTTTCTAATTCACCAAAACTGCTTTAAATCATGCCTTCAGCAGCCCAAATAACAACCAACATAAAAGTAATGTTGTGGGGTGCATTATGTGGAAGCTACAAGCAATACAGTATTTGGATGAAAACATGAAGCTAGTTACACTTAGCACCATACTTTTTTGCAAAAAAACTTTTTTTGTTTCTAATTCACCAAAACTGCTTTAAATCATGCCTTCAGCAGCCCAAATAACAACCAACATAAAAGTAATGTTGTGGGGTGCAGTATGTGGAAGCTACAAGCAATACAGTATTTGGATGAAAACATGAAGCTAGTTACACTTAGCACCATACTTTTTTGCAAAAAAACTTTTTTGTTTCTAATTCACCAAAACTGCTTTAAATCATGCCTTTAGCAGCCCAAATAACAACCAACATTAAAGTAATGTTGTGGGGTGCAGTATGTGGAAGCTACAAGCAATACAGTATTTGGATGAAAACATGAAGCTAGTTACACTCTTAGCACCATACTTTTTTGCAAAAAAACTTTTTTTTGTTTCTAATTCACCAAAACTGCTTTAAATCATGCCTTCAGCAGCCCAAATAACAACCAACATAAAAGTAATGTTGTGGGGTGCAGTATGTGGAAGCTACAAGCAATACAGTATTTGGATGAAAACATGAAGCTAGTTACACTTAGCACCATACTTTTTTGCAAAAAAACTTTTTTTGTTTCTAATTCACCAAAACTGCTTTAAATCATGCCTTCAGCAGCCCAAATAACAACCAACATAAAAGTAATGTTGTGGGGTGCAGTATGTGGAAGCTACAAGCAATACAGTATTTGGATGAAAACATGAAGCTAGTTACACTTAGCACCATACTTTTTTGCAAAAAAACTTTTTTTGTTTCTAATTCACCAAAACTGCTTTAAATCATGCCTTCAGCAGCCCAAATAACAACCAACATAAAAGTAATGTTGTGGGGTGCAGTATGTGGAAGCTACAAGCAATACAGTATTTGGATGAAAACATGAAGCTAGTTAGCACCATACTTTTTTGCAAAAAAACTTTTTTTGTTTCTAATTCACCAAAACTGCTTTAAATCATGCCTTCAGCAGCCCAAATAACAACCAACATAAAAGTAATGTTGTGGGGTGCAGTATGTGGAAGCTACAAGCAATACAGTATTTGGATGAAAACATGAAGCTAGTTACACTTAGCACCATACTTTTTTGCAAAAAAACTTTTTTTGTTTCTAATTCACCAAAACTGCTTTAAATCATGCCTTCAGCAGCCCAAATAACAACCAACATAAAAGTAATGTTGTGGGGTGCATTATGTGGAAGCTACAAGCAATACAGTATTTGGATGAAAACATGAAGCTAGTTACACTTAGCACCATACTTTTTTGCAAAAAAACTTTTTTTGTTTCTAATTCACCAAAACTGCTTTAAATCATGCCTTCAGCAGCCCAAATAACAACCAACATAAAAGTAATGTTGTGGGATGCAGTATGTGGAAGCTACACGCAATACAGTATTTGGATGAAAACATGAAGCTATCTACACCTAGCACCATACTTTTTTGCAAAAAACTTTTTTTGTTTCTAATTCACCAAAACTGCTTTAAATCATGCCTTCAGCAGCCCAAATAACAACCAACATAAAAGTAATGTTGTGGGGTGCAGTATGTGGAAGCTACAAGCAATACAGTATTTGGATTAAAACATGAAGCTATCTACTTTTCAAATGATGAAGCTATCTACACCTAGCACCATACTTTCTTGCAAAAAAACTTTTTTTGTTTCTAATTCACCAAAACTGCTTTAAATCATGCCTTCAGCAGCCCAAATAACAACCAACATAAAAGTAATGTTGTGGGGTGCAGTATGTGGAAGCTACAAGCAATACAGTATTTGGATGAAAACATGAAGCTAGTTACACCTAGCACCATACTTTTTTGCAAAAAACTTTTTTTGTTTCTAATTCACCAAAACTGCTTTAAATCATGCCTTCAGCAGCCCAAATAACAACCAACATAAAAAGTAATGTTGTGGGATGCAATATGTGGAAGCTACATGCAATACAGTATTTGAATGAAAACATGAAGCTATCTACACCTAGCACCATACTTTTTTGCAAAAAAACTTTTTTTGTTTCTAATTCACCAAAACTGCTTTAAATCATGCCTTCAGCAGCCCAAATAACAACCAACATAAAAGTAATGTTGTGGGGTGCAGTATGTGGAAGCTACAAGCAATACAGTATTTGGATGAAAACATGAAGCTAGTTACACTTAGCACCATACTTTTTTGCAAAAAAACTTTTTTTGTTTCTAATTCACCAAAACTGCTTTAAATCATGCCTTCAGCAGCCCAAATAACAACCAACATAAAAGTAATGTTGTGGGGTGCAGTATGTGGAAGCTACAAGCAATACAGTATTTGGATGAAAACATGAAGCTAGTAACACTTAGCACCATACTTTTTTGCAAAAAAACTTTTTTTGTTTCTAATTCACCAAAACTGCTTTAAATCATGCCTTCAGCAGCCCAAATAACAACCAACATAAAAGTAATGTTGTGGGATGCAGTATGTGGAAGCTACACACAATACAGTATTTGGATGAAAACATGAAGCTATCTACACCTAGCACCATACTTTTTTGCAAAAAAACTTTTTTTGTTTCTAATTCACCAAAACTGCTTTAAATCATGCCTTCAGCAGCCCAAATAACAACCAACATAAAAGTAATGTTGTGGGATGCAGTATGTGGAAGCTACAAGCAATACAGTATTTGGATGAAAACATGAAGCTATCTACACCTAGCACCATACTTTTTTGCAAAAAAACTTTTTTTGTTTCTAATTCACCAAAACTGCTTTAAATCATGCCTTTAGCTGCCCAAATAACAACCAACATTAAAGTAATGTTGTGGGGTGCAGTATGTGGAAGCTACAAGCAATACAGTATTTGGATTAAAACATGAAGCTATCTACTTTTCAAATGATGAAGCTATCTACACCTAGCACCATACTTTTTTGCAAAAAAACTTTTTTTGTTTCTAATTCACCAAAACTGCTTTAAATCATGCCTTCAGCAGCCCAAATAACAACCAACATAAAAGTAATGTTGTGGGGTGCAGTATGTGGAAGCTACAAGCAATACAGTATTTGGATGAAAACATGAAGCTAGTAACACTTAGCACCATACTTTTTTGCAAAAAAACTTTTTTTGTTTCTAATTCACCAAAACTGCTTTAAATCATGCCTTCAGCAGCCCAAATAACAACCAACATAAAAGTAATGTTGTGGGATGCAGTATGTGGAAGCTACACACAATACAGTATTTGGATGAAAACATGAAGCTATCTACACCTAGCACCATACTTTTTTGCAAAAAAACTTTTTTTGTTTCTAATTCACCAAAACTGCTTTAAATCATGCCTTCAGCAGCCCAAATAACAACCAACATAAAAGTAATGTTGTGGGATGCAGTATGTGGAAGCTACAAGCAATACAGTATTTGGATGAAAACATGAAGCTATCTACACCTAGCACCATACTTTTTTGCAAAAAAACTTTTTTTGTTTCTAATTCACCAAAACTGCTTTAAATCATGCCTTTAGCTGCCCAAATAACAACCAACATTAAAGTAATGTTGTGGGGTGCAGTATGTGGAAGCTACAAGCAATACAGTATTTGGATGAAAACATGAAGCTATCTACTTTTCAAATAATGAAGCTATCTACACCTAGCACCATACTTTTTTGCAAAAAAACTTTTTTTGTTTCTAATTCACCAAAACTGCTTTAAATCACGCCTTCAGCAGCCCAAATAACAACCAACATAAAAGTAATGTTGTGGGGTGCAGTATGTGGAAGCTACAAGCAATACAGTATTTGGATGAAAACATGAAAACATGAAGCTAGTTACACTTAGCACCATACTTTTTTGCAAAAAAACTTTTTTTGTTTCTAATTCACCAAAACTGCTTTAAATCATGCCTTCAGCAGCCCAAATAACAACCAACATAAAAGTAATGTTGTGGGAAGCAGTATGTGGAAGCTACAAGCAATACAGTATTTGGATGAAAACATGAAGCTAGTTACACTTAGCACCATATTTTTTTGCAAAATAACTTTTTTTGTTTCTAATTCACCAAAACTGCTTTAAATCATGCCTTCAGCAGCCCAAATAACAACCAACATAAAAGTAATGTTTTGGGAAGCAGTATGTGGAAGCTACAAGCAATACAGTATTTGGATGAAAACATGAAGCTAGTTACACTTAGCACCATATTTTTTTGCAAAATAACTTTTTTTGTTTCTAATTCACCAAAACTGCTTTAAATCATGCCTTCAGCAGCCCAAATAACAACCAACATAAAAGTAATGTTGTGGGGTGCAGTTTGTGGAAGCTACATACAATACAGTGTTTGGATGAAAACATGAAGCTATCTACACCTAGGACCATACTTTTTTGCAAAAAAACTTTTTTTGTTACTAATTCACCAAAACTGCTTTAAATCATGCCTTCAGCAGCCCAAATAACAACCAACATAAAATTAATGTTGTGGGAAGCATTATGTGGAAGCTACAAGCAATACAGTATTTGGATGAAAACATGAAGCTAGTTACACTGAGCACCATACTTTTTTGCAAAAAAACTTTTTTTGTTTCTAATTCACCAAAACTGCTTTAAATCATGCCTTCAGCAGCCCAAATAACAACCAACATAAAAGTAATGTGGGATGCAGTATGTGGAATCGACACGCAATACAGTATTTGGATGAAAACATGAAGCTATCTACTTTTCAAATAATGAAGCTATCTACACCTAGCACCATACTTTTTTGCAAAAAAACTTTTTTTGTTTCTAATTCACCAAAACTGCTTTAAATCATGCCTTCAGCAGCCCAAATAACAACCAACATAAACGTAATGTTGTGGGATGCAGTATGTGGAAGCTACAAGCAATACAGTATTTGGATGAAAACATGAAGCTATCTACTTTTCAAATAATGAAGCTATCTACACCTAGCACCATACTTTTTTGCAAAAAAACTTTTTTTGTTTCTAATTCACCAAAACTGCTTTAAATCATGCCTTCAGCAGCCCAAATAACAACCAACATAAAAGTAATGTTGTGGGGTGCAGTATGTGGAAGCTACAAGCAATACAGTATTTGGATGAAAACATGAAGCTATCTACTTTTCAAATAATGAAGCTATCTACACCTAGCACCATACTTTTTTGCAAAAAAACTTTTTTTGTTTCTAATTCACCAAAACTGCTTTAAATCATGCCTTCAGCAGACCAAATAACAACCAACATAAAAGTAATGTTGTGGGATGCAGTATGTGGAAGCTACAAGCAATACAGTATTTGGATGAAAACATGAAAACATGAAGCTAGTTACACTTAGCACCATACTTTTTTGCAAAAAAACTTTTTTTGTTTCTAATTCACCAAAACTGCTTTAAATCATGCCTTCAGCAGCCCAAATAACAACCAACATAAAAGTAATGTTGTGGGAAGCAGTATGTGGAAGCTACAAGCAATACAGTATTTGGATGAAAACATGAAGCTAGTTACACTTAGCACCATACTTTTTTGCAAAAAAACTTTTTTTGTTTCTAATTCACCAAAACTGCTTTAAATCATGCCTTCAGCAGCCCAAATAACAACCAACATAAAAGTAATGTTGTGGGGTGCAGTATGTGGAAGCTACAAGCAATACAGTATTTGGATGAAAACATGAAGCTATCTACTTTTCAAATAATGAAGCTATCTACACCTAGCACCATACTTTTTTGCAAAAAAACTTTTTTTGTTTCTAATTCACCAAAACTGCTTTAAATCATGCCTTCAGCAGCCCAAATAACAACCAACATAAAAGTAATGTTGTGGGGTGCAGTATGTGGAAGCTACAAGCAATACAGTATTTGGATGAAAACATGAAGCTATCTACTTTTCAAATAATGAAGCTATCTACACCTAGCACCATACTTTTTTGCAAAAAAACTTTTTTTGTTTCTAATTCACCAAAACTGCTTTAAATCATGCCTTCAGCAGACCAAATAACAACCAACATAAAAGTAATGTTGTGGGAAGCAGTATGTGGAAGCTACAAGCAATACAGCATTTGGATGAAAACATGAAGCTAGTTACACTTAGCACCATATTTTTTTGCAAAATAACTTTTTTTGTTTCTAATTCACCAAAACTGCTTTAAATCATGCCTTCAGCAGCCCAAATAACAACCAACATAAAAGTAATGTTGTGGGATGCAGTATGTGGAAGCTTCACGCAATACAGTATTTGGATGAAAACATGAAGCTATCTAAACCTAGCACCATACGTTTTTGCAAAAAAACCTTTTTTTGTTTCTAATTCACCAAAACTGCTTTAAATCATGCCTTCAGCAGCCCAAATAACAACCAACATAAAAGTAATGTTGTGGGAAGCAGTATGTGGAAGCTACAAGCAATACAGTATTTGGATGAAAACATGAAGCTAGTTACACTTAGCACCATACTTTTTTGCAAAAAAACTTTTTTTGTTTCTAATTCACCAAAACTGCTTTAAATCATGCCTTCAGCAGCCCAAATAACAACCAACATAAAAGTAATGTTGTGGGGTGCAGTATGTGGAAGCTACAAGCAATACAGTATTTGGATGAAAACATGAAGCTAGTTACACTTAGCACCATACTTTTTTGCAAAAAAACTTTTTTTGTTTCTAATTCACCAAAACTGCTTTAAATCATGCCTTCAGCAGCCCAAATAACAACCAACATAAAAGTAATGTTGTGGGGTGCAGTATGTGGAAGCTACAAGCAATACAGTATTTGGATGAAAACATGAAGCTAGTTAGCACCATACTTTTTTGCAAAAAAACTTTTTTTGTTTCTAATTCACCAAAACTGCTTTAAATCATGCCTTCAGCAGCCCAAATAACAACCAACATAAAAGTAATGTTGTGGGATGCAGTATGTGGAAGCTACACGCAATACAGTATTTGGATGAAAACATGAAGCTATCTACACCTAGCACCATACTTTTTTGCAAAAAAACTTTTTTTGTTTCTAATTCACCAAAACTGCTTTAAATCATGCCTTTAGCTGCCCAAATAACAACCAACATTAAAGTAATGTTGTGGGGTGCAGTATGTGGAAGCTACAAGCAATACAGTATTTGGATTAAAACATGAAGCTATCTACTTTTCAAATGATGAAGCTATCTACACCTAGCACCATACTTTTTTGCAAAAAAACTTTTTTTGTTTCTAATTCACCAAAACTGCTTTAAATCATGCCTTCAGCAGCCCAAATAACAACCAACATAAAAGTAATGTTGTGGGGTGCAGTATGTGGAAGCTACAAGCAATACAGTATTTGGATGAAAACATGAAGCTAGTTCCACTTAGCACCATACTTTTTTGCAAAAAAACTTTTTTTGTTT
Source organism: Spea bombifrons (assembly GCF_027358695.1). Taxonomy (NCBI): domain Eukaryota; kingdom Metazoa; phylum Chordata; class Amphibia; order Anura; family Pelobatidae; genus Spea; species Spea bombifrons. Next base: position 44,037,731 of record NC_071091.1, read on the forward strand.
CTAATTCACCAAAACTGCTTTAAATCATGCCTTCAGCAGCCCAAATAACAACCAACATAAAAAGTAATGTTGTGGGATGCAGTATGTGGAAGCTACACGCAATACAGTATTTGGATGAAAACATGAAGCTATCTACACCTAGCACCATACTTTTTTGCAAAAAAACTTTTTTTGTTTCTAATTCACCAAAACTGCTTTAAATCATGCCTTCAGCAGCCCAAATAACAACCAACATAAAAGTAATGTTGTGGGATGCAGTATGTGGAAGCTACAAGCAATACAGTATTTGGATGAAAACATGAAGCTATCTACACCTAGCACCATACTTTTTTGCAAAAAAACTTTTTTTGTTTCTAATTCACCAAAACTGCTTTAAATCATGCCTTTAGCTGCCCAAATAACAACCAACATTAAAGTAATGTTGTGGGGTGCAGTATGTGGAAGCTACAAGCAATACAGTATTTGGATTAAAACATGAAGCTATCTACTTTTCAAATGATGAAGCTATCTACACCTAGCACCATACTTTTTTGCAAAAAAACTTTTTTTGTTTCTAATTCACCAAAACTGCTTTAAATCATGCCTTCAGCAGCCCAAATAACAACCAACATAAAAGTAATGTTGTGGGGTGCAGTATGTGGAAGCTACAAGCAATACAGTATTTGGATGAAAACATGAAGCTAGTTACACTTAGCACCATACTTTTTTGCAAAAAAACTTTTTTTGTTTCTAATTCACCAAAACTGCTTTAAATCATGCCTTCAGCAGCCCAAATAACAACCAACATAAAAGTAATGTTGTGGGGTGCAGTATGTGGAAGCTACAAGCAATACAGTATTTGGATGAAAACATGAAGCTAGTAACACTTAGCACCATACTTTTTTGCAAAAAAACTTTTTTTGTTTCTAATTCACCAAAACTGCTTTAAATCATGCCTTCAGCAGCCCAAATAACAACCAACATAAAAGTAATGTTGTGGGATGCAGTATGTGGAAGCTACACACAATACAGTATTTGGATGAAAACATGAAGCTATCTACACCTAGCACCATACTTTTTTGCAAAAAAACTTTTTTTGTTTCTAATTCACCAAAACTGCTTTAAATCATGCCTTCAGCAGCCCAAATAACAACCAACATAAAAGTAATGTTGTGGGATGCAGTATGTGGAAGCTACAAGCAATACAGTATTTGGATGAAAACATGAAGCTATCTACACCTAGCACCATACTTTTTTGCAAAAAAACTTTTTTTGTTTCTAATTCACCAAAACTGCTTTAAATCATGCCTTTAGCTGCCCAAATAACAACCAACATTAAAGTAATGTTGTGGGGTGCAGTATGTGGAAGCTACAAGCAATACAGTATTTGGATTAAAACATGAAGCTATCTACTTTTCAAATGATGAAGCTATCTACACCTAGCACCATACTTTTTTGCAAAAAAACTTTTTTTGTTTCTAATTCACCAAAACTGCTTTAAATCATGCCTTCAGCAGCCCAAATAACAACCAACATAAAAGTAATGTTGTGGGGTGCAGTATGTGGAAGCTACAAGCAATACAGTATTTGGATGAAAACATGAAGCTAGTAACACTTAGCACCATACTTTTTTGCAAAAAAACTTTTTTTGTTTCTAATTCACCAAAACTGCTTTAAATCATGCCTTCAGCAGCCCAAATAACAACCAACATAAAAGTAATGTTGTGGGATGCAGTATGTGGAAGCTACACACAATACAGTATTTGGATGAAAACATGAAGCTATCTACACCTAGCACCATACTTTTTTGCAAAAAAACTTTTTTTGTTTCTAATTCACCAAAACTGCTTTAAATCATGCCTTCAGCAGCCCAAATAACAACCAACATAAAAGTAATGTTGTGGGATGCAGTATGTGGAAGCTACAAGCAATACAGTATTTGGATGAAAACATGAAGCTATCTACACCTAGCACCATACTTTTTTGCAAAAAAACTTTTTTTGTTTCTAATTCACCAAAACTGCTTTAAATCATGCCTTTAGCTGCCCAAATAACAACCAACATTAAAGTAATGTTGTGGGGTGCAGTATGTGGAAGCTACAAGCAATACAGTATTTGGATGAAAACATGAAGCCATCTACACCTAGCACCATACTTTTTTGCAAAAAAACTTTTTTTGTTTCTAATTCACCAAAACTGATTTAAATCATGCCTTCAGCAGCCCAAAGAACAACCAACATAAAAGTAATGTTGTGGGGTGCAGTATGTGGAAGCTACAAGCAATACAGTATTTGGATGAAAACATGAAGCTATCTACTTTTCAAATAATGAAGCTATCTACACCTAGCACCATACTTTTTTGCAAAAAAACTTTTTTTGTTTCTAATTCACCAAAACTGCTTTAAATCACGCCTTCAGCAGCCCAAATAACAACCAACATAAAAGTAATGTTGTGGGGTGCAGTATGTGGAAGCTACAAGCAATACAGTATTTGGATGAAAACATGAAAACATGAAGCTAGTTACACTTAGCACCATACTTTTTTGCAAAAAAACTTTTTTTGTTTCTAATTCACCAAAACTGCTTTAAATCATGCCTTCAGCAGCCCAAATAACAACCAACATAAAAGTAATGTTGTGGGAAGCAGTATGTGGAAGCTACAAGCAATACAGTATTTGGATGAAAACATGAAGCTAGTTACACTTAGCACCATATTTTTTTGCAAAATAACTTTTTTTGTTTCTAATTCACCAAAACTGCTTTAAATCATGCCTTCAGCAGCCCAAATAACAACCAACATAAAAGTAATGTTTTGGGAAGCAGTATGTGGAAGCTACAAGCAATACAGTATTTGGATGAAAACATGAAGCTAGTTACACTTAGCACCATATTTTTTTGCAAAATAACTTTTTTTGTTTCTAATTCACCAAAACTGCTTTAAATCATGCCTTCAGCAGCCCAAATAACAACCAACATAAAAGTAATGTTGTGGGGTGCAGTTTGTGGAAGCTACATACAATACAGTGTTTGGATGAAAACATGAAGCTATCTACACCTAGGACCATACTTTTTTGCAAAAAAACTTTTTTTGTTACTAATTCACCAAAACTGCTTTAAATCATGCCTTCAGCAGCCCAAATAACAACCAACATAAAAGTAATGTTGTGGGAAGCATTATGTGGAAGCTACAAGCAATACAGTATTTGGATGAAAACATGAAGCTAGTTACACTGAGCACCATACTTTTTTGCAAAAAAACTTTTTTTGTTTCTAATTCACCAAAACTGCTTTAAATCATGCCTTCAGCAGCCCAAATAACAACCAACATAAAAGTAATGTGGGATGCAGTATGTGGAATCGACACGCAATACAGTATTTGGATGAAAACATGAAGCTATCTACTTTTCAAATAATGAAGCTATCTACACCTAGCACCATACTTTTTTGCAAAAAAACTTTTTTTGTTTCTAATTCACCAAAACTGCTTTAAATCATGCCTTCAGCAGCCCAAATAACAACCAACATAAACGTAATGTTGTGGGATGCAGTATGTGGAAGCTACAAGCAATACAGTATTTGGATGAAAACATGAAGCTATCTACTTTTCAAATAATGAAGCTATCTACACCTAGCACCATACTTTTTTGCAAAAAAACTTTTTTTGTTTCTAATTCACCAAAACTGCTTTAAATCATGCCTTCAGCAGCCCAAATAACAACCAACATAAAAGTAATGTTGTGGGGTGCAGTATGTGGAAGCTACAAGCAATACAGTATTTGGATGAAAACATGAAGCTATCTACTTTTCAAATAATGAAGCTATCTACACCTAGCACCATACTTTTTTGCAAAAAAACTTTTTTTGTTTCTAATTCACCAAAACTGCTTTAAATCATGCCTTCAGCAGACCAAATAACAACCAACATAAAAGTAATGTTGTGGGATGCAGTATGTGGAAGCTACAAGCAATACAGTATTTGGATGAAAACATGAAAACATGAAGCTAGTTACACTTAGCACCATACTTTTTTGCAAAAAAACTTTTTTTGTTTCTAATTCACCAAAACTGCTTTAAATCATGCCTTCAGCAGCCCAAATAACAACCAACATAAAAGTAATGTTGTGGGAAGCAGTATGTGGAAGCTACAAGCAATACAGTATTTGGATGAAAACATGAAGCTAGTTACACTTAGCACCATATTTTTTTGCAAAATAACTTTTTTTGTTTCTAATTCACCAAAACTGCTTTAAATCATGCCTTCAGCAGCCCAAATAACAACCAACATAAAAGTAATGTTGTGGGGTGCAGTATGTGGAAGCTACAAGCAATACAGTATTTGGATGAAAACATGAAGCTATCTACACCTAGCACCATACTTTTTTGCAAAAAAAACTTTTTTTGTTTCTAATTCACCAAAACTGCTTTAAATCATGCCTTCAGCAGCACAAATAACAACCAACATAAAAGTAATGTTGTGGGATGCAGTATGTGGAAGCTACAAGCAATACAGTATTTGGATGAAAACATGAAGCTATCTACTTTTCAAATAATGAAGCTATCTACACCTAGCACCATACTTTTTTGCAAAAAAACTTTTTTTGTTTCTAATTCACCAAAACTGCTTTAAATCATGCCTTTAGCAGCCCAAATAACAACCAACATAAAAGTAATGTTGTGGGGTGCAGTATGTGGAAGCTACAAGCAATATAGTATTTGGATGAAAACATGAAGCCATCTACACCTAGCACCATACTTTTTTGCAAAAAAACTTTTTTTGTTTCTAATTCACCAAAACTGCTTTAAATCATGCCTTCAGCAGCCCAAATAACAACCAACATAAAAGTAATGTTGTGGGGTGCAGTATGTGGAAGCTACAAGCAATACAGTATTTGGATGAAAACATGAAGCTAGTTACACTTAGCACCATACTTTTTTGCAAAAAAACTTTTTTTGTTTCTAATTCACCAAAACTGCTTTAAATCATGCCTTCAGCAGCCCAAATAACAACCAACATAAAAGTAATGTTGTGGGGTGCAGTATGTGGAAGCTACAAGCAATACAGTATTTGGATGAAAACATGAAGCTATCTACTTTTCAAATAATGAAGCTATCTACACCTAGCACCATACTTTTTTGCAAAAAAACTTTTTTTGTTTCTAATTCACCAAAACTGCTTTAAATCATGCCTTCAGCAGACCAAATAACAACCAACATAAAAGTAATGTTGTGGGAAGCAGTATGTGGAAGCTACAAGCAATACAGCATTTGGATGAAAACATGAAGCTAGTTACACTTAGCACCATATTTTTTTGCAAAATAACTTTTTTTGTTTCTAATTCACCAAAACTGCTTTAAATCATGCCTTCAGCAGCCCAAATAACAACCAACATAAAAGTAATGTTGTGGGATGCAGTATGTGGAAGCTTCACGCAATACAGTATTTGGATGAAAACATGAAGCTATCTAAACCTAGCACCATACGTTTTTGCAAAAAAACCTTTTTTTGTTTCTAATTCACCAAAACTGCTTTAAATCATGCCTTCAGCAGCCCAAATAACAACCAACATAAAAGTAATGTTGTGGGATGCAGTATGTGGAAGCTACAAGCAATACAGTATTTGGATGAAAACATGAAGCTATCTACTTTTCAAATAATGAAGCTATCTACAACTAGCTCCATACTTTTTTGCAAAAAAACTTTTTTTGTTTCTAATTCACCAAAACTGCTTTAAATCATGCCTTTAGCAGCCCAAATAACAACCAACATAAAAGTAATGTTGTGGGGTGCAGTATGTGGAAGCTACAAGCAATATAGTATTTGGATGAAAACGTGAAGCCATCTACACCTAGCACCATACTTTTTTGCAAAAAAACTTTTTTTGTTTCTAATTCACCAAAACTGCTTTAAATCATGCCTTCAGCAGCCCAAATAACAACCAACATAAAAGTAATGTTGTGGGGTGCAGTATGTGGAAGCTACAAGCAATACAGTATTTGGATGAAAACATGAAGCTATCTACACCTAGCACCATAGTTTTTTGCAAAAAAACTTTTTTTGTTTCTAATTCACCAAAACTGCTTTAAATCATGCCTTCAGCAGCCCAAATAACAACAAACATAAAAGTAATGTTGTGGGGTGCAGTATGTGGTAGCTACAAGCAATACAGTATTTGGATGAAAACATGAAGCTATCTACTTTTCAAATAATGAAGCTATCTACACCTAGCACCATACTTTTTTGCAAAAAAACTTTTTTTGTTTCTAATTCACCAAAACTGCTTTAAATCATGCCTTCAGCAGCCCAAATAACAACCAACATAAAAGTAATGTTGTGGGGTGCAGTATGTGGAAGTTACACGCAATACAGTATTTGAATGAAAACATGAAGCTATCTACACCTAGCACCATACTTTTTTGCAAAAAAACTTTTTTTGTTTCTAATTCACCAAAACTGCTTTAAATCATGCCTTCAGCAGCCCAAATAACAACCAACATAAAAGTAATGTTGTGGGGTGCAGTATGTGGAAGCTACAAGCAATACAGTATTTGGATGAAAACATGAAGCTATCTACTTTTCAAATAATGAAGCTATCTACACCTAGCACCATACTTTTTTGCAAAAAAACTTTTTTTGTTTCTAATTCACCAAAACTGCTTTAAATCATGCCTTCAGCAGACCAAATAACAACCAACATAAAAGTAATGTTGTGGGATGCAGTATGTGGAAGCTACAAGCAATACAGTATTTGGATGAAAACATGAAAACATGAAGCTAGTTACACTTAGCACCATACTTTTTTGCAAAAAAACTTTTTTTGTTTCTAATTCACCAAAACTGCTTTAAATCATGCCTTCAGCAGCCCAAATAACAACCAACATAAAAGTAATGTTGTGGGAAGCAGTATGTGGAAGCTACAAGCAATACAGTATTTGGATGAAAACATGAAGCTAGTTACACTTAGCACCATATTTTTTTGCAAAATAACTTTTTTTGTTTCTAATTCACCAAAACTGCTTTAAATCATGCCTTCAGCAGCCCAAATAACAACCAACATAAAAGTAATGTTGTGGGGTGCAGTATGTGGAAGCTACAAGCAATACAGTATTTGGATGAAAACATGAAGCTATCTACACCTAGCACCATATTTTTTTGCAAAATAACTTTTTTTGTTTCTAATTCACCAAAACTGCTTTAAATCATGCCTTCAGCAGCCCAAATAACAACCAACATAAAAGTAATGTTGTGGGATGCAGTGTGTGGAAGCTACAAGCAATACAGTATTTGGATGAAAACATGAAGTTATCTACTTTTCAAATAATGAAGCTATCTACACCTAGCACCATACTTTTTTGCAAAAAAACTTTTTTTGTTTCTAATTCACCAAAACTGCTTTAAATCATGCCTTCAGCAGCCCAAATAACAACAAACATAAAAGTAATGTTGTGGGGTGCAGTATGTGGTAGCTACAAGCAATACAGTATTTGGATGAAAACATGAAGCTATCTACTTTTCAAATAATGAAGCTATCTACACCTAGCACCATACTTTTTTGCAAAAAAACTTTTTTTGTTTCTAATTCACCAAAACTGCTTTAAATCATGCCTTCAGCAGCCCAAATAACAACCAACATAAAAGTAATGTTGTGGGGTGCAGTATGTGGAAGTTACACGCAATACAGTATTTGAATGAAAACATGAAGCTATCTACACCTAGCACCATACTTTTTTGCAAAAAAACTTTTTTTGTTTCTAATTCACCAAAACTGCTTTAAATCATGCCTTCAGCAGCCCAAATAACAACCAACATAAAAGTAATGTTGTGGGGTGCAGTATGTGGAAGCTACAAGCAATACAGTATTTGGATGAAAACATGAAGCTATCTACTTTTCAAATAATGAAGCTATCTACACCTAGCACCATACTTTTTTGCAAAAAAACTTTTTGTGGGATGCAGTATGTGGAAGCTACAAGCAATACAGTATTTGGATGAAAACATGAAAACATGAAGCTAGTTACACTTAGCACCATACTTTTTTGCAAAAAAACTTTTTTTGTTTCTAATTCACCAAAACTGCTTTAAATCATGCCTTCAGCAGCCCAAATAACAACCAACATAAAAGTAATGTTGTGGGAAGCAGTATGTGGAAGCTACAAGCAATACAGTATTTGGATGAAAACATGAAGCTAGTTACACTTAGCACCATATTTTTTTGCAAAATAACTTTTTTTGTTTCTAATTCACCAAAACTGCTTTAAATCATGCCTTCAGCAGCCCAAATAACAACCAACATAAAAGTAATGTTGTGGGGTGCAGTATGTGGAAGCTACAAGCAATACAGTATTTGGATGAAAACATGAAGCTATCTACACTTAGCACCATACTTTTTTGCAAAAAAACTTTCTTTGTTTCTAATTCACGAAAACTGCTTTAAATCATGCCTTCAGCAGCCCAAATAACAACCAACATAAAAGTAATGGTGTGGGATGCAGTATGTGGAAGCTACAAGCAACACAGTATTTGGATGAAAACATGAAGCTATCTACTTTTCAAATAATGAAGCTATCTACACCTAGCACCATACTTTTGTGATAGGTTCACACCTTTCCTCCCATGTAATGTCTTAAAAAGAGGTTATTCTCCACCCTAAGTGATAAGTTACCAAATTTCAATTTTATACATGTGGATAGGTCTCACATTCAATAGATGAAATCGTGAGCACAATTATAAGAAAGGACTGAGAATTCAAAATAGTAATTATTTATTTAAAAATAATAAAAATTACAGAAATCCAAAATTAAAACAGAGTATAACATAGAATGCCTGTTAAAGCTTATATGCATAAAAAATAAAAATAAACATACCAGTCAGTCTCGATATGAAGTCTAGCTTCAGTCTCTCGGTCTGCCCCAGAGTATAAACAAAGGTCTACATATATATAAGATTTTGTAACTAGACCTGCGTATCGCTACCTCAAAAAGAGTACTAACGGTCATAAAAAACTCAGGAGAGAATCAGGAGAGGAAAATCACCAAGGCCGAGCTGTTGATCATTTTTACAGAATAGCCAAAACATTCTAATCTTAAAACATTAAAAAAATCTTATGTAACAGAAACTACTAGTACTGCGTAGTTAAATCCTTAACCTTAACTTCTACTGAGACCTGTATCAGTCATTAACCTTAACTTCTACTGAGGCCTGTAACAGTCCCTCTCCATTAGCTGGGCAGAAGAATTGTGATTACTCGGTCTAGCTAATAACATTAACTTAAATTAATCAACAAGATTAGAATCACCACATTCTAAATCTATTGGTGAAAAAGAAAAAGAAAGGTGTTTCTGCGATTTCATGAAAAACAAAACATTTACAATGTGAACACCATACATGATCACAAGTTATATTTTCATGAGAACTCTGCAATTGATAAAAATCACCCAACTGAAATGCATAAGACTCTGTATACAGATGCAACAAAGTATTTCTCCATATCCCACCAAAACAAGTCTCATGAGGAGGTCCATTGCAAACAAGCAAGACTGTGCAACCAAAAGTTCCATGGCTTACAATATTAAGAAGTCCTTCTTGTTTAGTTTGTAATATCAATTGGAAAATTTGTCTTTATTGACACATTCAAAGAACGATGGATTAGAAAAATTCCTCGAACCCATGAGCTGCCAAAAAATGTAATTGGTCTTGAGATTCCTCGAAAGTAAAGTTCCCTTCGGTGTCAGAATCAACAACGGACTCACTGATTGTAATGGGAGGTGATATAGAAAATCTTTCATATTCACTGGAGTCTGTATCTTGTTCACCGCTGGAGACAGCTGGAGATATGAGTACTGTGCTGTCTCCTGAACCTTGAGATTCCGTCTCCGTGGGACTCTGTGGGAGGCTTTGCAATTCCGTTTGTTGTGAGGATGTATCATTGCAATGGCTATAATGATTCCAAAGAATGTCCCAATATCTCTGTGATATCATGGGAAGTACGACTAATCCTACAAGATCATCAAACACATAAGGATTATTAACGTCACTTATTTTGGTGTTACATATCTCGCAACGGTAAGACAGGTCATACGTTACTACATCTTGATTCTTTCTAACTTCCACACCCAACAGGAAGTGTGTCCACAAATCCATTAGTATCCTGGAAGTTAAAACAGGTGTATTAAAAATGTTTCTTATGAGCCTGTCACTGGTGAGACCTCACTTGGAGTATTGTGTACAGTACTGGAGACCATATCTCCAGAAGGATATAGATATGTTGGAGAAAGTGCAGAGAAGGGCTACTAAAATGGTTTATGGATTACAAAATAAACCTTACCAGGACAGGTTAAAGGATCTTAACCTATATAGCCTGGAAATAAGACGGGACAGGGGGGATATGATAGAAACATTTAAATACTTAAAGGGAATCAACAAAGTAAAGGAAGAAAGTTTATTTAAAAGAAGAAATAAAACCGCAACAAGAGGACACAAGCATAAACTAGAGGGGCAAAGGTTTAATGGTAACATCAGAAAATATTACTTTACGGAAAGGGTAGTGGACGCATGGAATAGCCTCCCAGTGGAAGTGGTAGATGTTAATACAGTGAGGTCATTTAAGCAAGCATGGGATAGGCATAATGCCAAGCTAGATATAGGATAAGGGCAAGTACTAAAGGAGAGTACTCAGAGGTTGGGCAGACTGGATGGGCCTTCTGGCTCTTATCTGCCGTCACTTTCTATGTTTCTATGTTTCTATGTTTCTATGTCAAAAGCTGCAGCATTCATCTTCTTCGAACTTGTTTACCTTTAGGCAAAAGAGAAAATAATCGCCATATAACACCAAATAGAAATAATCCAAATATTAGCAGTAACAGTGGTTTTAAGTACCCAAAAATACTCAATATGTTACCAATGCTACCAAAAATACCATTTCCCAATTTTCCTAATCCTTCTCCTACAGAAGAAATAGCTTTTCCCATTCCAGGCCATAATGATTTTAAAGCTTTACCAAGGTTCTGCATCCATTGAGGAAAATCTCCTTCATGAATATCTATACGTAATAACTCAGAATGTATCTTTTGCGTTAATACTGATCTATAGCATCATGGGTGGTACCTATGATTATTTTCATAGATTTCAAATGAGCCAAAAATGCAGTCATATATGGCAGCTGCAAAACAAAATGTGGAACATCAAATCGCAGTATTTGTAAAACTGTCTGGGTCTGCAATGGCGGGGTGAAGATTATATTAAAACACTCAATAGAGGTATTTACTGTAATAATTGATGGTTGCATAGAAGGAATATTACATTCACTTGTACTGCTTAAAACCAGATAAGAACCATTAGATAATGACTCAATTCGAGTATAGGGAGCAATTACCGGATGCACAGTAATTTCACAATCAGATCCCTTACCATCAGCTCCACAAGGCAAAACACTATAAATTTCACCACATACAAGATATCCTATCTCTGTACATTTCTCAACTTTAAGATAAAAATATTCTCCGCATTTATAGGAAATGTAATCATATGGCTGTTTAATTTGCATTAAAGCTAAATCATCAGCAGTTTCAATCAAATGTCCAAAATTATCAAGTTCCCAGTTAGTAGTATAAACATCACCAGGGATAATCAATTCATAGTACAAAAACAATTCCCACTGACTATCATCAGGATTTCTCATTTGTCTATGCTTAAGTTCGTTAATATCATAAACCCTGAGTTTCGATACATGAGTTAAAACTTCAGTTTGTCTTTCACTCAAGCCTAATTGTTTTTGAATCCATGTCACATTTAATAATGTGGTATCAATTTGTTCCCCTTGAAGGGTTAATCTCATAGCTGTTAACTTATTAAGTACCATTAAAGCTCTTAATTCTTCTGCTAAAACAGTAAAATCTGACATCGCAGCAGATATAAAAATTATTAAATGATCTTTTAACAACAAAACTTTCTTTTTTAACTCTTCATCATTAGCATCGGAGACATAGCTAATAATAGAAACAGCATCACTTAGCAAATGACCAGTTGTTATTGAAACTTCTGCATTATTTAACAACCGTCGTCTCGTTAACAAAACATTTTCACATTCATCACTTTCTTGTGTAATGTTGTTTTGATAATATATATTTTCAAATGTGTTATTTGTTCCCCACACTGCTTCAGCATATGGCATATCAGCGATATTTTTTGTTTTACACTGTATATACTCACATGGTTTGTCGTCAGTACCAATATATACGTTCATTTTATCCTGTATACCTTTTATCACAGATTCCACATCATATATGGTGCTGTCTGTCAAACATTTCTGAAACAGGGAGTAAACCGTATAATTTGCTTTAACAAATTTAGATTTCTGTACGCACCAAAAACCAGGAAGTCCGCTGTAATGTAAAAATCCTTGGTCGATTTGTTTAGGCTGCCACTTGAAAATATTATCAGTCAAATTGTAAAAAAATGAACAAGAAGTGCATCTATAAACCTGTGAGGGAATGTTTGGATCACATATTCCTTGTTCTATCAAACTTTCGTAAGTAATACCGCACGGATTACCTTTTGCTTTGCAAGAGTGACTAAAATACGATGTATTCAAAAATGAGGGAAATCTTGGCATTGTACAAATATCCCATTCCGTCAGACTGCGAAATAACTTTTTCCATCCTTTTGCCTGCCACTCAGGGGGTAACGCCTGTCTCTTTAATTCACCTGTTTCCGGATTTTGTACCTCAACATATAATTTCTTCATCAAGGCGTCATAGCCATCATCATCATAAAATTATGGTTTCCACCATTCTGAGTAAAGCAAATTAGAACAAAAAACAGCACCTTTATAAGGTCTTACACCTCCAGGAAATCGATATTCCTCCTCTTCTGCATCTTCCCAAAAATCAATACGTGTGTCATTCCTTCTGAAGAGGACAAATCCTTTTTGAGTAGTTTGTCCTGTATTCAAATAAAAAATAGGATAACCTTTATATGTTACCTTGTCCTGTGTAGTACCTGGACGGGGACACTGATCAGCTTTTATTTCCGGTGTTGGCCAGATTCGTACACCTTGAAAATCAACAAAATAACAATGTCCAAGAGAAACATAACACATCTTTTCTCTATATGTTTGTTGTTTCCGGTGGTCCTGTAAAGGCAACTTATATGGCAGGGTAACAGCTTGTACCTTTTTCATCTGGTCATCTAGGTATAACTTTACCAGAGCACGTCCTTCATCAGAAACAATTCCAGCCGTTTTTGCAAGAATATTAGAGTCTATAAGTACCACTTGGGATATACCCAGAACTTTCTTCTTTTCCACAATAGGTGTTGGATATGGTTTCCAGTACAGACCTTGTTCAAGTCCTGTAACCTGTACATTCACAGGAACATTATTAGACATCAAAGCTCTTTTATGTACATGTTTAGCATTCCCAATACCTGGATGAATTTGGGTCTGATTCCATGTCAGGGTGGTTCCAGTGCGTTGTGTGATAAAATACCACTGAATGCGAAGAATTGCAACACAGATTGTAGTTATCAACAACAACAGGATGAAAAATGCAAGAAAAAAGTAACCCAGTTTTCTCAGACTTACTGGGGTCTTTTCGTAAAATCCACAGACATGTTTTTGCTTCAAAGAAGGCATTTTAGTGCAATCAGGTATATCAATGAAAGTCTCTTTCTCACCTGATGTCTGCACATCTTCCGTGGCACACAATTGATATTCAAACAAGGTGTCCTGCTGGTTTTCCTGTGTCTGCACATTTGCCATGGTCAGCCATTGAGAGTAAGTTAGAGGTGGTTTCTCCTCCATGCTGAATATCACAGGATAAAGGAACAGATTTTAAATTGTCAATACTCACAGTTCTTTGACGGCCTTGTTTATCAACTATAATAAAAGTCCGTTCATTAATAACAGTTTTAATCTCTGCTGGAGGCTTCCAACGTGGTCGTAAGGGCTTTATAATAGATACCCTCTCCTGGACAAAGTGGCCAACCTGTGGAGTCCATGCATGTGTGGTATCTGGTGCGTACGCAGGGTGAGACAAAGCGTCTCGCAACTCCTGTAGAAAAGATAATTGTTCTAGTCTCCCTGGTGCAGAAATAGAAGAGTCAACAAAGTCAGTATTCATTGAAACACCATACATCAATTCAAAAGGCGTTTTACCTGAATTTGAAGCAGGAATATTGTTAATACCTAGTTGTACCTGAGGTAACAATGGGTACCACTGTGTGGGACGAGAATACAACAACTTGGTTAGGAGTCGTTTTATTTCGGCATTTTTCCTTTCCACAACCCCACTACTTTGAGGATGGTAAGGGGAGCTGAATTCCCATTTAATACCTAGGGCACGAGCCCACTCTTGGGTTTTCACAGCTGTGAAAGCCGGACCGCCGTCCGAGTGTAAGATCTTTGGTTTTCCAGCACCTACCAAAAAATTGAGACAACTAAGCGTGGTGTTAGAATTCGTAGCACGTACGGGGTACAACCAAGTAAACTTAGTACAGGCATCAACACATACTAACACATATAGATAACCATGAGAAGGTGGCAGTGGACCAATATGATCAAGATAAATTAGATCAAAAGGTTTGTTAGGAATTTCTTTAACAATATGTGGTGGATTTTGATGGTTAGGATTGTTAACTAACAAACATGGTTTACAATTACCTACCACATATGACACCGTTTTTCTCATATTAGGCCACCAATATTTTTTCTTAAGTGCTTGAAGAACATTGTCACGTCCCAAATGTGGATGACCAATACTTGCATGTGCTTTATTGGCAATTCGAACCCTTTCTTCTTTAGGTGGAAGGATATAATCAATTTCTTTAATAGTGACAATACAGTGTTCATCTTGCACTTTATATGCATATATTTTTGGATATCCAGGTGGATTAGGTCTGGAATCATCCAAACAGGCATTTAACTCTGCATCGAGACTGGCTGGTTTTGCTTGTGACCTGGTTTTAACTTGGTTCACAGCATATTTTTGACTAACAGCTTGTGCGAGAGAATCAACAAGCTGATTACCCAGTGTGTGAGCAGACGAACCTAGCTTCCTGTGAGCCGGTTCATGTACAATTTCAATATCAGGCTTATGATTGAGATAAGCAGAAATTGCTTTCCATTTCGCAATATGCATTAACGGCTTCTTTTTAGCCGTGAGAAAACCATTTGATCTCCATATAGGAAGATCTTCATTAGCAGATCGTGCTAAATAAGCAGAATCAGTAACAACAAGAACAGGACCCTTATCACTTAAAGCTTCTTTTAATGCAAAAACCAATGCATATATCTCAGCATATTGTGACGAATGATCTCCTATCGGGAGCTGCCAAGTTTTTAACAAACTCATATCCGAGGAGTATTTAGCAATGCCTACCCCCGCAGATCTATTAACCCCTTCCTTGTTGGAGTTAACCGCTGAACCATCTGTATAATATAGATAAGTATAGAAATCAGTTGGATGCTTTTGTGCTTCCCACTGAACATTATTATACAATGTTGGAAGATCATCCAACATGGGTAGCGTAGCATCATACACAAAATGAAGCTGGGGGTCTTCGAATAAAGTTAACCATTTTAACCATCGACATTTAAAAGCCCTTTTTTCAGGGATTGTTTCTTTTTTTAAAGTTGCGAGTGAAGCAACGGAAGTGTAAATATAAATATTCTGACCTTGAGCTAAGTCTCTAGACTTCAACACAGCTACGGTGACCGCAGTAAGTAACTTCTCTAACGGCAAGTATTTTCTTTCTGTAATTGTAAATACATATGATAAAAGTACAATCGGAACAATTTCAGTAGAATTGTAAATACGTATATATGCTGCCTCAGAAGAAATACTAACATAAACAGATAGCGGTTGTGTAGGCTCTCTTTGTGTTAAATAATCGGCATTATTTACAGCTGTCAACAAATCTTGTAAAGCTTTTTCCTCCTTCATATTCCACTGAAAGGGAGTTTTAGTTTGTTGTGATCTTATTTCTCGTGAAACAGCAGCATGTAATGGTGCTATTAGAATATTAAAATTTGGAATAAACAACATTGCGTAATTAAAAAGTCCGATAATGCTGCGTAATTGTTTTAAACATAGGGGTTTGCAAAACAACTCCATTTGGTCCTAACAACAATACACGGATTAAACAGTATCTAGCTCCTGATCCCCAGGGACCATACTGTATTTCAAATGCTAAAACTTCATCATTTTGCACATCTCTGCCTTGTTGCAATCTGCACAATGAATTTAATCGCTGTATATCAGCAAAATTATTCGCCATGATATTGAAAGTACCTTCCCTTACGTATAAGAGGACCGCGGTATAAAATATATCTGGGTAATATAAAAAAATTAGAATTCTCGAGCCCCACGTTGGGCGCCAATTGTGATAGGTTCACACCTTTCCTCCCATGTAATGTCTTAAAAAGAGGTTATTCTCCACCCTAAGTGATAAGTTACCAAATTTCAATTTTATACATGTGGATAGGTCTCACATTCAATAGATGAAATCGTGAGCACAATTATAAGAAAGGACTGAGAATTCAAAATAGTAATTATTTATTTAAAAATAATAAAAATTACAGAAATCCAAAATTAAAACAGAGTATAACATAGAATGCCTGTTAAAGCTTATATGCATAAAAAATAAAAATAAACATACCAGTCAGTCTCGATATGAAGTCTAGCTTCAGTCTCTCGGTCTGCCCCAGAGTATAAACAAAGGTCTACATATATATAAGATTTTGTAACTAGACCTGCGTATCGCTACCTCAAAAAGAGTACTAACGGTCATAAAAAACTCAGGAGAGAATCAGGAGAGGAAAATCACCAAGGCCGAGCTGTTGATCATTTTTACAGAATAGCCAAAACATTCTAATCTTAAAACATTAAAAAAATCTTATGTAACAGAAACTACTAGTACTGCGTAGTTAAATCCTTAACCTTAACTTCTACTGAGACCTGTAACAGTCATTAACCTTAACTTCTACTGAGGCCTTTGCAAAAAACTTTTTTTGTTTCTAATTCACCAAAACTGCTTTAAATCATGCCTTCAGCAGCCCAAATAACAACCAACATAAAAGTAATGTTGTGGGATGCAGTATGTGGAAGCTACAAGCAATACAGTATTTGGATGAAAACATGAAGCTATCTACTTTTCAAATAATGAAGCTATCTACACCTAGCACCATACTTTTTTGCAAAAAAACTTTTTTGTTTCTAATTCACCAAAACTACTTTAAATCATGCCTTTAGCAGCCCAAATAACAACCAACATAAAAGTAATGTTGTGGGGTGCAGTATGTGGAAGCTACAAGCAATATAGTATTTGGATGAAAACATGAAGCCATCTACACCTAGCACCATACTTTTTTGCAAAAAAACTTTTTTGTTTCTAATTCACCAAAACTGCTTTAAATCATGCCTTCAGCAGCCCAAATAACAACCAACATAAAAGTAATGTTGTGGGGTGCAGTATGTGGAAGCTACAAGCAATACAGTATTTGGATGAAAACATGAAGCTAGTTACACTTAGCACCATACTTTTTTGCAAAAAAACTTTTTTTGTTTCTAATTCACCAAAACTGCTTTAAATCATGCCTTCAGCAGCCCAAATAACAACCAACATAAAAGTAATGTTGTGGGGTGCAGTATGTGGAAGCTACAAGCAATACAGTATTTGGATGAAAACATGAAGCTATCTACTTTTCAAATAATGAAGCTATCTACACCTAGCACCATACTTTTTTGCAAAAAAACTTTTTTTGTTTCTAATTCACCAAAACTGCTTTAAATCATGCCTTCAGCAGCCCAAATAACAACCAACATAAAAGTAATGTTGTGGGGTGCAGTATGTGGAAGCTACAAGCAATATAGTATTTGGATGAAAACATGAAGCCATCTACACCTAGCACCATACTTTTTTGTAAAAAAACTTTTTTTGTTTCTAATTCACCAAAACTGCTTTAAATCATGCCTTCAGCAGCCCAAATAACAACCAACATAAAAGTAATGTTGTGGGGTGCAGTATGTGGAAGCTACAAGCAATACAGTATTTGGATGAAAACATGAAGCTAGTTACACTTAGCACCATACTTTTTTGCAAAAAAACTTTTTTTGTTTCTAATTCACCAAAACTGCTTTAAATCATGCCTTCAGCAGCCCAAATAACAACCAACATAAAAGTAATGTTGTGGGGTGCAGTATGTGGAAGCTACAAGCAATACAGTATTTGGATGAAAACATGAAGCTAGTTACACTTAGCACCATACTTTTTTGCAAAAAAAACTTTTTTTGTTTCTAATTCACCAAAACTGCTTTAAATCATGCCTTCAGCAGCCCAAATAACAACCAACATAAAAGTAATGTTGTGGGGTGCAGTATGTGGAAGCTACACGCAATACAGTATTTGGATGAAAACATGAAGCTATCTACACCTAGCACCATACTTTTTTGCAAAAAAACTTTTTTTGTTTCTAATTCACCAAAACTGCTTTAAATCATGCCTTCAGCAGCCCACATAACAACCAACATAAAAGTAATGTTGTGGGGTGCAGTATGTGGAAGCTACAAGCAATACAGTATTTGGATGAAAACATGAAGCTATCTACTTTTCAAATAATGAAGCTATCTACACCTAGCACCATACTTTTTTGCAAAAAAACTTTTTTTGTTTCTAATTCACCAAAACTGCTTTAAATCATGCATTCAGCAGCCCAAATAACAACCAACATAAAAGTAATGTTGTGGGGTGCAGTATGTGGAAGCTACAAGCAATACAGTATTTGGATGAAAACATGAAGCTATCTACACCTAGCACCATACTTTTTTGCAAAAAAACTTTTTTTGTTTCTAATTCACCAAAACTGCTTTAAATCATGCCTTCAGCAGCCCAAATAACAACAAACATAAAAGTAATGTTGTGGGGTGCAGTATGTGGAAGCTACAAGCAATACAGTATTTGGATGAAAACATGAAGCTATCTACACTTAGCACCATACTTTTTTGCAAAAAAACTTTTTTTGTTTCTAATTCACGAAAACTGCTTTAAATCATGCCTTCAGCAGCCCAAATAACAACCAACATAAAAGTAATGTTGTGGGATGCAGTATGTGGAAGCTACAAGCAATACAGTATTTGGATGAAAACATGAAGCTATCTACTTTTCAAATAATGAAGCTATCTACACCTAGCAACATACTTTTTTGCAAAAAAACTTTTTTTGTTTCTAATTCACCAAAACTGCTTTAAATCATGCCTTCAGCAGCCCAAATGACAACCAACATAAAAGTAATGTTGTGGGATGCAGTATGTGGAAGCTTCACGCAATACAGTATTTGGATGAAAACATGAAGCTATCTACGACACCTAGCACCATACGTTTTTGCAAAAAAAACTTCTTTTGTTTCTAATTCACCAAAACTGCTTTAAATCATGCCTTCAGCAGCCCAAATAACAACCAACATAAAAGTAATGTTGTGGGGTGCAGTATGTGGAAGCTACAAGCAATACAGTATTTGGATGAAAACATGAAGCTATCTACACCTAGCACCATACTTTTTTGCAAAAAAACTTTTTTTGTTTCTAATTCACCAAAACTGCTTTAAATCATGCCTTCAGCAGCCCAAATAACAACAAACATAAAAGTAATGTTGTGGGGTGCAGTATGTGGAAGCTACAAGCAATACAGTATTTGGATGAAAACATGAAGCTAGTTACACTTAGCACCATACTTTTTTGCAAAAAAACTTTTTTTGTTTCTAATTCACCAAAACTGCTTTAAATCATCCCTTCAGCAGCCCAAATAACAACCAACATAAAAGTAATGTTGTGGGATGCAGTATGTGGAAGCTACACGCAATACAGTATTTGGATGAAAACATGAAGCTATCTACACCTAGCACCATACTTTTTTGCAAAAAACTTTTTTTGTTTCTAATTCACCAAAACTGCTTTAAATCATGCCTTCAGCAGCCCAAATAACAACCAACATAAAAGTAATGTTGTGGTATGCAGTATGTGGAAGCTACAAGCAATACAGTATTTGGATGAAAACATGAAGCTAGTTACACCTAGCACCATACTTTTTTGCAAAAAAACTTTTTTTGTTTCTAATTCAACAAAACTGCTTTAAATCATGCCTTCAGCAGCCCAAATAACAACCAACATAAAAGTAATGTTGTGGGGTGCAGTATGTGGAAGCTACAAGCAATACAGTATTTGGATGAAAACATGAAGCTATCTACTTTTCAAATAATGAAGCTATCTACACCTAGCACAAAACTTTTTTGCAAAAAACTTTTTTTGTTTCTAATTAACCAAAACTGCTTTAAATCATGCCTTCAGCAGCCCAAATAACAACCAACATAAAAGTAATGTTGTGGGGTGCAGTATGTGGAAGCTACAAGCAATACAGTATTTGGATGAAAACATGAAGCTAGTTACACTTAGCACCATACTTTTTGCAAAAAAAAACTTTTTTTCTTTCTAATTCACCAAAACTGCTTTAAATCATGCCTTCAGCAGCCCAAATAACAACCAACATAAAAGTAATGTTGTGGGGTGCAGTATGTGGAAGCAACAAACAATACAGTATTTGGATGAAAACATGAAGCTAGTTACACTTAGCACTAGACCTGAAACAACGAATCGATAAAATCGATAATAATCGATAACGGGAATCATCGATAACGATTTCCGTTATCGATTAATCGAGTGATCGATTCGTCGTTGGAGCGCTCGGCTCCTTTCACTTACCTTCGCCGGCGTTCCCCCGTTTCTGCTGCAGAGCTCTGTAGTGTCCGTCTGCTTGAAGTTACGTAATGACGGATGTGACGCGCGTGTACGATGAAGATTTGAATAAAGTTTTGCGGTTGCACGTTGTAAGTGGAATGATTCGGTAGCGGAGGTACGTATGGAGAGAGAGAGAGAGAGAGAGAGAGAGAGAGAGAGAGAGAGAGAGAGAGAGAGAGAGAGAGAGAGAGAGAGAGAGAGAGAGAGAGAGAGAGAGAGAGAGAGAGAGAGAGAGAGAGAGAGAGAGAGAGAGAGAGAGAGAGAGAGAGAGAGAGAGAGAGAATATGATTGCCGGGTGGGAAACTGATGGGGCAGAGTGTGGGTGGGTGCAGGGCATTTTATTAAATATTTTTTTTAATCCGATTAATCGATTAATCGAAAAAATAATCGGCCGATTAATCGATTATTAAAATAATCGTTAGTTGCAGCCCTACTTAGCACAATACTTTTTTGCAAAAAAACTTTTTTTGTTTCTAATTCACCAAAACTGCTTTAAATCATGCCTTCAGCAGCCCAAATAACAACCAACATAAAAGTAATGTTGTGGGGTGCAGTATGTGGAAGCTACACGCAATACAGTATTTGGATGTTAACATGAAGCTATCTACACCTAGCACCATACTTTTTTGCAAAAAACTTTTTTTGTTTCTAATTCACCAAAACTGCTTTAAATCATGCCTTCAGCAGCCCAAATAACAACCAACATAAAAGTAATGTTGTGGGGTGCAGTATGTGGAAGCTACAAGCAATACATTGTTTGGATGAAAACATGAAGCTATCTACACCTAGGACCATACTTTTTTCCAAAAAAACTTTTTTTGTATCTAATTCACCAAAACTGCTTTAAATCATGCCTTCAGCAGCCCAAATAACAACCAACATAAAAGTAATGTTGTGGGGTGCAGTATGTGGAAGCTACACGCAATACAGTATTTGGATGTTAACATGAAGCTATCTACACCTAGCACCATACTTTTTTGCAAAAAACTTTTTTTGTTTCTAATTCACCAAAACTGCTTTAAATCATGCCTTCATCAGCCCAAATAACAACCAACATAAAAGTAATGTTGTGGGGTGCAGTATGTGGAAGCTACAAGCAATACAGTATTTGGATGAAAACATGAAGCTAGTTACACTTAGCACCATACTTTTTGGCAAAAAAACTTTTTTTGTTTCTAATTCACCAAAACTGCTTTAAATCATGCCTTCAGAAGCCCTAATAACAACCAACATAAAAGTAATGTTGTGGGGTGCAGTATGTGGAAGCTACAAGCAATACAGTATTTGGATGAAAACATGAAGCTAGTTACACTTAGCACTATACTTTTTTGCAAAAAAACTTTTTTTGTTTCTAATTCACCAAAACTGCTTTAAATCATGCCTTCAGCAGCCCAAATAACAACCAACATTAAAGTAATGTTGTGGGGTGCAGTATTGGGAAGCTACATACAATACAGTGTTTGGATGAAAACATGAAGCTATCTATACCGAGGACCATACTTTTTTCCAAAAAAACTTTTTTTGTATCTAATTCACCAAAACTGCTTTAAATCATGCCTTCAGCAGCCCAAATAACAACCAACATAAAAGTAGTGTTGTGGGGTGCAGTATGTGAAAGCTACATACAATACAGTATTTGGATGAAAACATGAAGCTAGTTACACTTAGCACCATACTTTTTTGCAAAAAAACTGTTTTTGTTTCTAATTCACCAAAACTGCTTTAAATCATGCCTTCTGCAGCCCAAATAACAACCAACATAAAAAGTAATGTTGTGGGATGCAGTATGTGGAAGCTACACGCAATACAGTATTTGAATGAAAACATGAAGCTATCTACACCTAGCACCATACTTTTTTGCAAAAAAAATTTTTTTGTTTCTAATTCACCAAAACTGCTTTAAATCATGCCTTCAGCAGCCCAAATAACAACCAACATAAAAGTAATGTTGTGGGGTGCAGTATGTGGAAGCTACAAGCAATACAGTATTTGGATGAAAACATGAAGCTAGTTACACCTAGCACCATACTTTTTTGCAAAAAAACTTTTTTTGTTTCTAATTCACCAAAACTGCTTTAAATCATGCCTTCAGCAGCCCAAATAACAACCAACATAAAAAGTAATGTTGTGGGATGCAGTATGTGGAAGCTACACGCAATACAGTATTTGAATGGAAACATGAAGCTATCTACACCTAGCACCATACTTTTTTGCAAAAAATTTTTTTTTGTTTCTAATTCACCAAAACTGCTTTAAATCATGCCTTCAGCAGCCCAAATAACAACCAACATAAAAGTAATGTTGTGGGGTGCAGTATGTGGAAGCTACAAGCAATACAGAATTTGGATGAAAACATGAAGCTAGTTACACCTAGCACCATACTTTTTTGCAAAAAAACTTTTTTTGTTTCTAATTCACCAAAACTGCTTTAAATCATGCCTTCAGCAGCCCAAATAACAACCAACATAAAAGTAATGTTGTGGGATGCAGTATGTGGAAGCTACAAGCAATACAGTATTTGGATGAAAACATGAAGCTATCTACACCTAGCACCATACTTTTTTGCAAAAAAACTTTTTTTGTTTCTAATTCACCAAAACTGCTTTAAATCATGCCTTCAGCAGCCCAAATAACAACCAACATAAAAGTAATGTTGTGGGGTGCAGTATGTGGAAGCTACAAGCAATACAGTATTTGGATGAAAACATGAAGCTAGTAACACTTAGCACCATACTTTTTTGCAAAAAAACTTTTTTTGTTTCTAATTCACCAAAACTGCTTTAAATCATGCCTTCAGCAGCCCAAATAACAATCAACATAAAAGTAATGTTGTGGGGTGCAGTATGTGGAAGCTACAAGCAATACAGTATTTGGATGAAAACATGAAGCTAGTTACACTTAGCACCATACTTTTTTGCAAAAAAACTTTTTTTGTTTCTAATTCACCAAAACTGCTTTAAATCATGCCTTCAGCAGCCCATATAACAACCAACATAAAAGTAATGTTGTGGGATGCAGTATGTGGAAGCTACAAGCAATACAGTATTTGGATGAAAACATGAAGCTCTCTACACCTAGCACCATGGTTTTTTGCAAAAAAACTTTTTTTGTTTCTAATTCACCAAAACTGCTTTAAATCATGCCTTCAGCAGCCCAAATAACAACCAACATAAAAGTAATGTTGTGGGGTGCAGTATGTGGAAGCTACAAGCAATACAGTATTTGGATGAAAACATGAAGCTAGTTACACTTAGCACCATACTTTTTTGCAAAAAAACTTTTTTTGTTTCTAATTCACCAAAACTGCTTTAAATCATGCCTTCAGCAGCCCAAATAACAACCAACAGAAAAGTAATGTTGTGGGATGCAGTATGTGGAAGCTACACGCAATACAGTATTTGGATGAAAACATGAAGCTATCTACACCTAGCACCATACTTTTTTGCAAAAAAACTTTTTTTGTTTCTAATTCACCAAAACTGCTTTAAATCATGCCTTCAGCAGCCCAAATAACAACCAACATAAAAGTAATGTTGTGGGATGCAGTATGTGGAAGCTACAAGCAATACAGTATTTGGATGAAAACATGAAGCTATCTACACCTAGCACCATACTTTTTTGCAAAAAAACTTTTTTTGTTTCTAATTCACCAAAACTGCTTTAAATCATGCCTTCAGCAGCCCAAATAACAACCAACATAAAAGTAATGTTGTGGGGTGCAGTATGTGGAAGCTACAAGCAATACAGTATTTGGATGAAAACATGAAGCTAGTAACACCTAGCACCATACTTTTTTGGAAAAAAACTTTTTTTGTTTCTAATTCACCAAAACTGCTTTAAATCATGCCTTCAGCAGCCCAAATAACAACCAACATAAAAGTAATGTTGTGGGGTGCAGTATGTGGAAGCTACAAGCAATACAGTATTTGGATGAAAACATGAAGCTATCTACACCTAGCACCATACTTTTTTGCAAAAAAACTTTTTTTGTTTCTAATTCACCAAAACTGCTTTAAATCATGTATTCAGCAGCCCAAATAACAACCAACATAAAAGTAATGTTGTGGGGTGCAGTATGTGGAAGCTACAAGCAATACAGTATTTGGATGAAAACATGAAGCTATCTACACCTAGCACCATACTTTTTTGCAAAAAAACTTTTTTTGTTTCTAATTCACCAAAACTGCTTTAAATCATGTATTCAGCAGCCCAAATAACAACCAACATAAAAGTAATGTTGTGGGGTGCAGTATGTGGAAGCTACAAGCAATACAGTATTTGGATGAAAACATGAAGCTATCTACTTTTCAAATAATGAAGCTATCTACACCTAGCACCATACTTTTTTGCAAAAAAACTTTTTTTGTTTCTAATTCACCAAAACTGCTTTAAATCATGCCTTCAGCAGCCCAAATAACAACCAACATAAAAGTAATGTTGTGGGGTGCAGTATGTGGAAGCTACAAGCAATACAGTATTTGGATGAAAACATGAAGCTAGTTACACTTAGCACCATACTTTTTTGCAAAAAAAACTTTTTTTTGTTTCTAATTCACCAAAACTGCTTTAAATCATGCCTTCTGCAGCCCAAATAACAACCAACATAAAAAGTAATGTTGTGGGATGCAGTATGTGGAAGCTACACGCAATACAGTATTTGGATGAAAACATGAAGCTATCTACACCTAGCACCATACTTTTTTGCAAAAAAACTTTTTTTGTTTCTAATTCACCAAAACTGCTTTAAATCATGCCTTCAGCAGCCCAAATAACAACCAACATAAAAGTAATGTTGTGGGATGCAGTATGTGGAAGCTACACGCAATACAGTATTTGGTTGAAAACATGAAGCTATCTACACCTAGCACCATACTTTTTTGCAAAAAAACTTTTTTTGTTTCTAATTCACCAAAACTGCTTTAAATCATGCCTTTAGCTGCCCAAATAACAACCAACATTAAAGTAATGTTGTGGGGTGCAGTATGTGGAAGCTACACGCAATACAGTATTTGGATGAAAACATGAAGCTATCTACACCTAGCACCATACTTTTTTGCAAAAAAACTTTTTTTGTTTCTAATTCACCAAAACTGCTTTAAATCATGCCTTCAGCAGCCCAAATAACAACCAACATAATAGTAATGTTGTGGGATGCAGTATGTGGAAGCTACAAGCAATACAGTGTTTGGATGAAAACATGAAGCTATCTACACCTAGCACCATACTTTTTTGCAAAAAAACTTTTTTTGTTTCTAATTCACCAAAACTGCTTTAAATCATGCCTTTAGCTGCCCAAATAACAACCAACATTAAAGTAATGTTGTGGGGTGCAGTATGTGGAAGCTACAAGCAATACAGTATTTGGATTAAAACATGAAGCTATCTACTTTTCAAATGATGAAGCTATCTACACCTAGCACAATACTTTTTTGCAAAAAAACTTTTTTTGTTTCTAATTCACCAAAACTGCTTTAAATCATGCCTTCAGCAGCCCAAATAACAACCAACATAAAAGTAATGTTGTGGGGTGCAGTATGTGGAAGCTACAAGCAATACAGTATTTGGATGAAAACATGAAGCTAGTTACACCTAGCACCATACTTTTTTGCAAAAAAACTTTTTTTGTTTCTAATTCACCAAAACTGCTTTAAATCATGCCTTTAGCTGCCCAAATAACAACCAACATTAAAGTAATGTTGTGGGGTGCAGTATGTGGAAGATACAAGCAATACAGTATTTGGATTAAAACATGAAGCTATCTACTTTTCAAATGATGAAGCTATCTACACCTAGCACCATACTTTTTTGCAAAAAAACTTTTTTTGTTTCTAATTCACCAAAACTGCTTTAAATCATGCCTTCAGCAGCCCAAATAACAACCAACATAAAAGTAATGTTGTGGGATGCAGTATGTGGAAGCTACAAGCAATACAGTATTTGGATGAAAACATGAAGCAAGTTACACTTAGCACCATACTTTTTTGCAAAAAAACTTTTTTTGTTTCTAATTCACCAAAACTGCTTTAAATCATGCCTTCAGCAGCCCAAATAACAACCAACATAAAAGTAATGTTGTGGGGTGCAGTATGTGGAAGCTACAAGCAATACAGTATTTGGATGAAAACATGAAGCTAGTTACACTTAGCACCATACTTTTTTGCAAAAAAACTTTTTTTGTTTCTAATTCACCAAAACTGCTTTAAATCATGCCTTCAGCAGCCCAAATAACAACCAACATAAAAGTAATGTTGTGGGATGCAGTATGTGGAAGCTACACGCAATACAGTATTTGGATGAAAACATGAAGCTATCTACACCTAGCACCATACTTTTTTGCAAAAAAACTTTTTTTGTTTCTAATTCACCAAAACTGCTTTAAATCATGCCTTCAGCAGCCCAAATAACAACCAACATAAAAGTAATGTTGTGGGATGCAGTATGTGGAAGCTACACACAATACAGTATTTGGATGAAAACATGAAGCTATCTACACCTAGCACCATACTTTTTTGCAAAAAAACTTTTTTTGTTTCTAATTCACCAAAACTGCTTTAAATCATGCCTTTAGCTGCCCAAATAACAACCAACATTAAAGTAATGTTGTGGGGTGCAGTATGTGGAAGCTACAAGCAATACAGTATTTGGATTAAAACATGAAGCTATCTACTTTTCAAATGATGAAGCTATCTACACCTAGCACCATACTTTTTTGCAAAAAAACTTTTTTTGTTTCTAATTCACCAAAACTGCTTTAAATCATGCCTTCAGCAGCCCAAATAACAACCAACATAAAAGTAATGTTGTGGGGTGCATTATGTGGAAGCTACAAGCAATACAGTATTTGGATGAAAACATGAAGCTAGTTACACTTAGCACCATACTTTTTTGCAAAAAACTTTTTTTGTTTCTAATTCACCAAAACTGCTTTAAATCATGCCTTCAGCAGCCCAAATAACAACCAACATAAAAGTAATGTTGTGGGATGCAGTATGTGGAAGCTACACGCAATACAGTATTTGGATGAAAACATGAAGCTATCTACACCTAGCACCATCCTTTTTTGCAAAAAACTTTTTTTGTTTCTAATTCACCAAAACTGCTTTAAATCATGCCTTCAGCAGCCCAAATAACAACCAACATAAAAGTAATGTTGTGGGATGCAGTATGTGGAAGCTACAAGCAATACAGTATTTGGATGAAAACATGAAGCTATCTACACCTAGCACCATACTTTTTTGCAAAAAAACTTTTTTTGTTTCTAATTCACCAAAACTGCTTTAAATCATGCCTTCAGCAGCCCAAATAACAACCAACATAAAAGTAATGTTGTGGGGTGCAGTATGTGGAAGCTACAAGCAATACAGTATTTGGATGAAAACATGAAGCTAGTTACACTCTTAGCACCATACTTTTTTGCAAAAAAACTTTTTTTTGTTTCTAATTCACCAAAACTGCTTTAAATCATGCCTTCAGCAGCCCAAATAACAACCAACATAAAAGTAATGTTGTGGGGTGCAGTATGTGGAAGCTACAAGCAATACAGTATTTGGATGAAAACATGAAGCTAGTTACACTTAGCACCATACTTTTTTGCAAAAAAACTTTTTTTGTTTCTAATTCACCAAAACTGCTTTAAATCATGCCTTCAGCAGCCCAAATAACAACCAACATAAAAGTAATGTTGTGGGGTGCAGTATGTGGAAGCTACAAGCAATACAGTATTTGGATGAACACATGAAGCTAGTTACACTTAGCACCATACTTTTTTGCAAAAAAACTTTTTTTGTTTCTAATTCACCAAAACTGCTTTAAATCATGCCTTCAGCAGCCCAAATAACAATCAACATAAAAGTAATGTTGTGGGGTGCAGTATGTGGAAGCTACAAGCAATACAGTATTTGGATGAAAACATGAAGCTATCTACACCTAGCACCATACTTTTTGCAAAAAAACTTTTTTTGTTTCTAATTTACCAAAACTGCTTTAAATCATGCCTTCAGCAGCCCAAATAACAACCAACATAAAAGTAATGTTGTGGGGTGCAGTATGTGGAAGCTACAAGCAATACAGTATTTGGATGAAAACATGAAGCTAGTTACACTTAGCACCATACTTTTTTGCAAAAAAACTTTTTTTGTTTCTAATTCACCAAAACTGCTTTAAATCATGCCTTCAGCAGCCCAAATAACAACCAACATAAAAGTAATGTTGTGGGATGCAGTATGTGGAAGCTACACGCAATACAGTATTTGGATGAAAACATGAAGCTATCTACACCTAGCACCATACTTTTTTGCAAAAAAACTTTTTTTGTTTCTAATTCACCAAAACTGCTTTAAATCATGCCTTCAGCAGCCCAAATAACAACCAACATAAAAGTAATGTTGTGGGATGCAGTATGTGGAAGCTACACACAATACAGTATTTGGATGAAAACATGAAGCTATCTACACCTAGCACCATACTTTTTTGCAAAAAAACTTTTTTTGTTTCTAATTCACCAAAACTGCTTTAAATCATGCCTTTAGCTGCCCAAATAACAACCAACATTAAAGTAATGTTGTGGGGTGCAGTATGTGGAAGCTACAAGCAATACAGTATTTGGATTAAAACATGTAGCTATCTACTTTTCAAATGATGAAGCTATCTACACCTAGCACCATACTTTTTTGCAAAAAAACTTTTTTTGTTTCCAATTCACCAAAACTGCTTTAAATCATGCCAACAGCAGCCCAAATAACAACCAACATAAAAGTAATGTTGTGGGGTGCAGTATGTGGAAGCTACAAGCAATACAGTATTTGGATGAAAACATGAAGCTAGTTACACTTAGCACCATACTTTTTTGCAAAAAAACTTTTTTTGTTTCTAATTCACCAAAACTGCTTTAAATCATGCCTTCAGCAGCCCAAATAACAACCAACATAAAAGTAATGTTGTGGGGTGCAGTATGTGGAAGCTACAAGCAATACAGTATTTGGATGAAAACATGAAGCAAGTTACACTTAGCACCATACTTTTTTGCAAAAAAACTTTTTTTGTTTCTAATTCACCAAAACTGCTTTAAATCATGCCTTCAGCAGCCCAAATAACAACCAACATAAAAGTAATGTTGTGGGATGCAGTATGTGGAAGCTACACGCAATACAGTATTTGGATGAAAACATGAAGCTATCTACACCTAGCACCATACTTTTTTGCAAAAAACTTTTTTTGTTTCTAATTCACCAAAACTGCTTTAAATCATGCCTTCAGCAGCCCAAATAACAACCAACATAAAAGTAATGTTGTGGGGTGCAGTATGTGGAAGCTACAAGCAATACAGTATTTGGATGAACACATGAAGCTAGTTACACCTAGCACCATACTTTTTTGCAAAAAAACTTTTTTTTGTTTCTAATTCACCAAAACTGCTTTAAATCATGCCTTCAGCAGCCCAAATAACAACCAACATAAAAAGTAATGTTGTGGGATGCAGTATGTGGAAGCTACACGCAATACAGTATTTGGATGAAAACATGAAGCTATCTACACCTAGCACCATACTTTTTTGCAAAAAAACTTTTTTTGTTTCTAATTCACCAAAACTGCTTTAAATCATGCCTTTAGCTGCCCAAATAACAACCAACATTAAAGTAATGTTGTGGGGTGCAGTATGTGGAAGCTACAAGCAATACAGTATTTGGATTAAAACATGAAGCTATCTACTTTTCAAATGATGAAGCTATCTACACCTAGCACCATACTTTTTTGCAAAAAAACTTTTTTTGTTTCTAATTCACCAAAACTGCTTTAAATCATGCCTTCAGCAGCCCAAATAACAACCAACATAAAAGTAATGTTGTGGGATGCAGTATGTGGAAGCTACAAGCAATACAGTATTTGGATGAAAACATGAAGCTATCTACACCTAGCACCATACTTTTTTGCAAAAAAACTTTTTTTGTTTCTAATTCACCAAAACTGCTTTAAATCATGCCTTTAGCTGCCCAAATAACAACCAACATTAAAGTAATGTTGTGGGGTGCAGTATGTGGAAGCTACAAGCAATACAGTATTTGGATGAAAACATGAAGCTAGTTACACTTAGCACCATACTTTTTTGCAAAAAAACTTTTTTTGTTTCTAATTCACCAAAACTGCTTTAAATCATGCCTTCAGCAGCCCAAATAACAACCAACATAAAAGTAATGTTGTGGGGTGCAGTATGTGGAAGCTACAAGCAATACAGTATTTGGATGAAAACATGAAGCTAGTTACACTTAGCACCATACTTTTTTGCAAAAAAACTTTTTTTGTTTCTAATTCACCAAAACTGCTTTAAATCATGCCTTCAGCAGCCCAAATAACAACCAACATAAAAGTAATGTTGTGGGATGCAGTATGTGGAAGCTACAAGCAATACAGTATTTGGATGAAAACATGAAGCTAGTAACACTTAGCACCATACTTTTTTGCAAAAAAACTTTTTTTGTTTCTAATTCACCAAAACTGCTTTAAATCATGCCTTCAGCAGCCCAAATAATAACCAACATAAAAGTAATGTTGTGGGGTGCAGTATGTGGAAGCTACAAGCAATACAGTATTTGGATGAAAACATGAAGCTAGTTACACTTAGCACCATACTTTTTTGCAAAAAAACTTTTTTTGTTTCTAATTCACCAAAACTGCTTTAAATCATGCCTTCAGCAGCCCAAATAACAACCAACATAAAAGTAATGTTGTGGGATGCAGTATGTGGAAGCTACAAGCAATACAGTATTTGGATGAAAACATGAAGCTAGTAACACTTAGCACCATACTTTTTTGCAAAAAAACTTTTTTTGTTTCTAATTCACCAAAACTGCTTTAAATCATGCCTTCAGCAGCCCAAATAACAACCAACATAAAAGTAATGTTGTGGGGTGCAGTATGTGGAAGCTACAAGCAATACAGTATTTGGATGAAAACATGAAGCTAGTTACACTTAGCACCATACTTTTTTGCAAAAAAACTTTTTTTGTTTCTAATTCACCAAAACTGCTTTAAATCATGCCTTCAGCAGCCCAAATAACAACCAACATAAAAGTAATGTTGTGGGATGCAGTATGTGGAAGCTACACGCAATACAGTATTTGGATGAAAACATGAAACTATCTACACCTAACACCATACTTTTTTGCAAAAAAACTTTTTTTGTTTCTAATTCACCAAAACTGCTTTAAATCATGCCTTCAGCAGCCCAAATAACAACCAACATAAAAGTAATGTTGTGGGATGCAGTATGTGGAAGCTACACACAATACAGTATTTGGATGAAAACATGAAGCTATCTGCACCTAGCACCATACTTTTTTGCAAAAAAACTTTTTTTGTTTCTAATTCACCAAAACTGCTTTAAATCATGCCTTTAGCTGCCCAAATAACAACCAACATTAAAGTAATGTTGTGGGGTGCAGTATGTGGAAGCTACAAGCAATACAGTATTTGGATTAAAACATGAAGCTATCTACTTTTCAAATGATGAAGCTATCTACACCTAGCACCATACTTTTTTGCAAAAAAACTTTTTTTGTTTCTAATTCACCAAAACTGCTTTAAATCATGCCTTCAGCAGCCCAAATAACAACCAACATAAAAGTAATGTTGTGGGGTGCAGTATGTGGAAGCTACAAGCAATACAGTATTTGGATGAAAACATGAAGCTAGTAACACTTAGCACCATACTTTTTTGCAAAAAAACTTTTTTTGTTTCTAATTCACCAAAACTGCTTTAAATCATGCCTTCAGCAGCCCAAATAACAACCAACATAAAAGTAATGTTGTGGGATGCAGTATGTGGAAGCTACACGAAATACAGTATTTGGATGAAAACATGAAGCTATCTACACCTAGCACCATACTTTTTTGCAAAAAAACTTTTTTTGTTTCTAATTCACCAAAACTGATTTAAATCATGCCTTCAGCAGCCCAAATAACAACCAACATAAAAGTAATGTTGTGGGATGCAGTATGTGGAAGCTACACACAATACAGTATTTGGATGAAAACATGAAGCTATCTACACCTAGCACCATACTTTTTTGCAAAAAAACTTTTTTTGTTTCTAATTCACCAAAACTGCTTTAAATCATGCCTTCAGCAGCCCAAATAACAACCAACATAAAAGTAATGTTGTGGGGTGCAGTATGTGGAAGCTACAAGCAATACAGTATTTGGATGAAAACATGAAGCTATCTACACCTAGCACCATACTTTTTTGCAAAAAAACTTTTTTTGTTTCTAATTCACCAAAACTGCTTTAAATCATGTATTCAGCAGCCCAAATAACAACCAACATAAAAGTAATGTTGTGGGGTGCAGTATGTGGAAGCTACAAGCAATACAGTATTTGGATGAAAACATGAAGCTATCTACACCTAGCACCACACTTTTTTGCAAAAAAACTTTTTTTGTTTCTAATTCACCAAAACTGCTTTAAATCATGCCTTTAGCTGCCCAAATAACAACCAACATTAAAGTTATGTTGTGGGGTGCAGTATGTGGAAGCTACAAGCAATACAGTATTTGGATGAAAACATGAAGCTAGTTACACTTAGCACCATACTTTTTTGCAAAAAAACTTTTTTTGTTTCTAATTCACCAAAACTGCTTTAAATCATGCCTTCAGCAGCCCAAATAACAACCAACATAAAAGTAATGTTGTGTGGTGCAGTATGTGGAAGCTACAAGCAATACAGTATTTGGATGAAAACATGAAGCTAGTTACACTTAGCACCATACTTTTTTGCAAAAAAACTTTTTTTGTTTCTAATTCACCAAAACTGCTTTAAATCATGCCTTCAGCAGCCCAAATAACAACCAACATAAAAGTAATGTTGTGGGATGCAGTATGTGGAAGCTACAAGCAATACAGTATTTGGATGAAAACATGAAGCTAGTAACACTTAGCACCATACTTTTTTGCAAAAAAACTTTTTTTGTTTCTAATTCACCAAAACTGCTTTAAATCATGCCTTCAGCAGCCCAAATAACAACCAACATAAAAGTAATGTTGTGGGATGCAGTATGTGGAAGCTACACGAAATACAGTATTTGGATGAAAACATGAAGCTATCTACACCTAGCACCATACTTTTTTGCAAAAAAACTTTTTTTGTTTCTAATTCACCAAAACTGCTTTAAATCATGCCTTCAGCAGCCCAAATAACAACCAACATAAAAGTAATGTTGTGGGATGCAGTATGTGGAAGCTACACACAATACAGTATTTGGATGAAAACATGAAGCTATCTACACCTAGCACCATACTTTTTTGCAAAAAAACTTTTTTTGTTTCTAATTCACCAAAACTGCTTTAAATCATGCCTTCAGCAGCCCAAATAACAACCAACATAAAAGTAATGTTGTGGGGTGCAGTATGTGGAAGCTACAAGCAATACAGTATTTGGATGAAAACATGAAGCTATCTACACCTAGCACCATACTTTTTTGCAAAAAAACTTTTTTTGTTTCTAATTCACCAAAACTGCTTTAAATCATGTATTCAGCAGCCCAAATAACAACCAACATAAAAGTAATGTTGTGGGGTGCAGTATGTGGAAGCTACAAGCAATACAGTATTTGGATGAAAACATGAAGCTATCTACTTTTCAAATAATGAAGCTATCTACACCTAGCACCATACTTTTTTGCAAAAAAACTTTTTTTGTTTCTAATTCACCAAAACTGCTTTAAATCATGCCTTCAGCAGCCCAAATAACAACCAACATAAAAGTAATGTTGTGGGGTGCAGTATGTGGAAGCTACAAGCAATACAGTATTTGGATGAAAACATGAAGCTCTCTACACCTAGCACCATGGTTTTTTGCAAAAAAACTTTTTTTGTTTCTAATTCACCAAAACTGCTTTAAATCATGCCTTCAGCAGCCCAAATAACAACAAACATAAAAGTAATGTTGTGGGGTGCAGTATGTGGAAGCTACAAGCAATACAGTATTTGGATGAAAACATGAAGCTCTCTACACCTAGCACCATACTTTTTTGCAAAAAAACTTTTTTTGTTTCTAATTCACCAAAACTGCTTTAAATCATGCCTTCAGCAGCCCAAATAACAACCAACATAAAAGTAATGTTGTGGGGTGCAGTATGTGGAAGCTACAAGCAATACAGTATTTGGATGAAAACATGAAGCTAGTTACACTTAGCACCATACTTTTTTGCAAAAAAACTTTTTTTGTTTCTAATTCACCAAAACTGCTTTAAATCATGCCTTCAGCAGCCCAAATAACAACCAACATAAAAGTAATGTTGTGGGATGCAGTATGTGGAAGCTACAAGCAATACAGTATTTGGATGAAAACATGAAGCTCTCTACACCTAGCACCATGGTTTTTTGCAAAAAAACTTTTTTTGTTTCTAATTCACCAAAACTGCTTTAAATCATGCCTTCAGCAGCCCAAATAACAACAAACATAAAAGTAATGTTGTGGGGTGCAGTATGTGGAAGCTACAAGCAATACAGTATTTGGATGAAAACATGAAGCTCTCTACACCTAGCACCATACTTTTTTGCAAAAAAACTTTTTTTGTTTCTAATTCACCAAAACTGCTTTAAATCATGCCTTCAGCAGCCCAAATAACAACCAACATAAAAGTAATGTTGTGGGGTGCAGTATGTGGAAGCTACAAGCAATACAGTATTTGGATGAAAACATGAAGCTAGTTACACTTAGCACCATACTTTTTTGCAAAAAAACTTTTTTTGTTTCTAATTCACCAAAACTGCTTTAAATCATGCCTTCAGCAGCCCAAATAACAACCAACATAAAAGTAATGTTGTGGGGTGCAGTATGTGGAAGCTACATTGTCCATTAATTAAACCTATGTGGGACTCTTTATTACCAATAATTAGACTTATAAATAGCGAGATTGAGGTACTTGGGCCAGAACTATGTATTTTTAAACATTTTCCGTCTGATTTGCCTAAAATAGATAAGATCATCATAGGTCATTTGCTGATTGCAGCTACTATCCTTATCCCTAAGTATTGGAAAACAGGAGTTGTTCCGACTATAAAAGAAATCTTGTATATGACTTTGGAGAATAAATCTTATGAATCTTCCATTAGGCCACCCTCAGCTTTTAAAACACAACTTTTATTTTTTTGGGACACCTGGGAAGAGAAAATTAGAAAGAAATTTTTACTTTAGTTTATCTTTTTTGTTCCTTTAGATTATTATTTTTTTAATTTTGCATTTCTGCACGCTTCTTCTTAATCTTTCATCCATATGTATTTTTTTTATATGGCGAGATAACTTTGGTTAAAGTGAAGACAGAGACTTCCGGATTGAAGATTTTAATAATTTACATTTCCATTTTACCCCCCTGTTTTTTCCCCCCTTGTTTTTTTTTCTCTTTCGAGTGATAATTGTTGTAACTACTATTTCCCAATTCTATGGTTTCAATTTGAATTATTATTGTACACTGTATATTGTATGTGCGATACTGTTTGACAGTCTCATCTGTTTGATGTTATAATTACATTTACTTTTGTTTTGTATTTTATAAACCTGTAATAAAAAATATTTGAAAAGTATGTGGAAGCTACAAGCAATACAGTATTTGGATGAAAACATGAAGCTATCTACTTTTCAAATAATGAAGCTATCTACACCTAGCACCATACTTTTTTGCAAAAAAACTTTTTTTGTTTCTAATTCACCAAAACTGCTTTAAATCATGCCTTCAGCAGCCCAAATAACAACCAACATAAAAGTAATGTTGTGGGGTGCAGTATGTGGAAGCTACAAGCAATACAGTATTTGGATGAAAACATGAAGCTAGTTACACTTAGCACCATACTTTTTTGCAAAAAAAACTTTTTTTGTTTCTAATTCACCAAAACTGCTTTAAATCATGCCTTCAGCAGCCCAAATAACAACCAACATAAAAGTAATGTTGTGGGGTGCAGTATGTGGAAGCTACAAGCAATACAGTATTTGGATGAAAACATGAAGCTAGTTACACTTAGCACCATACTTTTTTGCAAAAAAAACTTTTTTTTGTTTCTAATTCACCAAAACTGCTTTAAATCATGCCTTCTGCAGCCCAAATAACAACCAACATAAAAAGTAATGTTGTGGGATGCAGTATGTGGAAGCTACACGCAATACAGTATTTGAATGAAAACATGAAGCTATCTACACCTAGCACCATACTTTTTTGCCAAAAATTTTTTTTTGTTTCTAATTCACCAAAACTGCTTTAAATCATGCCTTCAGCAGCCCAAATAACAACCAACATAAAAGTAATGTTGTGGGGTGCAGTATGTGGAAGCTACAAGCAATACAGAATTTGGATGAAAACATGAAGCTAGTTACACTTAGCACCATACTTTTTTGCAAAAAAACTTTTTTTTGTTTCTAATTCACCAAAACTGCTTTAAATCATGCCTTCAGCAGCCCAAATAACAACCAACATAAAAGTAATGTTGTGGGGTGCAGTATGTGGAAGCTACAAGCAATACAGTATTTGGATGAAAACATGAAGCTAGTTACACTTAGCACCATACTTTTTTGCAAAAAAAACTTTTTTTGTTTCTAATTCACCAAAACTACTTTAAATCATGCCTTCAGCAGCCCAAATAACAACCAACATAAAAGTAATGTTGTGGGGTGCAGTATGTGGAAGCTACAAGCAATACAGTATTTGGATGAAAACATGAAGCTAGTTACACTTAGCACCATACTTTTTTGCAAAAAAACTTTTTTTGTTTCTAATTCACCAAAACTGCTTTAAATCATGCCTTCAGCAGCCCAAATAACAACCAACATAAAAGTAATGTTGTGGGATGCAGTATGTGGAAGCTACAAGCAATACAGTATTTGGATGAAAACATGAAGCTAGTAACACTTAGCACCATACATTTTTGCAAAAAAACTTTTTTTGTTTCTAATTCACCAAAACTGCTTTAAATCATGCCTTCAGCAGCCCAAATAACAACCAACATAAAAGTAATGTTGTGGGATGCAGTATGTGGAAGCTACAAGCAATACAGTATTTGGATGAAAACATGAAGCTAGTTACACCTAGCACCATACTTTTTTGCAAAAAAACTTTTTTTGTTTCTAATTCACCAAAACTGCTTTAAATCATGCCTTCAGCAGCCCAAATAACAACCAACATAAAAGTAATGTTGTGGGGTGCAGTATGTGGAAGCTACAAGCAATACAGTATTTGGATGAAAACATGAAGCTAGTTACACTTAGCACCATACTTTTTTGCAAAAAAACTTTTTTTGTTTCTAATTCACCAAAACTGCTT
Source organism: Spea bombifrons (assembly GCF_027358695.1). Taxonomy (NCBI): domain Eukaryota; kingdom Metazoa; phylum Chordata; class Amphibia; order Anura; family Pelobatidae; genus Spea; species Spea bombifrons. Next base: position 44,075,795 of record NC_071091.1, read on the forward strand.
TAAATCATGCCTTCAGCAGCCCAAATAACAACCAACATAAAAGTAATGTTGTGGGGTGCAGTATGTGGAAGCTACAAGCAATACAGTATTTGGATGAAAACATGAAGCTATCTACTTTTCAAATAATGAAGCTATCTACACCTAGCACCATACTTTTTTGCAAAAAAAACTTTTTTTGTTTCTAATTCACCAAAACTGCTTTATATCATGCCTTCAGCAGACCAAATAACAACCAACGTAAAAGTAATGTTGTGGGGTGCAGTATGTGGAAGCTACACGCAATACAGTATTTGGATGAAAACATGAAGCTATCTACTTTTCAAATAATGAAGCTATCTACACCTAGCACCATACTTTTTTGCAAAAAAACTTTTTTTGTTTCTAATTCACCAAAACTGCTTTAAATCATGCCTTCAGCAGCCCAAATAACAACCAACATAAAAGTAATGTTGTGGGGTGCATTATGTGGAAGCTACAAGCAATACAGTATTTGGATGAAAACATGAAGCTAGTTACACTTAGCACCATACTTTTTTGCAAAAAACTTTTTTTGTTTCTAATTCACCAAAACTGCTTTAAATCATGCCTTCAGCAGCCCAAATAACAACCAACATAAAAGTAATGTTGTGGGATGCAGTATGTGGAAGCTACACGCAATACAGTATTTGGATGAAAACATGAAGCTATCTACACCTAGCACCATCCTTTTTTGCAAAAAACTTTTTTTGTTTCTAATTCACCAAAACTGCTTTAAATCATGCCTTCAGCAGCCCAAATAACAACCAACATAAAAGTAATGTTGTGGGATGCAGTATGTGGAAGCTACAAGCAATACAGTATTTGGATGAAAACATGAAGCTATCTACACCTAGCACCATACTTTTTTGCAAAAAAACTTTTTTTGTTTCTAATTCACCAAAACTGCTTTAAATCATGCCTTCAGCAGCCCAAATAACAACCAACATAAAAGTAATGTTGTGGGGTGCAGTATGTGGAAGCTACAAGCAATACAGTATTTGGATGAACACATGAAGCTAGTTACACTTAGAACCATACTTTTTTGCAAAAAAACTTTTTTTGTTTCTAATTCACCAAAACTGCTTTAAATCATGCCTTTAGCAGCCCAAATAACAACCAACATTAAAGTAATGTTGTGGGGTGCAGTATGTGGAAGCTACAAGCAATACAGTATTTGGATGAAAACATGAAGCTAGTTACACTCTTAGCACCATACTTTTTTGCAAAAAAACTTTTTTTTGTTTCTAATTCACCAAAACTGCTTTAAATCATGCCTTCAGCAGCCCAAATAACAACCAACATAAAAGTAATGTTGTGGGGTGCAGTATGTGGAAGCTACAAGCAATACAGTATTTGGATGAAAACATGAAGCTCTCTACACCTAGCACCATACTTTTTTGCAAAAAAACTTTTTTTGTTTCTAATTCACCAAAACTGCTTTAAATCATGCCTTCAGCAGCCCAAATAACAACCAACATAAAAGTAATGTTGTGGGGTGCAGTATGTGGAAGCTACAAGCAATACAGTATTTGGATGAACACATGAAGCTAGTTACACTTAGCACCATACTTTTTTGCAAAAAAACTTTTTTTGTTTCTAATTCACCAAAACTGCTTTAAATCATGCCTTCAGCAGCCCAAATAACAACCAACATAAAAGTAATGTTGTGGGGTGCAGTATGTGGAAGCTACAAGCAATACAGTATTTGGATGAAAACATGAAGCAAGTTACACTTAGCACCATACTTTTTTGCAAAAAAACTTTTTTTGTTTCTAATTCACCAAAACTGCTTTAAATCATGCCTTCAGCAGCCCAAATAACAACCAACATAAAAGTAATGTTGTGGGGTGCAGTATGTGGAAGCTACAAGCAATACAGTATTTGGATGAAAACATGAAGCTATCTACACCTAGCACCATACTTTTTTGCAAAAAAACTTTTTTTGTTTCTAATTCACCAAAACTGCTTTAAATCATGCCTTCAGCAGCCCAAATAACAACCAACATAAAAGTAATGTTGTGGGATGCAGTATGTGGAAGCTACAAGCAATACAGTATTTGGATGAAAACATGAAGCTATCTACACCTAGCACCATACTTTTTTGCAAAAAAACTTTTTTTGTTTCTAATTCACCAAAACTGCTTTAAATCATGCCTTTAGCTGCCCAAATAACAACCAACATTAAAGTAATGTTGTGGGGTGCAGTATGTGGAAGCTACAAGCAATACAGTATTTGGATTAAAACATGAAGCTATCTACTTTTCAAATGATGAAGCTATCTACACCTAGCACCATACTTTTTTGCAAAAAAACTTTTTTTGTTTCTAATTCACCAAAACTGCTTTAAATCATGCCTTCAGCAGCCCAAATAACAACCAACATAAAAGTAATGTTGTGGGATGCAGTATGTGGAAGCTACAAGCAATACAGTATTTGGATGAAAACATGAAGCTATCTACACCTAGCACCATACTTTTTTGCAAAAAAACTTTTTTTGTTTCTAATTCACCAAAACTGCTTTAAATCATGCCTTCAGCAGCCCAAATAACAACCAACATAAAAGTAATGTTGTGGGGTGCAGTATGTGGAAGCTACAAGCAATACAGTATTTGGATGAAAACATGAAGCTAGTAACACTTAGCACCATACTTTTTTGCAAAAAAACTTTTTTTGTTTCTAATTCACCAAAACTGCTTTAAATCATGCCTTCAGCAGCCCAAATAACAACCAACATAAAAGTAATGTTGTGGGGTGCAGTATGTGGAAGCTACAAGCAATACAGTATTTGGATGAAAACATGAAGCTATCTACACCTAGCACCATACTTTTTTGCAAAAAAACTTTTTTTGTTTCTAATTCACCAAAACTGCTTTAAATCATGCCTTCAGCAGCCCAAATAACAACCAACATAAAAGTAATGTTGTGGGGTGCAGTATGTGGAAGCTACAAGCAATACAGTATTTGGATGAAAACATGAAGCTATCTACACCTAGCACCATACTTTTTTGCAAAAAAACTTTTTTTGTTTCTAATTCACCAAAACTGCTTTAAATCATGCCTTCAGCAGCCCAAATAACAACCAACATAAAAGTAATGTTGTGGGGTGCAGTATGTGGAAGCTACAAGCAATACAGTATTTGGATGAAAACATGAAGCTATCTACACCTAGCACCATACTTTTTTGCAAAAAAACTTTTTTTGTTTCTAATTCACCAAAACTGCTTTAAATCATGTATTCAGCAGCCCAAATAACAACCAACATAAAAGTAATGTTGTGGGGTGCAGTATGTGGAAGCTACAAGCAATACAGTATTTGGATGAAAACATGAAGCTATCTACTTTTCAAATAATGAAGCTATCTACACCTAGCACCATACTTTTTTGCAAAAAAACTTTTTTTGTTTCTAATTCACCAAAACTGCTTTAAATCATGCCTTCAGCAGCCCAAATAACAACCAACATAAAAGTAATGTTGTGGGGTGCAGTATGTGGAAGCTACAAGCAATACAGTATTTGGATGAAAACATGAAGCTAGTTACACTTAGCACCATACTTTTTTGCAAAAAAACTTTTTTGTTTCTAATTCACCAAAACTGCTTTAAATCATGCCTTCAGCAGCCCAAATAACAACCAACATAAAAGTAATGTTGTGGGATGCAGTATGTGGAAGCTACAAGCAATACAGTATTTGGATGAAAACATGAAGCTCTCTACACCTAGCACCATGGTTTTTTGCAAAAAAACTTTTTTTGTTTCTAATTCACCAAAACTGCTTTAAATCATGCCTTTAGCTGCCCAAATAACAACCAACATTAAAGTAATGTTGTGGGGTGCAGTATGTGGAAGCTACAAGCAATACAGTATTTGGATTAAAACATGTAGCTATCTACTTTTCAAATGATGAAGCTATCTACACCTAGCACCATACTTTTTTGCAAAAAAACTTTTTTTGTTTCTAATTCACCAAAACTGCTTTAAATCATGCCTTCAGCAGCCCAAATAACAACCAACATAAAAGTAATGTTGTGGGGTGCAGTATGTGGAAGCTACAAGCAATACAGTATTTGGATGAAAACATGAAGCAAGTTACACTTAGCACCATACTTTTTTGCAAAAAAACTTTTTTTGTTTCTAATTCACCAAAACTGCTTTAAATCATGCCTTCAGCAGCCCAAATAACAACCAACATAAAAGTAATGTTGTGGGGTGCAGTATGTGGAAGCTACAAGCAATACAGTATTTGGATGAAAACATGAAGCTAGTTACACTTAGCACCATACTTTTTTGCAAAAAAACTTTTTTTGTTTCTAATTCACCAAAACTGCTTTAAATCATGCCTTCAGCAGCCCAAATAACAACCAACATTAAAGTAATGTTGTGGGATGCAGTATGTGGAAGCTACAAGCAATACAGTATTTGGATGAAAACATGAAGCTATCTACACCTAGCACCATACTTTTTTGCAAAAAAACTTTTTTGTTTCTAATTCACCAAAACTGCTTTAAATCATGCCTTCAGCAGCCCAAATAACAACCAACATAAAAGTAATGTTGTGGGGTGCAGTATGTGGAAGCTACAAGCAATACAGTATTTGGATGAAAACATGAAGCTAGTTACACCTAGCACCATACTTTTTTGCAAAAAAACTTTTTTTGTTTCTAATTCACCAAAACTGCTTTAAATCATGCCTTCAGCAGCCCAAATAACAACCAACATAAAAAGTAATGTTGTGGGATGCAGTATGTGGAAGCTACACGCAATACAGTATTTGGATGAAAACATGAAGCTATCTACACCTAGCACCATACTTTTTTGCAAAAAAACTTTTTTTGTTTCTAATTCACCAAAACTGCTTTAAATCATGCCTTTAGCTGCCCAAATAACAACCAACATTAAAGTAATGTTGTGGGGTGCAGTATGTGGAAGCTACAAGCAATACAGTATTTGGATTAAAACATGAAGCTATCTACTTTTCAAATGATGAAGCTATCTACACCTAGCACCATACTTTTTTGCAAAAAAACTTTTTTTGTTTCTAATTCACCAAAACTGCTTTAAATCATGCCTTCAGCAGCCCAAATAACAACCAACATAAAAGTAATGTTGTGGGATGCAGTATGTGGAAGCTACAAGCAATACAGTATTTGGATGAAAACATGAAGCTATCTACACCTAGCACCATACTTTTTTGCAAAAAAACTTTTTTTGTTTCTAATTCACCAAAACTGCTTTAAATCATGCCTTTAGCTGCCCAAATAACAACCAACATTAAAGTAATGTTGTGGGGTGCAGTATGTGGAAGCTACAAGCAATACAGTATTTGGATGAAAACATGAAGCTAGTTACACTTAGCACCATACTTTTTTGCAAAAAAACTTTTTTTGTTTCTAATTCACCAAAACTGCTTTAAATCATGCCTTCAGCAGCCCAAATAACAACCAACATAAAAGTAATGTTGTGGGGTGCAGTATGTGGAAGCTACAAGCAATACAGTATTTGGATGAAAACATGAAGCTAGTTACACTTAGCACCATACTTTTTTGCAAAAAAACTTTTTTTGTTTCTAATTCACCAAAACTGCTTTAAATCATGCCTTCAGCAGCCCAAATAACAACCAACATAAAAGTAATGTTGTGGGATGCAGTATGTGGAAGCTACAAGCAATACAGTATTTGGATGAAAACATGAAGCTAGTAACACTTAGCACCATACTTTTTTGCAAAAAAACTTTTTTTGTTTCTAATTCACCAAAACTGCTTTAAATCATGCCTTCAGCAGCCCAAATAACAACCAACATAAAAGTAATGTTGTGGGGTGCAGTATGTGGAAGCTACAAGCAATACAGTATTTGGATGAAAACATGAAGCTAGTTACACTTAGCACCATACTTTTTTGCAAAAAAACCTTTTTTGTTTCTAATTCACCAAAACTGCTTTAAATCATGCCTTCAGCAGCCCAAATAACAACCAACATAAAAGTAATGTTGTGGGATGCAGTATGTGGAAGCTACACGCAATACAGTATTTGGATGAAAACATGAAGCTATCTACACCTAGCACCATACTTTTTTGCAAAAAACTTTTTTTGTTTCTAATTCACCAAAACTGCTTTAAATCATGCCTTCAGCAGCCCAAATAACAACCAACATAAAAGTAATGTTGTGGGGTGCAGTATGTGGAAGCTACAAGCAATACAGTATTTGGATTAAAACATGTAGCTATCTACTTTTCAAATGATGAAGCTATCTACACCTAGCACCATACTTTTTTGCAAAAAAACTTTTTTTGTTTCTAATTCACCAAAACTGCTTTAAATCATGCCAACAGCAGCCCAAATAACAACCAACATAAAAGTAATGTTGTGGGGTGCAGTATGTGGAAGCTACAAGCAATACAGTATTTGGATGAAAACATGAAGCTAGTTACACTTAGCACCATACTTTTTTGCAAAAAAACTTTTTTTGTTTCTAATTCACCAAAACTGCTTTAAATCATGCCTTCAGCAGCCCAAATAACAACCAACATAAAAGTAATGTTGTGGGGTGCAGTATGTGGAAGCTACAAGCAATACAGTATTTGGATGAAAACATGAAGCAAGTTACACTTAGCACCATACTTTTTTGCAAAAAAACTTTTTTTGTTTCTAATTCACCAAAACTGCTTTAAATCATGCCTTCAGCAGCCCAAATAACAACCAACATAAAAGTAATGTTGTGGGATGCAGTATGTGGAAGCTACAAGCAATACAGTATTTGGATGAAAACATGAAGCTATCTACACCTAGCACCATACTTTTTTGCAAAAAAACTTTTTTTGTTTCTAATTCACCAAAACTGCTTTAAATCATGCCTTTAGCTGCCCAAATAACAACCAACATTAAAGTAATGTTGTGGGGTGCAGTATGTGGAAGCTACAAGCAATACAGTATTTGGATGAAAACATGAAGCTAGTTACACTTAGCACCATACTTTTTTGCAAAAAAACTTTTTTTGTTTCTAATTCACCAAAACTGCTTTAAATCATGCCTTCAGCAGCCCAAATAACAACCAACATAAAAGTAATGTTGTGGGGTGCAGTATGTGGAAGCTACAAGCAATACAGTATTTGGATGAAAACATGAAGCTAGTTACACTTAGCACCATACTTTTTTGCAAAAAACTTTTTTTGTTTCTAATTCACCAAAACTGCTTTAAATCATGCCTTCAGCAGCCCAAATAACAACCAACATAAAAGTAATGTTGTGGGATGCAGTATGTGGAAGCTACAAGCAATACAGTATTTGGATGAAAACATGAAGCTAGTAACACTTAGCACCATACTTTTTTGCAAAAAAACTTTTTTTGTTTCTAATTCACCAAAACTGCTTTAAATCATGCCTTCAGCAGCCCAAATAACAACCAACATAAAAGTAATGTTGTGGGGTGCAGTATGTGGAAGCTACAAGCAATACAGTATTTGGATGAAAACATGAAGCTAGTAACACTTAGCACCATACTTTTTTGCAAAAAAACTTTTTTTGTTTCTAATTCACCAAAACTGCTTTAAATCATGCCTTCAGCAACCCAAATAACAACCAACATAAAAGTAATGTTGTGGGGTGCATTATGTGGAAGCTACAAGCAATACAGTATTTGGATGAAAACATGAAGCTAGTTACACTTAGCACCATACTTTTTTGCAAAAAAACTTTTTTTGTTTCTAATTCACCAAAACTGCTTTAAATCATGCCTTCAGCAGCCCAAATAACAACCAACATAAAAGTAATGTTGTGGGGTGCAGTATGTGGAAGCTACAAGCAATACAGTATTTGGATGAAAACATGAAGCTAGTTACACCTTTAGCACCATACTTTTTTGCAAAAAAACTTTTTTTGTTTCTAATTCACCAAAACTGCTTTAAATCATGCCTTCAGCAGCCCAAATAACAACCAACATAAAAGTAATGTTGTGGGATGCAGTATGTGGAAGCTACAAGCAATACAGTATTTGGATGAAAACATGAAGCTAGTAACACTTAGCACCATACTTTTTTGCAAAAAAACTTTTTTTGTTTCTAATTCACCAAAACTGCTTTAAATCATGCCTTCAGCAGCCCAAATAACAACCAACATAAAAGTAATGTTGTGGGATGCAGTATGTGGAAGCTACACACAATACAGTATTTGGATGAAAACATGAAGCTATCTACACCTAGCACCATACTTTTTTGCAAAAAAACTTTTTTGTTTCTAATTCACCAAAACTGCTTTAAATCATGCCTTTAGCTGCCCAAATAACAACCAACATTAAAGTAATGTTGTGGGGTGCAGTATGTGGAAGCTACAAGCAATACAGTATTTGGATTAAAACATGAAACTATCTACTTTTCAAATGATGAAGCTATCTACACCTAGCACCATACTTTTTTGCAAAAAAACTTTTTTTGTTTCTAATTCACCAAAACTGCTTTAAATTATGCCTTCAGCAGCCCAAATAACAACCAACATAAAAGTAATGTTGTGGGGTGCAGTATGTGGAAGCTACAAGCAATACAGTATTTGGATGAAAACATGAAGCTAGTTACACTTAGCACCATACTTTTTTGCAAAAAAACTTTTTTTGTTTCTAATTCACCAAAACTGCTTTAAATCATGCCTTTAGCAGCCCAAATAACAACCAACATTAAAGTAATGTTGTGGGGTGCAGTATGTGGAAGCTACAAGCAATACAGTATTTGGATGAAAACATGAAGCTAGTTACACTCTTAGCACCATACTTTTTTGCAAAAAAACTTTTTTTTGTTTCTAATTCACCAAAACTGCTTTAAATCATGCCTTCAGCAGCCCAAATAACAACCAACATAAAAGTAATGTTGTGGGGTGCAGTATGTGGAAGCTACAAGCAATACAGTATTTGGATGAAAACATGAAGCTAGTTACACTTAGCACAATACTTTTTTGCAAAAAAACTTTTTTTGTTTCTAATTCACCAAAACTGCTTTAAATCATGCCTTCAGCAGCCCAAATAACAACCAACATAAAAGTAATGTTGTGGGGTGCAGTATGTGGAAGCTACAAGCAATACAGTATTTGGATGAAAACATGAAGCTATCTACACCTAGCACCATACTTTTTTGCAAAAAAACTTTTTTTGTTTCTAATTCACCAAAACTGCTTTAAATCATGCCCTTAGCTGCCCAAATAACAACCAACATTAAAGTAATGTTGTGGGGTGCAGTATGTGGAAGCTACAAGCAATACAGTATTTGAATTAAAACATGAAGCTATCTACTTTTCAAATGATGAAGCTATCTACACCTAGCACCATACTTTTTTGCAAAAAAACTTTTTTTGTTTCTAATTCACCAAAACTGCTTTAAATCATGCCTTCAGCAGCCCAAATAACAACCAACATAAAAGTAATGTTGTGGGGTGCAGTATGTGGAAGCTACAAGCAATACAGTATTTGGATGAAAACATGAAGCTATCTACACCTAGCACCATACTTTTTTGCAAAAAAACTTTTTTTGTTTCTAATTCACCAAAACTGCTTTAAATCATGTATTCAGCAGCCCAAATAACAACCAACATAAAAGTAATGTTGTGGGGTGCAGTATGTGGAAGCTACAAGCAATACAGTATTTGGATGAAAACATGAAGCTATCTACTTTTCAAATAATGAAGCTATCTACACCTAGCACCATACTTTTTTGCAAAAAAACTTTTTTTGTTTCTAATTCACCAAAACTGCTTTAAATCATGCCTTCAGCAGCCCAAATAACAACCAACATAAAAGTAATGTTGTGGGGTGCAGTATGTGGAAGCTACAAGCAATACAGTATTTGGATGAAAACATGAAGCTCTCTGCACCTAGCACCATGGTTTTTTGCAAAAAAACTTTTTTTGTTTCTAATTCACCAAAACTGCTTTAAATCATGCCTTCAGCAGCCCAAATAACAACCAACATAAAAGTAATGTTGTGGGGTGCAGTATGTGGAAGCTACAAGCAATACAGTATTTGGATGAAAACATGAAGCTAGTTACACTTAGCACCATACTTTTTTGCAAAAAAAACTTTTTTTTGTTTCTAATTCACCAAAACTGCTTTAAATCATGCCTTCTGCAGCCCAAATAACAACCAACATAAAAAGTAATGTTGTGGGATGCAGTATGTGGAAGCTACACGCAATACAGTATTTGGATGAAAACATGAAGCTATCTACACCTAGCACCATACTTTTTTGCAAAAAAACTTTTTTTGTTTCTAATTCACCAAAACTGCTTTAAATCATGCCTTCAGCAGCCCAAATAACAACCAACATAAAAGTAATGTTGTGGGATGCAGTATGTGGAAGCTACACGCAATACAGTATTTGGTTGAAAACATGAAGCTATCTACACCTAGCACCATACTTTTTTGCAAAAAAACTTTTTTTGTTTCTAATTCACCAAAACTGCTTTAAATCATGCCTTTAGCTGCCCAAATAACAACCAACATTAAAGTAATGTTGTGGGGTGCAGTATGTGGAAGCTACAAGCAATACAGTATTTGGATGAAAACATGAAGCTATCTACACCTAGCACCATACTTTTTTGCAAAAAAACTTTTTTTGTTTCTAATTCACCAAAACTGCTTTAAATCATGTCTTTAGCTGCCCAAATAACAACCAACATTAAAGTAATGTTGTGGGGTGCAGTATGTGGAAGCTACAAGCAATACAGTATTTGGATTAAAACATGAAGCTATCTACTTTTCAAATGATGAAGCTATCTACACCTAGCACCATACTTTTTTGCAAAAAAACTTTTTTTGTTTCTAATTCACCAAAACTGCTTTAAATCATGTCTTTAGCTGCCCAAATAACAACCAACATTAAAGTAATGTTGTGGGGTGCAGTATGTGGAAGCTACAAGCAATACAGTATTTGGATTAAAACATGAAGCTAGTTACACTTAGCACCATACTTTTTTGCAAAAAAACTTTTTTTGTTTCTAATTCACCAAAACTGCTTTAAATCATGCCTTCAGCAGCCCAAATAACAACCAACATAAAAGTAATGTTGTGGGATGCAGTATGTGGAAGCTACACACAATACAGTATTTGGTTGAAAACATGAAGCTATCTACACCTAGCACCATACTTTTTTGCAAAAAAACTTTTTTTGTTTCTAATTCACCAAAACTGCTTTAAATCATGCCTTCAGCAGCCCAAATAACAACCAACATAAAAGTAATGTTGTGGGATGCAGTATGTGGAAGCTACACGCAATACAGTATTTGGATGAAAACATGAAGCTATCTACACCTAGCACCATACTTTTTTGCAAAAAAACTTTTTTTGTTTCTAATTCACCAAAACTGCTTTAAATCATGCCTTCAGCAGCCCAAATAACAACCAACATAAAAGTAATGTTGTGGGATGCAGTATGTGGAAGCTACACGCAATACAGTATTTGGATGAAAACATGAAGCTATCTACACTTAGCACCATACTTTTTTGCAAAAAAACTTTTTTTGTTTCTAATTCACCAAAACTGCTTTAAATCATGCCTTTAGCAGCCCAAATAACAACCAACATAAAAGTAATGTTGTGGGGTGCAGTATGTGGAAGCTACAAGCAATACAGTATTTGGATGAAAACATGAAGCTAGTTACACTTAGCACCATACTTTTTTGCAAAAAAACTTTTTTTGTTTCTAATTCACCAAAACTGCTTTAAATCATGCCTTCAGCAGCCCAAATAACAACCAACATAAAAGTAATGTTGTGGGGTGCAGTATGTGGAAGCTACAAGCAATACAGTATTTGGATGAACACATGAAGCTAGTTACACCTAGCACCATACTTTTTTGGAAAAAAACTTTTTTTGTTTCTAATTCACCAAAACTGCTTTAAATCATGCCTTCAGCAGCCCAAATAACAACCAACATAAAAGTAATGTTGTGGGGTGCAGTATGTGGAAGCTACAAGCAATACAGTATTTGGATGAAAACATGAAGCTAGTTACACTTAGCACCATACTTTTTTGCAAAAAAACTTTTTTTGTTTCTAATTCACCAAAACTGCTTTAAATCATGCCTTCAGCAGCCCAAATAACAACCAACATAAAAGTAATGTTGTGGGATGCAGTATGTGGAAGCTACACGCAATACAGTATTTGGATGAAAACATGAAGCTATCTACACCTAGCACCATACTTTTTTGCAAAAAAACTTTTTTTGTTTCTAATTCACCAAAACTGCTTTAAATCATGCCTTCAGCAGCCCAAATAACAACCAACATAAAAGTAATGTTGTGGGATGCAGTATGTGGAAGCTACAAGCAATACAGTATTTGGATGAAAACATGAAGCTATCTACACCTAGCACCATACTTTTTTGCAAAAAAACTTTTTTTGTTTCTAATTCACCAAAACTGCTTTAAATCATGCCTTTAGCTGCCCAAATAACAACCAACATTAAAGTAATGTTGTGGGGTGCAGTATGTGGAAGCTACAAGCAATAAAGTATTTGGATTAAAACATGAAGCTATCTACTTTTCAAATGATGAAGCTATCTACACCTAGCACCATACTTTTTTGCAAAAAAACTTTTTTTGTTTCTAATTCACCAAAACTGCTTTAAATCATGCCTTCAGCAGCCCAAATAACAACCAACATAAAAGTAATGTTGTGGGGTGCAGTATGTGGAAGCTACAAGCAATACAGTATTTGAATGAAAACATGAAGCTATCTACACCTAGCACCATACTTTTTTGCAAAAAAAATTTTTTTGTTTCTAATTCACCAAAACTGCTTTAAATCATGCCTTCAGCAGCCCAAATAACAACCAACATAAAAGTAATGTTGTGGGGTGCAGTATGTGGAAGCTACAAGCAATACAGAATTTGGATGAAAACATGAAGCTAGTTACACCTAGCACCATACTTTTTTGCAAAAAAACTTTTTTTGTTTCTAATTCACCAAAACTGCTTTAAATCATGCCTTCAGCAGCCCAAATAACAACCAACATAAAAGTAATGTTGTGGGATGCAGTATGTGGAAGCTACAAGCAATACAGTATTTGGATGAAAACATGAAGCTATCTACACCTAGCACCATACTTTTTTGCAAAAAAACTTTTTTTGTTTCTAATTCACCAAAACTGCTTTAAATCATGCCTTCAGCAGCCCAAATAACAACCAACATAAAAGTAATGTTGTGGGGTGCAGTATGTGGAAGCTACAAGCAATACAGTATTTGGATGAAAACATGAAGTTAGTAACACTTAGCACCATACTTTTTTGCAAAAAAACTTTTTTTGTTTCCAATTCACCAAAACTGCTTTAAAACATGCCTTCAGCAGCCCAAATAACAACCAACATAAAAGTAATGTTGTGGGGTGCAGTATGTGGAAGCTACAAGCAATACAGTATTTGGATGAAAACATGAAGCTAGTTACACCTAGCACCATACTTTTTTGCAAAAAAACTTTTTTTGTTTCTAATTCACCAAAACTGCTTTAAATCATGCCTTTAGCTGCCCAAATAACAACCAACATTAAAGTAATGTTGTGGGGTGCAGTATGTGGAAGCTACAAGCAATACAGTATTTGGATTAAAACATGAAGCTATCTACTTTTCAAATGATGAAGCTATCTACACCTAGCACCATACTTTTTTGCAAAAAACTTTTTTTGTTTCTAATTCACCAAAACTGCTTTAAATCATGCCTTCAGCAGCCCAAATAACAACCAACATAAAAGTAATGTTGTGGGGTGCATTATGTGGAAGCTACAAGCAATACAGTATTTGGATGAAAACATGAAGCTAGTTACACTTAGCACCATACTTTTTTGCAAAAAACTTTTTTTGTTTCTAATTCACCAAAACTGCTTTAAATCATGCCTTCAGCAGCCCAAATAACAACCAACATAAAAGTAATGTTGTGGGATGCAGTATGTGGAAGCTACACGCAATACAGTATTTGGATGAAAACATGAAGCTAGTTACACTTAGCACCATACTTTTTTGCAAAAAAACTTTTTTTGTTTCTAATTCACCAAAACTGCTTTAAATCATGCCTTTAGCAGCCCAAATAACAACCAACATTAAAGTAATGTTGTGGGGTGCAGTATGTGGAAGCTACAAGCAATACAGTATTTGGATGAAAACATGAAGCTAGTTACACTCTTAGCACCATACTTTTTTGCAAAAAAACTTTTTTTGTTTCTAATTCACCAAAACTGCTTTAAATCATGCCTTCAGCAGCCCAAATAACAACCAACATAAAAGTAATGTTGTGGGGTGCAGTATGTGGAAGCTACAAGCAATACAGTATTTGGATGAACACATGAAGCTAGTTACACTTAGCACCATACTTTTTTGCAAAAAAACTTTTTTTGTTTCTAATTCACCAAAACTGCTTTAAATCATGCCTTCAGCAGCCCAAATAACAACCAACATAAAAGTAATGTTGTGGGGTGCAGTATGTGGAAGCTACAAGCAATACAGTATTTGGATGAACACATGAAGCTAGTTACACCTAGCACCATACTTTTTTGCAAAAAAACTTTTTTTGTTTCTAATTCACCAAAACTGCTTTAAATCATGCCTTCAGCAGCCCAAATAACAACCAACATAAAAGTAATGTTGTGGGGTGCAGTATGTGGAAGCTACAAGCAATACAGTATTTGGATGAAAACATGAAGCTAGTTACACTTAGCACCATACTTTTTTGCAAAAAAACTTTTTTTGTTTCTAATTCACCAAAACTGCTTTAAATCATGCCTTCAGCAGCCCAAATAACAACCAACATAAAAGTAATGTTGTGGGATGCAGTATGTGGAAGCTACACGCAATACAGTATTTGGATGAAAACATGAAGCTATCTACACCTAGCACCATACTTTTTTGCAAAAAAACTTTTTTTGTTTCTAATTCACCAAAACTGCTTTAAATCATGCCTTCAGCAGCCCAAATAACAACCAACATAAAAGTAATGTTGTGGGATGCAGTATGTGGAAGCTACACACAATACAGTATTTGGATGAAAACATGAAGCTATCTACACCTAGCACCATACTTTTTTGCAAAAAAACTTTTTTTGTTTCTAATTCACCAAAACTGCTTTAAATCATGCCTTTAGCTGCCCAAATAACAACCAACATTAAAGTAATGTTGTGGGGTGCAGTATGTGGAAGCTACAAGCAATACAGTATTTGGATTAAAACATGAAGCTATCTACTTTTCAAATGATGAAGCTATCTACACCTAGCACCATACTTTTTTGCAAAAAAACTTTTTTTGTTTCTAATTCACCAAAACTGCTTTAAATCATGCCAACAGCAGCCCAAATAACAACCAACATAAAAGTAATGTTGTGGGGTGCAGTATGTGGAAGCTACAAGCAATACAGTATTTGGATGAAAACATGAAGCTAGTTACACTTAGCACCATACTTTTTTGCAAAAAAACTTTTTTTGTTTCTAATTCACCAAAACTGCTTTAAATCATGCCTTCAGCAGCCCAAATAACAACCAACATAAAAGTAATGTTGTGGGGTGCAGTATGTGGAAGCTACAAGCAATACAGTATTTGGATGAAAACATGAAGCAAGTTACACTTAGCACCATACTTTTTTGCAAAAAAACTTTTTTTGTTTCTAATTCACCAAAACTGCTTTAAATCATGCCTTCAGCAGCCCAAATAACAACCAACATAAAAGTAATGTTGTGGGATGCAGTATGTGGAAGCTACACGCAATACAGTATTTGGATGAAAACATGAAGCTATCTACACCTAGCACCATACTTTTTTGCAAAAAACTTTTTTTGTTTCTAATTCACCAAAACTGCTTTAAATCATGCCTTCAGCAGCCCAAATAACAACCAACATAAAAGTAATGTTGTGGGGTGCAGTATGTGGAAGCTACAAGCAATACAGTATTTGGATGAAAACATGAAGCTAGTTACACTTAGCACCATACTTTTTTGCAAAAAAACTTTTTTTGTTTCTAATTCACCAAAACTGCTTTAAATCATGCCTTCAGCAGCCCAAATAACAACCAACATTAAAGTAATGTTGTGGGATGCAGTATGTGGAAGCTACAAGCAATACAGTATTTGGATGAAAACATGAAGCTAGTTACACCTAGCACCATACTTTTTTGCAAAAAAACTTTTTTTGTTTCTAATTCACCAAAACTGCTTTAAATCATGCCTTCAGCAGCCCAAATAACAACCAACATAAAAGTAATGTTGTGGGGTGCAGTATGTGGAAGCTACAAGCAATACAGTATTTGGATGAAAACATGAAGCTATCTACACCTAGCACCATACTTTTTTGCAAAAAAACTTTTTTTGTTTCTAATTCACCAAAACTGCTTTAAATCATGCCTTCAGCAGCCCAAATAACAACCAACATAAAAGTAATGTTGTGGGATGCAGTATGTGGAAGCTACAAGCAATACAGTATTTGGATGAAAACATGAAGCTAGTAACACTTAGCACCATACTTTTTTGCAAAAAAACTTTTTTTGTTTCTAATTCACCAAAACTGCTTTAAATCATGCCTTCAGCAGCCCAAATAACAACCAACATAAAAGTAATGTTGTGGGGTGCAGTATGTGGAAGCTACAAGCAATACAGTATTTGGATGAAAACATGAAGCTAGTTACACTTAGCACCATACTTTTTTGCAAAAAAAATTTTTTTGTTTCTAATTCACCAAAACTGCTTTAAATCATGCCTTTAGCAGCCCAAATAACAACCAACATTAAAGTAATGTTGTGGGGTGCAGTATGTGGAAGCTACAAGCAATACAGTATTTGGATGAAAACATGAAGCTAGTTACACTCTTAGCACCATACTTTTTTGCAAAAAAACTTTTTTTTGTTTCTAATTCACCAAAACTACTTTAAATCATGCCTTCAGCAGCCCAAATAACAACCAACATAAAAGTAATGTTGTGGGGTGCAGTATGTGGAAGCTACAAGCAATACAGTATTTGGATGAAAACATGAAGCTAGTTACACTTAGCACCATACTTTTTTGCAAAAAAACTTTTTTGTTTCTAATTCACCAAAACTGCTTTAAATCATGCCTTCAGCAGCCCAAATAACAACCAACATAAAAGTAATGTTGTGGGGTGCAGTATGTGGAAGCTACAAGCAATACAGTATTTGGATGAAAACATGAAGCTAGTTACACTTAGCACCATACTTTTTTGCAAAAAAACTTTTTTTGTTTCTAATTCACCAAAACTGCTTTAAATCATGCCTTCAGCAGCCCAAATAACAACCAACATAAAAGTAATGTTGTGGGGTGCAGTATGTGGAAGCTACAAGCAATACAGTATTTGGATGAAAACATGAAGCTATCTACACCTAGCACCATACTTTTTTGCAAAAAAACCTTTTTTGTTTCTAATTCACCAAAACTGCTTTAAATCATGCCTTCAGCAGCCCAAATAACAACCAACATAAAAGTAATGTTGTGGGATGCAGTATGTGGAAGCTACACACAATACAGTATTTGGATGAAAACATGAAGCTATCTACACCTGGCACCATACTTTTTTGCAAAAAAACTTTTTTTGTTTCTAATTCACCAAAACTGCTTTAAATCATGCCTTTAGTTGCCCAAATAACAACCAACATTAAAGTAATGTTGTGGGGTGCAGTATGTGGAAGCTACAAGCAATACAGTATTTGGATTAAAACATGAAGCTATCTACTTTTCAAATGATGAAGCTATCTACACCTAGCACCATACTTTTTTGCAAAAAAACTTTTTTTGTTTCTAATTCACCAAAACTGCTTTAAATCATGCCAACAGCAGCCCAAATAACAACCAACATAAAAGTAATGTTGTGGGGTGCAGTATGTGGAAGCTACAAGCAATACAGTATTTGGATGAAAACATGAAGCTAGTTACACTTAGCACCATACTTTTTTGCAAAAAAACTTTTTTTGTTTCTAATTCACCAAAACTGCTTTAAATCATGCCTTCAGCAGCCCAAATAACAACCAACATAAAAGTAATGTTGTGGGATGCAGTATGTGGAAGCTACACGCAATACAGTATTTGGATGACAACATGAAGCTATCTACACCTAGCACCATACTTTTTTGCAAAAAACTTTTTTTGTTTCTAATTCACCAAAACTGCTTTAAATCATGCCTTCAGCAGCCCAAATAACAACCAACATAAAAGTAATGTTGTGGGGTGCAGTATGTGGAAGCTACAAGCAATACAGTATTTGGATGAACACATGAAGCTAGTTACACTTAGCACCATACTTTTTTGCAAAAAAACTTTTTTTGTTTCTAATTCACCAAAACTGCTTTAAATCATGCCTTCAGCAGCCCAAATAACAACCAACATAAAAGTAATGTTGTGGGGTGCAGTATGTGGAAGCTACAAGCAATACAGTATTTGGATGAAAACATGAAGCTATCTACACCTAGCACCATACTTTTTTGCAAAAAAACTTTTTTTGTTTCTAATTCACCAAAACTGCTTTAAATCATGCCTTCAGCAGCCCAAATAACAACCAACATAAAAGTAATGTTGTGGGGTGCAGTATGTGGCAGCTACAAGCAATACAGTATTTGGATGAAAACATGAAGCTAGTTACACTTAGCACCATACTTTTTTGCAAAAAAACTTTTTTGTTTCTAATTCACCAAAACTGCTTTAAATCATGCCTTCAGCAGCCCAAATAACAACCAACATAAAAGTAATGTTGTGGGATGCAGTATGTGGAAGCTACACGCAATACAGTATTTGGATGAAAACATGAAGCTATCTACACCTAGCACCATACTTTTTTGCAAAAAAACTTTTTTTGTTTCTAATTCACCAAAACTGCTTTAAATCATGCCTTCAGCAGCCCAAATAACAACCAACATAAAAGTAATGTTGTGGGATGCAGTATGTGGAAGCTACACACAATACAGTATTTGGATGAAAACATGAAGCTATCTACACCTAGCACCATACATTTTTGCAAAAAAACTTTTTTTGTTTCTAATTCACCAAAACTGCTTTAAATCATGCCTTTAGCTGCCCAAATAACAACCAACATTAAAGTAATGTTGTGGGGTGCAGTATGTGGAAGCTACAAGCAATACAGTATTTGGATTAAAACATGAAGCTATCTACTTTTCAAATGATGAAGCTATCTACACCTAGCACCATATTTTTTTGGAAAAAAACTTATTTTGTTTCTAATTCACCAAAACTGCTTTAAATCATGCCTTCAGCAGCCCAAATAACAACCAACATAAAAGTAATGTTGTGGGGTGCAGTATGTGGAAGCTACAAGCAATACAGTATTTGGATGAAAACATGAAGCTAGTTACACTTAGCACCATACTTTTTTGCAAAAAAACTTTTTTTGTTTCTAATTCACCAAAACTGCTTTAAATCATGCCTTCAGCAGCCCAAATAACAACCAACATAAAAGTAATGTTGTGGGGTGCAGTATGTGGAAGCTACAAGCAATACAGTATTTGGATGAAAACATGAAGCTATCTACACCTAGCACCATACTTTTTTGCAAAAAAACTTTTTTTGTTTCTAATTCACCAAAACTGCTTTAAATCATGCCTTCAGCAGCCCAAATAACAACCAACATAAAAGTAATGTTGTGGGATGCAGTATGTGGAAGCTACAAGCAATACAGTATTTGGATGAAAACATGAAGCTAGTAACACTTAGCACCATACTTTTTTGCAAAAAAACTTTTTTTGTTTCTAATTCACCAAAACTGCTTTAAATCATGCCTTCAGCAGCCCAAATAACAACCAACATAAAAGTAATGTTGTGGGGTGCAGTATGTGGAAGCTACAAGCAATACAGTATTTGGATGAAAACATGAAGCTAGTTACACTTAGCACCATACTTTTTTGCAAAAAAACTTTTTTTGTTTCTAATTCACCAAAACTGCTTTAAATCATGCCTTCAGCAGCCCAAATAACAACCAACATAAAAGTAATGTTGTGGGGTGCAGTATGTGGAAGCTACAAGCAATACAGTATTTGGATGAAAACATGAAGCTATCTACACCTAGCACCATACTTTTTTGCAAAAAAACTTTTTTTGTTTCTAATTCACCAAAACTGCTTTAAATCATGCCAACAGCAGCCCAAATAACAACCAACATAAAAGTAATGTTGTGGGGTGCAGTATGTGGAAGCTACAAGCAATACAGTATTTGGATGAACACATGAAGCTAGTTACACCTAGCACCATACTTTTTTGCAAAAAAACTTTTTTTGTTTCTAATTCACCAAAACTGCTTTAAATCATGCCTTCAGCAGCCCAAATAACAACCAACATAAAAGTAATGTTGTGGGGTGCAGTATGTGGAAGCTACAAGCAATACAGTATTTGGATGAAAACATGAAGCTAGTTACACTTAGCACCATACTTTTTTGCAAAAAAACTTTTTTTGTTTCTAATTCACCAAAACTGCTTTAAATCATGCCTTCAGCAGCCCAAATAACAACCAACATAAAAGTAATGTTGTGGGATGCAGTATGTGGAAGCTACACGCAATACAGTATTTGGATGAAAACATGAAGCTATCTACACCTAGCACCATACTTTTTTGCAAAAAAACTTTTTTTGTTTCTAATTCACCAAAACTGCTTTAAATCATGCCTTCAGCAGCCCAAATAACAACCAACATAAAAGTAATGTTGTGGGATGCAGTATGTGGAAGCTACAAGCAATACAGTATTTGGATGAAAACATGAAGCTATCTACACCTAGCACCATACTTTTTTGCAAAAAAACTTTTTTTGTTTCTAATTCACCAAAACTGCTTTAAATCATGCCTTTAGCTGCCCAAATAACAACCAACATTAAAGTAATGTTGTGGGGTGCAGTATGTGGAAGCTACAAGCAATAAAGTATTTGGATTAAAACATGAAGCTATCTACTTTTCAAATGATGAAGCTATCTACACCTAGCACCATACTTTTTTGCAAAAAAACTTTTTTTGTTTCTAATTCACCAAAACTGCTTTAAATCATGCCTTCAGCAGCCCAAATAACAACCAACATAAAAGTAATGTTGTGGGGTGCAGTATGTGGAAGCTACAAGCAATACAGTATTTGGATGAAAACATGAAGCTAGTTACACCTAGCACCATACTTTTTTGCAAAAAAACTTTTTTTGTTTCTAATTCACCAAAACTGCTTTAAATCATGCCTTCAGCAGCCCAAATAACAACTAACATAAAAAGTAATGTTGTGGGATCCAGTATGTGGAAGCTACACGCAATACAGTATTTGAATGAAAACATGAAGCTATCTACACCTAGCACCATACTTTTTTGCAAAAAAAATTTTTTTGTTTCTAATTCACCAAAACTGCTTTAAATCATGCCTTCAGCAGCCCAAATAACAACCAACATAAAAGTAATGTTGTGGGGTGCAGTATGTGGAAGCTACAAGCAATACAGAATTTGGATGAAAACATGAAGCTAGTTACACCTAGCACCATACTTTTTTGCAAAAAAACTTTTTTTGTTTCTAATTCACCAAAACTGCTTTAAATCATGCCTTCAGCAGCCCAAATAACAACCAACATAAAAGTAATGTTGTGGGATGCAGTATGTGGAAGCTACAAGCAATACAGTATTTGGATGAAAACATGAAGCTATCTACACCTAGCACCATACTTTTTTGCAAAAAAACTTTTTTTGTTTCTAATTCACCAAAACTGCTTTAAATCATGCCTTCAGCAGCCCAAATAACAACCAACATAAAAGTAATGTTGTGGGGTGCAGTATGTGGAAGCTACAAGCAATACAGTATTTGGATGAAAACATGAAGTTAGTAACACTTAGCACCATACTTTTTTGCAAAAAAACTTTTTTTGTTTCCAATTCACCAAAACTGCTTTAAAACATGCCTTCAGCAGCCCAAATAACAACCAACATAAAAGTAATGTTGTGGGGTGCAGTATGTGGAAGCTACAAGCAATACAGTATTTGGATGAAAACATGAAGCTAGTTACACCTAGCACCATACTTTTTTGCAAAAAAACTTTTTTTGTTTCTAATTCACCAAAACTGCTTTAAATCATGCCTTTAGCTGCCCAAATAACAACCAACATTAAAGTAATGTTGTGGGGTGCAGTATGTGGAAGCTACAAGCAATACAGTATTTGGATTAAAACATGAAGCTATCTACTTTTCAAATGATGAAGCTATCTACACCTAGCACCATACTTTTTTGCAAAAAAACTTTTTTTGTTTCTAATTCACCAAAACTGCTTTAAATCATGCCTTCAGCAGCCCAAATAACAACCAACATAAAAGTAATGTTGTGGGGTGCATTATGTGGAAGCTACAAGCAATACAGTATTTGGATGAAAACATGAAGCTAGTTACACTTAGCACCATACTTTTTTGCAAAAAACTTTTTTTGTTTCTAATTCACCAAAACTGCTTTAAATCATGCCTTCAGCAGCCCAAATAACAACCAACATAAAAGTAATGTTGTGGGATGCAGTATGTGGAAGCTACACGCAATACAGTATTTGGATGAAAACATGAAGCTAGTTACACTTAGCACCATACTTTTTTGCAAAAAAACTTTTTTTGTTTCTAATTCACCAAAACTGCTTTAAATCATGCCTTTAGCAGCCCAAATAACAACCAACATTAAAGTAATGTTGTGGGGTGCAGTATGTGGAAGCTACAAGCAATACAGTATTTGGATGAAAACATGAAGCTAGTTACACTCTTAGCACCATACTTTTTTGCAAAAAAACTTTTTTTGTTTCTAATTCACCAAAACTGCTTTAAATCATGCCTTCAGCAGCCCAAATAACAACCAACATAAAAGTAATGTTGTGGGGTGCAGTATGTGGAAGCTACAAGCAATACAGTATTTGGATGAACACATGAAGCTAGTTACACTTAGCACCATACTTTTTTGCAAAAAAACTTTTTTTGTTTCTAATTCACCAAAACTGCTTTAAATCATGCCTTCAGCAGCCCAAATAACAACCAACATAAAAGTAATGTTGTGGGGTGCAGTATGTGGAAGCTACAAGCAATACAGTATTTGGATGAACACATGAAGCTAGTTACACCTAGCACCATACTTTTTTGCAAAAAAACTTTTTTTGTTTCTAATTCACCAAAACTGCTTTAAATCATGCCTTCAGCAGCCCAAATAACAACCAACATAAAAGTAATGTTGTGGGGTGCAGTATGTGGAAGCTACAAGCAATACAGTATTTGGATGAAAACATGAAGCTAGTTACACTTAGCACCATACTTTTTTGCAAAAAAACTTTTTTTGTTTCTAATTCACCAAAACTGCTTTAAATCATGCCTTCAGCAGCCCAAATAACAACCAACATAAAAGTAATGTTGTGGGATGCAGTATGTGGAAGCTACACGCAATACAGTATTTGGATGAAAACATGAAGCTATCTACACCTAGCACCATACTTTTTTGCAAAAAAACTTTTTTTGTTTCTAATTCACCAAAACTGCTTTAAATCATGCCTTCAGCAGCCCAAATAACAACCAACATAAAAGTAATGTTGTGGGATGCAGTATGTGGAAGCTACACACAATACAGTATTTGGATGAAAACATGAAGCTATCTACACCTAGCACCATACTTTTTTGCAAAAAAACTTTTTTTGTTTCTAATTCACCAAAACTGCTTTAAATCATGCCTTTAGCTGCCCAAATAACAACCAACATTAAAGTAATGTTGTGGGGTGCAGTATGTGGAAGCTACAAGCAATACAGTATTTGGATTAAAACATGAAGCTATCTACTTTTCAAATGATGAAGCTATCTACACCTAGCACCATACTTTTTTGCAAAAAAACTTTTTTTGTTTCTAATTCACCAAAACTGCTTTAAATCATGCCAACAGCAGCCCAAATAACAACCAACATAAAAGTAATGTTGTGGGGTGCAGTATGTGGAAGCTACAAGCAATACAGTATTTGGATGAAAACATGAAGCTAGTTACACTTAGCACCATACTTTTTTGCAAAAAAACTTTTTTTGTTTCTAATTCACCAAAACTGCTTTAAATCATGCCTTCAGCAGCCCAAATAACAACCAACATAAAAGTAATGTTGTGGGGTGCAGTATGTGGAAGCTACAAGCAATACAGTATTTGGATGAAAACATGAAGCAAGTTACACTTAGCACCATACTTTTTTGCAAAAAAACTTTTTTTGTTTCTAATTCACCAAAACTGCTTTAAATCATGCCTTCAGCAGCCCAAATAACAACCAACATAAAAGTAATGTTGTGGGATGCAGTATGTGGAAGCTACACGCAATACAGTATTTGGATGAAAACATGAAGCTATCTACACCTAGCACCATACTTTTTTGCAAAAAACTTTTTTTGTTTCTAATTCACCAAAACTGCTTTAAATCATGCCTTCAGCAGCCCAAATAACAACCAACATAAAAGTAATGTTGTGGGGTGCAGTATGTGGAAGCTACAAGCAATACAGTATTTGGATGAAAACATGAAGCTAGTTACACTTAGCACCATACTTTTTTGCAAAAAAACTTTTTTTGTTTCTAATTCACCAAAACTGCTTTAAATCATGCCTTCAGCAGCCCAAATAACAACCAACATTAAAGTAATGTTGTGGGATGCAGTATGTGGAAGCTACAAGCAATACAGTATTTGGATGAAAACATGAAGCTAGTTACACCTAGCACCATACTTTTTTGCAAAAAAACTTTTTTTGTTTCTAATTCACCAAAACTGCTTTAAATCATGCCTTCAGCAGCCCAAATAACAACCAACATAAAAGTAATGTTGTGGGGTGCAGTATGTGGAAGCTACAAGCAATACAGTATTTGGATGAAAACATGAAGCTATCTACACCTAGCACCATACTTTTTTGCAAAAAAACTTTTTTTGTTTCTAATTCACCAAAACTGCTTTAAATCATGCCTTCAGCAGCCCAAATAACAACCAACATAAAAGTAATGTTGTGGGATGCAGTATGTGGAAGCTACAAGCAATACAGTATTTGGATGAAAACATGAAGCTAGTAACACTTAGCACCATACTTTTTTGCAAAAAAACTTTTTTTGTTTCTAATTCACCAAAACTGCTTTAAATCATGCCTTCAGCAGCCCAAATAACAACCAACATAAAAGTAATGTTGTGGGGTGCAGTATGTGGAAGCTACAAGCAATACAGTATTTGGATGAAAACATGAAGCTAGTTACACTTAGCACCATACTTTTTTGCAAAAAAAATTTTTTTGTTTCTAATTCACCAAAACTGCTTTAAATCATGCCTTTAGCAGCCCAAATAACAACCAACATTAAAGTAATGTTGTGGGGTGCAGTATGTGGAAGCTACAAGCAATACAGTATTTGGATGAAAACATGAAGCTAGTTACACTCTTAGCACCATACTTTTTTGCAAAAAAACTTTTTTTTGTTTCTAATTCACCAAAACTACTTTAAATCATGCCTTCAGCAGCCCAAATAACAACCAACATAAAAGTAATGTTGTGGGGTGCAGTATGTGGAAGCTACAAGCAATACAGTATTTGGATGAAAACATGAAGCTAGTTACACTTAGCACCATACTTTTTTGCAAAAAAACTTTTTTGTTTCTAATTCACCAAAACTGCTTTAAATCATGCCTTCAGCAGCCCAAATAACAACCAACATAAAAGTAATGTTGTGGGGTGCAGTATGTGGAAGCTACAAGCAATACAGTATTTGGATGAAAACATGAAGCTAGTTACACTTAGCACCATACTTTTTTGCAAAAAAACTTTTTTTGTTTCTAATTCACCAAAACTGCTTTAAATCATGCCTTCAGCAGCCCAAATAACAACCAACATAAAAGTAATGTTGTGGGGTGCAGTATGTGGAAGCTACAAGCAATACAGTATTTGGATGAAAACATGAAGCTATCTACACCTAGCACCATACTTTTTTGCAAAAAAACCTTTTTTGTTTCTAATTCACCAAAACTGCTTTAAATCATGCCTTCAGCAGCCCAAATAACAACCAACATAAAAGTAATGTTGTGGGATGCAGTATGTGGAAGCTACACACAATACAGTATTTGGATGAAAACATGAAGCTATCTACACCTGGCACCATACTTTTTTGCAAAAAAACTTTTTTTGTTTCTAATTCACCAAAACTGCTTTAAATCATGCCTTTAGTTGCCCAAATAACAACCAACATTAAAGTAATGTTGTGGGGTGCAGTATGTGGAAGCTACAAGCAATACAGTATTTGGATTAAAACATGAAGCTATCTACTTTTCAAATGATGAAGCTATCTACACCTAGCACCATACTTTTTTGCAAAAAAACTTTTTTTGTTTCTAATTCACCAAAACTGCTTTAAATCATGCCAACAGCAGCCCAAATAACAACCAACATAAAAGTAATGTTGTGGGGTGCAGTATGTGGAAGCTACAAGCAATACAGTATTTGGATGAAAACATGAAGCTAGTTACACTTAGCACCATACTTTTTTGCAAAAAAACTTTTTTTGTTTCTAATTCACCAAAACTGCTTTAAATCATGCCTTCAGCAGCCCAAATAACAACCAACATAAAAGTAATGTTGTGGGATGCAGTATGTGGAAGCTACACGCAATACAGTATTTGGATGACAACATGAAGCTATCTACACCTAGCACCATACTTTTTTGCAAAAAACTTTTTTTGTTTCTAATTCACCAAAACTGCTTTAAATCATGCCTTCAGCAGCCCAAATAACAACCAACATAAAAGTAATGTTGTGGGGTGCAGTATGTGGAAGCTACAAGCAATACAGTATTTGGATGAACACATGAAGCTAGTTACACTTAGCACCATACTTTTTTGCAAAAAAACTTTTTTTGTTTCTAATTCACCAAAACTGCTTTAAATCATGCCTTCAGCAGCCCAAATAACAACCAACATAAAAGTAATGTTGTGGGGTGCAGTATGTGGAAGCTACAAGCAATACAGTATTTGGATGAAAACATGAAGCTATCTACACCTAGCACCATACTTTTTTGCAAAAAAACTTTTTTTGTTTCTAATTCACCAAAACTGCTTTAAATCATGCCTTCAGCAGCCCAAATAACAACCAACATAAAAGTAATGTTGTGGGGTGCAGTATGTGGAAGCTACAAGCAATACAGTATTTGGATGAAAACATGAAGCTAGTTACACTTAGCACCATACTTTTTTGCAAAAAAACTTTTTTGTTTCTAATTCACCAAAACTGCTTTAAATCATGCCTTCAGCAGCCCAAATAACAACCAACATAAAAGTAATGTTGTGGGATGCAGTATGTGGAAGCTACACGCAATACAGTATTTGGATGAAAACATGAAGCTATCTACACCTAGCACCATACTTTTTTGCAAAAAAACTTTTTTTGTTTCTAATTCACCAAAACTGCTTTAAATCATGCCTTCAGCAGCCCAAATAACAACCAACATAAAAGTAATGTTGTGGGATGCAGTATGTGGAAGCTACACACAATACAGTATTTGGATGAAAACATGAAGCTATCTACACCTAGCACCATACATTTTTGCAAAAAAACTTTTTTTGTTTCTAATTCACCAAAACTGCTTTAAATCATGCCTTTAGCTGCCCAAATAACAACCAACATTAAAGTAATGTTGTGGGGTGCAGTATGTGGAAGCTACAAGCAATACAGTATTTGGATTAAAACATGAAGCTATCTACTTTTCAAATGATGAAGCTATCTACACCTAGCACCATATTTTTTTGGAAAAAAACTTATTTTGTTTCTAATTCACCAAAACTGCTTTAAATCATGCCTTCAGCAGCCCAAATAACAACCAACATAAAAGTAATGTTGTGGGGTGCAGTATGTGGAAGCTACAAGCAATACAGTATTTGGATGAAAACATGAAGCTAGTTACACTTAGCACCATACTTTTTTGCAAAAAAACTTTTTTTGTTTCTAATTCACCAAAACTGCTTTAAATCATGCCTTCAGCAGCCCAAATAACAACCAACATAAAAGTAATGTTGTGGGGTGCAGTATGTGGAAGCTACAAGCAATACAGTATTTGGATGAAAACATGAAGCTATCTACACCTAGCACCATACTTTTTTGCAAAAAAACTTTTTTTGTTTCTAATTCACCAAAACTGCTTTAAATCATGCCTTCAGCAGCCCAAATAACAACCAACATAAAAGTAATGTTGTGGGATGCAGTATGTGGAAGCTACAAGCAATACAGTATTTGGATGAAAACATGAAGCTAGTAACACTTAGCACCATACTTTTTTGCAAAAAAACTTTTTTTGTTTCTAATTCACCAAAACTGCTTTAAATCATGCCTTCAGCAGCCCAAATAACAACCAACATAAAAGTAATGTTGTGGGGTGCAGTATGTGGAAGCTACAAGCAATACAGTATTTGGATGAAAACATGAAGCTAGTTACACTTAGCACCATACTTTTTTGCAAAAAAACTTTTTTTGTTTCTAATTCACCAAAACTGCTTTAAATCATGCCTTCAGCAGCCCAAATAACAACCAACATAAAAGTAATGTTGTGGGGTGCAGTATGTGGAAGCTACAAGCAATACAGTATTTGGATGAAAACATGAAGCTATCTACACCTAGCACCATACTTTTTTGCAAAAAAACTTTTTTTGTTTCTAATTCACCAAAACTGCTTTAAATCATGCCAACAGCAGCCCAAATAACAACCAACATAAAAGTAATGTTGTGGGGTGCAGTATGTGGAAGCTACAAGCAATACAGTATTTGGATGAAAACATGAAGCTAGTTACACTTAGCACCATACTTTTTTGCAAAAAAACTTTTTTTGTTTCTAATTCACCAAAACTGCTTTAAATCATGCCTTCAGCAGCCCAAATAACAACCAACATAAAAGTAATGTTGTGGGGTGCAGTATGTGGAAGCTACAAGCAATACAGTATTTGGATGAAAACATGAAGCTAGTTACACTTAGCACCATACTTTTTTGCAAAAAAACTTTTTTTGTTTCTAATTCACCAAAACTGCTTTAAATCATGCCTTCAGCAGCCCAAATAACAACCAACATAAAAGTAATGTTGTGGGATGCAGTATGTGGAAGCTACACGCAATACAGTATTTGGATGAAAACATGAAGCTAGTTAAACTTAGCACCATACTTTTTTGCAAAAAAACTTTTTTTGTTTCTAATTCACCAAAACTGCTTTAAATCATGCCTTCAGCAGCCCAAATAACAACCAACATTAAAGTAATGTTGTGGGATGCAGTATGTGGAAGCTACAAGCAATACAGTATTTGGATGAAAACATGAAGCTATCTACACCTAGCACCATACTTTTTTGCAAAAAAACTTTTTTTGTTTCTAATTCACCAAAACTGCTTTAAATCATGCCTTTAGCTGCCCAAATAACAACCAACATTAAAGTAATGTTGTGGGGTGCAGTATGTGGAAGCTACAAGCAATACAGTATTTGGATTAAAACATGAAGCTATCTACTTTTCAAATGATGAAGCTATCTACACTTAGCACCATACTTTTTTGCAAAAAAACTTTTTTTGTTTCTAATTCACCAAAACTGCTTTAAATCATGCCTTCAGCAGCCCAAATAACAACCAACATAAAAGTAATGTTGTGGGGTGCAGTATGTGGAAGCTACAAGCAATACAGTATGTGGATGAAAACATGAAGCTAGTTACACTTAGCACCATACTTTTTTGCAAAAAAACTTTTTTTGTTTCTAATTCACCAAAACTGCTTTAAATCATGCCTTCAGCAGCCCAAATAACAACCAACATAAAAGTAATGTTGTGGGGTGCAGTATGTGGAAGCTACAAGCAATACAGTATTTGGATGAAAACATGAAGCTAGTTACACCTAGCACCATACTTTTTTGCAAAAAACTTTTTTTGTTTCTAATTCACCAAAACTGCTTTAAATCATGCCTTCAGCAGCCCAAATAACAACCAACATAAAAGTAATGTTGTGGGATGCAGTATGTGGAAGCTACACGCAATACAGTATTTGGATGAAAACATGAAGCTAGTTACACTTAGCACCATACTTTTTTGCAAAAAAACTTTTTTTGTTTCTAATTGACCAAAACTGCTTTAAATCATGCCTTCAGCAGCCCAAATAACAACCAACATAAAAGTAATGTTGTGGGATGCAGTATGTGGAAGCTACAAGCAATACAGTATTTGGATGAAAACATGAAGCTATCTACACCTAGCACCATACTTTTTTGCAAAAAAACTTTTTTTGTTTCTAATTCACCAAAACTGCTTTAAATCATGCCTTTAGCTGCCCAAATAACAACCAACATTAAAGTAATGTTGTGGGGTGCAGTATGTGGAAGCTACAAGCAATACAGTATTTGGATTAAAACATGAAGCTATCTACTTTTCAAATGATGAAGCTATCTACACCTAGCACCATACTTTTTTGCAAAAAAACTTTTTTTGTTTCTAATTCACCAAAACTGCTTTAAATCATGCCTTCAGCAGCCCAAATAACAACCAACATAAAAGTAATGTTGTGGGATGCAGTATGTGGAAGCTACAAGCAATACAGTATTTGGATGAAAACATGAAGCTATCTACACCTAGCACCATACTTTTTTGCAAAAAAACTTTTTTTGTTTCTAATTCACCAAAACTGCTTTAAATCATGCCTTTAGCTGCCCAAATAACAACCAACATTAAAGTAATGTTGTGGGGTGCAGTATGTGGAAGCTACAAGCAATACAGTATTTGGATTAAAACATGAAGCTATCTACTTTTCAAATGATGAAGCTATCTACACCTAGCACCATACTTTTTTGCAAAAAAACTTTTTTTGTTTCTAATTCACCAAAACTGCTTTAAATCATGCCTTCAGCAGCCCAAATAACAACCAACATAAAAGTAATGTTGTGGGGTGCAGTATGTGGAAGCTACAAGCAATACAGTATTTGGATGAAAACATGAAGCTAGTTACACTTAGCACCATACTTTTTTGCAAAAAAACTTTTTTTGTTTCTAATTCACCAAAACTGCTTTAAATCATGCCTTCAGCAGCCCAAATAACAACCAACATAAAAGTAATGTTGTGGGGTGCAGTATGTGGAAGCTACAAGCAATACAGTATTTGGATGAAAACATGAAGCTAGTTACACTTAGCACCATACTTTTTTGCAAAAAAAACTTTTTTTGTTTCTAATTCACCAAAACTGCTTTAAATCATGCCTTCAGCAGCCCAAATAACAACCAACATAAAAAGTAATGTTGTGGGATGCAGTATGTGGAAGCTACACGCAATACAGTATTTGGATGAAAACATGAAGCTATCTACACCTAGCACCATACTTTTTTGCAAAAAAACTTTTTTTGTTTCTAATTCACCAAAACTGCTTTAAATCATGCCTTCAGCAGCCCAAATAACAACCAACATAAAAGTAATGTTGTGGGATGCAGTATGTGGAAGCTACAAGCAATACAGTATTTGGATGAAAACATGAAGCTATCTACACCTAGCACCATACTTTTTTGCAAAAAAAACTTTTTTTGTTTCTAATTCACCAAAACTGCTTTAAATCATGCCTTTAGCTGCCCAAATAACAACCAACATTAAAGTAATGTTGTGGGGTGCAGTATGTGGAAGCTACAAGCAATACAGTATTTGGATGAAAACATGAAGCTATCTACATTTCAAATAATGAAGCTATCTACACCTAGCACCATACTTTTTTGCAAAAAAACTTTTTTTGTTTCTAATTCACCAAAACTGCTTTAAATCATGCCTTCAGCAGCCCAAATAACAACCAACATAAAAGTAATGTTGTGGGGTGCAGTATGTGGAAGCTACAAGCAATACAGTATTTGGATGAAAACATGAAGCTAGTTACACTTAGCACCATACTTTTTTGCAAAAAAACTTTTTTCTTTCTAATTCACCAAAACTGCTTTAAATCATGCCTTCAGCAGCCCAAATAACAACCAACATAAAAGTAATGTTGTGGGATGCAGTATGTGGAAGCTACACGCAATACAGTATTTGGATGAAAACATGAAGCTATCTACACCTAGCACCATACTTTTTTGCAAAAAAACTTTTTTTGTTTCTAATTCACCAAAACTGCTTTAAATCATGCCTTCAGCAGCCCAAATAACAACCAACATAAAAGTAATGTTGTGGGATGCAGTATGTGGAAGCTACAAGCAATACAGTATTTGGATGAAAACATGAAGCTAGTAACACTTAGCACCATACTTTTTTGCAAAAAAACTTTTTTTGTTTCTAATTCACCAAAACTGCTTTAAATCATGCCTTCAGCAGCCCAAATAACAACCAACATAAAAGTAATGGTGTGGGGTGCAGTATGTGGAAGCTACAAGCAATACAGTATTTGGATGAAAACATGAAGCTAGTTACACTTAGCACCATACTTTTTTGCAAAAAAACTTTTTTTGTTTCTAATTCACCAAAACTGCTTTAAATCATGCCTTCAGCAGCCCAAATAACAACCAACATAAAAGTAATGTTGTGGGGTGCAGTATGTGGAAGCTACAAGCAATACAGTATTTGGATGAAAACATGAAGCTATCTACACCTAGCACCATACTTTTTTGCAAAAAAACTTTTTTTGTTTCTAATTCACCAAAACTGCTTTAAATCATGCCTTCAGCAGCCCAAATAACAACCAACATAAAAGTAATGTTGTGGGGTGCAGTATGTGGAAGCTACAAGCAATACAGTATTTGGATGAAAACATGAAGCTAGTTACACTTAGCACCATACTTTTTTGCAAAAAAACTTTTTTTGTTTCTAATTCACCAAAACTGCTTTAAATCATGCCTTCAGCAGCCCAAATAACAACCAACATAAAAGTAATGTTGTGGGATGCAGTATGTGGAAGCTACACACAATACAGTATTTGGATGAAAACATGAAGCTATCTACACCTAGCACCATACTTTTTTGCAAAAAAACTTTTTTTGTTTCTAATTCACCAAAACTGCTTTAAATCATGCCTTTAGCTGCCCAAATAACAACCAACATTAAAGTAATGTTGTGGGGTGCAGTATGTGGAAGCTACAAGCAATACAGTATTTGGATGAAAACATGAAGCTAGTTACACTTAGCACCATACTTTTTTGCAAAAAAACTTTTTTTGTTTCTAATTCACCAAAACTGCTTTAAATCATGCCTTCAGCAGCCCAAATAACAACCAACATAAAAGTAATGTTGTGGGGTGCATTATGTGGAAGCTACAAGCAATACAGTATTTGGATGAAAACATGAAGCTAGTTACACTTAGCACCATACTTTTTTGCAAAAAAACTTTTTTTGTTTCTAATTCACCAAAACTGCTTTAAATCATGCCTTCAGCAGCCCAAATAACAACCAACATAAAAGTAATGTTGTGGGATGCAGTATGTGGAAGCTACACGCAATACAGTATTTGGATGAAAACATGAAGCTATCTACACCTAGCACCATCCTTTTTTGCAAAAAACTTTTTTTGTTTCTAATTCACCAAAACTGCTTTAAATCATGCCTTCAGCAGCCCAAATAACAACCAACATAAAAGTAATGTTGTGGGATGCAGTATGTGGAAGCTACAAGCAATACAGTATTTGGATGAAAACATGAAGCTATCTACTTTTCAAATGATGAAGCTATCTACACCTAGCACCATACTTTTTTGCAAAAAAACTTTTTTTGTTTCTAATTCACCAAAACTGCTTTAAATCATGCCTTCAGCAGCCCAAATAACAACCAACATAAAAGTAATGTTGTGGGGTGCAGTATGTGGAAGCTACAAGCAATACAGTATTTGGATGAAAACATGAAGCAAGTTACACTTAGCACCATACTTTTTTGCAAAAAAACTTTTTTTGTTTCTAATTAACCAAAACTGCTTTAAATCATGCCTTCAGCAGCCCAAATAACAACCAACATAAAAGTAATGTTGTGGGGTGCAGTATGTGGAAGCTACAAGCAATACAGTATTTGGATGAAAACATGAAGCTAGTTACACTTAGCACCATACATTTTTTGCAAAAAAATTTTTTTGTTTCTAATTCACCAAAACTGCTTTAAATCATGCCTTCAGCAGCCCAAATAACAACCAACATAAAAGTAATGTTGTGGGATGCAGTATGTGGAAGCTACACGCAATACAGTATTTGGTTGAAAACATGAAGCTATCTACACCTAGCACCATACTTTTTTGCAAAAAAACTTTTTTTGTTTCTAATTCACCAAAACTGCTTTAAATCATGCCTTCAGCAGCCCAAATAACAACCAACATAAAAGTAATGTTGTGGGATGCAGTATGTGGAAGCTACACGCAATACAGTATTTGGATGAAAACATGAAGCTATCTACACCTAGCACCATACTTTTTTGCAAAAAAACTTTTTTTGTTTCTAATTCACCAAAACTGCTTTAAATCATGCCTTCAGCAGCCCAAATAACAACCAACATAAAAGTAATGTTGTGGGGTGCAGTATGTGGAAGCTACAAGCAATACAGTATTTGGATGAAAACATGAAGCTAGTTACACTTAGCACCATACTTTTTTGCAAAAAAACTTTTTTTGTTTCTAATTCACCAAAACTGCTTTAAATCATGCCTTCAGCAGCCCAAATAACAACCAACATAAAAGTAATGTTGTGGGGTGCAGTATGTGGAAGCTACAAGCAATACAGTATTTGGATGAAAACATGAAGCTAGTTACACTTAGCACCATACTTTTTTGCAAAAAAACTTTTTTTGTTTCTAATTCACCAAAACTGCTTTAAATCATGCCTTCAGCAGCCCAAATAACAACCAACATAAAAGTAATGTTGTGGGGAGCAGTATGTGGAAGCTACAAGCAATACAGTATTTGGATGAAAACATGAAGCTATCTACACCTAGCACCATACTTTTTTGCAAAAAAACTTTTTTTGTTTCTAATTCACCAAAACTGCTTTAAATCATGCCTTCAGCAGCCCAAATAACAACCAACATAAAAGTAATGTTGTGGGGTGCAGTATGTGGAAGCTACAAGCAATACAGTATTTGGATGAAAACATGAAGCTAGTAACACTTAGCACCATACTTTTTTGCAAAAAAACTTTTTTTGTTTCTAATTCACCAAAACTGCTTTAAATCATGCCTTCAGCAGCCCAAATAACAACCAACATAAAAGTAATGTTGTGGGATGCAGTATGTGGAAGCTACACACAATACAGTATTTGGATGAAAACATGAAGCTATCTACACCTAGCACCATACTTTTTTGCAAAAAAACTTTTTTTGTTTCTAATTCACCAAAACTGCTTTAAATCATGCCTTTAGCTGCCCAAATAACAACCAACATTAAAGTAATGTTGGGGGTGCAGTATGTGGAAGCTACAAGCAATACAGTATTTGGATTAAAACATGAAGCTATCTACTTTTAAAATGATGAAGCTATCTACACCTAGCACCATACTTTTTTGCAAAAAAACTTTTTTTGTTTCTAATTCACCAAAACTGCTTTAAATCATGCCTTCAGCAGCCCAAATAACAACCAACATAAAAGTAATGTTGTGGGGTGCAGTATGTGGAAGCTACAAGCAATACAGTATTTGGATGAAAACATGAAGCTAGTTACACTTAGCACCATACTTTTTTGCAAAAAAACTTTTTTTGTTTCTAATTCACCAAAACTGCTTTAAATCATGCCTTCAGCAGCCCAAATAACAACCAACATAAAAGTAATGTTGTGGGGTGCATTATGTGGAAGCTACAAGCAATACAGTATTTGGATGAAAACATGAAGCTAGTTACACTTAGCACCATACTTTTTTGCAAAAAAACTTTTTTTGTTTCTAATTCACCAAAACTGCTTTAAATCATGCCTTCAGCAGCCCAAATAACAACCAACATAAAAGTAATGTTGTGGGATGCAGTATGTGGAAGCTACACGCAATACAGTATTTGGATGAAAACATGAAGCTATCTACACCTAGCACCATACTTTTTTGCAAAAAAACTTTTTTTGTTTCTAATTCACCAAAACTGCTTTAAATCATGCCTTTAGCTGCCCAAATAACAACCAACATTAAAGTAATGTTGTGGGGTGCAGTATGTGGAAGCTACAAGCAATACAGTATTTGGATTAAAACATGAAGCTATCTACTTTTCAAATGATGAAGCTATCTACACCTAGCACCATACTTTTTTGCAAAAAAACTTTTTTTGTTTCTAATTCACCAAAACTGCTTTAAATCATGCCTTCAGCAGCCCAAATAACAACCAACATAAAAGTAATGTTGTGGGGTGCAGTATGTGGAAGCTACAAGCAATACAGTATTTGGATGAAAACATGAAGCTAGTTCCACTTAGCACCATACTTTTTTGCAAAAAAACTTTTTTTGTTTCTAATTCACCAAAACTGCTTTAAATCATGCCTTCAGCAGCCCAAATAACAACCAACATAAAAAGTAATGTTGTGGGATGCAGTATGTGGAAGCTACACGCAATACAGTATTTGGATGAAAACATGAAGCTATCTACACCTAGCACCATACTTTTTTGCAAAAAAACTTTTTTTGTTTCTAATTCACCAAAACTGCTTTAAATCATGCCTTCAGCAGCCCAAATAACAACCAACATAAAAGTAATGTTGTGGGATGCAGTATGTGGAAGCTACAAGCAATACAGTATTTGGATGAAAACATGAAGCTATCTACACCTAGCACCATACTTTTTTGCAAAAAAACTTTTTTTGTTTCTAATTCACCAAAACTGCTTTAAATCATGCCTTTAGCTGCCCAAATAACAACCAACATTAAAGTAATGTTGTGGGGTGCAGTATGTGGAAGCTACAAGCAATACAGTATTTGGATTAAAACATGAAGCTATCTACTTTTCAAATGATGAAGCTATCTACACCTAGCACCATACTTTTTTGCAAAAAAACTTTTTTTGTTTCTAATTCACCAAAACTGCTTTAAATCATGCCTTCAGCAGCCCAAATAACAACCAACATAAAAGTAATGTTGTGGGGTGCAGTATGTGGAAGCTACAAGCAATACAGTATTTGGATGAAAACATGAAGCTAGTTACACTTAGCACCATACTTTTTTGCAAAAAAACTTTTTTTGTTTCTAATTCACCAAAACTGCTTTAAATCATGCCTTCAGCAGCCCAAATAACAACCAACATAAAAGTAATGTTGTGGGGTGCAGTATGTGGAAGCTACAAGCAATACAGTATTTGGATGAAAACATGAAGCTAGTAACACTTAGCACCATACTTTTTTGCAAAAAAACTTTTTTTGTTTCTAATTCACCAAAACTGCTTTAAATCATGCCTTCAGCAGCCCAAATAACAACCAACATAAAAGTAATGTTGTGGGATGCAGTATGTGGAAGCTACACACAATACAGTATTTGGATGAAAACATGAAGCTATCTACACCTAGCACCATACTTTTTTGCAAAAAAACTTTTTTTGTTTCTAATTCACCAAAACTGCTTTAAATCATGCCTTCAGCAGCCCAAATAACAACCAACATAAAAGTAATGTTGTGGGATGCAGTATGTGGAAGCTACAAGCAATACAGTATTTGGATGAAAACATGAAGCTATCTACACCTAGCACCATACTTTTTTGCAAAAAAACTTTTTTTGTTTCTAATTCACCAAAACTGCTTTAAATCATGCCTTTAGCTGCCCAAATAACAACCAACATTAAAGTAATGTTGTGGGGTGCAGTATGTGGAAGCTACAAGCAATACAGTATTTGGATTAAAACATGAAGCTATCTACTTTTCAAATGATGAAGCTATCTACACCTAGCACCATACTTTTTTGCAAAAAAACTTTTTTTGTTTCTAATTCACCAAAACTGCTTTAAATCATGCCTTCAGCAGCCCAAATAACAACCAACATAAAAGTAATGTTGTGGGGTGCAGTATGTGGAAGCTACAAGCAATACAGTATTTGGATGAAAACATGAAGCTAGTAACACTTAGCACCATACTTTTTTGCAAAAAAACTTTTTTTGTTTCTAATTCACCAAAACTGCTTTAAATCATGCCTTCAGCAGCCCAAATAACAACCAACATAAAAGTAATGTTGTGGGATGCAGTATGTGGAAGCTACACACAATACAGTATTTGGATGAAAACATGAAGCTATCTACACCTAGCACCATACTTTTTTGCAAAAAAACTTTTTTTGTTTCTAATTCACCAAAACTGCTTTAAATCATGCCTTCAGCAGCCCAAATAACAACCAACATAAAAGTAATGTTGTGGGATGCAGTATGTGGAAGCTACAAGCAATACAGTATTTGGATGAAAACATGAAGCTATCTACACCTAGCACCATACTTTTTTGCAAAAAAACTTTTTTTGTTTCTAATTCACCAAAACTGCTTTAAATCATGCCTTTAGCTGCCCAAATAACAACCAACATTAAAGTAATGTTGTGGGGTGCAGTATGTGGAAGCTACAAGCAATACAGTATTTGGATGAAAACATGAAGCCATCTACACCTAGCACCATACTTTTTTGCAAAAAAACTTTTTTTGTTTCTAATTCACCAAAACTGATTTAAATCATGCCTTCAGCAGCCCAAAGAACAACCAACATAAAAGTAATGTTGTGGGGTGCAGTATGTGGAAGCTACAAGCAATACAGTATTTGGATGAAAACATGAAGCTATCTACTTTTCAAATAATGAAGCTATCTACACCTAGCACCATACTTTTTTGCAAAAAAACTTTTTTTGTTTCTAATTCACCAAAACTGCTTTAAATCACGCCTTCAGCAGCCCAAATAACAACCAACATAAAAGTAATGTTGTGGGGTGCAGTATGTGGAAGCTACAAGCAATACAGTATTTGGATGAAAACATGAAAACATGAAGCTAGTTACACTTAGCACCATACTTTTTTGCAAAAAAACTTTTTTTGTTTCTAATTCACCAAAACTGCTTTAAATCATGCCTTCAGCAGCCCAAATAACAACCAACATAAAAGTAATGTTGTGGGAAGCAGTATGTGGAAGCTACAAGCAATACAGTATTTGGATGAAAACATGAAGCTAGTTACACTTAGCACCATATTTTTTTGCAAAATAACTTTTTTTGTTTCTAATTCACCAAAACTGCTTTAAATCATGCCTTCAGCAGCCCAAATAACAGCCAACATAAAAGTAATGTTTTGGGAAGCAGTATGTGGAAGCTACAAGCAATACAGTATTTGGATGAAAACATGAAGCTAGTTACACTTAGCACCATATTTTTTTGCAAAATAACTTTTTTTGTTTCTAATTCACCAAAACTGCTTTAAATCATGCCTTCAGCAGCCCAAATAACAACCAACATAAAAGTAATGTTGTGGGGTGCAGTTTGTGGAAGCTACATACAATACAGTGTTTGGATGAAAACATGAAGCTATCTACACCTAGGACCATACTTTTTTGCAAAAAAACTTTTTTTGTTACTAATTCACCAAAACTGCTTTAAATCATGCCTTCAGCAGCCCAAATAACAACCAACATAAAAGTAATGTTGTGGGAAGCATTATGTGGAAGCTACAAGCAATACAGTATTTGGATGAAAACATGAAGCTAGTTACACTGAGCACCATACTTTTTTGCAAAAAAACTTTTTTTGTTTCTAATTCACCAAAACTGCTTTAAATCATGCCTTCAGCAGCCCAAATAACAACCAACATAAAAGTAATGTGGGATGCAGTATGTGGAATCGACACGCAATACAGTATTTGGATGAAAACATGAAGCTATCTACTTTTCAAATAATGAAGCTATCTACACCTAGCACCATACTTTTTTGCAAAAAAACTTTTTTTGTTTCTAATTCACCAAAACTGCTTTAAATCATGCCTTCAGCAGCCCAAATAACAACCAACATAAACGTAATGTTGTGGGATGCAGTATGTGGAAGCTACAAGCAATACAGTATTTGGATGAAAACATGAAGCTATCTACTTTTCAAATAATGAAGCTATCTACACCTAGCACCATACTTTTTTGCAAAAAAACTTTTTTTGTTTCTAATTCACCAAAACTGCTTTAAATCATGCCTTCAGCAGCCCAAATAACAACCAACATAAAAGTAATGTTGTGGGGTGCAGTATGTGGAAGCTACAAGCAATACAGTATTTGGATGAAAACATGAAGCTATCTACTTTTCAAATAATGAAGCTATCTACACCTAGCACCATACTTTTTTGCAAAAAAACTTTTTTTGTTTCTAATTCACCAAAACTGCTTTAAATCATGCCTTCAGCAGACCAAATAACAACCAACATAAAAGTAATGTTGTGGGATGCAGTATGTGGAAGCTACAAGCAATACAGTATTTGGATGAAAACATGAAAACATGAAGCTAGTTACACTTAGCACCATACTTTTTTGCAAAAAAACTTTTTTTGTTTCTAATTCACCAAAACTGCTTTAAATCATGCCTTCAGCAGCCCAAATAACAACCAACATAAAAGTAATGTTGTGGGAAGCAGTATGTGGAAGCTACAAGCAATACAGTATTTGGATGAAAACATGAAGCTAGTTACACTTAGCACCATATTTTTTTGCAAAATAACTTTTTTTGTTTCTAATTCACCAAAACTGCTTTAAATCATGCCTTCAGCAGCCCAAATAACAACCAACATAAAAGTAATGTTGTGGGGTGCAGTATGTGGAAGCTACAAGCAATACAGTATTTGGATGAAAACATGAAGCTATCTACACCTAGCACCATATTTTTTTGCAAAATAACTTTTTTTGTTTCTAATTCACCAAAACTGCTTTAAATCATGCCTTCAGCAGCACAAATAACAACCAACATAAAAGTAATGTTGTGGGGTGCAGTATGTGGAAGCTACAAGCAATACAGTATTTGGATGAAAACATGAAGTTATCTACTTTTCAAATAATGAAGCTATCTACACCTAGCACCATACTTTTTTGCAAAAAAACTTTTTTTGTTTCTAATTCACCAAAACTGCTTTAAATCATGCCTTCAGCAGCACAAATAACAACCAACATAAAAGTAATGTTGTGGGGTGCAGTATGTGGAAGCTACAAGCAATATAGTATTTGGATGAAAACATGAAGCCATCTACACCTAGCACCATACTTTTTTGCAAAAAAACTTTTTTTGTTTCTAATTCACCAAAACTGCTTTAAATCATGCCTTCAGCAGCCCAAATAACAACCAACATAAAAGTAATGTTGTGGGGTGCAGTATGTGGAAGCTACAAGCAATACAGTATTTGGATGAAAACATGAAGCTAGTTACACTTAGCACCATACTTTTTTGCAAAAAAACTTTTTTTGTTTCTAATTCACCAAAACTGCTTTAAATCATGCCTTCAGCAGCCCAAATAACAACCAACATAAAAGTAATGTTGTGGGGTGCAGTATGTGGAAGCTACAAGCAATACAGTATTTGGATGAAAACATGAAGCTATCTACTTTTCAAATAATGAAGCTATCTACACCTAGCACCATACTTTTTTGCAAAAAAACTTTTTTTGTTTCTAATTCACCAAAACTGCTTTAAATCATGCCTTCAGCAGCCCAAATAACAACCAACATAAAAGTAATGTTGTGGGGTGCAGTATGTGGAAGCTACAAGCAATACAGTATTTGGATGAAAACATGAAGCTATCTACTTTTCAAATAATGAAGCTATCTACACCTAGCACCATACTTTTTTGCAAAAAAACTTTTTTTGTTTCTAATTCACCAAAACTGCTTTAAATCATGCCTTCAGCAGACCAAATAACAACCAACATAAAAGTAATGTTGTGGGAAGCAGTATGTGGAAGCTACAAGCAATACAGCATTTGGATGAAAACATGAAGCTAGTTACACTTAGCACCATATTTTTTTGCAAAATAACTTTTTTTGTTTCTAATTCACCAAAACTGCTTTAAATCATGCCTTCAGCAGCCCAAATAACAACCAACATAAAAGTAATGTTGTGGGATGCAGTATGTGGAAGCTTCACGCAATACAGTATTTGGATGAAAACATGAAGCTATCTAAACCTAGCACCATACGTTTTTGCAAAAAAACCTTTTTTTGTTTCTAATTCACCAAAACTGCTTTAAATCATGCCTTCAGCAGCCCAAATAACAACCAACATAAAAGTAATGTTGTGGGATGCAGTATGTGGAAGCTACAAGCAATACAGTATTTGGATGAAAACATGAAGCTATCTACTTTTCAAATAATGAAGCTATCTACAACT
This sequence comes from Spea bombifrons, assembly GCF_027358695.1. NCBI lineage: Eukaryota > Metazoa > Chordata > Amphibia > Anura > Pelobatidae > Spea > Spea bombifrons. The sequence continues at coordinate 44,118,030 of NC_071091.1, forward strand.
AGCTCCATACTTTTTTGCAAAAAAACTTTTTTTGTTTCTAATTCACCAAAACTGCTTTAAATCATGCCTTTAGCAGCCCAAATAACAACCAACATAAAAGTAATGTTGTGGGGTGCAGTATGTGGAAGCTACAAGCAATATAGTATTTGGATGAAAACGTGAAGCCATCTACACCTAGCACCATACTTTTTTGCAAAAAAACTTTTTTTGTTTCTAATTCACCAAAACTGCTTTAAATCATGCCTTCAGCAGCCCAAATAACAACCAACATAAAAGTAATGTTGTGGGGTGCAGTATGTGGAAGCTACAAGCAATACAGTATTTGGATGAAAACATGAAGCTATCTACACCTAGCACCATAGTTTTTTGCAAAAAAACTTTTTTTGTTTCTAATTCACCAAAACTGCTTTAAATCATGCCTTCAGCAGCCCAAATAACAACAAACATAAAAGTAATGTTGTGGGGTGCAGTATGTGGTAGCTACAAGCAATACAGTATTTGGATGAAAACATGAAGCTATCTACTTTTCAAATAATGAAGCTATCTACACCTAGCACCATACTTTTTTGCAAAAAAACTTTTTTTGTTTCTAATTCACCAAAACTGCTTTAAATCATGCCTTCAGCAGCCCAAATAACAACCAACATAAAAGTAATGTTGTGGGGTGCAGTATGTGGAAGTTACACGCAATACAGTATTTGAATGAAAACATGAAGCTATCTACACCTAGCACCATACTTTTTTGCAAAAAAACTTTTTTTGTTTCTAATTCACCAAAACTGCTTTAAATCATGCCTTCAGCAGCCCAAATAACAACCAACATAAAAGTAATGTTGTGGGGTGCAGTATGTGGAAGCTACAAGCAATACAGTATTTGGATGAAAACATGAAGCTATCTACTTTTCAAATAATGAAGCTATCTACACCTAGCACCATACTTTTTTGCAAAAAAACTTTTTTTGTTTCTAATTCACCAAAACTGCTTTAAATCATGCCTTCAGCAGACCAAATAACAACCAACATAAAAGTAATGTTGTGGGATGCAGTATGTGGAAGCTACAAGCAATACAGTATTTGGATGAAAACATGAAAACATGAAGCTAGTTACACTTAGCACCATACTTTTTTGCAAAAAAACTTTTTTTGTTTCTAATTCACCAAAACTGCTTTAAATCATGCCTTCAGCAGCCCAAATAACAACCAACATAAAAGTAATGTTGTGGGAAGCAGTATGTGGAAGCTACAAGCAATACAGTATTTGGATGAAAACATGAAGCTAGTTACACTTAGCACCATATTTTTTTGCAAAATAACTTTTTTTGTTTCTAATTCACCAAAACTGCTTTAAATCATGCCTTCAGCAGCCCAAATAACAACCAACATAAAAGTAATGTTGTGGGGTGCAGTATGTGGAAGCTACAAGCAATACAGTATTTGGATGAAAACATGAAGCTATCTACACTTAGCACCATACTTTTTTGCAAAAAAACTTTCTTTGTTTCTAATTCACGAAAACTGCTTTAAATCATGCCTTCAGCAGCCCAAATAACAACCAACATAAAAGTAATGTTGTGGGATGCAGTATGTGGAAGCTACAAGCAATACAGTATTTGGATGAAAACATGAAGCTATCTACTTTTCAAATAATGAAGCTATCTACACCTAGCACCATACTTTTGTGATAGGTTCACACCTTTCCTCCCATGTAATGTCTTAAAAAGAGGTTATTCTCCACCCTAAGTGATAAGTTACCAAATTTCAATTTTATACATGTGGATAGGTCTCACATTCAATAGATGAAATCGTGAGCACAATTATAAGAAAGGAGTGAGAATTCAAAATAGTAATTATTTATTTAAAAATAATAAAAATTACAGAAATCCAAAATTAAAACAGAGTATAACATAGAATGCCTGTTAAAGCTTATATGCATAAAAAATAAAAATAAACATACCAGTCAGTCTCGATATGAAGTCTAGCTTCAGTCTCTCGGTCTGCCCCAGAGTATAAACAAAGGTCTACATATATATAAGATTTTGTAACTAGACCTGCGTATCGCTACCTCAAAAAGAGTACTAACGGTCATAAAAAACTCAGGAGAGAATCAGGAGAGGAAAATCACCAAGGCCGAGCTGTTGATCATTTTTACAGAATAGCCAAAACATTCTAATCTTAAAACATTAAAAAAATCTTATGTAACAGAAACTACTAGTACTGCGTAGTTAAATCCTTAACCTTAACTTCTACTGAGACCTGTATCAGTCATTAACCTTAACTTCTACTGAGGCCTGTAACAGTCCCTCTCCATTAGCTGGGCAGAAGAATTGTGATTACTCGGTCTAGCTAATAACATTAACTTAAATTAATCAACAAGATTAGAATCACCACATTCTAAATCTATTGGTGAAAAAGAAAAAGAAAGGTGTTTCTGCGATTTCATGAAAAACAAAACATTTACAATGTGAACACCATACATGATCACAAGTTATATTTTCATGAGAACTCTGCAATTGATAAAAATCACCCAACTGAAATGCATAAGACTCTGTATACAGATGCAACAAAGTATTTCTCCATATCCCACCAAAACAAGTCTCATGAGGAGGTCCATTGCAAACAAGCAAGACTGTGCAACCAAAAGTTCCATGGCTTACAATATTAAGAAGTCCTTCTTGTTTAGTTTGTAATATCAATTGGAAAATTTGTCTTTATTGACACATTCAAAGAACGATGGATTAGAAAAATTCCTCGAACCCATGAGCTGCCAAAAAATGTAATTGGTCTTGAGATTCCTCGAAAGTAAAGTTCCCTTCGGTGTCAGAATCAACAACGGACTCACTGATTGTAATGGGAGGTGATATAGAAAATCTTTCATATTCACTGGAGTCTGTATCTTGTTCACCGCTGGAGACAGCTGGAGATATGAGTACTGTGCTGTCTCCTGAACCTTGAGATTCCGTCTCCGTGGGACTCTGTGGGAGGCTTTGCAATTCCGTTTGTTGTGAGGATGTATCATTGCAATGGCTATAATGATTCCAAAGAATGTCCCAATATCTCTGTGATATCATGGGAAGTACGACTAATCCTACAAGATCATCAAACACATAAGGATTATTAACGTCACTTATTTTGGTGTTACATATCTCGCAACGGTAAGACAGGTCATACGTTACTACATCTTGATTCTTTCTAACTTCCACACCCAACAGGAAGTGTGTCCACAAATCCATTAGTATCCTGGAAGTTAAAACAGGTGTATTAAAAATGTTTCTTATGAGCCTGTCACTGGTGAGACCTCACTTGGAGTATTGTGTACAGTACTGGAGACCATATCTCCAGAAGGATATAGATATGTTGGAGAAAGTGCAGAGAAGGGCTACTAAAATGGTTTATGGATTACAAAATAAACCTTACCAGGACAGGTTAAAGGATCTTAACCTATATAGCCTGGAAATAAGACGGGACAGGGGGGATATGATAGAAACATTTAAATACTTAAAGGGAATCAACAAAGTAAAGGAAGAAAGTTTATTTAAAAGAAGAAATAAAACCGCAACAAGAGGACACAAGCATAAACTAGAGGGGCAAAGGTTTAATGGTAACATCAGAAAATATTACTTTACGGAAAGGGTAGTGGACGCATGGAATAGCCTCCCAGTGGAAGTGGTAGATGTTAATACAGTGAGGTCATTTAAGCAAGCATGGGATAGGCATAATGCCAAGCTAGATATAGGATAAGGGCAAGTACTAAAGGAGAGTACTCAGAGGTTGGGCAGACTGGATGGGCCTTCTGGCTCTTATCTGCCGTCACTTTCTATGTTTCTATGTTTCTATGTTTCTATGTCAAAAGCTGCAGCATTCATCTTCTTCGAACTTGTTTACCTTTAGGCAAAAGAGAAAATAATCGCCATATAACACCAAATAGAAATAATCCAAATATTAGCAGTAACAGTGGTTTTAAGTACCCAAAAATACTCAATATGTTACCAATGCTACCAAAAATACCATTTCCCAATTTTCCTAATCCTTCTCCTACAGAAGAAATAGCTTTTCCCATTCCAGGCCATAATGATTTTAAAGCTTTACCAAGGTTCTGCATCCATTGAGGAAAATCTCCTTCATGAATATCTATACGTAATAACTCAGAATGTATCTTTTGCGTTAATACTGATCTATAGCATCATGGGTGGTACCTATGATTATTTTCATAGATTTCAAATGAGCCAAAAATGCAGTCATATATGGCAGCTGCAAAACAAAATGTGGAACATCAAATCGCAGTATTTGTAAAACTGTCTGGGTCTGCAATGGCGGGGTGAAGATTATATTAAAACACTCAATAGAGGTATTTACTGTAATAATTGATGGTTGCATAGAAGGAATATTACATTCACTTGTACTGCTTAAAACCAGATAAGAACCATTAGATAATGACTCAATTCGAGTATAGGGAGCAATTACCGGATGCACAGTAATTTCACAATCAGATCCCTTACCATCAGCTCCACAAGGCAAAACACTATAAATTTCACCACATACAAGATATCCTATCTCTGTACATTTCTCAACTTTAAGATAAAAATATTCTCCGCATTTATAGGAAATGTAATCATATGGCTGTTTAATTTGCATTAAAGCTAAATCATCAGCAGTTTCAATCAAATGTCCAAAATTATCAAGTTCCCAGTTAGTAGTATAAACATCACCAGGGATAATCAATTCATAGTACAAAAACAATTCCCACTGACTATCATCAGGATTTCTCATTTGTCTATGCTTAAGTTCGTTAATATCATAAACCCTGAGTTTCGATACATGAGTTAAAACTTCAGTTTGTCTTTCACTCAAGCCTAATTGTTTTTGAATCCATGTCACATTTAATAATGTGGTATCAATTTGTTCCCCTTGAAGGGTTAATCTCATAGCTGTTAACTTATTAAGTACCATTAAAGCTCTTAATTCTTCTGCTAAAACAGTAAAATCTGACATCGCAGCAGATATAAAAATTATTAAATGATCTTTTAACAACAAAACTTTCTTTTTTAACTCTTCATCATTAGCATCGGAGACATAGCTAATAATAGAAACAGCATCACTTAGCAAATGACCAGTTGTTATTGAAACTTCTGCATTATTTAACAACCGTCGTCTCGTTAACAAAACATTTTCACATTCATCACTTTCTTGTGTAATGTTGTTTTGATAATATATATTTTCAAATGTGTTATTTGTTCCCCACACTGCTTCAGCATATGGCATATCAGCGATATTTTTTGTTTTACACTGTATATACTCACATGGTTTGTCGTCAGTACCAATATATACGTTCATTTTATCCTGTATACCTTTTATCACAGATTCCACATCATATATGGTGCTGTCTGTCAAACATTTCTGAAACAGGGAGTAAACCGTATAATTTGCTTTAACAAATTTAGATTTCTGTACGCACCAAAAACCAGGAAGTCCGCTGTAATGTAAAAATCCTTGGTCGATTTGTTTAGGCTGCCACTTGAAAATATTATCAGTCAAATTGTAAAAAAATGAACAAGAAGTGCATCTATAAACCTGTGAGGGAATGTTTGGATCACATATTCCTTGTTCTATCAAACTTTCGTAAGTAATACCGCACGGATTACCTTTTGCTTTGCAAGAGTGACTAAAATACGATGTATTCAAAAATGAGGGAAATCTTGGCATTGTACAAATATCCCATTCCGTCAGACTGCGAAATAACTTTTTCCATCCTTTTGCCTGCCACTCAGGGGGTAACGCCTGTCTCTTTAATTCACCTGTTTCCGGATTTTGTACCTCAACATATAATTTCTTCATCAAGGCGTCATAGCCATCATCATCATAAAATTATGGTTTCCACCATTCTGAGTAAAGCAAATTAGAACAAAAAACAGCACCTTTATAAGGTCTTACACCTCCAGGAAATCGATATTCCTCCTCTTCTGCATCTTCCCAAAAATCAATACGTGTGTCATTCCTTCTGAAGAGGACAAATCCTTTTTGAGTAGTTTGTCCTGTATTCAAATAAAAAATAGGATAACCTTTATATGTTACCTTGTCCTGTGTAGTACCTGGACGGGGACACTGATCAGCTTTTATTTCCGGTGTTGGCCAGATTCGTACACCTTGAAAATCAACAAAATAACAATGTCCAAGAGAAACATAACACATCTTTTCTCTATATGTTTGTTGTTTCCGGTGGTCCTGTAAAGGCAACTTATATGGCAGGGTAACAGCTTGTACCTTTTTCATCTGGTCATCTAGGTATAACTTTACCAGAGCACGTCCTTCATCAGAAACAATTCCAGCCGTTTTTGCAAGAATATTAGAGTCTATAAGTACCACTTGGGATATACCCAGAACTTTCTTCTTTTCCACAATAGGTGTTGGATATGGTTTCCAGTACAGACCTTGTTCAAGTCCTGTAACCTGTACATTCACAGGAACATTATTAGACATCAAAGCTCTTTTATGTACATGTTTAGCATTCCCAATACCTGGATGAATTTGGGTCTGATTCCATGTCAGGGTGGTTCCAGTGCGTTGTGTGATAAAATACCACTGAATGCGAAGAATTGCAACACAGATTGTAGTTATCAACAACAACAGGATGAAAAATGCAAGAAAAAAGTAACCCAGTTTTCTCAGACTTACTGGGGTCTTTTCGTAAAATCCACAGACATGTTTTTGCTTCAAAGAAGGCATTTTAGTGCAATCAGGTATATCAATGAAAGTCTCTTTCTCACCTGATGTCTGCACATCTTCCGTGGCACACAATTGATATTCAAACAAGGTGTCCTGCTGGTTTTCCTGTGTCTGCACATTTGCCATGGTCAGCCATTGAGAGTAAGTTAGAGGTGGTTTCTCCTCCATGCTGAATATCACAGGATAAAGGAACAGATTTTAAATTGTCAATACTCACAGTTCTTTGACGGCCTTGTTTATCAACTATAATAAAAGTCCGTTCATTAATAACAGTTTTAATCTCTGCTGGAGGCTTCCAACGTGGTCGTAAGGGCTTTATAATAGATACCCTCTCCTGGACAAAGTGGCCAACCTGTGGAGTCCATGCATGTGTGGTATCTGGTGCGTACGCAGGGTGAGACAAAGCGTCTCGCAACTCCTGTAGAAAAGATAATTGTTCTAGTCTCCCTGGTGCAGAAATAGAAGAGTCAACAAAGTCAGTATTCATTGAAACACCATACATCAATTCAAAAGGCGTTTTACCTGAATTTGAAGCAGGAATATTGTTAATACCTAGTTGTACCTGAGGTAACAATGGGTACCACTGTGTGGGACGAGAATACAACAACTTGGTTAGGAGTCGTTTTATTTCGGCATTTTTCCTTTCCACAACCCCACTACTTTGAGGATGGTAAGGGGAGCTGAATTCCCATTTAATACCTAGGGCACGAGCCCACTCTTGGGTTTTCACAGCTGTGAAAGCCGGACCGCCGTCCGAGTGTAAGATCTTTGGTTTTCCAGCACCTACCAAAAAATTGAGACAACTAAGCGTGGTGTTAGAATTCGTAGCACGTACGGGGTACAACCAAGTAAACTTAGTACAGGCATCAACACATACTAACACATATAGATAACCATGAGAAGGTGGCAGTGGACCAATATGATCAAGATAAATTAGATCAAAAGGTTTGTTAGGAATTTCTTTAACAATATGTGGTGGATTTGGATGGTTAGGATTGTTAACTAACAAACATGGTTTACAATTACCTACCACATATGACACCGTTTTTCTCATATTAGGCCACCAATATTTTTTCTTAAGTGCTTGAAGAACATTGTCACGTCCCAAATGTGGATGACCAATACTTGCATGTGCTTTATTGGCAATTCGAACCCTTTCTTCTTTAGGTGGAAGGATATAATCAATTTCTTTAATAGTGACAATACAGTGTTCATCTTGCACTTTATATGCATATATTTTTGGATATCCAGGTGGATTAGGTCTGGAATCATCCAAACAGGCATTTAACTCTGCATCGAGACTGGCTGGTTTTGCTTGTGACCTGGTTTTAACTTGGTTCACAGCATATTTTTGACTAACAGCTTGTGCGAGAGAATCAACAAGCTGATTACCCAGTGTGTGAGCAGACGAACCTAGCTTCCTGTGAGCCGGTTCATGTACAATTTCAATATCAGGCTTATGATTGAGATAAGCAGAAATTGCTTTCCATTTCGCAATATGCATTAACGGCTTCTTTTTAGCCGTGAGAAAACCATTTGATCTCCATATAGGAAGATCTTCATTAGCAGATCGTGCTAAATAAGCAGAATCAGTAACAACAAGAACAGGACCCTTATCACTTAAAGCTTCTTTTAATGCAAAAACCAATGCATATATCTCAGCATATTGTGACGAATGATCTCCTATCGGGAGCTGCCAAGTTTTTAACAAACTCATATCCGAGGAGTATTTAGCAATGCCTACCCCCGCAGATCTATTAACCCCTTCCTTGTTGGAGTTAACCGCTGAACCATCTGTATAATATAGATAAGTATAGAAATCAGTTGGATGCTTTTGTGCTTCCCACTGAACATTATTATACAATGTTGGAAGATCATCCAACATGGGTAGCGTAGCATCATACACAAAATGAAGCTGGGGGTCTTCGAATAAAGTTAACCATTTTAACCATCGACATTTAAAAGCCCTTTTTTCAGGGATTGTTTCTTTTTTTAAAGTTGCGAGTGAAGCAACGGAAGTGTAAATATAAATATTCTGACCTTGAGCTAAGTCTCTAGACTTCAACACAGCTACGGTGACCGCAGTAAGTAACTTCTCTAACGGCAAGTATTTTCTTTCTGTAATTGTAAATACATATGATAAAAGTACAATCGGAACAATTTCAGTAGAATTGTAAATACGTATATATGCTGCCTCAGAAGAAATACTAACATAAACAGATAGCGGTTGTGTAGGCTCTCTTTGTGTTAAATTATCGGCATTATTTACAGCTGTCAACAAATCTTGTAAAGCTTTTTCCTCCTTCATATTCCACTGAAAGGGAGTTTTAGTTTGTTGTGATCTTATTTCTCGTGAAACAGCAGCATGTAATGGTGCTATTAGAATATTAAAATTTGGAATAAACAACATTGCGTAATTAAAAAGTCCGATAATGCTGCGTAATTGTTTTAAACATAGGGGTTTGCAAAACAACTCCATTTGGTCCTAACAACAATACACGGATTAAACAGTATCTAGCTCCTGATCCCCAGGGACCATACTGTATTTCAAATGCTAAAACTTCATCATTTTGCACATCTCTGCCTTGTTGCAATCTGCACAATGAATTTAATCGCTGTATATCAGCAAAATTATTCGCCATGATATTGAAAGTACCTTCCCTTACGTATAAGAGGACCGCGGTATAAAATATATCTGGGTAATATAAAAAAATTAGAATTCTCGAGCCCCACGTTGGGCGCCAATTGTGATAGGTTCACACCTTTCCTCCCATGTAATGTCTTAAAAAGAGGTTATTCTCCACCCTAAGTGATAAGTTACCAAATTTCAATTTTATACATGTGGATAGGTCTCACATTCAATAGATGAAATCGTGAGCACAATTATAAGAAAGGACTGAGAATTCAAAATAGTAATTATTTATTTAAAAATAATAAAAATTACAGAAATCCAAAATTAAAACAGAGTATAACATAGAATGCCTGTTAAAGCTTATATGCATAAAAAATAAAAATAAACATACCAGTCAGTCTCGATATGAAGTCTAGCTTCAGTCTCTCGGTCTGCCCCAGAGTATAAACAAAGGTCTACATATATATAAGATTTTGTAACTAGACCTGCGTATCGCTACCTCAAAAAGAGTACTAACGGTCATAAAAAACTCAGGAGAGAATCAGGAGAGGAAAATCACCAAGGCCGAGCTGTTGATCATTTTTACAGAATAGCCAAAACATTCTAATCTTAAAACATTAAAAAAATCTTATGTAACAGAAACTACTAGTACTGCGTAGTTAAATCCTTAACCTTAACTTCTACTGAGACCTGTAACAGTCATTAACCTTAACTTCTACTGAGGCCTTTGCAAAAAACTTTTTTTGTTTCTAATTCACCAAAACTGCTTTAAATCATGCCTTCAGCAGCCCAAATAACAACCAACATAAAAGTAATGTTGTGGGATGCAGTATGTGGAAGCTACAAGCAATACAGTATTTGGATGAAAACATGAAGCTATCTACTTTTCAAATAATGAAGCTATCTACACCTAGCACCATACTTTTTTGCAAAAAAACTTTTTTGTTTCTAATTCACCAAAACTACTTTAAATCATGCCTTTAGCAGCCCAAATAACAACCAACATAAAAGTAATGTTGTGGGGTGCAGTATGTGGAAGCTACAAGCAATATAGTATTTGGATGAAAACATGAAGCCATCTACACCTAGCACCATACTTTTTTGCAAAAAAACTTTTTTGTTTCTAATTCACCAAAACTGCTTTAAATCATGCCTTCAGCAGCCCAAATAACAACCAACATAAAAGTAATGTTGTGGGGTGCAGTATGTGGAAGCTACAAGCAATACAGTATTTGGATGAAAACATGAAGCTAGTTACACTTAGCACCATACTTTTTTGCAAAAAAACTTTTTTTGTTTCTAATTCACCAAAACTGCTTTAAATCATGCCTTCAGCAGCCCAAATAACAACCAACATAAAAGTAATGTTGTGGGGTGCAGTATGTGGAAGCTACAAGCAATACAGTATTTGGATGAAAACATGAAGCTATCTACTTTTCAAATAATGAAGCTATCTACACCTAGCACCATACTTTTTTGCAAAAAAACTTTTTTTGTTTCTAATTCACCAAAACTGCTTTAAATCATGCCTTCAGCAGCCCAAATAACAACCAACATAAAAGTAATGTTGTGGGGTGCAGTATGTGGAAGCTACAAGCAATATAGTATTTGGATGAAAACATGAAGCCATCTACACCTAGCACCATACTTTTTTGTAAAAAAACTTTTTTTGTTTCTAATTCACCAAAACTGCTTTAAATCATGCCTTCAGCAGCCCAAATAACAACCAACATAAAAGTAATGTTGTGGGGTGCAGTATGTGGAAGCTACAAGCAATACAGTATTTGGATGAAAACATGAAGCTAGTTACACTTAGCACCATACTTTTTTGCAAAAAAACTTTTTTTGTTTCTAATTCACCAAAACTGCTTTAAATCATGCCTTCAGCAGCCCAAATAACAACCAACATAAAAGTAATGTTGTGGGGTGCAGTATGTGGAAGCTACAAGCAATACAGTATTTGGATGAAAACATGAAGCTAGTTACACTTAGCACCATACTTTTTTGCAAAAAAAACTTTTTTTGTTTCTAATTCACCAAAACTGCTTTAAATCATGCCTTCAGCAGCCCAAATAACAACCAACATAAAAGTAATGTTGTGGGGTGCAGTATGTGGAAGCTACACGCAATACAGTATTTGGATGAAAACATGAAGCTATCTACACCTAGCACCATACTTTTTTGCAAAAAAACTTTTTTTGTTTCTAATTCACCAAAACTGCTTTAAATCATGCCTTCAGCAGCCCACATAACAACCAACATAAAAGTAATGTTGTGGGGTGCAGTATGTGGAAGCTACAAGCAATACAGTATTTGGATGAAAACATGAAGCTATCTACTTTTCAAATAATGAAGCTATCTACACCTAGCACCATACTTTTTTGCAAAAAAACTTTTTTTGTTTCTAATTCACCAAAACTGCTTTAAATCATGCATTCAGCAGCCCAAATAACAACCAACATAAAAGTAATGTTGTGGGGTGCAGTATGTGGAAGCTACAAGCAATACAGTATTTGGATGAAAACATGAAGCTATCTACACCTAGCACCATACTTTTTTGCAAAAAAACTTTTTTTGTTTCTAATTCACCAAAACTGCTTTAAATCATGCCTTCAGCAGCCCAAATAACAACAAACATAAAAGTAATGTTGTGGGGTGCAGTATGTGGAAGCTACAAGCAATACAGTATTTGGATGAAAACATGAAGCTATCTACACTTAGCACCATACTTTTTTGCAAAAAAACTTTTTTTGTTTCTAATTCACGAAAACTGCTTTAAATCATGCCTTCAGCAGCCCAAATAACAACCAACATAAAAGTAATGTTGTGGGATGCAGTATGTGGAAGCTACAAGCAATACAGTATTTGGATGAAAACATGAAGCTATCTACTTTTCAAATAATGAAGCTATCTACACCTAGCAACATACTTTTTTGCAAAAAAACTTTTTTTGTTTCTAATTCACCAAAACTGCTTTAAATCATGCCTTCAGCAGCCCAAATGACAACCAACATAAAAGTAATGTTGTGGGATGCAGTATGTGGAAGCTTCACGCAATACAGTATTTGGATGAAAACATGAAGCTATCTACGACACCTAGCACCATACGTTTTTGCAAAAAAAACTTCTTTTGTTTCTAATTCACCAAAACTGCTTTAAATCATGCCTTCAGCAGCCCAAATAACAACCAACATAAAAGTAATGTTGTGGGGTGCAGTATGTGGAAGCTACAAGCAATACAGTATTTGGATGAAAACATGAAGCTATCTACACCTAGCACCATACTTTTTTGCAAAAAAACTTTTTTTGTTTCTAATTCACCAAAACTGCTTTAAATCATGCCTTCAGCAGCCCAAATAACAACAAACATAAAAGTAATGTTGTGGGGTGCAGTATGTGGAAGCTACAAGCAATACAGTATTTGGATGAAAACATGAAGCTAGTTACACTTAGCACCATACTTTTTTGCAAAAAAACTTTTTTTGTTTCTAATTCACCAAAACTGCTTTAAATCATCCCTTCAGCAGCCCAAATAACAACCAACATAAAAGTAATGTTGTGGGATGCAGTATGTGGAAGCTACACGCAATACAGTATTTGGATGAAAACATGAAGCTATCTACACCTAGCACCATACTTTTTTGCAAAAAACTTTTTTTGTTTCTAATTCACCAAAACTGCTTTAAATCATGCCTTCAGCAGCCCAAATAACAACCAACATAAAAGTAATGTTGTGGTATGCAGTATGTGGAAGCTACAAGCAATACAGTATTTGGATGAAAACATGAAGCTAGTTACACCTAGCACCATACTTTTTTGCAAAAAAACTTTTTTTGTTTCTAATTCAACAAAACTGCTTTAAATCATGCCTTCAGCAGCCCAAATAACAACCAACATAAAAGTAATGTTGTGGGGTGCAGTATGTGGAAGCTACAAGCAATACAGTATTTGGATGAAAACATGAAGCTATCTACTTTTCAAATAATGAAGCTATCTACACCTAGCACAAAACTTTTTTGCAAAAAACTTTTTTTGTTTCTAATTAACCAAAACTGCTTTAAATCATGCCTTCAGCAGCCCAAATAACAACCAACATAAAAGTAATGTTGTGGGGTGCAGTATGTGGAAGCTACATACAATACAGTGTTTGGATGAAAACATGAAGCTATCTACACCTAGGACCATACTTTCTTGCAATAAAACTTTTCTTGTTTCTAATTCACCAAAACTGCTTTAAATCATGCCTTCAGCAGCCCAAATAACAACCAACATAAAAGTAATGTTGTGGGAAGCAGTATGTGGAAGCTACAAGCAACACAGTATTTGGATGAAAACATGAAGCTAGTTTCACTTAGCACCATACTTTTTTGCAAAAAAACTGTTTTTGTTTCTAATTCACCAAAACTGCTTTAAATCATGCCTTCAGCAGCCCAAATAACAACCAACATAAAAGTAATGTTGTGGGGTGCAGTATGTGGAAGCTACAAGCAATACAGTATTTGGATGAAAACATGAAGCTAGTTACACTTAGCACCATACTTTTTTGCAAAAAAACTGTTTTTGTTTCTAATTCACCAAAACTGCTTTAAATCATGCCTTCAGCAGCCCAAATAACAACCAACATAAAAGTAATGTTGTGGGGTGCAGTATGTGGAAGCTACATACAATACAGTGTTTGGATGAAAACATGAAGCTATTTACACCTAGGACCATACTTTCTTGCAATAAAACTTTTCTTGTTTCTAATTCACCAAAACTGCTTTAAATCATGCCTTCAGCAGCCCAAATAACAACCAACATAAAAGTAATGTTGTGGGAAGCAGTATGTGGAAGCTACAAGCAACACAGTATTTGGATGAAAACATGAAGCTAGTTTCACTTAGCACCATACTTTTTTGCAAAAAAACTGTTTTTGTTTCTAATTCACCAAAACTGCTTTAAATCATGCCTTCAGCAGCCCAAATAACAACCAACATAAAAGTAATGTTGTGGGGTGCAGTATGTGGAAGCTACAAGCAATACAGTATTTGGATGAAAACATGAAGCTAGTTACACTTAGCACCATACTTTTTTGCAAAAAAACTGTTTTTGTTTCTAATTCACCAAAACTGCTTTAAATCATGCCTTCAGCAGCCCAAATAACAACCAACATAAAAGTAATGTTGTGGGGTGCAGTATGTGGAAGCTACATACAATACAGTGTTTGGATGAAAACATGAAGCTATTTACACCTAGGACCATACTTTCTTGCAATAAAACTTTTCTTGTTTCTAATTCACCAAAACTGCTTTAAATCATGCCTTCAGCAGCCCAAATAACAACCAACATAAAAGTAATGTTGTGGGAAGCAGTATGTGGAAGCTACAAGCAACACAGTATTTGGATGAAAACATGAAGCTAGTTTCACTTAGCACCATACTTTTTTGCAAAAAACTTTTTTTGTTTCTAATTCACCAAAACTGCTTTAAATCATGCCTTCAGCAGCCCAAATAACAACCAACATAAAAGTAATGTTGTGGGGTGCAGTATGTGGAAGCTACAAGCAATACAGTATTTGGATGAAAACATGAAGCTATCTACACCTAGGACCATACTTTTTTGCAAAATAACTTTTTTTGTTTCTACTTCACCAAAACTGCTTTAAATCATGCCTTCAGCAGCCCAAATAACAACCAACACAAAAGTAATGTTGTGGGGTGCAGTATGTGGAAGCTACATACAATACAGTGTTAGGATGAAAACATGAAGCTATCTACACCTAGGACCATACTTTTTTGCAATAAAACTTTTCTTGTTTCTAATTCACCAAAACTGCTTTAAATCATGCCTTCAGCAGCCCAAATAACAACCAACATAAAAGTAATGTTGTGGGAAGCAGTATGTGGAAGCTACAAGCAATACAGTATTTGGATGAAAACATGAAGCTAGTTTCACTTAGCACCATACTTTTTTGCAAAATAACTTTTTTTGTTTCTAATTCACCAAAACTGCTTTAAATCATGCCTTCAGCAGCCCAAATAACAACAAACATAAAAGTAATGTTGTGGGGTGCAGTATGTGGAAACTACAAGCAATACAGTATTTGGATGAAAACATGAAGCTATCTACACCTACCGTGTTTCCCCGATAGTAAGACACCCCCGATAGTAAGACGTATCGGGGGTTTCAGAGGGGTCGGCTAATATAAGCCGTACCCCGAAAGTAAGACATATGTCTTACTTTCGGGGAAACACGGGGGATTTGCCGGGTCCGCCACTCTAAGGGGCCGGGAAGTCCCCACCAAGGCTGGCCTTACGTGTCTGCGGCCGCACAGGATTTAAATTAAAACATCGGGGGTTTTTTTTAACTTTATTTAACATCCTCCATGTTAAATAAAGTTTTTTTAACTTTATTTAACATGGAGGATGTTAAATAAAGTTGAAAAAAACCCCCGATGTTTTTATTTAAACCCTGTGCGGCCGCAGACCCCTAAGGCCGGCCCTGGTGGGGGCTTCCCGGCCTCTTAGAGCAGGGCGCCACACTCCAGGGGGCGCGACGGGGGGCGGTCCGCACCGGGTGCCGCTCATCAGGGGCTGCCAACTTGCGGCACCCGGCACTCCTCCAGAGACGGACAGTAATGTCCGCCGCTGGAGGAGCAGGCTCGCAAGGGAGCGGTATCGGAGGTCTTTAACAGACCTCCGGCTCCCTTGAGTGATTTTAAGCCGGGTTCAACCCGGCTTAAAATCACTCAAGGGAGCCGGAGGTCTGTTAATGACCTCCGATACCGCTCCCTTGTGATCTGCGCGGCAACAGCTGTTGTGCGCCGGGGTTTCTTGTCAGATCCCGGCGCACAACACTGAAGCCGCGCCCACCGCTGTCCGTGCCCTCTGAACCAGGAAGAAGACAGAACTGAAGAAGAGGAGCGAAGAGGAGGAAAAGAAGCTGAAAGAAGAAAGGAAAGGTAGGAAAGCATTAAGTGAGAGTGGATTGGTGTATATGTGTGTGTGGATTGGTGTATGTGTGTGTGGATTGGTGTATATGTGTGTGGATTGGTGTATATGTGTGTGGATTGGTGTATATGTGTGTGGATTGGTATATGTGTGTGGATTAGTGTATATGTGTGTGGATTTGTGTATACGTGTGTGGATTGGTGTATATGTGTGTGGATTGGTATATGTGTGTGGATTAGTGTATATGTGTGTGGATTTGTGTATACGTGTGTGGATTTGTGTATATGTGTGTGGATTGGTATACGTGTGGATTGGTAGGTGTGTTGATTGGTAAGTGTGTGAGAGTGATGGGTGTTATGCTGTACCATTTCCAATGTCTTTTTCATGATCTAATTATGCTCTAAAAGTACATCATAACTCCCATCACTCTCAATTTTTTCCCAATATAAGACATACCCCGAAAGTAAGACATAGTGGGGCTTTTAGGGATAAAAAGAAAGTAAGACACTGTCTTACTTTCGGGGAAACACGGTAGCACCATACTTTTTTGCAAAAAAACTTTTTTTGTTTCTAATTCACCAAAACTGCTTTAAATCATGCCTTCAGCAGCCCAAATAACAACCAACATAAAAGTAATGTTGTGGGGTGCAGTATGTGGAAGCTACAAGCAATACAGTATTTGGATGAAAACATGAAGCTAGTTACACTTAGCACCATACTTTTTTGCAAAAAAAATTTTTTGTTTCTAATTCACCAAAACTGCTTTAAATCATGCCTTCAGCAGCCCAAATAACAACCAACATAAAAGTAATGTTGTGGGGTGCAGTATGTGGAAGCTACAAGCAATACAGTATTTGGATAAAAACATGAAGCTATCTACTTTTCAAATAATGAAGCTATCTACACCTAGCACCATACATTTTTGCAAAAAAACTTTTTTTGTTTCTAATTCACCAAAACTGCTTTAAATCATGCCTTCAGCAGCCCAAAAAACAACCAACATAAAAGTAATGTTGTGGGATGCAGTATGTGGAAGCTACAAGCAATACAGTATTTGGATGAAAACATGAAGCTATCTACTTTTCAAATTATGAAGCTATCCACACCTAGCACCATACTTTTTTTGCAAAAAAACTTTTTTTTGTTTCTAATTCACCAAAACTGCTTTAAATCATGCCTTCAGCAGCCCAAAAAACAACCAACATTAAAGTAATGTTGTGGGGTGCAGTATGTGGAAGCTACATACAATACAGTGTTTGGATGAAAACATGAAGCTATCTACACCGAGGACCATACTTTTTTCCAAAAAAACTTTTTTTGTATCTAATTCACCAAAACTGCTTTAAATCATGCCTTCAGCAGCCCAAATAACAACCAACATAAAAGTAATGATGTGGGAAGCAGTATGTGGAAGCTACAAGCAATACAGTATTTGGATGAAAACATGAAGCTAGTTACACTTAGCACCATACTTTTTTGCAAAAAAACTTTTTTGTTTCTAATTCACCGAAACTGCTTTAAATCATGCCTTCAGCAGCCCAAATAACAACCAACATAAACGTAATGTTGTGGGATGCAGTATGTGGAAGCTACAAGCAATACAGTATTTGGATGAAAACATGAAGCTATCTACATTTCAAATAATGAAGCTATCTACACCTAGCACCATAGTTTTTTGCAAAAAAACTTTTTTTGTTTCTAATTCACCAAAACTGCTTTAAATCATGCCTTCAGCAGCCCAAATAACAACCAACATAAAAGTAATGTTGTGGGATGCAGTATGTGGAAGCTACAAGCAATACAGTATTTGGATGAGAACATGAAGCTATCTACACTTAGCACCATAGTTTTTTGCAAAAAAACTTTTTTTGTTTCTAATTCACCAAAACTGCTTTAAATCATGCCTTCAGCAGCCCAAATAACAACCAACATAAAAGTAATGTTGTGGGATGCAGTATGTGGAAGCTACAAGCAATACAGTATTTGGATGAAAACATGAAGCTATCTACTTTTCAAATAATGAAGCTATCTACATCTAGCACCATACTTTTTTGCAAAAAAACTTTTTTTGTTTCGAATTCACAAAAACTGCTTTAAATCATGCCTTCAGCAGCCCAAATAACAACCAACATAAAATTAATGTTGTGGGAAGCAGTATGTGGAAGCTACAAGCAATACAGTATTTGGATGAAAACATGAAGCTAGTTACACTTAGCACCATACTTTTTTGCAAAATAACTTTTTTTGTTTCTAATTCACCAAAACTGCTTTAAATCATGCCTTCAGCAGCCCAAATAACAACCAACATAAAAGTAATGTTGTGGGAAGCAGTATGTGGAAGCTACAAGCAATACAGTATTTGGATGAAAACATGAAGCTAGTTACATACTTTTTTGCAAAATAACTTTTTTTGTTTCTAATTCACCAAAACTGCTTTAAATCATGCCGTCAGCAGCCCAAATAACAACCAACATAAAAGTAATGTTGTGGGGTGCAGTATGTGGAAGCTACAGCAATACAGTATTTGGATGAAAACATGAAGCTAGTTACACTTAGCACCATACTTTTTTGCAAAAAAACTTTTTTTGTTTCTAATTCACCAAAACTGCTTTAAATCATGCCTTCAGCAGCCCAAATAACAACCAACATTAAAGTAATGTTGTGGGATGCAGTATGTGGAAGCTACACGCAATACAGTATTTGGATGAAAACATGAAGCTATCTACACCTAGCACCATACGTTTTTGGAAAAAAACTTTTTTTGTTTCTAATTCACCAAAACTGCTTTAAATCATGCCTTCAGCAGCCCAAATAACAACCAACATAAAAGTAATGTTGTTGGGTGCAGTATGTGGAAGCTACAAGCAATACAGTATTTGGATGAAAACATGAAGCTAGTTACACTTAGCACCATACTTTTTGCAAAAAAAAACTTTTTTTCTTTCTAATTCACCAAAACTGCTTTAAATCATGCCTTCAGCAGCCCAAATAACAACCAACATAAAAGTAATGTTGTGGGGTGCAGTATGTGGAAGCTACATACAATACAGTGTTTGGATGAAAACATGAAGCTATCTACACCTAGCACCATACTTTTTTGCAAAAAAACTTTTTTTGTTTCTAATTCACCAAAACTGCTTTAAATCATGCCTTCAGCAGCCCAAATAACAACCAACATAAAAGTAATGTTGTGGGATGCAGTATGTGGAAGCTACAAGCAATACAGTATTTGGATGAAAACATGAAGCTATCTACACTTAGCACCATAGTTTTTTGCAAAAAAACTTTTTTTTGTTTCTAATTCACCAAAACTGCTTTAAATCATGCCTTCAGCAGCCCAAATAACAACCAACATAAAAGTAATGTTGTGGGATGCAGTATGTGGAAGCTACAAGCAATACAGTATTTGGATGAAAACATGAAGCTATCTACTTTTCAAATAATGAAGCTATCTACATCTAGCACCATACTTTTTTGCAAAAAAACTTTTTTTGTTTCGAATTCACAAAAACTGCTTTAAATCATGCCTTCAGCAGCCCAAATAACAACCAACATAAAATTAATGTTGTGGGAAGCAGTATGTGGAAGCTACAAGCAATACAGTATTTGGATGAAAACATGAAGCTAGTTACACTTAGCACCATACTTTTTTGCAAAATAACTTTTTTTGTTTCTAATTCACCAAAACTGCTTTAAATCATGCCTTCAGCAGCCCAAATAACAACCAACATAAAAGTAATGTTGTGGGAAGCAGTATGTGGAAGCTACAAGCAATACAGTATTTGGATGAAAACATGAAGCTAGTTACATACTTTTTTGCAAAATAACTTTTTTTGTTTCTAATTCACCAAAACTGCTTTAAATCATGCCGTCAGCAGCCCAAATAACAACCAACATAAAAGTAATGTTGTGGGGTGCAGTATGTGGAAGCTACAGCAATACAGTATTTGGATGAAAACATGAAGCTAGTTACACTTAGCACCATACTTTTTTGCAAAAAAACTTTTTTTGTTTCTAATTCACCAAAACTGCTTTAAATCATGCCTTCAGCAGCCCAAATAACAACCAACATTAAAGTAATGTTGTGGGATGCAGTATGTGGAAGCTACACGCAATACAGTATTTGGATGAAAACATGAAGCTATCTACACCTAGCACCATACGTTTTTGGAAAAAAACTTTTTTTGTTTCTAATTCACCAAAACTGCTTTAAATCATGCCTTCAGCAGCCCAAATAACAACCAACATAAAAGTAATGTTGTTGGGTGCAGTATGTGGAAGCTACAAGCAATACAGTATTTGGATGAAAACATGAAGCTAGTTACACTTAGCACCATACTTTTTGCAAAAAAAAACTTTTTTTCTTTCTAATTCACCAAAACTGCTTTAAATCATGCCTTCAGCAGCCCAAATAACAACCAACATAAAAGTAATGTTGTGGGGTGCAGTATGTGGAAGCTACATACAATACAGTGTTTGGATGAAAACATGAAGCTATCTACACCTAGCACCATACTTTTTTGCAAAAAAACTTTTTTTGTTTCTAATTCACCAAAACTGCTTTAAATCATGCCTTCAGCAGCCCAAATAACAACCAACATAAAAGTAATGTTGTAGGAAGCAGTATGTGGAAGCTACATACAATACATTGCTTGGATGAAAACATGAAGCTATCTACACCTAGGACCATACTTTTTTGCAAAAAAACTTTTTTTGTTTCTAATTCACCAAAACTGCTTTAAATCATGCCTTCAGCAGCCCAAATAACAACCAACATAAAAGTAATGTTGTGGGAAGCAGTATGTGGAAGCTACAAGCAATACAGTATTTGGATGAAAACATGAAGCTATCTACACCTAGCACCATAGTTTTTTGCAAAAAAACTTTTTTTGTTTCTAATTCACCAAAACTGCTTTAAATCATGCCTTCAGCAGCCCAAATAACAACCAACATAAAAGTAATGTTGTGGGGTGCAGTATGTGGAAGCTACAAGCAATACAGTATTTGGATGAAAACATGAAGCTGTCTACACTTAGCACCATACTTTTTTGCAAAAAAACTTTTTTTGTTTCTAATTCACCAAAACTGCTTTAAATCATGCCTTCAGCAGCCCAAATAACAACCAACATAAAAGTAATGTTGTGGGATGCAGTATGTGGAAGCTACAAGCAATACAGTATTTGGATGAAAACATGAAGCTAGTTACACTTAGCACCATATTTTTTTGCAAAATAACTTTTTTTGTTTCTAATTCACCAAAACTGCTTTAAATCATGCCTTCAGCAGCCCAAATAACAACCAACATAAAAGTAATGTTGTGGGGTGCAGTATGTGGAAGCTACAAGCAATACAGTATTTGGATGAAAACATGAAGCTAGTTACACTTAGCACCATACTTTTTTGCAAAAAAACTTTTTTTGTTTCTAATTCACCAAAACTGCTTTAAATCATGCCTTCAGCAGCCCAAATAACAACCAACATAAAAGTAATGTTGTGGGGTGCAGTATGTGGAAGCTACACGCAATACAGTATTTGGATGAAAACATGAAGATATCTACACTTAGTACCATACTTTTTTGCAAAAAACTTTTTTTGTTTCTAATTCACCAAAACTGCTTTAAATCATGCCTTCAGCAGCCCAAATAACAACCAACATAAAAGTAATGTTGTGGGGTGCAGTATGTGGAAGCTACAAGCAATACAGTATTTGGATGAAAACATGAAGCTATCTACTTTTCAAATAATGAAGCTATCTACACCTAGCACCATACTTTTTTGCAAAAAAACTTTTTTTGTTTCTAATTCACCAAAACTGCTTTAAATCATGCCTTTAGCAGCCCAAATAACAACCAACATAAAAGTAATGTTGTGGGGTGCAGTATGTGGAAGCTACAAGCAATATAGTATTTGGATGAAAACATGAAGCTATCTACACCTAGCACCAAACTTTTTTGCAAAAAAACTTTTTTTGTTTCTAATTCACCAAAACTGCTTTAAATCATGCCTTCAGCAGCCCAAATAACAACCAACATAAAAGTAATGTTGTGGGGTGCAGTATGTGGAAGCTACGACGGGGCGTGGCTTGACCATCGAGTGAGATGGCAGCATAGTGCAAGAGCTCTGTGAGGATTTGGGCTTTTTTCATTAAAAAAACAGCATTCAACTGTGGACCCGTTCCAGAATCGAACTACTATTGGACTGATTGGAAGATGCAAAAGCAGAAGTTTTCAACCAAAACTTCGGGTGCCTCGAAACCTGTGGAAAAGCTTGTGATTGAAGACACTGAATCCCCACGTAAGAAACAGGCTAAGATGGGTGAGGAGTTTGAGAGATCAGGTACGGAACCTCGATTAATTAAGCTGTTTACGGATCTCAGGAATGGGATTCGTGATGATTTGATGAAAGAGATTTCCGTTATTAAGAAGGATATAAACGAACTGGACATTCGTGTGGATCGTACTGAACAGGCTCTTGGTCTGCAGAGGAACTCACATTTAGAGTTAGAAAAGCGTGTGGATCTGCTTGAACACCAACTCGAGCTAAGTAAACTAAAAATTGCTGATTTGGAAGATCGTAGTAGGCGCAATAATATACGGATCAGAAACATACCTGAATCCATACAAAATCAAGATCTAGGCGCATATGTTAAAAAAATTATTGGCTCAGTTCTGAAAAATCGTGCTGAACCAGAGATTTTGATTGACCGATGCCATCGGCTGCCGAAGTCCAACCGAGCTCCTAAGGAGGCTGCAAGGGACACTATAGCACGATTACATTTCTTCCATGTTAAGGATGAGTTCCTGACTGCTGTGAGAACGGGTGCTAATCTCTGTGAGGAGTATACAAACCTCAAATTCTTTCAAGATTTTTCTGCTTCCACTATGTCACGAAGAAAAGATTTTCAATTTCTTACAAGGGAATTACAAGCTCTGAATATCCGATACAGATGGGGATTCCCTCTTAAAGTTTTATTTAGGCATGACGGTCAGAACTATGTTATAACATCACCGGAAGAGGGAAAGGATTTTTTACAAATATTTTCGCCAAGACATCACGAATCTAAGGGACAAAGATTTGATCGCAGAATGCATACCAAAATTGCAGAAGCTGCAGCTATATTGGATGAAGAAGCCATTATTGCGGAGTAATAGGTTTGATTTATTGATATGTGCTCTATACATATAGACTGTTTTTTTTTTCCATGTTTTTCTATTTTTTGTTTTCTTTTTGCAAGTTGATGGCACTGACTGGGCGTGCCACACCTATTTCAAATCTCTGGAATTTCCCTATTCCTCTATTGTTCTCAGGAGTAAACAACCGGAACTTCTTTGTTAAATAAACATTGCAGTATCTCTGCAGGAGCATGGATATGTTGTTAAGAAACACTGCTACAGGGACACCGCCCAACTATTGTTTTAAAACTATCCATATATTTTTGAGGTCTTTTTTAACTGTCTTAATTCGAACTGGCTACTTGTTGATAATGGTTTTTTTTATTATTATTTATTTCCATTTTTATTTGTTTTCTTTTGTTTCTATTTTTTTCTTATATGTGTGGGTCTTTAATAGATTTCTTATATTTTTTATTTTTTTTCATTCGTTTTTATGCAACGTTATTAATTATTTCATTATCCCTGTCCTCACTGTTCTCTCACTACCACCCCAACAGTAAGGCCTTTTTTTTTTTACCATCAATGGAGAGGAGTATATTTTTAATTTCTTTTTACTCCTCTCTTTGGGCCTATTTTTTTATCTTTGGTATATATTTTATTTGTTCCAAATTTAGTTGGTTCCCCATTAGGAAGGGAATCATTTCTTTTTTAGTTTTGTTGTTTTTCCCCTACCCATTTGTAATCAATGGAAGCTCTTGTGTGATACTTCTTATTTTGTTTCTTTTGGCTCTCTCGCTGTGCGTGCTTGTACCTCCTTTACAATACCCTTTCATGTTTTTAAAATTTGATGTGTTAGGCCCAATCCCTTTATTTTGTGTTTTAGCCATTTACAGTCTTGTGTTCATTTTTGATGTTCCTTATAATCAATGGTATTGAAAATAATGTCCTTTAATGTTAAGGGATTGGGCTCTTTTCATAAAAGAAGGCTGTTGTTGAAGGAGGCTAGGGAGAAGCGTGTAGATGTTTTGTGCATACAGGAGTCCCACTTTAAAAATGATTTTAATCCCCACATTTTTGCTAGGTATTATCCCATTCAATTTCATTCTAAGTTTTCTTCAAAGGCTAGGGGAACTTCTATTTTTTTTTAACAAATCATTGGCTATCAAGACTTTGACAACTATTATTGATCCTG
Source organism: Spea bombifrons (assembly GCF_027358695.1). Taxonomy (NCBI): domain Eukaryota; kingdom Metazoa; phylum Chordata; class Amphibia; order Anura; family Pelobatidae; genus Spea; species Spea bombifrons. The sequence continues at coordinate 44,142,615 of NC_071091.1, forward strand.
ACGGTAGATATGTGTTATGGGTGGGTAAAGTGAATAACGTAGATTATTCCATTTTCAATGTTTATTTTCCAATTTCAATATTTGAAAAACGTTATGCAAACAGCTCTTGATGAATGTAGGGGGAGAGTGATTGTTTGTGGTGATACTAATTTCGTATTGGACCCTGAAAGTGATGTCTCAAGGGAGGACTCCTCTCCCAATTCAAATTCTTATATGTCCACTGCAAAGAGGTGCTCCAAATTGTTGCAATCCAAATGTTACTATGATGTGTGGCGTCTCCTACATCCTAATGAAAGAGATTATACTTTTTACTCAGCTGGCCACAATATGTACTCTCGTATTGATCGCTTTCTAGTGCCTGAAAATATGTTAGCTTTCATTGAGAAAGCTGAAATTTTAGATTTTAAATGGTCAGATCATGCTCCTATTACTTTGGGTATTCATGAAACAATACCACATGTTCCTTATAGACCTTGGAGACTGAATGATTTCATTTTGAATAACATAGATGAAAAAATCTTGGCTGAAAAAACGTTATCTTCATATTTTGAAGAAAACATTACTGAAGATATTCCATATTCTACTATTTGGAATGCTCATAAGGCTGTGTTAAGAGGACATTTTATTCAGAGAAATTCTTATATTAGGAAAACATCGTCTGCAAATGTTAAAACTTTGGAGAAAGAATTATATAATTTAGGGTCAGTCGGGCAGTGATGACGTGACGCATGGACGTTCGCGCGCTCTGGGTGTGAGTAGGGAGGAGGGGGGAGGAGGACGCCGGCTGCAGCACTAACAGCCTTCCCACGTCCCTGAAGTTCTGAACTCTCCTCCGGTATCCTCCGGTATTGTTGACCGCTGATTCGGGACCACGGGCGGCTGTAGCGTGAACTGCTATATTAGCCCGTTGAAGGCTTCTGAAACACGAAGCCTGAGCGGTCTGCGGCATACGTATTGTGCCGGGAATCCCGGCTAAACCGCCCGTGAAACCGTCTGTGAAACCGCCCGTGAAACGCCTGCTTTGTTTAGCTTCCCTCAAGTGTGCGGCAGTGTTTCCTGAGGAAAATAAAAGACCAGGAGGATAGAAGGAGGACAGAACAAGCGTTTTTTCTATTAAAGAAGGCTTATCAGACTAGATTTGACGTGATATCTTGCGGTGAGCTCTTTTTTTTTTTTTTTTTTTTTTTTTTTTTTTTCCCTCGCTCACACACAAGCTATGCTGGAAACCTAATCATAATATATTTTAACATACTTCAATTTATTTCAACTATTTTATATAAAGTAAAGCCTTCTGTATCCTTGGGAGGCCCCCAAAGGACTCGTGGTCGCGAGAGGACTTACCATTTGCAGTCTTATCGAAACTGCAGCTTACATATTGTATTATACATACATTTTTTTTTTTTATTTTTTTTGGAGGGCTTGTATCAAGAAAATGGCTCCAAAAAAGGACAAAGATAGAGAAAAAGAGAAATTAGAAAGGAGCAAACCAATGAATATTTTCTGCTCTCCTAAATTAACTTCACAGCCTATGGACCATAGAAAATCAATATCAGGAGAACTAAAGGAGTCAGCATCTGAAAGGCATATTGAGCCAGTACAGTCAGTTTTATCTATTTCTCCCCCTAGGGAGACACAGCCCATGACCCAGCAGGAGATTTCACAAGATTTTATCAGAGACCTGATGGAGGGATTCTATAAGAAAATTAAACAGGACTTGGTAGACAACCTTGCCCAGATTAGAATTGAGGTCTCTCAAACTGCTGAAGTCCTAGTAAAACATGATAAAATTATTACAAGCTTGCAAGATGATAACAAATCTCTACATAACATAAATGCTGTCCTTACAAGTAAAGTCAAAGATCTCGAAGCAAAAATCTCAGATCTTGAAGATAGATCCCGTAGAAAAAATATGAGACTAAGAGGAATCCCGGATGCATTACAAAATCAGACCTTGGAACATTTTCTGCAAGCATTTTTTTTGACTTTTATTTCATCAGATGAACTGGGCCCTCACCCATTCGAACGATTCCATAGGTTGCGTAAATTTAGAACCCAAGACACTTCTTACTCAGCTGATGTTATTGTAAGGTTCTCTAGCTTTTACCTTAAAAATCGCATTACGCAGGAAATTAGAAAAGACAAGCCAAGAATGGATCAATTTAAAGAAATCCAAGTATTTCAAGACCTTTCTCAAGCTACAAGAATGGCTAGGAAATCTTTTCAAGAACTTACACAAATTCTCAGGAAAAAATCAATTCGCTATAGATGGGGCTTTCCAACAGCATTAATTATTTACTATGAAGATAAAGAATACCAACTAAAGGATCAGTCCTCTCTCAGAGACAAGATGCTCCATTGGGGCTTAATAGAAAGTTGAATATACAAGTTTTTTTTTTTGTTTTTTTTTTCCTATTCTACACATCTTTACACATTTTTTTTTTTTTTTTTTTTTTTATATATTCTCCCATACAGGGGAGTTATACACAACTTTTATAGATTTACACTTACACTTTTTCTTAATTCTATATCACATAAATCGTGAAATCTGAACACGATTCTGCATTATAACACACATGTTCTTAACACATGTTCAACCTCAAGGTACTTACCTATCATGGCACTTTTTTTTTTTTTTTTTTTTTTTTTTTTATACTCTCCCACATAGGGGAGTTATACACAACTTTTACAAATTTACATCTGCACTTTCTCTTAATTCTATATCACATAAATTTGAACACGATCCCGTGTTATAATACACATACTCTTAACACATGTTTAACCTCAAAGGTACTTACCTATCATGGCACCTTCCCCTTTTTTCTATTAATACTTTTTAACTGATTTTTATAATTCACAAACTTTATAATTTATTTATTTATTTATTTATTTATTTTTTCTTTCTCCCCTATCGTACTAGAGATAATGGGATCTGAGAGAGTTTAAGTGTTGACTACCTCACGTGACCTTTGTTTTCCTTAAATATAGCCACAACTGATGTTATGCTAAGAAGGGTTGATTATACGCTATATCTTGAATTGTTTTGTATGTGCATATTTTGAAATTGATTGCATTAACTACTTATTATAAATTAAGTTTTGACCTGTCCAGATACAGCTTTTAGCTACATTTTGACAAGACAAGTGTGACTATATTCCCCCCCAAAAGCATTATAAGATTCATGGACCTGTGTTTACAGAATGTTATATTGTGGGGTGTGGTTACGATGTGTTCTTAGTGCGTTCCCTTATTTTTTTTTATTTTTTTTATTTTTTTTTTTTTATATCTACTAAGTCTTGGTTATCTTATTTGATTTTTTTATTCCAAATACTGCCATAACGGAGGTCATGCTAAGTCGGGTCGATACGCTATACCTTGAATCTTTTTCTTAATAATATGTGGTCACTTTGACATTGATGGTATTATTTATTATTAAATTAAGTTTAGAATTTCTAGGTACATTTTGACAAGATAACCACGTTTATATATATTTTTTTTTTTTTTCAAAAGTGTTAATTAACTAATTATATGGAGCGCATGGAGCTGTGTATACATTATGCTATATTGTATACTAAGAGGTGTGGTTACGACGCAATTTGTATTGGCCCGGACTTGACTATACAGTGCGATTTTAGGCACTGAGTTTTTTTTTTTCTTTTTTTTTTTTTTTTTTTTCCATTTGACCGTCTCTTATCCTAAATATTGGTACAGCTGTTGTCATGCTATGTAGGGTCGATATGTTATATTTTTTTTTTTTTTTTTTTTTTTTTTTTTATGTGGTCATTTTGACATTGATGGTATTAACTATCTATTATTAAATTAGGTTTAGAAATGTCTAGACACAGGCTTCTTGGCTCACTTTGATAAGACAATCACGATTATATGATTATATTTTTCCCACAAAAATGTTAATTAAGTAACCATAAGGCGCCTGGAACCGTGTACACATTATGTCACACTGAGAGGTGTGGTTAAGATGCAACCTGATTATTAGGCCTGCACTTGACTATACAGTGTGAATTTTTTTTTTTTTTATTTTTTTTTCCCTTTCTTCCTAATTATCCTCCTCTCCCCCCTCCCTACATAACTCCTGTGGTGGAAACAGGAATTTTTAGGGTTAGCAACATATTTAGTTTGCTTAAACTCTAGAGATGTTTGTATTTTATGATTGTTTTGTTAAATGGATGAATGAAAGAGGGAGATGTGAAACATTGGAGGCAATATATTATTTTTCATGACTATTAGGGTTTTTACCCTAAACGTCCAGGGACTAAATTCTCCACAAAAAAGAAGTGCCTTATTTAAATCATTACAAGATAATAATATTGATCTTGCTTTTATCCAAGAAACCCATTGGATTAAGTCGCATGTCTCCTTATGGAAATTTAAAAATTATCCCCATGTTTACTCAGCTAATATGGAAGGTCAAAAGAAGAAAAGGGGAGTGGCTATAATCTTCTCTAATAAACTTAAAATAGATCTTATATATGAGGAAGCTGATCCTAATGGACGCTTCTTGATATTAATAGTTAAAATTAATGATATTAAGTTTACATTAGTGAACGTATACGCCCCAAATAGGATTTCTGTCCGTTTCTTGGATAAACTTATTACTAAAATTGACTCTCTTCAGACGGGCACTCTCCTATTTGGTGGGGATTTTAACTCTGTTCAAGATCCTAAGTTAGATCGTAGTCATCCTAAAAACTCATCCTATGGGATCCAAGATTTTTTGTTAAGAAATTCTCTGTTTGACTGTTGGCGCACTATCCACCCATTAGAGAGAGACTACACCTTCTTTTCAAATATGCACCAAACGTACTCACGAATTGATTTTTTCTTGACAAAACCAAATTCTTTGAAAATGGTGAAAAACTCCAAGATAGGAAACATCACTTGGTCGGACCATGCACCAGTTTTTCTAGAGATTAGTAATAATCCCGATTATACAACAAGAAATAAATGGAGATTAAACGAATCTTTATTGAGAAATACATCAATTTTAGATGAACTGTCACAGGAGGCTAAGCAATTTTGTCAGGTTAATGACAATGGGGAAGTATCCGACCCTATCCTTTGGTGCGCATTTAAGGCATATATGAGGGGAGTATTGATAAAAATAGGTACTAGAGAGAGGAAACGTAGGGGATCTACGCTGATTGAATTGCATATAAAATTAGCTGAGTTAGAGAGAATTAATAAAAACAATCTGGACCTTCCTATGCTCAACCAGATAAAAGCTATTAGAAAGGAAATCGTAACTAAAGAACAGGAAAAAATCAATTGGATGCTTCTACAACTTCGCCAGAAATGGTATTACTCTAGCAACAGGGTAGGGAAAATATTATCTAATAAACTTAAAGCCAAAAATAAAGCTGAAACTATTAAAAAGATTATAGTTGGAAATAATCATTTTCTTACCCCTAAAGATATATCCAATGCTTTTGCCAATTATTATAAAACACTATATAACCTTCCCGAGTCTCCACACTCGGACTTGGAAATAACTACATTTTTACAGAAATTAAATCTTTCAAAGATTTCGGCCCCACAATTACAACTTCTAAACCAACCTATCTCATTATTTGAAATTAAGAGGTCAATAAAGGAAATGAAATTAGGAAAATCTCCCGGCCCAGACGGATTTTCCTCTCTTTTTTATACATCGTTTCAGCAAACGATTGCCCCGCTACTATTGCGAGTGTTTTCCACTTTCTCGCTAACGGTGCAACCACCAGTAGAACTTTTTCAAGCGGCGATAACTCCAATACTCAAGGAAGGCAAGGACCCAAGCTCTACACTTAACTATAGACCTATCTCCTTAATTAACTTAGACATTAAGATCTACTCTAAAATATTAGCGCAGAGACTAAAACAAGTGGTACCTAACATTATTAATAAGGATCAGACAGGATTTGTGGAAGGCAGGAGCCCCATGGATAATACCCGTAAGATCTTAAACCTTCTACATAAGGCCAACTCCCTTCGAATTAAATCAGCTTTCTTGGCGCTTGACGCGGAAAAGGCGTTCGACCGGGTGAACTGGAGATATCTAGATGTGGTGTTAACAAATTATGGTTTTGAGGGAACATTTAAAAATTACGTTATGAACCTTTACACTAACCCAACTGCCAAGGTGGTCGGTCATCTATTGGACTCAGATTGGTTCCCCATAAAAAATGGAACCCGCCAAGGATGCCCACTGGCCCCGCTACTCTATATTCTTACTATAGAGCCTTTTGCGGAGCTATTGAGACAATCACCCGATATATTTGGTATACAAATTAACTCAGAATCATTTAAGATCTCTCTCTACGCAGATGACGTTATTCTTTCAATGACGAATTTAACTTCTTCTCTTCCCGCACTTTTTAAGGTGATAGATAAATATAGTTTAATTTCTAATTACAAAATTAACCTTGGTAAAACGCAGGTTATTACGACCTGCTTTACACAAGACGAAAGAACTGAGCTTGGGTCCTTGTGTCCACTTGACTGGAATTCTTATGTTTTAGATTACCTCGGAATTAATATTACAAATGAGCTTCCCTTACTTATTAATTTTAATTATAAAAAATTAATCGGCAAAATAAATGCACAGCTTCTAAGGTGGAAAAATCTAGAAATTTCTTGGATGGGCCGAATCCACCTAATAAACGGATATTTAATCCCCAAAATTCTCTATTTTTTTAGAACAATTCCTTTAAGAGTTCACCCCCCTATTTTGAAACAGATTCAGCAAATTATGGATCAATTTATTTGGCAGCATAAAAGACCAAGAATTACATATAATATCTTAACTAAAAAACCAAATAGAGGGGGAATATCTTATCCTAGTATCAATAAACTCCATGAAGCTACAATGCTGACCCATTACCTGGCTTGGGATAAAAAATCAAATAATTCCCCAAAATGGCTATATATAGAGGAATTAGACATTGGACTTGGTGAACTATACTCTCTCTTCTGGGCGGATACATTCGGATTGAAAAACATAAAAGTCTCGAATCCCATAATTCATGATACACTTAAAACACTTTCTAAACTAAAACGAACTATGGGAATAAAGAGAACTCTTATGCCCTCTGTAGCAATGTTATACAAGCAACCTGCAGAGGGTGCTAGAGAGTTCAGTGTGAGTTGTAGTAACTGGAGTTTTGGAGCTAACCAGCTCAGCATGGCAGTTGTAGGTTATGAAGCTATGCATAATAAAGAAGCCTGTTTTACCCTTAACTAGAGTGCATCAATCTATGCATAGGAGGTATCAAAACATGGTGGCAGCGGTATGTGGATAATACTGAATTTCTAAACTGTAAAAGAAAACCTGGAGCTTTTGAGCAAAAAACAGCAGGAGCACAGAGAGGCCTTCAGAGCACTGAGAAGCCTGTCTGAGTAGCAGACAATTGCAGAAATCACAATTCTGAAGTACTATAACCCAGAACAGGAACTAGTTTTACAATGTGATGCATCCGAGAAAGGCCTGGGGGCAACACTCATGCAGGAGAAGATGCCTGTTGCATTTGCAAGTCGAGCACTGACTATAACGGAATGTGGATATGCGCAAATTGAAAAAGAATTGTTAGCTGTGTTGTTCGGGATGGAAAAGTTTCATCAGTATACTTATGGTCGTCCTGTAGTAGTGCATTCTGATCACAAGCCGTTAGAGAGTATAACAAAGAAAGCATTACTAATGGCTCCAAAGAGGTTGCAGCGTATGCTGCTCAGACTGCAGAAATATGACTTCACCATCTGCTACTGTCCAGGAAAAGACTTACTTATTGCAGATGCCCTCAGTAGAGCTTATTTACCAATAACAACGGACGAAGGAATAGCTCAAGACATCGAGACTATCAATATGGTCGAATATTTGCCCTTGACTCAAGAACGTCTCCGATCGATACAAACATACACAGAAAATGACAAGACACTGAAACTTTTGAAAGAAGTAATTCTGGAAGGCTGGCCTAAATGTAAACAATATGTCCCAGTGGCTGTTTCTCCTTTTTTCCATATACGAGATGAATTGTCAGTACAGCATGGAATAATCTTTAAGGGGGAAAGAGCAGTTATACCTGAAGGTCTGAGACAAGACATAATGCACAGAATACATGCCTCACATATTGGCATAGAGGGTTGTTTACGGAGAGCAAGAGAGTGTGTTTATTGGCCTGGTATGAATGAACAATTAAGAACCTTTATCGAGAAGTGCAGTATATGCCGATGTTGGGAAGACAAACAAAGTAAGGAAACACTGCACTCACATGAAATTCCGAAAAGACCCTGGGAAAAAATCGGTACAGATTTGTTTACTTGGGATAACAAGGACTTTTTAATAACTGTGGACTATTTTTCTAATTTTTGGGAAGTGGACCATTTAAAGGACACCAGATCTAACACAGTTATTAGAAAATTAAAAGCCCATTTTGCACGATATGGCATTCCAGATATTGTGTTTTCAGACAATGCTGCACAATTTTCATCAGCGGAATTTAAAGATTTCAGTACAAAGTGGGAGTTTGACCATCAGACTTCATCCCCAGGATACCCGCAAAGTAATGGGAAAGCAGAGTCTGCAGTGAAAACTGTAAAAGGGCTGATGCGGAAGGCAAAGCAAGCAGGGACAGATATATATCTGTCTTTATTGGATCAACGCAATACACCAAGCCAGGGTTTGTCCAGTAGTCCAGTACAAAGGCTTATGAGCAGGCGAACGAGGACTCTTCTGCCTATGAGTGAACGGCTGCTGGGACCCAGGCTTCTGGAGCAGACTCGAGTCAGGTTACACGAAAACCAAAAACGACAAGAACATTATTATAACAAAGGTGCAAGAGATCTGCCAGTGCTCCAAAGAAATGATTCTGTGCGAATACAGCCGGTGGATAACTACAACAAATATTGGCAAAAGGCAACTGTCTGTCGGCAAGTGGGACCCCGCTCATATGTAGTACAAACAGAAGACGGTCGATTGTTTAGAAGAAATCGTCGGCACCTAAGGAGAACAAGAGAACTGCCCAATAGGGAACCAGGTGGGGATCTTGAAGTTACTCTACCAGAAGTTTTACCTATCAACACTCGACCAGGCGAAAGCCCCATGCGAAATGTGCAGGAACCAAGAACACCAGAAGCATGGAACACTGGAGTACAAGGGACAGACAATGCAAATAGTCCAGGGAGCAATGCAGAAGACCAATAAACAACCAGATCTGGCAGAATATGCAAAAAGCCAGTTCATCTGAAAGATTATGTCTGATTTTAGCTAATTTAGGACACCATTTGAAATCATATATCTTTTCTGTATTATACATGTTTATATTTACTAATGTTGTTTTTGTTTCTTTAAGAGAAAAGATGTAGCAATGTTATACAAGCAACCTGCAGAGGGTGCTAGAGAGTTCAGTGTGAGTTGTAGTAACTGGAGTTTTGGAGCTAACCAGCTCAGCATGGCAGTTGTAGGTTATGAAGCTATGCATAATAAAGAAGCCTGTTTTACCCTTAACTAGAGTGCATCAATCTATGCATAGGAGGTATCAAAACACCCTCCACCCCTATCGAGGCTATTCGATTCTTTATTAGAGATATAGACTTGACCAGATGGCAAGGATGCGGCATTTCCTGTATTGGCAATTTGTTAGATCAAAGCATTATCATACCTTTTCCCCAGTTATGTGAATTTTTTAACCTACCACCATCTGAACTATTTTCTTTTTTGAGGATGAAGAATCTTATTAACCAGGTAGGGATTGATAGAAACCCTGAATTAGAACATTGGTTAACAACACATAAAAATAAGAAACAAATCTCAAGCTCATCTATACTTCTACTATCATTGCAAAAAGATGAGAAAGATCCACCGATCCTGAAGTGGGAAAGTGACCTAGGTATTGAGTTCTCCTTGGACCAATGGCGTCAGGCCTTTGTCTATACAAAAAAGTTCATCCATTCAATAAGCCTAATAGAGACTTACATTAAGATAACCTATAGATGGTACCTGGTCCCAACTAGACTTAATAAAATCAGCACTGTACATTCAAATAGATGTTGGCGTTGCTTTTCCCAGACGGGCACTTTTGCCCATATTTGGTGGGAGTGCCCGCAACTGCTAAAGTTAAGAAACAATCTTCTGCAACTACTTGGATCACTTTTCCACTGTCTGGAACAACTAGATTCACAGGTGTTCCTCTTCCATCTGGGACTTGAGAAGTTTTGTCTAAATTATAGAATCTTAATTATGCACGTCCTTATGGCTGCAAAGATATGTATAGCTAGGCATTGGAGACAAGAAGGCTTATTTAATTGGAGATTAGTTATTAACCAAATTAACCATCAGTACCTAATGGAAAGAGGATATTATATCAAAATTAATAAACTTGCCAAATTTGATAACATTTGGCGACCCTGGAAACAATTTTGTCACATCGACTCTCAGAATGTTAGAGATCTTATTTGAGGATTGAGATTCTTACCTCTCTTTCTATATATGTATATATATATATATATATATATATATATATATATATATATATATATATATATATATATATAATGTACTTATTTACTTATTTATTTCTTCTCTTTTTACCACTCATTATACCCCTGGGCGGATAACTTATTATGATTCAATCTTTGACTAATAGTTAGCCCCCATATGTCTCTCATCTCCTCCTTAGTATGACTGATGTATGATTGATATATGTGGTATTTGTGTTTGATATTTGGCTGCTATATTCACAGCTCATGCCAAATATCCTGTAACTTATTTTTTCCATTCGGTGGGGCCAGAAATACAGTGTCTGTTTGCCCATAAAGTCCTTAAACAAATACACAATTTATTGTAGTATTAAATATAGTAATGAATGAGGACTGGACAATATGTTTTGCTTTGTACAATTGTTTAAATTTATTTAAGATTATATGTTTTTTTTTGTTGGCAAGGAAGAACTGACATTGTAATACCTTACCGATGTACTATATATTTGTGTTAAACTGTTTGAAAAAATTAAATAAATATAAATATTAAAAAAAAAAAAGAATTATATAATTTAAATTTAGCAAATAAATTAGGCCCTTCTTTCTCTATTTCAGCTTTAATTAAAGACGTGAAAACAAAATTGGATAAAGTTAATTTGGAAAAGACTGCTAAAACTTTACGATCTTTAAAAATGTCATTTTACTCAAAGGGTAATAAAGCCTCTAATTTATTAGCGAATAAATTAAAACAAAAAACTATACAATCTAGAATAGTTTATGTATTGGATGATTCTGGCCAGAAAATTTTACATCCTAGGGACATTGCTAGTTCTTTTGCTGCATATTATAAGTCACTTTATAACCTTAAAGATTCCCCTCTGGAAACGCAACCAACCTCTGCTAAAATAACTGAATTTTTGGATAAAACTAATCTCCCTAAAATCCCTGATTTTCATGTTGAATATCTTGAGTCGGACATTTCTTTGGAGGAGGTGCTTCAAGCTATTAAAGATACTCCATCTGGTAAGGCACCGGGTCCTGATGGTTTTTCTGCTCTATACTATCACAAATTAAAAAATATCTTATTGCCACATTTAACGAAATTGTTTAACGAATATTGGAAAAATGGCTATATTCCTGATGAATCCCTTTGTGCCCAAATTTCTACTTTACCTAAACCCGGGAAGGAACCTGATAGGTGTTCCAATTTTAGGCCCATTTCTCTAATTAATAATGACACCAAATTATACTCGGAAATATTAGCTAATCGTATCTCAAATTTATTGCCTCTGCTTGTTCATAACGATCAAGTAGGTTTTATTCCCAGACGTCAAGCAACAGACAATACGAGACGTTTTATTAATTTGATCTCATATATTCAAAAATCTAAACACCCCTCTTTATTTTTATCACTCGATGCTGAAAAGGCATTTGATAGGGTCCATTGGGGATATTTGGAAGATGTTTTGATTCGGTTTGGGTTCCCAGCTGCTTTGAGAAAAGCTATTTTTGCTTTGTATCAGAAGCCTACTGCAAAAGTGCTGGCCTCTGGAGTTTTGTCCGACTCATTCTCGTTATCCAATGGGACTAGGCAGGGTTGCCCTTTGTCACCTTTACTTTTTGCTTTAGCTATTGAACCTTTGGCTGAGGCAATAAGAGTTGATAGTAATATTCAGGGTGTTACAATAGATGGAGATACTCACAAATTGGGTTTATTTGCAGACGATGTAATTCTTACGTTAAGTGATCCAGCTACTTCTATGGGTCATTTATTTTCTCTTCTTAGAGAATTTCGTGAAGTGTCCTTTTATAAAATTAATGATAGCAAAACACAGGCATTACCATTCCATATAAAGAGGAATGATTTGACTGCTCTTAAAAGATCGTATGACTTTGACTGGAGGAAGACCTTTATTTCCTATTTAGGCATTAATTTATGTAAAAATTTAAAACATATGTATGCTTACAATTTAAAGACTTTTTGGCCCTCTTTGCTACTGGATCTTGAGAGGTGGGACAATCTTGAGATTTCATGGTTGGGTAGAATACACTCCATTAAGATGGTTATTCTCCCTAAGATTTTGTATTTTTTAAGAGCCATACCTTTAAGTGTGCCTTTTTCTTTTTTTGATTCGGTGCGTTCTGCCTTCATAAAGTTTATCTGGAGGAAGAAGCCTAGCAGAGTCAAATTTACCACTTTGACTAATTCTAGAGACAATTTCGGATTGGGGGTGCCAGATTTTAGGAATTATTATTATGCATCGAATGCTTCTAGCGCTTTCAAATTTAATTTGGACAGGGATTGGCCTAGATGGCTTATTATGGAAATTAATAAACTAAAACCTTTTTGTATAAAAGATGTTTTATGGGTTTCACATTCTAGTCGGCCCAGGTTAACAAAAATGTACCCCTCAACTAAATTGGCTATACTCTCTTGGGATAGATTATTTAATAAATTACCGGGTTCTATTACTTGGTCCAGGGCGATGTCACTTGGTTCCTTGAGATATGTTCTTCCAGACCTAGATATAGATTACTGGAATGGCAAACATATTTTTTCTATTAATGATTTCTTTAAGAATAATTCGGCTCTATCATTTCCAAAATTACAAGAAAAATATAATTTAGATGCTGACAGGCAATGTGATTATGACTTCATTCTTCAAATTATTCAAGAACGATTTAATATATCTGATTTTGATGTGGATCAGTCTCATTTAGCTTTGACTGATATAGAGACAGTTTATATTAATGCCCCGGACCTGACAGGTACTATCTCATTGTGTTACTCTTCCCTCTCCTCGAAGGTTTCGGAAAAACTTAAATTTTTATCGGCCTGGGAAGAGGAATTAGGTAAAACATACGATCTAGCTGTCTGGAATGATGTGTTCTCGGGACTAAGGGGCATAACACAATGCGCACAACATTTTGAAAATCATTTTAAGATAATATACAGATGGTACCTGACCCCGGAAAGGCTTTTTTGCATGAAGATGACTACAAGTTTTAAATGTTGGAGAGGCTGTAATGGCCCAGGTAATCTCCTTCATATTTTTTGGGATTGTCCATTAATTAAACCTATGTGGGACTCTTTATTACGCTTATAAATAGCGAGATTGAGGTACTTGGGCCAGAACTATGCATTTTTAAACATTTTCCGTCTGATTAAAATAGATAAGATCATCATAGGTCATTTGCTGATTGCAGCTACTATCCTTATCCCTAAGTATTGGAAAACAGGAGTTGTTCCGACTATAAAAGAAATCTTGTATATGACTTTGGAGAATAAATCTTATGAATCTTCCATTAGGCCACCCTCAGCTTTTAAAACACAACTTTTATTTTTTTGGGACACCTGGGAAGAGAAAATTAGAAAGAAATTTTTACTTTAGTTTATCTTTTTTGTTCCTTTAAATTATTATTTTTTTAATTTTACATTTCTGCACGCTTCTTCTTAATCTTTCATCCATTTATATTTTTTTTATATGGCGAGATAACTTTGGTTAAAGTGAAGATAGAGACTTCCGGATTGAAGATTTTAATAATTTACATTTCCATTTTACCCCCCTGTTTTTTCCCCCCTTGTTTTTTTTTTCTCTTTCGAGTGATAATTGTTGTGACTACTATTTCCCAATTCTATGGTTTCAATTTGAATTATTATTGTACACTGTATATTGTATATGCGATACTGTTTGACAGTCTCATTTGTTTGATGTTATAGTTACATTTACTTTTGTTTTGTATTTTATAAAACTGTAATAAAAATTATTTGAAAAGTATGTGGAAGCTACAAGCAATACAGTATTTGGATGAAAACATGAAGCTATCTACTTTTCAAATAATGAAGCTATCTACACCTAGCACCATACTTTTTTGCAAAAAAACTTTTTTTGTTTCTAATTCACCAAAACTGCTTTAAATCATGCCTTCAGCAGCCCAAATAACAACCAACATAAAAGTAATGTTGTGGGGTGCAGTATGTGGAAGCTACAAGCAATACAGTATTTGGATGAAAACATGAAGCTATCTACACTTAGCACCAAACTTTTTGCAAAAAAAAACTTTTTTTGTTTCTAATTCACCAAAACTGCTTTAAATCATGCCTTCAGCAGCCCAAATAACAACCAACATAAAAGTAATGTTGTGGGGTGCAGTATGTGGAAGCTACAAGCAATACAGTATTTGGATGAAAACATGAAGCTATCTACACCTAGCACCATACTTTTTTGCAAAAAAAACTTTTTTTGTTTCTAATTCACCAAAACGGCTTTAAATCATGCCTTCAGCAGCCCAAATAACAACCAACATAAAAGTAATGTTGTGGGGTGCAGTATGTGGAAGCTACAAGCAATACAGTATTTGGATGAAAACATGAAGCTATCTACACCTAGCACCATACTTTTTTGCAAAAAAACTTTTTTTGTTTCTAATTCACCAAAACTGCTTTAAATCATGCCTTCATCAGCCCAAATAACAACCAACATAAAAGTAATGTTGTGGGGTGCAGTATGTGGAAGCTACAAGCAATACAGTATTTGGATGAAAACATGAAGCTATCTACACCTAGCACCATACTTTTTTGCAAAAAAACTTTTTTTGTTTCTAATTCACCAAAACTGCTTTAAATCATGCCTTCAGCAGCCCAAATAACAACCAACATAAAAGTAATGTTGTGGAAAAACAAGGAAGGATAAAATATACAATATGGACTTCCCCAAACAATGTATGAAGAATGGAAAATTAAATTATTAGTCCTAAAATGCTAAATGAAGGAATTTAACACTGGAGAAGTTGCGTAGATATAAAATGACGCATCCGTTGTTTTTTTTTTTTTTATTTGTTTTGTTTTCTCCTCAACATCATTCACTATAGGACACATAAAAGATATTTCCGTTTAGGTTACACTGCCCACTGCCTCATTAGGCAAATCACCTTTTTATGCTAAATCTAATAATTGTTGTATATACACTACTAATTACTGTATTGGGACTATAGCCCAATATCAGACGGTATTATTTTGCACTACACTTCCTTAAACATTAATTATTATTACATATTAACTATTAATTATCCCATTATTCT
The DNA here is from genome assembly GCF_027358695.1 of Spea bombifrons. Taxonomy (NCBI): domain Eukaryota; kingdom Metazoa; phylum Chordata; class Amphibia; order Anura; family Pelobatidae; genus Spea; species Spea bombifrons. The sequence goes on from NC_071091.1 coordinate 44,158,161, forward strand.
GGGATTCTGATTATTTTCCGACATATATTCACATTTTTTTTTTCTTTTTTTTTTTTTTCTTTCCTTTTCTCTAAACACACACATTAGGTACAATTGACCTATTAGGCATATACACACGATTTCAGTATTTTTCACGTAAAGGCCAATTATAAGCTAATTACTGGGACTATTGCCCAACTATAGGCTATACTATTAAGCTTCACATTCACCTTTATACAAGTTAACACTACACAATACTTCACTACTTCACATTGCTTTACTAGATATATACACACGATTAACTTTTTTTTTTTTTTTTTTTTTCCCTTACATTACAAGCTAATCACTGGGTTTATTGCCCAACAATAGGCTATAATATTAAGCTACATATTCACTTTTATACAAGCTAATACTACACAACACTTCACTATTTCACATTGCCCTACTAGGTGTATACACATGATTATTTTTTTTTTTTCTTTTTGTGGTACCGTTTGCCCGCGAATCTTTTTAGTTCATCCTCATTGAGGTAATCCACATTAGTGCAATGTGGTTCTATGAAAAAAGGTCCAGGATGATGGGTAGGACCTCTAGGTTCCACTCAGACAGGCTGTCTGAGTCGAACACAAAGAAGAACATAATGTATTTATGTTCTGATTGTATGTTTTGTATCTATATGGTGTTAGTTTTTTTTTCTTTTCCGATATTTTTTTGTCAGTTTGATGATATATGTCGAAGCCCGGTACTCGTGCAGCCAAAATGTAAAATGAGATGGCACGTTTTTTAGCATTAAATACACAGGGTTTAAACAGTCCATACAAAAGGGTGGGTCTACTAAAATTGATAAAGACAGAAAAAATCGATATCTGCTTTATACAAGAAACGCACTGGCTCAAATCAAAAGAAAATCATATCAAATGTAAAAATATAGCCAAGGTGATATCTGCCTTCTTTAGCAGAAAAAAAAAAGGGGTGTTGCGATATTGTTTACATCGAATATTAATGTAGATATTATATTCCAGGAGATTGATGAAGAAGCTAGATATATAATTATTGTGTGTGTAATACAGAATGAATTCTTCACTTTAATTAATTTGTATGCAACGAATAATAACCCAGTGACTTTCTTGGAAAAATTGATTATTAAGATAGAGAAATATGCCAAGGGTACAATTATAATGGCAGGAGATTTTAACTGCATTCCTGATGTAACGATGGATAAGATGATAATGAGAGGCAAATTAGTTGATAATAGAGTGATTAAAACAGCTAAATTATTGACAAATTTTTTGAAAAAAAATCAATTATTTGATATATGGAGAATAGTTAATCCATCGACAAAGGAGTTTACACATTTCTCTGCCCCGCAAGTATCATATGCACGCATTGATCTGATTGTGGGCAATAAATATTTAGTTGAATGTATTAAGAAAGTGCTAATTAAAAATATTGTTTGGTCGGATCACAATGCAAATATATGGGAGATATATTCAAAAAAACGGCTTTATATGAGGAGAGAATGGAGATTAAATCCCACTCTTTTGAGACAACAGAACCACCTAGAATATATAAAAGAAATTACTAATTTGTACTTTCAAGAGAACGATGATAAACAAATATTACGCACAACTCTTTGGTGTGCATATAAATGTGTCATTAGGGGACATTTGATTAAAATCGGGGCGAGAGAAAATAAAAAAAGGGGTATGGATTTATCCTCTCTCTATATAAAACTAGAAGAATTGGAGACACTAAATAAAAGGTCACCAACTAAATTTAGATCTGTCAACATAAGCCAAGTAAAGAAAAGAATAAACAAATTGGAAATGGAGAAAACTAATAAAAATTTAGAAAGACTAAAACAAAATTCATACTTTATGAATAACAGAGTAGACAAAAGTCTAACAAACAGACTAAAAACAAAATTAGCAAAAGAACGAATCTATAAAATAATAGAAAAAGAAAAAATCTTTATGACTCCAGAGGCTATTGGGAAGACATTTAATGAATATTATAAATCTCTATATAATTTAGAGACTAAGACAAGTCTGGAAGAGATAAAAAAATATTTACAAGAGTTACCCATCCCAAAGATCAATAAGGAACAACTTATAGTATTAAATAGACCTATCGAAGAAGCAGAGGTAGCAAAAGCTATACAAAAGCTTAAAAACCAAAAAAGCCCAGGACCTGATGGCTTTACTGGAGAATTCTATAAAAATTTGGTTGGCAATATTAGTAAGATACTAACTGAGATGTTTAATGAAATTAGTATACAAGGGACGGCCCCGGAAGAACTTCTAAGAGCTAATATACTTCCAATATTAAAGAATGATAAAAAAGCAGAGGATGTAAGAAGCTATAGGCCCATTTATTTGATCAATGTTGATATGAAGATTTATGCTACTATTTGGGCAGAGAGATTAAAACCGATAATATCAATTATAATTCACCCGGATCAGATAGGTTTCATCTCTGAAAGACAGGCATATAATAATGTTAGGCGTACCATTGACACATTAGATTACGCAAATGTAGAGAAGATACCATTATGCCTACTAGCATTGGATGCTGAGAAGGCCTTCGACCGGGTAAATTGGGACTTTCTGTTCCAATCATTAAAGGCATACGGATTTAATGGCCAAGTCGTGTCTGCTATTCAGGCTTTATATTCAAATCTAACGGCAAGAACGATTGGCCAAAATATCAAAGCAGATTGGTTTGATCTTAAAAATGGGACTCGACAAGGTTGTCCTTTATCACCTTTACTCTATATAATGAATATAGAGCTATTAGCTATAGCTATAAGATACAACAAAAAAATTAAAGGGCTCCGCTTTTTACAAGAAGAATTAAAAATATGTCTTTACGCTGATGATGTTCTCATAACAGTAGAAGAGCCCGATAAATCAATTAAAAACTTAATGCTCACAATAAAAAAATATTCAGCTGTCTCCAATTATAAAATAAATATAGAAAAATCGGTAATTCTCCCGTTAAATGTAAAAGCACATGTTAAAAAAACAATTCAACAAGATTATAATTTTAAATGGAAAGAATCAGATTTTAATTATTTAGGAGTAACCATTATAGCAAAAGTCGAGGATATGGTAGAAATTTTTTTTTATATTCTCCTATCTGAAACTAACCATTTATTAAAAGAATGGAGGAATATGATGTTATCATGGATAGGGAGAATAAATGTAATAAATGCATATATTCTCCCGAAATGGCTATATTTCTTTAGACATGTACCCCTTAAAATTCCGAGACCTTGGATACATATGGTACAACTTAGTTTTAATAAATTTATTAACAATGGAAAACGACTTAGATTAGGAATAAAGTATTTGACAAAAAAAATGATTAAGGGGGGTTTAAATTACCCTAGAGTAGAAAGTATATATGAGGCCTGCCTTATATTTCATATATATAATATGCAAGTTCAAAATATTGATCAACCTTGGGCCAAATTAGAAAAATTTATGACAAAGAATGCCAATTTATGTCTATATATTTGGCATATTGAAAGAACGACGAAATATGATCTTAAGGACTCAAAAAATCATATAGTCAAAGATATTCTGGGAGAATGGAAACGAGTTAAAAAAAAACTTAACCTTCGGGACACGATTCTTGATAATGCGGATCTTGATCTTATAGAGAATAATGTATCCAATATAAACCTCAAAAATTGGAGAGGCGCAGGAATTATAGGTATAGAAGATGTCTTATCTACAGAAAAAATTAAATCTTTTAATCAACTAGTTTTGGAATATAATTTACCCAATTCAGAAATATTTACGTACTTAAGAGTTAAATCATTCTTGAGCCAAGTACGATTCAAGGGCGATAAATCCATTAAGAAGAAATTGGAAGATATATTCAACAAAGGTAGTATAAAAAAAGTTATGGCTAAAACCCTTGAATTGATTAGAACTATTGATGAAGGTGATCCTAAAAATTTCCTGGGAAAATGGTCAAGAGATTTAGGATTAGAGATACAACAGCAAGAATGGTATAATGCAATAAAGTGTACGTACGATATTATACATTCTATAGCATTAAGGGAAAATTATTTTAAACTCATACACCGGTGGTACTTAACACCTACAAAATTGAGAACTATATATGTAACTGCATCAGATATCTGTTGGAGGTGTAATAAGGAAAAAGGGGATTACAAACATATCTGGTGGTGTTGTAAAGAAATAAGCCCCCTGTGGAAAGCTGCATATGAATTACTGGAAAAAATAGATAATATAAGAGTACAAAAAAATATGAAGACCGCTTTGCTTCATATACTTCCGCCAACTTTATCCCTGGAAAGAAAAATAATAATAATATATGTGTTTGCGGCTACAAAAATTTTAATTGCACGATCATGGAAAGATTATAAATCTATAAATAAGGTACTATTAGAAAGACAATTACTGTTTCAGCTCCAAATGGAAAAAGGTATGAGTTGGATAAGCATAGCACATAAAAGAAAGTCAGATATATGTATGGACTGGATTAAAAAGCTAAAGGTGATATGTAAAAATTGAATTGATGGCTTGCCCCTTACCCGGCTTCTTTTTTTTTTTTTTTTTTATTATATGTTTTATATATGTTTATGATTATACTTTGTTGTTTATGGGTTACTGCAAATTATGTCTTATTATGTTATGTCTTGTTATATTGAAAATTGAATAAATATGAGTTAAAGAAAAAAAAAAAGTAATGTTGTGGGGTGCAGTATGTGGAAGCTACATACAATACAGTATTTGGATGAAAACATGAAGCTATCTACAGTTAGCACCATACTTTTTTGCAAAAAAACTTTTTTTGTTTCTAATTCACCAAAACTGCTTTAAATCATGCCTTCAGCAGCCCAAATAACAACCAACATGAAAGTAATGTTGTGGGGTGCAGTATGTGGAAGCTACAAGCAATACAGTATTTGGATGAAAACATGAAGCTCTCTACACTTAGCACCATACTTTTTTGCAAAAAAACTTTTTTTTTTTCTAATTCACCAAAACTGCTTTAAATCATGCCTTCAGCAGCCCAAATAACAACCAACATTAAAGTAATGTTGTGGGATGCAGTATGTGGAAGCTACACGCAATACAGTATTTGGATGAAAACATGAAGCTCTCTACACTTAGCACCATACTTTTTTGCAAAAAAACTTTTTTTGTTTCTAATTCACCAAAACTGCTTTCAATCATGCCTTCAGCAGCCCAAATAACAACCAACATAAAAGTAATGTTGTGGGGTGCAGTATGTGGAAGCTACAAGCAATACAGTATTTGGATGAAAACATGAAGCTATCTACACTTAGCACCATAGTTTTTTGCAAAAAAAAACTTTTTTTGTTTCTAATTCACCAAAACTGCTTTAAATCATGCCTTCAGCAGCCCATTCAACAACCAACATGAAAGTAATGTTGTGGGGTGCAGTATGTGGAAGCTACAAGCAATACAGTATTTGGATGAAAACATGAAGCTATCTACACCTAGGACCATACTTTTTTGCAAAAAAAACATTTTTTGTTTCTAATTCACCAAAACTGCTTTAAATCATGCCTTCAGCAGCCCAAATAACAACCAAGATAAAAGTAATGTTGTGGGATGCAGTATGTGGAAGCTACAAGCAATACAGTATTTGGATGAAAACATGAAGCTATCTACACCTAGGACCATACTTTTTTGCAAAAAAACTTTTTTTGTTTCTAATTCACCAAAACTGCTTTAAATCATGCCTTCAGCAGCCCATTCAACAACCAACATGAAAGTAATGTTGTGGGATGCAGTATGTGGAAGCTACAAGCAATACAGTATTTGGATGAAAACATGAAGCTATCTACACTTAGCACCATACTTTTTTTCAAAAAAACTTTTTTTGTTTCTAACTCACCAAAACTGCTTTAAATCATGCCTTCAGCAGCCCAAATAACAACCAACATAAAAGTAATGTTGTGGGGTGCAGTATGTGGAAGCTACAAGAAATACAGTATTTGGATGAAAACATGAAGCTATCTACACTTAGCACCATACTTTTTTGCAAAAAAACTTTTTTTGTTTAGGGGGACAGACAGGGCGATCTGTCACAAAGACCGGGATCGCCGAACAGTGTGTTGTCTGCCTGGCGCTCGAGTTCGGCACATCGCAGATCGGGTTGACAGATTACTGGGAGGGGCTGGAGAAGACCCAGCTGTCATGGTGCACATTGGCACCAATGACAAAGTAAGAGGTAGGCGGAGTGTCCTTAAAAATGATTTCAGGGACTTAGGTAGCAAGCTCAAGGCGAGGACCTCCAAGGTAGTATTTTCTGAAATATTACCTGTACCACCACGTAAACAAGTGGCTCAGAAGCTGGTGTAGGAAGGAGGGGTTTGGGTTCATGGAGAACTGGGCCGACTTCTCTGTCGGATACAGGCTCTACGGTAGGGACGGGCTGCACCTCAATGGGGAGGGTGCAGCTGTGCTCGGGGAGAAGATGGCCAGAAGGGTGGAGGAGTGTTTAAACTAGGGAAAGGGAGGGAGGGAAACTACAATATAGAAGGGGAAGATAGTATAGCTAGAGAGCTGGGGCTTATAAATGTACTTGGGGGTGGAGCGGAGGGAGGGGTTAGAATAGTTAATAGGGATAGGCTTCGTAAGAGAAAAAACCATACACCTCTAAATTGTATGCTTACTAATGCCAGAAGTCTGACCAATAAAACTGGCGAACTGGAGTTAATAATGTCTGCAGAAAATTATGACATAGTGGGTATAACAGAGACATGGTTGGATGATAGCTATGACTGGGCGGTTCACATACAGGGTTATAGTCTATTCAGGAAGGATCGGAAAAAACGAAAAGGGGGAGGAGTTTGCCTTTATGTAAAGTCCAGCCTAAAGGCCACACTGCGGGAGAATATATGTGAGGGAAATGATGATGTGGAGTCATTATGGGTAGAAATATATGGAAAGAAAAATAATAAAATACTGATCGGGGTTTGCTATAAGCCACCAAATATAATTGAAGCAGCAGAAGATCAATTATTAAAGCAAGTAAACAAGGCAGCAAATCACAATGAGGTTGTTATTATGGGGGACTTTAACTATCCCGACATAAACTGGGAAACCGAGACCTGTGAATCTCATAAAGGAAACCGCTTTCTGACTATAAGTAAAGATAATTATCTGTCCCAAATGGTACAGGACCCAACCAGAGGGGGCGCTCTACTGGACTTAATATTAACCAACAGACCTGACAGAGTAACTAATGTGCAGGTCAGAGGGCACCTAGGAAATAGTGATCACAATATAATACATTATAACTTGTCGTTCAATAAGGGAACTCTTAGAGGAGCCACAAGAACTATGAACTTTAGGAAGGCAAAGTTTAAAATATCTTAAATTCTCACTGTGAAAAGTACATACCATATGGGAATAAAAGTGTCAGGAGCAAGAGAAAACCAATGTGGATAAATAAAAATTTAAAGGTGGCAATAAATGGCAAAAAAAGGCATTTAAGCTACTAAAACAGGAAGGCAGTGAGGAAGCACTAAGAAGCTATCGGGAAAAAAATAAAATATGTAAAAATCAGATAAAAGCAGCAAAAGTGGCGACAGAAAGACTCATTGCCAAAGAGAGTGAAACAAACCCCAAAATGTTCTTTAACTATATAAATAGTAAAAAGGTTAAAAATGAAAGCGTCGGCCCCTTAAAAAGTAATGAGGGAGACGTTATAGACGGGGATCAGGAAAAAGCGAATCTATTAAATATATTCTTCTCTGCTGTATTCACAGAGGAAAATGAAATGCCAGGTAATATACAGCAGGATGAGATAAATGCCCCAGTACATGTCGCCTGTCTAACCCAGGAAGAAGTGCAGTGCCGCCTAAAAAAAATCAAAATAGACAAATCACCAGGTCCAGATGGCATTCACCCCCGCGTTCTAAGGGAGTTAAGTAATGTAATAGACAGACCCCTATTTCTAATATTCAAGGACTCTATAGTGACCGGGTCTGTTCCCCAGGACTGGCGCATAGCAAATGTTGTGCCAATATTCAAAAAGGGGACAAAAAGTGACCCGGGGAATTATAGGCCTGTTAGTTTAACTTCTGTTGTATGTAAACTGTTTGAGGGTTTCCTAAGAGATGCTATTTTGGAGAATATCAATGAAAATAAATGTATGACTCCATATCAGCATGGGTTTACAAGGGATCGGTCCTGTCAAACTAACCTGATCAGCTTTTATGAGGAGGTGAGCTCAAGACTGGATCGGGGTGAATCGCTGGATGTCGTATATCTTGATTTTTCCAAAGCATTTGATACGGTGCCACATAAAAGGCTGGTACATAAAATGAGAATGCTTGGGCTGGGGGAGAATGTGTGTATGTGGGTAAGTAACTGGCTCAGTGATAGGAAACAGAGGGTGGTTATTAATGCTACATACTCTGAGTGGGTGACTGTTACTAGTGGGGTACCACAGGGGTCAGTTTTGGGTCCTATTCTTTTTAATATATTTATTAATGACCTTGTAGAGGGATTGTATAGTAAAGTATCAATCTTTGCAGACGATACTAAGCTCTGTAACGTGGTTAACACAATAGAGGACAGTGCACGATTACAAATGGATCTGCATAGGTTGGAGGCTTGGGCTGGGATGTGGCAGATGAGGTTCAACACAGTTAAATGTAAGATTATGCACATGGGGAAGAAAAATCCAGGCTGGGAATATGTATTAAATGGGAAAACACTGGGGACGACTGACATGGAAAAGGACTTAGGAGTCTTGGTTAACAGTAAATTTACTTGTAGCGACCAGTGTCGGGCAGCTGCTGCTAAGGCAAATAAAATCATGGGGTGCATCAAAAGGGGCATGGATGCCCACGACAAGGAAATAATTCTACCATTGTACAAGTCACTAGTCAGACCACACATGGAATACTGTGTACAGTACTGGGCACCAGTGTACAAGAAAGATATAGTGGAGCTGGAGAGGGTTCAAAGACGGGCAACCAGAGTAATAAAGGGAATGGAAGGACTACAGTACCCAGAAAGATTATCAGAATTAGGGTTATTTAGTTTGGAAAAAAGATGGTTTAGGGGGGACTTAATAACTATGTATAAATATATAAGGGGGCAGTACAGAGATCACTCCCAGGACCTATTTATACCCAGGACTGTATCTATAACAAGGGGACATCCTCTACGGCTGGAGGAAAGAAGGTTTCTACACCAGCACAGACGGGGGTTCTTTACAGTAAGAGCGGTGAGACTATGGAACTCTCTGCCAGAGGAAGTGGTAATGGTAAACTCAATAAAAGAGTTTAAAAGGAGCCTGGATGTGTTTCTTGAAAGCAATAATATTACAAGTTATGGATAGTAGATCAATAGGGACAGAACGTTGATCCAGGGATTTATTCTGATTGCCATATTTGGGAAGGAATTTTCCCCCTGGTATTGGGCAATTGGCATCTGCTTCATAAGGGTTTTTTGCCTTCCTCTGGATCAACACGGTAGGGACACAATATGTATATAGGTTGAACTTGATGGACTTTGGTCTTTTTTCAACCTTATGAACTATGTTACTATGTTACTATGTTTCTAATTCACCAAAACTGCTTTAAATCATGCCTTCAGCAGCCCAAATAACAACCAACTTTAAAGTAATGTTGTGGGATGCAGTATGTGGAAGCTACACGCAATACAGTATTTGGATGAAAACATGAAGCTATCTACACTTAGCACCATACTTTTTTTGCAAAAAAACTTTTTTTGTTTCTAATTCACCAAAACTGCTTTAAATCATGCCTTCAGCAGCCCAAATAACAACCAACATAAAAGAATGTTGTGGGGTGCAGTATGTGGAAGCTACAAGCAATACAGTATTTGGATGAAAACATGAAGCTATCTACACCTTGTCAGATATTTTATGCTAGAAAACATGTATTCTATATATTCTGTATTTACATGAGCACAAAATGCAGTCAGAGCCATTTTATTTTATTTAATCATATAACGGTTATTTCTGTGTGTCTTTGTTCCCTCTATAATTGAGAACAAAGAAGTACTCAGTATATATCATCCTATGAATGTTATCTTCCATGAGAAAGTTAAGGAGTAGACACTGCATATCCTTAGGAATGTAAATTGGAATGGGGGATACGTCGTAAGACCACCAAAACCTAATTTACTACCTAGGAGGCAATGTCTGGAGATATGGGTGACTACAAAGACCTGATTTACTATCTAGGAGGTAACATCTGAAGATAAGGTGACCAAGGATAAATTCCTAACACATATGTAATGGTCTTAAGTTATTTCTTAGACCAGAGCGTCTCTCGCAGGTAAATTAAGAAATTACAAGGGTGTAAATATGATTAGAAGTCCTAATTATAATGGGTAAAACCCACCGTTATGATTGGATAATTCCAATCAAGAGGTGGAGGCTATGATAATAAGCTATGTCTTTAAAAGCTTATGTCTTTAATAACTTAAAAAACTCACCTTAAAAACTCACCTTAAAGACTCACCTTAAAAACGGACCTGAAAAACGCACCCTGAAACAGACAGACCCTGACGGACTCATTTCATTTAATTTACCCCAAAGAATCGGAATCTCAAGATCCTGGCACCATAATCTTACTCTTAGAACTACTTTGAGTCCCAACCTATATAACTTTTAGTAAATTATATTTCTTTCCACTTAATTTCTTGCCACTGAACCTGGATTAACTTCTACAAGGACCGGTTGGACAACAGCAACAAGTGGTGGTAATTATAATTATTTTATTATTCTAAATAGAGGTGAATTTTGTCTTCTTCATATAGAATTCCCTTTTTCTGGGAAGTAGTATATTGCATTATTGTATATGACGGCTTGTGAGACTGCAGCTTATAACCCGTGATAATGACAATAATGAAAAGGTATTTTTACCTGTAGATGAAGTTTGACATTATTTGCATCTATTAGGAATTTCACTAATACTCTTAGACATTATTAAATTATTTTTAATTGTCATATTAGTTAAACTAATATAATAGAGTTAGTGATCTTTTTATTACCACCCTGATTATCATTTTTGGTTGCTGAGTGGGATGGAAATTAATTGTGTGTGTTAGACTCATAAAGTATTAATTACTATTGATAACTTTCGATAATATACCGTATTTGCATATACTGCAATTTGAAATGTTTAAGTACTTTGTATTTTATATTATGCACGGTGTGACTCATATATAGATTTTATAAATTGTCTTCACAATAAATAATATTTTTGATTGATTATCATTGTGATGTATATCTAATTTGAATTATAATTTTCGGCGATCTGAAAGGATTTAGGATCGGAGATAAAATATAGGGTATCTCCTTAAATTAATATTGTGGATGTGGTACTACAATATTTGGTAGCGTCGTTATTTTGCGTGTGTGATAAAATAATGGTTTTACCGATTTTGTCTCATTAATATCCCTAACAACCTAAGACCATACTTTTTTGCAAAAAAACTTTTTTTGTTTCTAATTCACCAAAACTGCTTTAAATCATGCCTTCAGCAGCCCAAATAACAACCAACATAAAAGTAATGTTGTGGGATGCAGTATGTGGAATCTTCACGCAATACAGTATTTGGATGAAAACATGAAGCCATCTACACTTAGCACCATACTTTTTTGCAAAAAAAACTTTTTTGTTTCTAATTCACCAGAACTGCTTTAAATCATGCCTTCAGCAGCCCAAATAACAACCAACATAAAAGTAATGTTGTGGGATGCAGTATGTGGAAGCTACAAGCAATACAGTATTTGGATGAAAACATGAAGCTATCTACACCTAGGACCATACTTTTTTGCAAAAAAACTTATTTTGTTTCTATTTCACCAAAACTGCTTTAAATCATGCCTTCAGCAGCCCATTCAACAACCAACATGAAAGTAATGTTGTGGGATGCAGTATGTGGAAGCTACAAGTAATACAGTATTTGGATGCAAACATGAAGCTATCTACACCTAGGACCATACTTTTTTGCAAAAAAACTTTTTTTGTTTCTAATTCACCAAAACTGCTTTAAATCATGCCTTCAGCAGCCCAAATACCAACCAACATAAAAGTAATGTTGTGGGGTGCAGTATGTGGAAGCTACAAGCAATACAGTATTTGGATGAAAACATGAAGCTATCTACACCTAGGACCATACATTTTTGCAAAAAAACTTTTTTTGTTTCTAATTCACCAAAACTGCTTTAAATCATGCCTTCAGCAGCCCATTCAACAACCAACATGAAAGTAATGTTGTGGGATGCAATATGTGGAAGCTACAAGCAATACAGTATTTGGATGAAACATGAAGCTATCTACACCTAGGACCATACTTTTTTGCAAAAAAACTTTTTTTTGTTTCTAATTCACCAAAACTGCTTTAAATCATGCCTTCAGCAGCCCATTCAACAACCAACATGAAAGTAATGTTGTGGGATGCAGTATGTGGAAGCTACAAGCAATACAGTATTTGGATGCAAACATGAAGCTATCTACACTTAGCACCATACTTTTTTGCAAAAAAACTTTTTTTGTTTCTAACTCACCAAAACTGCTTTAAATCATGCCTTCAGCAGCCCAAATAACAACCAACATAAAAGTAATGTTGTGGGATGCAGTATGGAAGCTACAAGCAATACAGTATTTGGATGAAAACATGAAGCTATCTACACCTAGGACCATACTTTTTTGCAAAAAAACTTTTTTTGTTTCTAATTCACCAAAACTGCTTTAAATCATGCCTTCAGCAGCCCATTCAACAACCAACATGAAAGTAATGTTGTGGGATGCAGTATGTGGAAGCTACAAGAAATATAGTATTTGGATGAAAACATGAAGCTATCTACACTTAGCACCATACTTTTTTGCAAAAAAACTTTTTTTGTTTCTAATTCACCAAAACTGCTTTAAATCATGCCTTCAGCAGCCCAAATAACAATCAACATAAAAGTAATGTTGTGGGATGCAGTATGTGGAATCTTCAAGCATTATAGTATTTGGATGAAAACATGAAGCTATCTACACTTAGCACCATACTTTTTTGCAAAAAAACTTTTTTTGTTTCTAATTCACCAAAACTGCTTTAAATCATGCCTTCAGCAGCCCAAATAACAACCAACATAAAAGTAATGTTGTGGGGTGCAGAATGTGGAAGCTACAAGCAATACAGTATTTGGATGAAAACATGAAGCTATCTACACTTAGCACCATACTTTTTTTGCAAAAAAACTTTTTTTTTTCTAATTCACCAAAACTGCTTTAAATCATGCCTTCAGCAGCCCAAATAACAACCAACATAAAAGTAATGTTGTGGGATGCAGTATGTGGAATCTTCAAGCAATATAGTATTTGGATGAAAACATGAAGCTATCGGGGGGCGTGGTCTGGCTGCCTAACCGCATGGACGTGTCTCACTAAAGCTCCGCTGCTATACCAGCCGAATATAGCTTATTTACGTTTTTTTTTTCTTTTTTTTGGTTCTTTTTTTTTTTATTTTCATCCTTACCGTATTGGGCATCTGCTACGATGACCTCTAAGCAACCGAAACGCTCCACGCACAAGCTGCAGCAGTATTTCCCGAAGCGGGCTAGGCCGCCTTTTTCAGCACAAGATGGCGACGACCCTCCGCTCTCAGCTTCTCAGCCGGAGGTGGAGGACGAGGATGAGACGATGGATGCTCCGGTCACTACTCACCTTCTGCAAAACATGCTTGACGGTATGCGAGTGGCTATGACCTCGGAGATTAAGGACATGCTGTCTGAGATTAAATCGGACCTCCAGCAACTGGGCTCCCGCACGGATCGTATGGAGGGGAAGTTTGAGGATTTCGCCTCTGCTTTCAATGACCTGGTGGATCGGCATAACACCTTGGAAGATCAGGTCCAGACAATGCAAGTCAAGGTTACAGACTTGGAAGACCGCTCCCGCAGGAACAATCTCCGCATTCCGGGAATCCCGGAGGAGGTGACCATGGCGGCCCTGCCGGAATATGTCTCCACTTTCTTTTGCTCCTTGCTTCCTGATGTTCCCCCTTTGGACTTTCTCCTCGACCGTATCCACCGCATTCCCAAGCCAAAATCTCTACCATCACACATCCCTCGTGATGTTATTGTTCGTCTGCATTATTTTCACTCCAAGGACGCTCTCCTGAGATGTGCCCGTGCTTTCTCTACTTTACCTGACCCTTACGCTGCCCTCCATCTATATGCTGATCTCTCTGCTGCTACTCTTGCTCAACGACGTTCCTTCGTCCCGATCACCACTGCTCTACGGGCCAACAACATACCTTACCGGTGGGGTTTTCCAGTCAAGCTTCTCGTGACCAGGAATGGCGTGCACTCCACTGTCTTGACCCCCGCTGATGGCCTGCAGCTTCTCCATCTCTGGGGCATTGTGGTTGATCGCCTGCCCGCCGACGCTGCGCCTCCGGAGCCAGTTCCAGCCCGCGGACTCTCGGCAGAGTGGGAACTTGTTGCTTCTAGCAAGCGTAAAGACCGACGCCGCTTCACCCGCGGTCCTCCTACGACTCAGCCCGGCGTACCTTCTCAGCTTACCTGAACCTGCTGTCTCCCGCTTGGCTCTTTGACCACACACTATTTTGGGTCATGTTTGGTTTAAGGGTTATGTGCCTTTTTAGCCTGTATGGGGGGTTTGCTTTTTTCCTGCGGCAGTTTAGTTACCGGGCCTTTATATAGTGTTCCCCCTCTGGGGGCTGTTTTTCTGTTTGCCTCTTCGTGGGGTTAATTTACACCTACACATACGCTCACTTACTGTTCCGTGGGCCATGGACTACAGGCCGGTCGTCTGTGTCCATCTGTGATTCATATTGTTTTTCGTTCTCACCTACGTGCCCCCCTTATGTTTCTTACGAGGTTCTGATTATTTAGATATGTGCGACTTCCTGTTTATTTTTTTATTTTTTTATAACATCTATTGGTTCTCACATTACTACGGGGCCTGCGGCTCAGCCTTACGTGCTTTTGTATGTACATCCTTTTTATTTAGCTTCATCCTTACGCATATCTGAGGCTACTTCTTGGCTGTGCACTCATTCATCCACATGTTCGCACACACATATCTATATTAGGCTTTTGTTTCTTTCTGGGCCTCTGTTGTTTTGATTTCCATACATACGTCTACATAAACATATTTGCTTATGTGCCATCCATTTTTTTGCGTACCGACCTGCCTTTGCTATGATGTGTTTGGGGGATCTGGTCGCCCTATTATAGTTCTTGCTGGGCCTCGGTTGGTTGGTGCACGCATTTATCGACAGGTTTGCGCACACGCACATATGCGACTACTCTCTCTCTACCAGTCGTTCCTCGTTATACTTCCATTCCTGTGGGGTGTCTCTGTGGTTTGGATTTATATTCCTACATTTACATTTACACTCATATTGATACGACATTCATTCGTATATGTTCCGGCCCGCCTTTGTTCTGTTGGCCCCTCATGTTTTCTCCATCCATCTGGTGCCTGCCCATTTAGCGGGTTCGGGTCGCCCCTCCCGCATGCTGACCTTGGTTCATATAGGGTCTCTCGTCACATACATATGCACATATACATTTCTACATGCTTCCCCTCCCCCTTTTTTTTTATTTATTAATTTATTTATTTCATTTATTTATTTTTTGTAATATTTTTTTTTTTTTTGTTGTTGTTTCTTTTATTTACATATTGGTTCTCATTGGCTGGTGTTTCTGCGCCCTCTCTACTTATTTTCCTACATATCCCTTGGTGTTGGTTGTATGTGGGAATATATTGTGGCCTAGTTTCGTCTGCTGCGATTCAGGCCTAAAACTCGATTGTTTAGTTTCTCTCTTCCTTTCTCTCTCTTGCCTTTTGTCTTGTGTGTTGTCCTTTTGTGGTTGTCCTTGTGTTTTTCTTCCTCTGTTTCCTTTGCCCTCTTGTTGCTGACTATGTCCGCCGTTACGCTGCTTTCCATTAATGCTAAGGGCCTTAATACTATCCACAAACGTCATATGCTTCTCCAAGAAGCAAGATCTCGCGATGCCTCGGTTGTCATGGTCCAAGAGACTCATCTCCTCAAAACAGCCTCGTTTGACTTCCAAATACTACCCCCTGGACTTTCACGCTTCTTCCACTAGTAAGAAACTCGGCGTAGCCATTCTGTTTCGCAGAGATGTCCAGTTTCAACTCATTTCCAAAGTCTGTGATCCTCAAGGTCGTTACCTCATTCTCCGCGGCAATTTCAACGGTATTGACTGTACGTTCCTCAATGTGTATTCTCCTAACTGTAACCAGCTCTCCTTTCTGGCTCGGGTGTTCGCCAAGCTGCAGAAAGTTGCTGAGGGTCGGATTTTTGTTGGCGGGGACTTTAATCTGCTCCCGATTCCGTCTCTTGACTCCTCTGCCAAAATGTCTTCTAAATATTTGAGGTCTCTGACTCTTCAAGGTACCCGTTTCCAGGACTTACTGCACCACCACATGTTATTTGATACTTGGAGGAATACTCATCCGCTCGATAGAGATTACTCGTTCTACTCAACAGCACACGCTAGTTACTCCAGGATTGACCTGATCCTCGTGGATAAGCTTACCTTGCAGACAATAACGAAAGCAGCTATCGGGCCTATCACTTGGTCTGACCATGCCCCAATTTGGACTACCTTTGATCTCTATTCTCGATGTCCTGCTTCTTCTAGATGGAGGCTGAACGAGAGTTTGCTCCAGCATGCTGATGTTTCTATTGAGGTGTCTGACTCTCTTTCTGAGTACTTTCGGCTTAATGATACCCCGGATATCGTCCCTTCCACCTTATGGCTGGCCCACAAAGCTGTGGTTCGTGGCTGTTTTATTAAATTGGCCTCCCGCCGGAAACGTGCTTTCATGAAATCCGTTTTTGATCTCACTCAACGCTTGACAGCTCTGGAAATAGCTAATAAGGCCTCGTGGTCTGATGATACTTACCGCCAACTTACTGCTGTTCGGTCAGAATTACTCCAACTGCAATTACAACGTACGGAATACATGCTCCGGAGGCTTCAGCAAACGTATTATGCCAAGGGTAACAAGGCGGACTCTTTGCTTGCCAGGAAGCTCACTCAGCGCTCAGCTCAAACTACAGCGCATTATCTTCAAACTCCTGAAAAGGCGTCGACTCTATAACCCCAAAGATATTGGAGACAGCTTTGCGGATTACTATGACTTGTTGTATAATTTACATTCTCAACCGTCTGTCGTCCAGCCGTCGCAAGCCTCCTTTTCCTCTTTCCTGCGTTCGCTTCCTATCCCTGCTCTGCCAAGGACTCAGTGGGACTCTCTCATTGCTCCTCCATCGATAGAGGAGATAGAGGCGGTACTCCAGGGACTCAAATCTCACAAGGCTCCTGGGCCGGATGGCCTACCGAATTCGTACTACCAGAAATTTTGCTCCATCTTGGCTCCACATATTTGCTCCTTATTTGGCTATTTTATGTCTGCATCGTCCTTGCCTGCGGAAATGACGGAGGCGCAGATCGTTACTATTCCCAAGCCTGGTAAGCCTCCTACTCTTTGTGTTAATTACAGGCCGATTTCATTACTGAATACGGACACAAAACTTTTTTCACGGTTTTTGGCCCTACGACTTAACAGCCTACTTCCGTCGCTGATCTCAAATGATCAAGTGGGCTTTGTTTTGGGCCGTCAACCATCTGACAATACTCGTAAGATTATCAACATCGTCCACCTAGCCAATACTACTAAAGCGCCGTGTCTTCTCCTGTCCTTAGACGCGGAGAAGGCGTTCGACCGCCTTCATTGGGGATACTTGAAAGCTACCTTGGAGGCGTTTCATCTCCCGGACCAGTTCATTAATGCAGTCCTTCTCCTTTACAGCGGCCCTTCTGCCAGGGTGTGCTCCTCTGGATTCCTCTCTAAGCCTTTTCACATCCGTAATGGTACCCGTCAGGGGTGCCCACTCTCCCCACTTCTCTTTGCGCTGGCCATGGAACCCTTGGCGATTGCGATACGGAATGATCCTGAAATTCAGGGGTTTTCTGCTCATGCCACGGAGTTCAAGATTAGCCTCTATGCGGATGACGTGCTCTTGACGATCACGGAGCCCATGCAATCTTTGCCGCGGTTACATGCGTTGTTGGACTCTTTCAGTGCCGTCTCCTACTATAAAATCAACTGGGGCAAATCCCAGGCCCTTAATGTTGGATACCCTTCCTCGTTGGTGACTACGCTTTCGTCCTCCTTTCCGTATGACTGGCGCTCAGACTTCCTTCCATACCTGGGGATCCGTATTACCAAGTCCACCCACACTTTATTCAAGCACAACTTTCTCCTCCTTTGGAACAGGATTCAAGAGGATCTTAACCGGTGGTCCAAGTTGGAGGTATCCTGGCTGGGGCGTATCACGGCGTTTAAAATGAACGTGCTACCTAAGCTCTTGTATTTTTTTCGTACGCTTCCTGTTGTTCTCCCGGCTGCCTTCCTGCGGACTATTAGGTCCCGCCTCATCAAATTTATCTGGTCCCATAAACGCCCACGGCTATCCACGACACTCTTGCAGCGGCCCAAGTTCTCCGGAGGTTTAGGGGTCCCGAATGTTCAACTCTATTACTTGGCTGCCAATCTCGCTCAGACTCTGCTGCTTTTCTCGGGCACTTCGCAAGTGGCATGGGTCGATCAGGAGGTCCTATTTACGCGACCTTACCGGATTGCTGATCTTCTGTGGCTCCCTAAGTCCCTTCGGCCACCTATGCTGGATGCATTACCCACAACGAAGCAGTCTCTTGCTGTCTGGGATAAGTATCGATGTATTCTACGCTTCCCATCCTTGGTCTCAAGGTTTGCTCCCCTCTCAGTTTTGCAGTCTCTCCTCCCACACACATCCTTGGACACGTGGATCCGAAATGGAGTCCGGTCGATCTCGCAACTTTTTCATCAATCTCACGTACGTTCTTTTCAGGATCTGTGTACTGATTTTCATCTTCCGCGTCAGGACTTCTTCAAGTATCTTCAGCTTCGCTCTGTTATGCAGAAGTCTATTTCTTCGGAGCCGGCTACCCCTATCGTCCAGATGTGTCTCCGGGCCCCGTTGGTTCCCAAGGCCATCTCTATGTGCTACCTGGCTCTGTTGAACCCCTCCACGAATGCCAAGCTCTCCTATATGGTCGCATGGGAGCGGGAATTGGGCCGTGCCTTCGATGTTTCCGACTGGTTTGGAGCTCTTTCCACGATTCGAGGCGTGTCGAAGAATGTGACTCACTTTGAGACTAACAGAAAGATTCTCTTTAGATGGTACTATGTCCCGACCACGTTGGCGTCCATATTTCCGACAGTGTCCCCATTATGTTGGCGTCAGTGTGGTGCCTGGGGTTCGATGGCACATATATGGTGGGAATGTCCAGCTCTTCGCAGTTATTGGAACGATGTTTTCGATCTCAGTGCACGTCTTCTCTCCATTCCGCTTCCGAGGTCCCTTGAATTGGCGCTTCTCGACATGTTCCCGGAAGACCTCTCTGGCCCTCATGGTAAACTGCTGGCTCATGTTCTTATTGCTGCTAAGATCAGTATCGCCAAGAAGTGGAAATCTCCATCTTCTCCCTCTATCCATGATGTTCTTTATTCTCTTGCTACGACCTGCCAATACGAGAGGGCAGCCCATTTTGCCGCCAACACCCCACATATCATTGAGGAGACTTGGGATTGCTGGATCCGGTTTTATCGGGACCAATTTGGCCATACCCCTTCCGGCTTTCTGTTAGGATCATTTCGCACACCATGGTACCTTAAGGTCACTGCAGCTTCATAGGTCCGCTGCATACGCTAGTGATGTGGGCCGCATTCTCTCATCTTTACCCCCACCCCCTTCCCTTGTCTCCACCCGTCTTGTTGTTTCCCTATGTGTGTCTGTCCTCTCTCTGTGTTGTCTGGTGTTTTTTTTTTTTTTTTGTACTTCTATGTCTATGTTTTCCTTTATTGTCTTTGGTCCTTTTTCTGTCCATGTGTCAGTATGCCATCTGTACTACGTATATTTTATTGAATTTCCATTTTTATTGTTATTACTGTGATCTTTTGTATTCATTGTCTCTTTTTGCTTTGGTTGGTCTATTGTAAACCCAATAAACTTTAAGTGTTAAAAAAAATATATATATATTTTAATAAAACATGAAGCTATCTACACTTAGCACCATACTTTTTTGCAAAAAAACTTTTTTTGTTTCTAATTCACCAAAACTGCTTTAAATCATGGCTTCAGCAGCCCAAATAACAACCAACATAAAAGTAATGTTGTGGGGTGCAGTATGTGGAAGCTGCAAGCAATACAGTATTTGGATGAAAACATGAAGCTATCTACACCTAGGACCATACTTTTTTGCAAAAAAACTTTTTTTGTTTCTAATTCACCAAAACTGCTTTAAATCATGCCTTCAGCAGCCCATACAACAACCAACATGAAAGTAATGTTGTGGGATGCAGTATGTGGAAGCTACAAGCAATACAGTATTTGGATGAAAACATGAAGCTATCTACACCTAGGACCATACTTTTTTGCAAAAAAACTTTTTTTGTTTCTAAATCACCAAAACTGCTTTAAATCATGCTTTTAGCAGCCCATACAACAACCAAATGAAAGTAATGTTGTGGGACGCAGTATGTGGAAGCTACAAGCAATATATTATTTGGATGAAAACATGAAGCTATTTACACCTAGGACCATACTTTTTTGCAAAAAAACTTTTTTTGTTTCTAATTCACCAAAACTGCTTTAAATCATGCCTTCAGCAGCCCAAATAACAACCAACATAAAAGTAATGTTGTGGGATGCAGTATGTGGAAGCTTCACGCAATACAGTATTTGGATGAAAACATGAAGCTATCTACACTTAGCACCATACTTTTTTGCAAAAAAACTTTTTTGTTTCTAATTCACCAAAACTGCTTTAAATCATGCCTTCAGCAGCCCATACAACAACCAACATGAAAGTAATGTTGTGGGATGCAGTATGTGGAAGCTACAAGCAATACAGTATTTGGATGAAAACATGAAGCTATCTACACCTACGACCATACTTTTTTGCAAAAAAAACTTTTTTTTTTTCTAATTCACCAAAACTGCTTTAAATCATGCCCTCAGCAGCCCATACAACAACCAACATGAAAGTAATGTTGTGGGATGCAGTATGTTGAAGCTACAAGCAATACAGTATTTGGATGAAAACATGAAGCTATCTACACCTAGGAACTTATTTTTTTGCAAAAAAACTTTTTTTGTTTCTAATTCACTAAAACTGCTTTAAATCATGCCCTCAGCAGCCCATACAACAACCAACATGAAAGTAATGTTGTGGGATGCAGTATGTGGAAGCTACAAGCAAGAAAGTAATGAAAACCAGTAAGAAAAGGAATATTCAGGGAAAAAGGAATTGGTAACAATACTTCCCTTCTTCCGTTGACCGGATACCCACCTGCAGCCCGTAAAAAACATTCTCCAGGTGTTTGAAATATGCAAGAAAGACCACTAGGGGGCGCTCAAGTATACCGGTAGAAAAAGTGTAGTAGTATATGCAGACAATCAAACTGTATATCTATTGTATGCACTCACAATGTGTATGTTTATATTCAAGCCTCATGTACATCAAATCCTCCGGGTGACAGTATGGGGTATATATAAAAGGAAGCAGAAACACATAGGAACACAATGGTGTAGTATCAAGGAATTCTGGAACACGCCAGAGTGGATGTACACTTACTCTTTGTGTAGAAATGTATTGCCCATGTAGCTCAGATCTTTCTCCTGTGCTTGCCTCCGGATTTCCAGGTTATTATCCAGCTTTCAGCCGGTGTGGATGTGCATCCAGTAGGTAAAATTAAACAGATCAAGGGAAGGTGAAGAATTCCCAACCAGAAGAACATCATGAAATGTTTTATATGTATATATAAATGTGGTATAGAAGTAATATAAAATTAGAGCACTCATTAGTCCATCTTATGAGAATGTTTTTATATATGGCTCTCAGAGACAATCCATTATCAAATTATGTATATATGGGAAATATATATATATATTAAATATATAGATATTAGTTAAAAGATAATAAAATAAAAAATATATAAAATAAAAATATATAAAAAATTTATAAAAACATTCTGAATAAAAGTGTGCTAAGTTTATTAATAGGAAGGTATATTATGTCCTAATGAAATATATATTTCTATACCACTAAATGAATTGCTATAAATTAGAAATATTTTTAATAAATTAGTGAAGAATGTGTTGATTATCAATAAAATATGTATTTCTGTATGACCGTGTTGTGTCTTTTCATATTGTCTATACAAGCGTGGACACATTATAGTCGGGATAAAGGCCTTTTTTATTATATTATATTTTTAGTGTTCCTTTTTACATGTGGGATAGCAAGAATAAATGTATCCTGGGTAGATATTATAAAATTATATTAATATGGCGTATAGTAAAATTTATATTTTTAATGTTTCTTTTACATATAGGTCAAGATGTCCAGTTCCATATTTAGACCACCTTTTTATAAGTTTTAAGTTTAAAAATCCATTCGGTTTCACGCTTGGATAAGTTGTCTACTGTACTTCCGCCTCTCCAATTGTGAGGAACCCAATCTATGCCCATAATTTTTAAAGACTCAACAGAGAATTTCGGACACGTGTTACAGTGTCTAGGGACACTGTGTTTGACGTTCATATTTCTTATGTTCCCTAGGTGTTCTAATATCCTCTCTTTCATGGGTCTTATGGTCCTACCCACATATTGTAGGCCACATCCACACTCTAACAAATAGACTACATTATTGTGTATGTTAGACCTGTTCTTTGGCCTGTAAATTGATTGATTTTCTTGGGTAAGAAAGTGCACATCTTACAGTGACTACATTTATGAAATTCCTTGGGTTTATTTCCTATAAACATTAGAGGGTTGTGTTCTGCTACTTGTTTGGGTAGGATACTTGGGGCCAACAAAGTTTTTAATGATCCAGTTTTTTAAAAAATTATTTGCGGCTTGTCTGGTAGTATTGTGCCCAGAATTTCGTCATTTTTCAATACGTGCCAGTGATTATCTATATCGGTTTGATTTTGTTCGCTTGAGTATTGTATTGTGTAAAAAAGGAAAAACTAAAGTCCCTCTCTTTGGATGCTTTTAGTGTTGTGCTTTTATTCCCTAATAGTTGCTGTCTATCAATTGTTTCCACCTGGCGAAGACTGTCATTTAGCCTTTCCTCCGGATAGTTTTTCTCAATAAACTTTTGTTTTATTTATTTTGCTTTAATCTCAAAATCTTCACTTTTCGTGCAGTTTCTTTTTATCCTCAATAACTGGCCCTTAGGTATGTTATTAAGCCATTGAGGATGATGACAGCATGTATAATTTATATACCCATTTCTGTCCGTAGGTTTGCTGTAGTTCCTTGAGCATATTCGATCATCTTCCAAAAAGAGTTCTACATCTAGGAACTCAATCTGTTCAGTCTGTATGTTTGAGGTGAATTTCAAGTTGAATTCATTGTTGTTGTAGTTTATGAACACGTGTAGACTGTCCTTTGATCCTTTCCAAATAATGAGGATGTCGTCTATATATCTCTTCCAGAGCACCAGGTTTGCACCGTATGGGTTGTTGTTCCATATGAATTGGTCCTCCCATTCGGCTACGAATAGGTTAGCATAGCTCAGTGCAAACCTGGTGCCCATCGCTGTACCGCACAGTTGGAGGAAAAAATCTTCCTCGAACCAGAAGTAATTGTGTTTTAATATGTAGTTAATGCATTTCAGAATAAAAGATTTTTGTATTGGGTCCATATTAACATCTCTGGAAAGGGTCCTATTTACAGCCTCTAACCCCTGTTCATGGTCTATAATCGTATATAAGGAGGAAACGTCCATAGTGGTCCACAGCCACCCTGAGGACCATTGTATGTCTTTTAGTGTGTTGAGTAAATGCGTGGTGTCCTTAAGGTATGCTGGAATGATGGGGACATACTTCTGGAGAAAATGGTCAACATATTCAGAAGTATTGCATGTGAGGGAATCTATACCACTAATGATTGGTCTGCCGGGTGGTTCCTTCAGATTTTTATGAATTTTAGGAAGGAAGTAAAAAACCGGTAGTTTCGGATGTTCTTTTTTCAGGTAGATGAATTCCTTCTTATTCAGGACACCTTGTTCTAATCCTTCTTCCAGTATATCATATAGGGCTGAACAGAATTCCTTTTTGGGGTCTTTATTTAACTTCCTGTAGGTGATGGTATCTTCCAGGATTCTTTTGGACTCTTTCATATAGTAAAGCCGATAAGCCGATCCATTACTGTTGCTCCCCCTTTATTGGCCTGTTTCACTACTATATTGTGTTTATCTTTTAATGAACGTAGTGCTGTTTGTTCATTTTTGCTTAGGTTATGTGTTTTAGTTTTGTTGTCTAATTTTTCCAAGTCCCTTTGTATGAGGTCGGTGAACGCTTCGATATGTTCGCTTTTTTCATTTTGCGGGAAAAATTTAGATTTGGGTTTAAGGTTCCTGTGTGAGAAATGCTTTGCAGTTGTGTCCTCATTTATGTCTACTCTCTCAGGTCTGCAAAAAAATCTTTTGACCATCAATTTCCTTAAATATTTCTGAGTATCTAAAAAAAGTTGGAATTGGTTGGGGCCTTTGACTGGGGCGAATTTTAGGCCTTTCCTAAGCAGGCTTATTTCGTTTTGTGTAAGTGTAATGGATGATATATTAATAATGCCTTCTTTTTCCGGATCTAGTATCTGCTCAACAGATGAGCAGATACTAGATCCGGAAAAACAAAAAAGTCTCCAGGCCCGGATGGGTTCAGTAATATTTTTTATAAAATATTCAAAAACAACATTAAGGCAGAATTAGCAGAAACTTTTAATGCTTTCGGTCAAGGTCACCAAATTTCGGCAGAACTTCTTCAAGCTAATGTGGTCCCGATTCTGAAACATGATAAAAATGCAGAACACGTGTCAAATTACCGTCCTATTGCGCTGTTAAATGTTGATATAAAAATCTATGCAGCTGTCCTAGCTGAAAGACTGAAGATACTTCTTCCTACTCTGATACATCAAGACCAAATCGGCTTCATCCCAGGGAGAAGTGTAGCTAATAACATCAGGAGGCAGGGGCGTACCTAGAGTATTTGGCACCCGGGGCGGATCCTGTATGTGGCACCCCCCCCACACACACTTTAAAACTACCTGGCCGAAACTGAATATGACCCCCCCACACACACCATAAAAAAATCTAACACTTTTATTTAAAGTAAGTAAGGGAGGTTAACTCTCGAAAGCTTGTCTTTTTAATATTATGTTAGTCCAATAAAAAAGGTATCACCGCATACTCTGCAATACTCTATTTTTTGACATCGTATATATATATATATATAATTGTTAACAGCAATCACATTCCTATCATGCCCAGGCATACCCAGATTCCAGGAGGCACTCGCAGACTTGGCATGATAGGAGTATGATTGCCCTATCTACCCCTTCTCGCTCCCTTCTGCCCTATCTACCCCTTCTCAATCCCTTCTCCCTATCTACCCCTCCTAACTATCTACCCTCTCCCTCTTTGAAGTTCACTTACCTTTCAGGAGTCCTGCGGTGGGGGTGCAAGGCCTCTGTCTCCCAGCTCTGCCACTGTATGGAACAGTATAGAGTGATGGGAGTTATGATGTACTTTAGAGCATAATTATATAATGAAAAATACATTGGAAATGGTACAGCATAACACCCATCACTCTCACACACTTACCAATCCACACTTACCAATCCACATGCATACCAATCCACACACACATACCAATCCACACACATACCAATCCACACATATACTAATCCACACACATACCAATCCACACACATATACTAATCCACACACATACCAATCCACACATACATACCAATCCACACACATTCCAATCCACACACATACTAATCCACACACATACCAATCCACACACATACACCAATCCACACACATACCAATCCACACACATACACCAATCCACACACATACCAATCCACACACATACCAATCCACACACATACCAATCCACACACATACCAATCCACACACATACACCAATCCACACACATACACCAATCCACACACATATACTAATCCACACACATACCAATCCACACATACCAATCCACACACACATACCAATCCACACACATACCAATCCACACACATACCAATCCACACACATACTAATCCACACACATACCAATCCACACACATACACCAATCCACACACATACCAATCCACACATATACCAATCCACACACATACCAATCCACACACATATACTAATCCACACACATACACCAATCCACACATACCAATCCACACACACATACCAATCCACACACACATACCAATCCACACACATACCAATCCACACACATACCAATCCACACACATACCAATCCACACACATACACCAATCCACACACATACCAATTCACACACATACCAATTCACACACATACCAATCCACACACATACACCAATCCACACACATACCAATCCACACACATACCAATCCACACACATACCAATCCACACACATACACCAATCCACACACATATACTAATCCACACACATACCAATCCACACATACCAATCCACACACACATACCAATCCACACACATACTAATCCACACACATACCAATCCACACACATACTAATCCACACACATACCAATCCACACACATACACCAATCCACACACATACACCAATCCACACACATACCAATCCACACATATACCAATCCACACACATACCAATCCACACACATATACTAATCCACACACATACACCAATCCACACATACCAATCCACACACACATACCAATCCACACACACATACCAATCCACACACATACTAATCCAGACACATACCAATCCACACACATACACCAATCCACACACATACCAATCCACACACATACACCAATCCACACACATACCAATCCACACACATACCAATCCACACACATACCAATCCACACACATACACCAATCCACACACATACCAATCCACACACATACCAATCCACACACATACCAATCCACACACATACACCAATCCACACACATACACCAATCCACACACATACACCAATCTACACACATACACCAATCCACACACATACACCAATCCACACACATACCAATCCACACACATACACCAATCCACACACATACACCAATCCACACACATACACCAATCCACTCTCACTGTATGCTTTGCTACCTTTCCTCTTTTCTCCTTACAGCTCCTTTTCCTGCTCTTCGCTCCTCTTCTTCAGTTCTTCTGTCTTCTTCCGGGTCAGATGGCACGGACAGCGGTGGGCGCGGCTTCAGTGTTGTGCGCCGGGATCTGACAACAAACCCCGGCGCACAACAGCTGTTGCCGCGCGGATCGCGAGGGAGCGGTATCGGAGATCTTTAACAGACCTCCGGCTCCCTTGAGTGATTTTAAGCCGGGTTCGAGGGAGATCCTTGAACCGGCTTAAAATCACTCAAGGGAGCCGGTGGTCTGTTAAAGACCTCCGATACCGCTCCCTTGCGAGCCTGCTCCTCCAGCGGCGGACATTGCTGTCCGTCTCTGGAGGGGTGCTGGGTGCCGGCAAGTTGGCACCCCCCTGATGAGCGGCACCCGGTGCGGACCGCCCCCCGCTAGGTGCGCTACTGTCAGGAGGTTAATAGATCTGTTTGACTCTGCTCAAAAGAAAGGATTGCCCCTATTGGCCCTTTCTTTAGATGCCGAAAAGGCCTTTGATAGGGTTAATTGGGACTTTCTAAGGGCCACATTAGAAAAGTTTGGTTTCAGAGAGACAATAATAAACTATATTATGGCATTGTATTCAACGCCCTCTGCAAGAGTAGTGGGAAATGGCTTTGGATCAGACTGGTTTACTTTGTCAAATGGCACCAGACAAGGATGCCCTCTATCACCTCTTTTATATGTTCTATCGCTAGAGCCCCTAGCAGCGATTATACGATATAATGATAATATCCAAGGCTTTAGTACTTCGCGACAACATATTAAAATCAATCTATATGCCGACGACATTATTCTTTCCCTTGCAGACCCGGCTAATTCTATAGATGAATTAATGAGAGTCATCAATGATTACTCTCAGGATATAGAGTAATATAGATGGATATATGGATATAGAGGTATCAGGATATAAATTAAACCAAGATAAATCTATAATCCTTGGAGTAAATCTTGACATATATACAAAGACTAAAATTAATAAAAACCATGGCTTCCAATGGGCATCAAAGTCTATAGATTATTTGGGAATCAAAATATGCTCTGAAGTTTCCAAAACGGCGGAGATTAATTTTTTACCCCTATTAAAACAAACAAATAAAAACCTTAAAGAATGGAAATACTTAGAATTTTCATGGCTGGGCAGAATAAACATTATACAATTGTATATACTTCCCAAATGGGTCTATTTGATGAGATTAATCCCAATCATAATTCCAGATAGCTGGTTAAACATGATACAATCTTCATTTAATAATTTTATTTGGCTTGGAAAAAAAACGAGACTATCATTAAAATTGCTATCAATTAAACCCCACCAGGGCGGATTGGGTGTACCAAATATAAAAGATTACTCATGAGCCTCTAAATTATCTCAGGCCATACTTACACAACTAAAAGGGTCCAAAGTGAAGGATGGTATGGACTGGAGCTCGACCTTTTGGGTGAGACTACTCTCCTGCACCTCTTTTGGCCAATACAAAGCTATAGGAAACGACATATAAATAGTTAGTTCAAACTTAATAGACAGTCTTAATTTAAATACTTGGCAAAAATGTGGTATTCAGACTATCGGTGACATGTACGACACAAGAAATATCAAAACGTTTGAAGCCCTAACTCAGTCATACATGCTGTTTACGTAGACTCAAGGGCTTCTTACTCAAATACAAAAATAACAACATGTCTGAATCGACTAAAAAATTAGAACAAATGTTAGGCCTACAATTACAAAAAATTTCGGTGTCATCAGCTATGACTTTGTTGACCTTAGCCAAACATAATTTGACACATCCAGCACTGGAGAAATGGAATGAGGACCTAATGTCAGCATTTACCAGGGAAGACTGGAAAAGGTCACTGAAAACAGTTCATGAATCTGTTCACTGCCTCAACTTCGTGGAGCTGCACTATAAAATATTAAATCGATGGTACTTAGTTCCCACCAGAATAGCTAAAATGTATCCGCAAGCCTCAGAGAGGTGGAGATGTGAGGCTGATCAAGGTAATTTTACTCACATCTGGTGGTCCTGTTACAAATTACTAAGTTTTTGGCAAGAAATCGCCACACAACTTAGAGAAATAGTGGGAGTGAACTTGGATTTCGAACCTGCAAAGTTCTTGTTACATCTAAATTTTCCTCCCATGACAAAAAAACAAAAACCAATAACTGTCCATTTATTAGTTGCAGCTAAACTAAGCATAGCAAGGTATTGGAAATCTAAAATCACTCCATCCTGGCTCTTGGTCCGGATTCAATTGATTTATCAACTTAAAATGGAATCTGGAATCAAATACTGTAAAAGATCAACTAAACCAACAAATTGGCACAATTGGATAAAGAAGTTTTCTCCTTTAGAGGATAGGGAGTAGAAGAAAGTGGAAAACCCCTTTTTTCCCCTGCATACCAACCTTATTAATAGATCCAGGGACCATTACTGAAGGAGCATTGTCTTTTAACCCACCTGAACCATTTGTCTGTTTACTGTTTTTTATATCTTTCTGGTTATCTCCAAATTAGTCTCGATCTTCGTTAAAGATGTGGATAATCTGGAATATACCCTGCAAGCATCTATAATATCTTATATAATCAATGCTTACTTGTTTGTAATATCATTTGTAACCCAATAAAAAAAAAACAAATAAAAAAAAAGAAAACATGAAGCTATCTACACATAGGACCTTACTTTATTGCAAAAAAACTTTTTTTGTTTCTAATTCACCAAAACTGCTTTAAATCATGCCTTCAGTGTCGGGCGTGATGACGTGATCGCACGCACGCACGTCAGAGGAGGTAGAGCGGCGTACTCGCAACATGGCGGGTAGAAGCGAGCGATAGGACGAGAGCAGCAGGCGGCAAGTGGCAAGCGGCAGAAGGCAGGCGGTTGGCTGCAGGTGATAGGCGGCAGGCGGCAGAAAGCAGCCGGAAAACAGACCGCCGAATCGCTAGCTGGACCATCTCCAAAAAAAAAAACCGAGGTATAAACGTCGAGGATGCCGAGGATGGTGACGGAGGTGGGATTTCTTTATGCATCCAATGCCCAGGAGTAATTTGATTGATTTGAATGCTGCTAATATATAGAAAAAAGACTGAAACAGCCTGATAGCTAGGATCAACGGTGTGTTAACTAACAATGTGAGAAGAAACAGAATCAAATAATAAGAAACGAGAAAGAGACTTTTTTTTTTAAAACATGGCTACTAAAAGAACTATCTCTAAAGAGCAACCTAAAAGAGACAAAAAAGACAAGAAAGATAAACAACCTGGATCTATAGCTGAATTTTTCTCTCTCTCACAGGAAAGGAGTAAGGAAAAAAATCCAAATTTATCAGTAACATCTCAGTGGGATGAATCTCATGATCTTCAACAGCGTAATAGTTTAAGTCCTTCTTCATCTGTGTCTCAAGATACAGAAGGAATCTATTGCAAGTGTTTCTCAAAGAGTAGACATAATTGATCAAAAAGTCAGAACGTTGGAGGATAGAGCAATAAGAACAAATTTACGTTTTTGTAACATCCCAGAGACGGTCTCTCAAGAACAACTTAAATCATTTCTACTGGATTTTTATAAAGCACTGGGAGTGACTATAGAGAATCCTGATCTGATAATGGAGAGATTTCACTGAGACGACCGAATGGACTATCAGACACGGTTTCTCGAGATGTTATTGTTGCCTTTTCTTCGATAGCTTATATAGAGCAAGTACTGAGAGCTAAGAAATGTATTAATCTGAAAGAAGGCCCATATTATAATATCTTAATCTTTCAAGATTTGTCCTATCAAACGAGAAGCTGGAGAAGAGAATTTGCAACTTCGCTGCAGGCTTTACGACAAAATAATATCAAATATAACTGGACTAATAACTCTAGTGTGAGAGTTTGGTGGGAGCGTCAGATGAGAATTTTTAACTTGCCCCTTAAGTTGGAAAAATGGTGTAAATCTTTACATTTCACTTTTTTTTTTTTGGATTTCTGACACATGGGAATTAGTGATCAATTTGAGTAAATTATTTAGCACTCTAAACGAATGTCTGGGCAGCATGAGACATAGTAACATAGTAACATAGTAACATAGTTCATAAGGTTGAAAAAAGACCAAAGTCCATCAAGTTCAACCTATATACATATTGTGTCCCTACTGTGTTGATCCAGAGGAAGGCAAAAAACCCTTATGAAGCAGATGCCAATTGCCCCATACCAGGGGGAAAATTCCTTCCCGACTCCAAATATGGCAATCAGAATAAATCCCTGGATCAACGTTCTGTCCCTAATATCCATAACTTGTAATATTATTGCTTTCAAGAAACAAGAAATCCACTAGGGGGCGCTCGTGTATCTCAACAAAAAATGAAAACAGAACAAAAAACAAATGATAGTGTAGATGTAGAGATATATATTACAATCAGTATATCCCAAATTTTGCACTCACACTCTGTCTGAGTCGATCAAGGTAGTAGCTCAACAATCCACCAGGTGGGTTATGGATGCGGCATATATAAGACAAAATGCATAAAAAGAGCCAATAGTGAAATATTGCTTTTAGGTGGAAAAACGCAAGGATAGAGTTGCACTTACGCTTAGGTGGAATGATTTGTGCCCGTAGTGTCAAGATGTTCCTCCTTGTGGTTGGGTTCCAATGGCAGAGGAGTTTTCCACAAATGAGGATACTGCACACCGAAGATATAATAAACTGATATTTTTATTAACTAATTGTTTCAGAGTCTTTTTACCATATATAATGGAAAAGATCTCTATCACAATAAAAACAGCTTTTAAAAATGTTAAAAAACTGCAGTATGGGGCTTTTATAAAAGCCTTTTTCTGAATAAATTTAAAAGGTATATAAGATGCAATGAGCTTTTAAAAAAGCTGTTAAAAAGTCATCCAAAGTCCAGATAAAGTAAAGGTAGTCCTAGGTTTCAAAACTCAACGCGTTTCGCCTTGTTTGGCTTCATCAGGAGTGTTTTAAAAGTATTCTGCCGGTGTCTTTTTAAATTTTCGCCCCGTCTCCACGTCCCATCCGTCCGTGCGTCTGACGTCACGGTCCATCAGTGCGTCTGACTGTACGGCGTATCAGCGTCTGGCATAGCGGTTTCTGGTGAAGAGATGCCCTACTTCCGGGTTTCGATCGGTGTCATTCTCTCCGATCCAGCATGGTGAGATGAATGAAAGAAGCTTGTAAGTATACAGGATGATCAGTGTATAAAAATTGAATAAAAGGTTATGAAAAAATAAAAATGAGTGTATATAAACGGAATCTTGTATGTGTATATGTGTGAGCTGTACTGTATGTATATGTGTATAACCTAAAGAAAATTTGTATAAACTGTAATTGGTGTATTGTAGTATGTGATTAAAGAGTAAATGTCTGAAATAAAGAGAATGATATAATAGTGTACAGGTCTAAGGATATAAAATCGGTAATTCCATCGATTCTATGTAAATGTGTATATATGTTTTGGGGGAACAAATGCATAAACTGGGTTATGAGATATATTATTTCTGTATAAACGTGATAAAAAATGACGAATGAATGTATAAAAATGCACAGAATGGTATTTGTGAACTTGGTTAAAAAATGTGATAAAAAATACATGTAAAGATAAATATAAAAATAAATAATAAATGAATGAATGTTTGATCAAAGTGTGGTTGTCATTATTCAGGGTTAGGGTTGGGGTTAGGGTTAGGGTTGGGATTAGGGTTAGGGTATGGGTTAGGGTTAAGGGTTGGATTAGGGTTAGGGTTAGGGTTAGTGTTAGGGTTAGGGTTAGGGTTAGGGTTGGGGAAAAAAAAAAAAAAAAAAGAGGGGAACCAATTTTTCAAATGTGGGCTAAAATATCTAGCTCCATATTTAATCCTCCATTTTTAAATGTTTTCAATTTAAAAATCCATTCTGTTTCCTTTCTTGATAGATTTTCTGTAGCGTCCCCCCCCCTCCAATTCTTAGATACCCATTCTATACCGATTATTTTTAAGGTCTGAATCGAAAATAAGGGACATGTGTTACAGTGTCTAGGAACCGAATGTTTTTGGTTTTTATTCCTAATATTCCCTAAATGTTCAAGAATCCTTTCTTTCATGGGTCTAATGGTTCGTCCCACATACTGTAAACCACATTTACATTGTAATAGGTATACCACATTCTTTGTGGAGCAATTGATAAAATGTTTAATAGTATATGTGCGACCTGTGTTACTACATGTGAAGTGGTCGGTTTTTTTCGGCAGGAAAGTGCACATTTTACATTTGCCACATTTGTGGAAACCGTTAGGTTTAGTACCCAAAAATGTTTGAGAGTCCGAATCGGTGTTTTGTCTGGGTAAGACACTCGGGGCCAAGATAGTTTTTAACGAACCCGTTTTTTTAAAAAATTATTTGAGGTTTTGTTGGCAAAATCTTTCCCAGGATTTCATCATTCTGTAAAATATGCCAGTGTTTATTGAGAATCCCCTTTATTCTATGAGCCTGTGTGTTGTATTTGGTGAAGAAGGAAAAGCTAAAATCCTTCTCTTTATTTATTTCTGAGGATTTCTTTTTTTGTGTGAGTAATTGTTGTCTGTCCATGTTTTCTACTTGTTGGTAGCTATTTATTAATTTTTCCATTGGGTATTGTTTTTCTACAAACAATTCCCAGTATGTGGGACGAACCATTAGACCCATTAGACCCATGAAAGAAAGGATTCTTGAACATTTAGGGAATATTAGGAATAAAAACCAAAAACATTCGGTCCCTAGACACTGTAACACATGTCCCTTATTTTCGATTCAGACCTTAAAAATAATCGGTATAGAATGGGTATCTAAGAATTGGAGGGGGGGGGACGCTACAGAAAATCTATCAAGAAAGGAAACAGAATGGATTTTTAAATTGAAAACATTTAAAAATGGAGGATTAAATATGGAGCTAGATATTTTAGCCCACATTTGAAAAATTGGTTCCCCTCTTTTTTTTTTTTTTTTTTTCCCAACCCTAACCCTAACCCTAACCCTAACACTAACACTAACCCTAACCCTAATCCTACCCTTAACCCTAACCCTAACCCATACCCTAACCCTAATCCCAACCCTAACCCTAACCCCAACCCTAACCCTGAATAATGACAACCACACTTTGATCAAACATTCATTCATTTATTATTTATTTTTATATTTATCTTTACATGTATTTTTTATCACATTTTTTAACCAAGTTCACAAATACCATTCTGTGCATTTTTATACATTCATTCATCATTTTTTATCACGTTTATACAGAAATAATATATCTCATAACCCAGTTTATGCATTTGTTCCCCCAAAACATATATACACATTTACATAGAATCGATGGAATTACCGATTTTATATCCTTAGACCTGTACACTATTATATCATTCTCTTTATTTCAGACATTTACTCTTTAATCACATACTACAATACACCAATTACAGTTTATACAAATTTTCTTTAGGTTATACACATATACATACAGTACAGCTCACACATATACACATACAAGATTCCGTTTATATACACTCATTTTTATTTTTTCATAACCTTTTATTCAATTTTTATACACTGATCATCCTGTATACTTACAAGCTTCTTTCATTCATCTCACCATGCTGGATCGGAGAGAATGACACCGATCGAAACCCGGAAGTAGGGCATCTCTTCACCAGAAACCGCTATGCCAGACGCTGATACGCCGTACAGTCAGACGCACTGATGGACCGTGACGTCAGACGCACGGACGGACGGGATGTGGAGACGGCGCGAAAATTTAAAAAGACACCGGCAGAATACTTTTAAAACACTCCTGATGAAGCCAAACAAGGCGAAACGCGTTGAGTTTTGAAACCTAGGACTACCTTTACTTTATCTGGACTTTGGATGACTTTTTAACAGCTTTTTTAAAAGCTCATTGCATCTTATATACCTTTTAAATTTATTCAGAAAAAGGCTTTTATAAAAGCCCCATACTGCAGTTTTTTAACATTTTTAAAAGCTGTTTTTATTGTGATAGAGATCTTTTCCATTATATATGGTAAAAAGACTCTGAAACAATTAGTTAATAAAAATATCAGTTTATTATATCTTCGGTGTGCAGTATCCT
Source organism: Spea bombifrons (assembly GCF_027358695.1). Classification (NCBI taxonomy): domain Eukaryota; kingdom Metazoa; phylum Chordata; class Amphibia; order Anura; family Pelobatidae; genus Spea; species Spea bombifrons. The sequence continues at coordinate 44,193,545 of NC_071091.1, forward strand.
CATTTGTGGAAAACTCCTCTGCCATTGGAACCCAACCACAAGGAGGAACATCTTGACACTACGGGCACAAATCATTCCACCTAAGCGTAAGTGCAACTCTATCCTTGCGTTTTTCCACCTAAAAGCAATATTTCACTATTGGCTCTTTTTATGCATTTTGTCTTATATATGCCGCATCCATAACCCACCTGGTGGATTGTTGAGCTACTACCTTGATCGACTCAGACAGAGTGTGAGTGCAAAATTTGGGATATACTGATTGTAATATATATCTCTACATCTACACTATCATTTGTTTTTTGTTCTGTTTTCATTTTTTGTTGAGATACACGAGCGCCCCCTAGTGGATTTCTGATTTTACTACTACAACACCTGGAGAGTGTTTTCTAAGGGTTGCAGCTGCGTATCCAGCACAGTGAAAAGAAAGGGAAGTTATCATTTATTTATTTATTACAATTCTCTCCTATTTTTCTTGTCTTGGTTCCACTCCTTTTTTTGCTTAATATTTCAAGAAACAAGTCCAGGCTCCTTTTGAACTCTTTTATTGAGTTTACCATTACCACTTCCTCTGGCAGAGAGTTCCATAATCTCACCGCTCTTACTGTAAAGACAATTAGTATGCTGAAGATATTGTCATTTTTAGAAAGATAATTGATTCACTACGGGATGTTTATTGATACTGTAGATTTAATGGCCTATATAATTTTATTAAAAAATAGAAATATTGACCTAATGAGTAGGCTAGAATATTAAAACTTACTAAAAGGAGGTTGGGTTTACTTGAACTCTCTTTAAACTAGTATCTTTGCACTTATACAATATTAAGCTGGAGGGTTTAAAATACTGCAAGGACTAGAAAGGTCCTATATTAGAATGTGAAATCTATAGTTAAAGAATGGTTATCTCTTTAACCCCTTAATGACAATTGCCGGTCCTGGCACGGCACGGAAAAGCATGTGCTTTACGACAATTGACGTACTATCGCTTTCTGCACCCAAAAAGCGTTGCTGAATGCCTCGACCTCGAGGCATTCAGCAACGCCGTGATCGGCACGAAGGGGCCATCTCTGGCCCCTCCACGGGGCGTCAACATCCGCCATACTTTGTATGGCGGCGGACGCCCGTTTTAAAAGCGTTTAGGAGGCGATCGACGATCGCCTCCTAAACTTAAATGGTGTCGCTGGAATGCCTCGATCAGGAGGCATCCAGCGACACCAAACACTAACCTTTTGATGGGCTGTGACCGCTCCGGAGAGCGGTCACAGCCGCAGCTGCCGGCAATCTTCGCCATCAAGGAAGATGGCCGCCGTCCTGTAACAGGAACCACAAATTTTAAAAGTTCGCTAGATGGTCCAGACCATCTAGAGAACTTTGGCTCCACTTGCAGGTTGAATACAGGTACTGCATTCACCATGCAAGTCAATGGAGCCCAGCTTTCTAATCACAGTGTGATTAGTAAAAATAAATTAAAAAATAAAATAAAATTAATAATAATTAGAAAAAAATAGTAAAAAAACAGTAAAATGTAAAAATCATTTCTCACTGATGTCACTATCAGGGGAACCTCCAAGTTGAAAAAAAATGTTAAATTTTTTTAAAAAAAAAATAATTAAAAAAAAAATATATATATATAAAAAATATATTTTTGTGAGCAAGTCCTAAAATTAGCATATTAGCTTAAAACAATTCTCGCATGGAAAGAGTTAAAATACTGGCATATTAAATGCCCGTGGGGTGTCTACTTTTAAAAAATGTATGATTTGATGGGGTAAATTGAATGGGCCAGGTTCAACAACGTCCCAATTAACACGGGGGGAAGGATGGCCACACATCTAATTTCCAATTAGAAAAATGCACACGTACCAAATGTGGCCTTTTAGTTCCCTCAAAAAATGACACACCCATGCATGTGGGGTATCACTGCACTCAGGAGATGTTGCTGAACACATTATGGGGTGTCGTGTGACAGCGGCATATACCAGGAGCTGTAAATTCATACATAAAGTAGGTGTGTGTGGGAAAAATACACACACAAAAATATTACTGCAAACTTTGAAAAAATGCTGGTGGTAAAATGTGTGCATGCAAAGAGTTAAAATACCAGCATTTAAAATACCCTGTGGTGTCTAGTTTTGAAAAATATATGGTTTTGTTGGGCACACTGAAATGGCCTGGCTCAAAGATGTACCAAATAGGGCATGGGCAGTGGATCCCCAAATGCCAAAGTTCAACATTGAAAAAAGCGCATGCCCCAAATGTGGCCCTTTTGCCCCCAAACAGCCAGGCAAAATCATTCATGTGAGGTATCGCTGTACTCAGGAGATGTTGCTGAACACATATTGTGGTGTTTTGTGATAGTGACATATACCAGAACGTTTTAATTCATACCTGAATTAAAATGTGTGTGGAAAACCAAATGCAAAAAAATGACTACCACAAAGTTTGACAAAGACTGGTGGTAGATATGGTGCATGGAAAGAGTTAAAATACTAGCATTTGAAATACCCTGGGGTGTCTAGTTTTCAAAAATATATGGGTTTATTGGGCACACTGAAATGGCCCGGCTCAAAGATGTACCAAATAGGGCATGGGCAGTGGATCCCCAAATGCCAAAGTTCAACATTGAAAAATGCGCTTGCCCCAAATGTGGCCCTTTTGCCCCCAAACAGCCAGGCAAAATCATTCATGTGAGGTATCGCTGTACTCAGGAGATGTTGCTGAACACATATTGGGGTGTTTTGTGATAGTGACATATACGAGAACATTTTAATTCATACCTGAAGTAAAATGTGTATGACAAAACAAATGCAAAAAAATGACTACCATAAAGTTTGACAAAGACTGGTGGTAGATATGGTGCATGGAAAGAGTTAAAATACTAGCATTTGGAATACCCTGGGCTGTCTAGTTTTCAAAAATATATGACTTGATGGGGTAAATTGCATTGGCCGGGTTCAAAGATACCCGAAATGGCACAAGGGGGGAAGAATTACCAGATTTGGAAAAAATGGCTTTGAAATAGCAAAACGCTACCTGTACTTATTGCCCCATAATGGGTAGAAAAAAGCAAAAAAACATAAAAACATTGGGTATTTCTAAACTCAGGACAAATAGTAGAATCTATTTAGCAGGTTTTTTCATTACCTTTTATAGATGAGTAAAAGATTTTTCAACTAAAAGTTAGAAACAGTCATTTTTTTCTAAATTTTTCACCATATTTTATAATTTTTTTAATAGTAAATAATATGATACAATCAAAACAATGTCATCTAAAGAAAGCCCTTCTTGTCCTGAAAAAAACAATATCTAATGTGTGTGGGTTCAGTAAACGGGAAAGAAGAAAATTACAGCTAAACACGAGCAGCGCAGAAATGTTAAAAAGGCCATTGTCACAAAGGGTACAAAAAGTAAAATCAGCCTTTGTCTCGAAGGGGTTAAAGATAATTATTGCACTTAAGGTTTGTTTTGTTTTTTGTTTTTTTTTGTTTTTTTTCTTTCGCACTGATTGCACTTTAAGTGGATTTCTAACACATGGGAATCACTGATCAAATTTGAGTAAACTACTTTAAACTTTAAATGAATAGGAAGATAGTTCGGGCAGTATGAGATAATCTGTAGGTTGGAAATATAGGCACTGTTAGAAAGATAACTGATTAACTACAAGATGCTTATGAATAATGTAGACTTAATGACTCATACAATTATATTATAAACACTAATATTGAATTAATGAGTAGGCTAGAACACTATAATTCACTAAGAGGAGGCTGGGTTTATATGTATTTTCAAATTAGTAATTTGGCACTGATACAATATCGAGATGGAGGATGTAAAACACTGTAAGGATTAGAAAAGTCCTATATCAGAATGTGAAATTTATATTTAAAGAATGGATATTTTTTCAGCTAATTATTGTATTTAAGGGTTTTTTTGTTTTTTTTTTCTTTTTCTTTTCACTGACTGCACTCTTAAGTGGATTTTTAACACAGGGGAGTTACTGATTAATTTGAGTAAACTACTTAGCACTTTAAATGAATAGGAAGATAGTTCGGGTAGTATGAGATAATCAGTAGGTTGAAAATATAGTCATTATTAGAAAGATAACTGATTTACCATGAGATGCTCATGGATAATGTAGACTTAACGACTCATACAATATTATTATAAACACTAATATTGAATTAATGACTAGGCTAGAACACTATAATTTATTAAGAGGAGGGTGGGCTCATATGAATTATTAATATACAAATTAGTATTCTGGCACTGATACAATACAGAGCTGGAGGGTATAAAACCCTGTAAGGACTAGAAAGTCCTATATCAGAATGTGAAATCTATACTCAAAGGATGGATATCTCTTTAAAGCTATTTATTGCACTTAAGGATTGTTTTTTTGTTTGTTTGTTTTTTTCTTTTTTTCTCTTAAAGGATTCTGCTGTAATAATTTATCAGTAACAATGCACAATATGGAAAAATGTCTTTGAGATAATTTACCATATAGGAAGAAGCCTTTTGCTATCGGTTAATAAATTAATTAGTTTGCGAGTATTGCCTTCTCTACTGTATGTCTTATATTAGACATAAGAGGTATGTCCATTAGGAGATTCCTCTCTCAAGGAGACTTAGGCCTAGTGCCTATAGTCTCCGGTGTTGTGTTTACTGTTTTATGTGTTTCTTTGGCCCTATTCTTTAGAAGGCTAAAGGAACATAGGTATATCTTTCCATCCCAACCTTTAGTCCTTTTTATAAGATCAAGAAAGAAAGGGATGAAAGTGTTCCTTTTTTCTTTGTAATCGTTTCTATATAACTTTATTTTTTTTTCTTCTTTCTTGCTGCTCTTGGGGTTGGGACATGTGTTCCTTAGCTATTCTGATGATTAAGATGTGTCCGGTCAACACGCAGGGCTTGAATTCACCATTTAAGCGTTCCATAGTATTTAACTATATGTGTAAAGAGCGGGTAGATGTTGGATTTCTACAGGAGACGCATTGGAGGAGGTCAGATAAAATCAAATGGGGGGGGCAAAATATCCAGTACTGATCCATGCCTCTAACGAATTAAAGAAGAAGAGAGGGGTGGCAATAGTTTTCTCCTCCTCTCTTCATGTTGAAATTGAATATGAATTTCCTGATCCTGAGGGAAGATACATTATTATTATTTGTAAGTTAGACGAAGAATGGTATACTCTAGTAAATGTATACTTACCAAATATCTCTCCAATACATTTACTGAATAAAATCTTAGATCGAGTAGAAACGATTAAGAAGGGTAGTTGTATCATAGCAGGTGACTTCAACTGTGTTTTAGACACTGAACTAGACACTAAAACTAATAAAAAAAGGACTTGCGAAAAAAAGATAAAGTCCCTTACTAGGGCGTTTCAGAACACAATAGCGAATTTTGACCTTATGGATACCTGGCGAGTCTATCACCCATCAGAGAGGGATTATACACATTTTTCTATTGTACATTTATCGTACTCACGTATTGACTATATTTTGTGCTCTTCCTCCTTGATAGGACAAGTACAAAAAATAGAAATAAAAAACAATACCTGGTCTGACCATAATATTATAGTAATGGAGTTTAAAAATAATTTAACCAAGAATACCAGAACGACGTGGAAACTAGATTCTATACTCTATAATAAAGAAAATGTGAAGTATCTAGAGGAATCAATAAATTTATTTTTTAAGGAGAATAACCCTAAGGATACTTCTCCAGAAAATAATTGGTGTACATTTAAAGGGTTCCTAAGAGGACTCTTGATAAAATTAAAAAGTAATCTTAGGAAGAGCCAAGGGAGGAACCTTAGGGAATTATATATTCTATTTAATCAGCAGGTTCTAGAAAATAAAAAATATCCCTCTAAGGACAAACTAGAAAAAATCAAAGAGACTTAGACTCAAATTAATGAGAAACTGATGGAGAATACAGTACAAGCAATGGAAAAATTAAGAACAAAATTTTATTGTCGCAGTAATAGAGTAGATATAATGATGACAAACAGACTAAGGAAAATAAAAACTAATAATCGAATTAATAAACTTGTGATAGATAATGAGATTTATCTTACACCAGAAGCAATCGGTAATCAATTTAACCATTATTATGAGAAATTATATAATCTAGGAAATACCGTATTACAAAAAGACATTGAACAGTATCTCTCCAAAATAAATCTCCCTCAGATTTCTGCAGATCAGAGAGCCCTATTAAATGGAGAAATAACAAAATCTGAGATTAGATTAGTAATTTCCAGGTTAAATAAATATAAAACGCCTGGTCCAGACGGCTTCACAAATTTATTCTTTAAAAGCTTCACTATACAATTACTTGACCCACTGATGCTTGTTTTTAACTCTATTGCTGATAAAGGTATATTTCCTGATGAAATGATTAGAGCAAATATTCTCCCTATCCTTAAAGAAGGTAAAAATCCCTCAGACCCTGCTAACTATAGGCCGATTTCACTTATCAATGTTGACGTGAAATTATATTCTTCTATACTTGCCAATAGATTAAAACTGATTTTGAATACGATTATTAACCGGGATCAGGTTGGCTTCATTCCTGGAAGATCTTCTTGCAATCATATTAGAAGAATAATCAACATTATATATCAAGCAGAAAAGATGTCTATTCCAACTATTATTATGTCTGTCGATGCAGAGAAAGCTTTCGACCGGGTTAGCTGGGATTTCATGAGATGTACTCTGATAAAGTTTGGAATTACGGGGTGGATATATCTGGCAATTATGGCCCTTTACACAAACCCATCAGCCAGAACAGTAGGGCCTAATATATGTGCTGAATGGTTTTTTTTAAAAAATGGAACAAGACAGGGTTGTCCCTTATCTCCCTTGCTATATATTATATCAGTTGAACCACTAGCCACCGCTATCAGAAGTAACGATAATATATATGGCTTCCCTACAAGATCTCAAGATCTAAAGATCAATCTTTATGCAGACGACATATTAATTTCTATTACTAAACCACAGCTTTCTTTAATTTATTTATTAGAGGACTTTGAAATATACAGTTTGGCTTCAAATTATAAGATGAACATAAACAAAACCTCGATATTAGAAGTCAAGGTGGACAGTAAAGAAACAGAACAAATACAATGTAATTTCGATTTTGCTTGGGTAAAATCAGATTTTGTTTATTTAGGCATTTATATAACAAAAACAATGACAACAATTCTAGAAGCTAATTTTATTCGTCTTTTGAAGCAAACTAATTCTTGGTTAAAAGATTGGAGGAATAAGGAATTCTCTTGGTGGGGTAGAATTAATATCTTAAATTCGTATATAATTCCGAAATGGTCATACTTGTTCTCAATGCTGCCGCTTTGAGTGTTTTGTTTGGAAGGCAAAGAGACCAAGGTTGAAGTCTACTATATTGGCCCGAAAACCTAAATATGGCGGTCTGGGGCTGCCTATTATTAAAAATATATTTTTGGCAAATATGATTGTACACACCTATAGATTACAGATAGAGGAATCTATCAATGAAGGATGTATGATATAGAAACAGAGGTTAGTGGGGGTAAGCAGTTAGCGGCTATCATTTGGTACCCCTTAACCACAGAAAATATCTCAAATATAAAGAAACAAAATATGATATTGGGTCAATTACTTCCGATTTGGGAAACCATTAAGAAATCTTTAAATCTCTATAAAGGAGTTCCGACTTTTTCCAAACTCAAAACAGCAGAATATTATATTCCAAATATAAATCTGGATGATTGGAGAGATAAAGGTATAGAGTCCCTAGAAAAATTATAACTATAACAGGTCCTAAATCGTTACCACAACTAATACAAGAATTTAACCTGAATAGTTCTAATATCTTTAAATATTTGAGGATTAAAAAATCCTTTAAGGTAATCAGGACACAATGCAACGAACTCAAAGAATTTTCTCAGGAAAAATTGTAGACAGAGTGCTATCTAAAAGTCGAGATTTAATTAATTCTGTCTCTATTTTAGTAGTAAGAAATATACCGACTATAGCTATTTGGGAAAGAGAACTAAATATAGAGATTGATTTGGTCAATTGGCAAAAATCTTTATTTGATGTTACTATATCTATCCATTCTTTATCTTTGGCAGAAACTCAATTCAAAATCTTGAACAGGTGGTATTTGGTCCCCTCGAGGTTACACAAGATGTACCCTAATTGTTCTGACATGTGTTGGCGATGCAGATTGGAAAAAGGGAGTTTTCTCCATATATGGTGGAATTGCCAGGGAGTTAAAGAAATTTGGTCTAGAATATTTGATCTTGTCTATACCTTAACACTAAAGATCATAAATAGATCTCCTGCATCTGCTTTATTACACCTAGGATGGCCAAATTGTAGTATGAAAGAAAAACAATTAATTATTCATTGCTTCATTGCCGTAAAAATTACGATAGCTCGACTATGGAAACAAGAAATTTCCATTTGCTGGAATCTGGGTATCGCACAACTGAAATTCCAGATAAAAATGGAAAAACTACTGTATAAATCTTATTTCTATTCGATAAAGAAATCTACTCTATGGGGCTCTTGGTTAGGAAAACTGGAGAAAGCTCTTGAATAATCAATAAAATGAGTTTCTCAGATTATGTGGGTTTTCTCACCATTCTTTATGAGTAATAACTAAATCCCTGATGGTGCTGGCCGTATCACATTCTTGATAGACAATATAGAAACTTGTATATTTAAGGATGTGAACACCTGTCCCTATAGCCCAAGCAGCAGCTTAAATAATGTATGTGTGTTTCTGTTTGTATTACTCAGATATCGATGAGTAAATCTTGCATCTGTTATATATAGTAATAGGGAGAGATTAATACAGATAAGATGCATACAAATAATCGTATGGGAGGATACTGATGTAATAGTATTTGTTTGTTTTTGTGTTTTCTGTATGTTTATGATATGTTTTTTTCTTTTTTTATAAAAGTAATGTTGTGGGATGCAGTATGTGGAAGCTACAAGCAATACAGTATTTGGATGAAAACATGAAGCTATCTACACCTAGGACCTTTCTTTTTTGCAAAAAAACATTTTTTTGTTTCAAATTCAGCAAACCTCCTTTGATTTAAAGGAGGTTTGCTGAATTTGAAACAAAAAACGTTTTTTGCCTTCAGCAACCCAAATAACAACCAACATAAAAGTAATGTTGTGGGATGAAGTATGTGGAAGCTACAAGCAATACAGTATTTGGATAAAAACATGAAGGTGTCTACACCTAAGACCATACTTTTTTGCAAAAAACCTTTTTTTGTTTCTATTTCACCAAACCTGTTTAAATTAGACTTGGGCACCAGGGAGCTCTTCGTGTTCGTCTTCATGCTCGTCTTCGGGGGAAAAAAACCCTTCGTATTCCGCGAATATTCGCCTGTTCCTGTCTTCACTTCGGGCGAATATTCGCGGACATTCTTCGTGCTCGTTTAACCCCTTCAGGACCGGGATTTTGATACTAACGTGTCGCTAAAGGACCAGAGCCGTTTTCGTGTTTTTGCCATGTCTTTCTTCAACTGTAATTTCTCTCAATCAATTGGTGCACCCACACAAATCATATATTGTTTTTTTCAGCACAAGTAGGGCTTTCATTTGAAACCATATTAAGCTGGGTAGTACATTGTTTTGTTTGAAATAAACTGGAAAAAGTGGGGAAAAAATGAAAAAAAAGCATTTTTTTACAGTTTCGTATACATACAAATTGTACACACATTGAACCAATGGGAAAAAATTATCCCAAATATATTCATTAAGTTGTCCTGATTTGGAAACCACCCAACATGGCCAGGATTTTTATCTATTTTGACCAGTATAGGGCAAATATTGCAAGGCATGCATTACGTTTTTGAAATGTAATTCTTTTCAAATTTGGCATGGTAGTCTAATAACTGCAATAGTTGTCACAGATACTGATTATCCCCCCAAAATTATATGTTTATGAACAGTAGATAAGTCAAGGTGTACAACTAGGGTCATTTTGACACTTTTCAAACAGGGATTTTATCGCCAATTGCTGCCAAATTTTGAGGTATTTTTATATTTTTTTGTTTTTTTTTGCATATGTTGCAATGTTGCTTTAGATTTTATATTATATTTTGTATAGAATATGTGCAACTGCAGAACAAAACACCAAATTGTGTTCACCAACATCCCCCGGTTCCAACAAGGCCTCACATGCATGGTTCATGCATTTTTTGAGGAAGCTATGAGGGCAAAACTGGAACATGCGCATTTTAGTTTTCAAATTTGGAATTTTCAGAAATTGGTTTGCTGAGCCCATATCCCATTTGGGACATTTTGGAAGCCCCCCACTGTAAATTACCCCATAAAAGTATATATTTATGAACAGTAGACGAGTCAAGGTGTTCAACTAGGGTAGTTTTGACAGTTTTCAGCCAGCCAATTATTTTATTGCGTTTTTAACGCATACATTTCAATGTTGCACTGAATTTCTTGCACATAAGTGCAACAGTGGAAGAAAACACCACATTTTGTTCACCAACATCCCATGATTCCAACAAGGCCTCACATGCATGGTTCATGCATTTTTTGAGGAAGCTATGAGGGCAAAACTGGAACATGAGCATTTACATTTTTTTAAATATTTTTTTTTTATCAGATTACTTGTAAGTGACAGGTTTAGGCCGCTGACATCAATCAGGGAGACCGATCAATAATCAGCGACTTAAAATGTCACCGACAAGTGATCAGGTAATAATTATGATTTTTTTTATTAATTAATAATTTGTGTTTTTTCATAATTAACCTAGATGACCCCTATCTCTTTGTAGAGCAGGGTCATCCATGGGCTGCCATAATGATCCAATCACTCCTATTGGCCAGGAGCGATCTGATCAGCCCAGCCCAGCATTTGACCTGGAAGCACCCTGGACTTTCAGGTCAGTGCTGTTATTTTTTTTTATTATTATTATTTTATTAATTATTTATTTATTTTTATTTTTTTATTTTTCTTTATTATTATTATTTTTAAAAAATTTTTTAACTCTTTCAATGCTGATGCTCCATTGAAGCACAGCATTGACTGATATTTAGTCCCCACAAGCTTGTGGGGACTAATATTAACCTCTGCAATGCTGCGATGGGGGGTCATACACAATCGCAGCATTGAAGGGGTTAATTGAGGAAGAGGGGGGGGTAGGGGTTAACTGAGCAAGGGAGGGGGTGGGGGGGCTGGTCTCCACACTCATGTGGAGACCAAAGAACCCTGTCTCCCTGTCCCTGAAGCTGCCTCTGGCAGCTGGGACACAATCTCCAATAGACTGGAGATTGTAGGGGAGGAGTCTCTCTGATCAGTCCTACAGGACTGATCAGAGGACTTCTGGGGGGTCGTTTTTGCTGTTGCTGGTCTGCCTGGGCTTCCAGGCAGACCACCAGCAGCAGAGCCCCCTACAAAACGGCAATTAACCCCTTCAATGCCGCGATCGCGGCATTCAATGCCGCGATCGCGGCATTGAAGGGGTTAACGCTGCACTGACGCTCTCATGGAGCGATCAGGCAGCAGGGGGGTGTTGGATCAGGTCCCCACACTTGTGTGGGGACCCATTCAACACCCCCCCCTTCCCTGAAGCTGCCTGTGGCAGCTGAAACCGCGATTGCAGATTTTTCTGCAATCGCTGTTTCTGCCTACAAAATCACTCCGTGGGAGTGATCGTAGGCTTGGGGGCGGGCTTAGACAGGCTGTGCTGTCTGCCCAGGAGTCCTGGGCAGACAGCAGCAGCAGCGCACCCACGATCACCGCGATTGTGGTGATGTGGGGGCGTTTTTTGGAGGAGACGTACCTGGTACGTCCCGGTCTACCGGTGACTGTTAACCAGGAAGTACCAGGTACGTCCCGGTACGGAAGGGGTTAATCTTCGTTTCCCTCCCGGTTGCCTAGCAGGGATTAATACGGGGTTAACAACGCATCGGAGCAGCAGCAGCTGCCGTGAAGGTATGTGTGTGCAACTCTATTGGTCGTTTCGGCAGGGGGCTGGTCTGGCATCAACAAGTGAATTGCAGAACGCACTTCATTCGTTGATGGCAGGCCAGCCCCCTGCCGAAACGACCAATAGAGTTGCACACACGTACTTGAGGTGTACTGTACACAAAATGACCTAGAGACAAATGCTCAAAGGAACTTGGCCTCCGTTTTTATCATACACAATCACACATCCATAGATGTTTAATAAAAGAATAGGGATTATTTTACATTTTTAAATTGATTTTGGACCACTTGTAATACATGCCTAACATTTGCTACCTATTTGCAATGGCATACTTTGCAACAACCCAACTTTTACTGGACAGGACTGGAAAAAAGCAGGACTGTCCACCAAAATCTTGGGTGTGTTGGCAGGTATGCGGATGCAAAAATGTTGGACAAGAACTAAAAAATAGCTTAGGGTTAATGTACGGTTATGTTTAAGATTAGTAGCAGTGCACTGCTTTGGTTAAAGATGTATTATGTCTAAATAATAATTTAATTTTAATTTTAATGGGTTTTTAAAAAAAAATTAGGGGTTTATTTAAATGTATTTTAAAGTTAGATTTATTATTTAGTACTTTATTATATTTATTTAATGTTTATACTAGTGCTACCTACCGAGCTATAACTACCAACGTGTATTTGCATACCTAGTTTAGCTAAATTAGATGGGACAGGACTGGAAAAAAGCACTGAAAAAAACTGAAAAAGTTGGGTCTGTTGGCAGGTATGTGGATGGAAAAATGTTATAGTATGAAGTGTGAGTTATAGCGTTAATGCTAGTGAGTGTAGAAGTGAAGGCCAGGACAAATAACAAGAGGAAAGGTCCTTGTGATTTGTGCATTGTACGTGTATGTGTTATGTGTTTTATGTGTGTTGTCACTGTGTTATATGTGTTATGTGTGTTATGTGTTATGTGACTGTGTTATTTGTGTCATTGTGTGTGTTATGTTTGGTTGGTTAGTTGTGTATCAGAAGGAAAATAATGAAATGGAAATGGAAATGGAAAAGGCGAATGAGTGGGCAATTGGCGACCCACTCACCTGTTTCACCCCAGAGCAAAGCATCCAAACACTGTCAGTCTTAGACGTTTGGCAGAGGACTTCCAGAGCTCAGACACAAGGCCCTAGCGTAAGCTGGCCACTCCGGCGGAGGTAGCAGGCGTTGCCACACCGCAAACAGACGCAGCCATGGGGGAGAAACTGCCCTTACCATTAGGGACATTTTGGGCATGACTCTAGCCAGGAAGCGAACTGGCAGAGAAGAGATGCTGGCACCACCACCACCAGCAGCAGCATTGAAAAATGGGAAAGGCGAATGAGTGGGCAATTGGCGACCCACTCACCTGTTTCACCCCAGGGCAAAGCACCCAAACACTGTCAGTCTTAGACGTTTGGCAGCAGACTTCCAGAGCTCAGACACTAGGCCCTAGCGTAAGCTGGCCACTCCGGCGGAGGTAGCAGACGTTGCCACACCGCAAACAGACGCAGCCAGGGGGGAGAAACTGCCCTTACCATTAGGGACATTTTGGGCATGACTCTAGCCAGGAAGCGAACTGGCACAGAAGAGATGCTGGCACCACCACCACCACCACCAGCAGCAGCATTGAAAAATGGGAAAGGCGAATGAGTGGGCAATTGGCGACCCACTCACCTGTTTCACCCCAGGGCAAAGCACCCAAACACTGTCAGTCTTAGACGTTTGGCAGCAAACTTCCAGAGCTCAGACACTAGGCCCTAGCGTAAGCTGGCCACTCCGGCGGAGGTAGCAGGCGTTGCGACACCGCAGACAGAGGCAGCCAGGGGGGAGAAACTGCCCTTACCATTAGGGACATTTGAGGCATGACACTAGCCAGGAAGCGAACTGGCATTGAAGAGACACTGGCACCAGCAGCAGCAGAATTGGGAAAGGCGAATGAGTGGGCAATTGGTGACCCACTCAGCTGTTCCACCCCAGAGCAAAGCATCCAAACACTGTCAGTCCTTGGCGTTTGGGAGCGGACTTCCAGAGCTCAGACACAAGGCCCTAGCGTAAGCTGGCTACACTGGCGGAGGTAGCAGGCGTTGCCACACCGCAGCAAGTGCAACCAGGGGGGAGAAAGTGCCCTTACCATTAGGGACATTTGAGGCATGACACTAGCCAGGAAGCGAACTGGCATTGAAGAGACGCTGGCACCACCAGCAGCAGCATTGGGAAAGGCGAATGAGTGGGCAATTGGCGACCCGCTCACCTGTTCCACCCCAGAGCAAAGCATCCAAACACTGTCAGTCCTTGGCGTTTGGGAGGAGACTTCCAGAGCTCAGACACAAGGCCCTAGCGTAAGCTGGCTACACCGGCGGAGGTAGCAGGCGTTGCCACACCGCAAACAGACGCAGCCAGGGGGGAGAAACTACCCTCTCCATTAGGGACATTTGAGGCATGACACTAGCCAGGAAGCGAACTGGCAGAGAAGAGACGCTGGCACCACCACCAGCAGCAGCAGCATTGGAAAAGGTGAATGAGTGGGCAATTGTAAAATATTCTAACACATTTAACATCTCTTCTAACCTTAAGAATATGATAAAGGACCATATGAAATTATTAGTATAGGCAATAGTCAAAGATATGTAATCATTGGGCATAAATAAATGATAATTAAGATATATTAATATGTTTCAATGGTAGGTTTCAAGGTTTCCTTGACCTTAAATATGGAATGAAGGATTTGCTGAACATGCAGTCTATAGATAGGATAGTAGCTTGCTAATGCATGGTATAGTTGTAACTCTAAAAGGGCATTACAATATACGTACAGAGACCACCTAAAATAGGGTTTCGACGTGTAAAGATCTTAGTGAGCATGTTTACCCAATTAGGTGAAGACCAATACACTGACATCACTATCCAATCCACATATAAGCTAGGCTTTTGTAAGACATGGAGAGGCATGGGAAGAGAGGTCGAGAGAAGATGTATTTGCCATCCATAGACTCTTCACGTCCCAACACTCCCTCCCTCCATCCTCAGGAATGCATAGGACAGATGTCATGAACTAAATTCCTCTTGAAGGTTTTGTAAGACTTGTTTCGTATTTTTGTTATCTACTTTTTATATTCTTCGTCTATTTTTGTTCGTATTAAATGTTTCACCTTTGTTTGCATCTAAGTGACTCTGCCTATTTTTGACGCACATACATATTTATGTGTTGTTCCTGATACCTATTAAATCAAGATCAAAAAAATAAAATTTATAGGGTTTGGATACCTTCCCATATGTCCAAAAGGTTACAGGACACACCTACAGAGGACGCATTAGGTCAAGTAGTGCATGCAAATGAAGGGGATAGATTGAAACAATTAATTCTGTTTACAACTGGTGACTCATCTCCATCTCTTGACTTAATTGAATCTCTAAAAGTAAATCTTCAAGATGATCCCTTTGCATTTTTGTTGAAATTTGAGAAAGCCTATAGAATGGTAATGGGAGTTGATGATGGAGATGAAACACAGGCAATGATTACAGCATTTGTAAGGAAATTTAAATATCTAGATCCTGTATCAGTTCAGCTTGCCTCTGAAAAACCTAGTTTGCAAGAAGCAGCCATATTCATTGATCGTATTAGAAGAGCAATGAAAATGTCAACTGTAAAGGTAAAAGTATCTACAGTACAGGAACTAATTGACAAACGGCGAGAATTAACTGTGAATGACTGTCACAAGCCACAAACTAATCCTACTAATTTTGAACGATTTGATAATACTAACCAAAAGATATTCAAACCAAATGTTAGTTGTTATCATTGTGGTCAAAGAGGACATTTGAAGTGGCAGTGTAAACAATTTCTTAAAAATAGAAAATTTGTCCCTAGAACACAAAATTTTGGGAAAGAAAATGGGCTGGTGCCAACAGCCCCACCTACTGGTGAACAATTTAAGTCAACGTCCCCATACACTCCACTAATAAGACAGGTGCAAGAGCTCACAACAAATAGTACTGCTACTAATGTAACAGGAAAGAATGTCAGGAGGGGTCTGACACCCTCTCAGTGACTAGATAAGAATCAATCACTCTGTAAGTGGACCTATGTAGCTCCAGTGTCAACTGACAACTGTGGCAGACCATATGTCAAGGGAAAATTACAGGGAAAAGAGATTACATTCCTAATTGATACAGGAGCTCAATTAAGTGTGACTAATCAAGCTTTACCTATAACATCTAACTCACCTGTTTGCACGATTGTAGGTTTTAGTGGAAAAGGTAATACTTCAGCAACTTTGGTTACTGGTGTTTTGTTTGAGATTCCTGGCTATTTGTGTACTGAAATTGATATCTGGCATTGTCCTAGCTCAGAAAATATCTTAGGGGCTGATGTAATGAGAGAACGAGGTTGGGTCATTGACTTAGGAAATCAAGTGATTTGGAGAAGTAATAATCTTAAAGGGCCTGTAGTAATTGATCCAAGTGACTACAGTATAGTAGCCGTCATCAATTTAATTGAGGAGCTATCCCCAAATCATGTTTGGCCACAAATGGATTTTGATGACTTGACTCTTGTAGAAATTGTGCAGAAACATCCCTCGTTATGGGCTCAGTCTAATAATGAGGTAGGGACAATGAAAGATGTTGTTGTCAAAGTGGAAGGAACAGATCCCATAGCTCAGAAACAGTACCGATTGCCTCCAGATTCAATTGAGCCTTTGTCCAAAATTATTGAAGAACTACTTCAACAAGGCGTCATACGCAAATCAAATTCAGTGACAAATTATCCGTTATGGGCAGTTAAGAAACCAGATAATTCTTATAGAATGCTTCTAGATTGGGGTACATTTATTATGTTTAATAAATGTACCCCAAATGTGGCGCCAATTGTAGCAGATACCCCCGACATCATGTTTCGACTGAATGCTAATGCTAAAAAGTTTTTCTCGGTATTAGATATCAGTAATGTTTTTTCAGTATTCAGATAGAGAGGAGTTGTCAATATAAATTTGCTTTTACTTTTCTGAATGAGCAATAGGTATTTTGCAGATTACCACAGGGGGCGCACATGTCACCTAGTCTGTTTCATCAGGCATTGGCAAAAGTTATCAAAATTCTCAAGGCAAGATTGTATTCTACAGTATGTTGATCATATCTTGTTGGCAACAGAGAGTAGAGAGGAACACCTCATCTTGTTAGCAGAATTGTTTAATCTGTTGTATGAGTCAGGATTGAAATTAAATCCAAGGAAGGTCAAATTACTGAAACAAGAGGTTCAGTACTTGGGAGTTTTGATAAGTCCGAATCACATGAGTGTGTTGAGACATTTCAGGGGGATTTCCCATCTCTTTTTAGAAAAGAAGTAGAGGAAACTGATGAACCAGTATTTGTAGATGGTTCTAGATTTTGTTTGAAAGGACAATATTATACCGGATATGCCATTTGGTTTCCAAAGAAAGGTCGAGCTATTCAGCATAGACTACCAGGACATTTTTCTGCACAGAGAGCAGAAATTGAAGCTGTTAAAACAGTATTGGAAATTAATGAGAAATAAAATAATGATCCTTTGGTAATCTATAGCGATAGTTCATATGTCGTACGTTCACTAACAGACTACTTACCTATGTGGAAAAAACGAGGTTTTGTGGATTCATCTAACAAAATCTTAAGTCATGTTGATACATTACAGACTATTTTTGAGCTTGCGTCTAAAAATCCTAACCGATATGCTATTGTCAAAGTACCTGGCCATTGCAGAGGGACTAGTGATTTAGCTTTGAGAAATGAGAAAGCAGATTCTCTGGTAAAGGAAGCAGCTTTGACAGGAGAGATAGTGATGGAACTGGAACCATTAGAAGTACTACCAGTAAAGAGTAAGGAAGCAAATTTACCTTCATTCATCGATAAAGATGAAAGATGCATTCATTACAGAATGTAAGAATAAAATAACACCTCCCTTTGTTTGTGAGAACGGAGTGGTGTGTTATGGGATGCAAGGTAATTTACTTCCAGTTGTGCCTAAACACTTGCAGACGGAATTCACCCGCTATAAGATATAAAGATTAGGTCATGTGGGTCAGCAAAAGTTGCTGGAAAACTTCAAAGAGAAGTTTTATTGGGACAAAAAGGTGGACTCTGTACAAAATGTTGTTCAGTCATGTCTCATTTGTGCTCAAGTAAACCCCAGGCCTAAAGGACAAAAGTCTCCACTTCTAAGAATTGCACCTGCAGATGGTTCGTGGTCTATACTGCAGATTGACTACATAGGTCTCCTACTTCAGGTAACCAAGGTCTCAGGTATGCATTGGTTGTGGTAAATGTATTTTATAAGTGGGTAGAATTGTAGCCTGTCAGGAATGATGATGCTTTGTCTACGGCAAAAGCATTAAGGAATCATGTTGTACTTGGGGAATCCCAAGGATGATTGCTTCTGACAGAAGGAGCCATTTTACTGGCAAAGTCATGCAGGCTGTTTGCGCAATCCTGGGGGTATGTCAACAATTCCATGTTCCATACCATCCTTAGTCCGCAGGTATTGTAGAAAGAATGAACAGAACGATTAAGTCTAGAATTGCAAAAATGTTACTTGATAAAGGAAATAGTTGGGTTGATGCAGTACCTCTTGTATTGACGAGTATTAGGGGAACGAGCTCCTCAACTACCCAGTATACACCTTTTGAATTAAAGACAGGAAGGAAAATGCCATTGATCTTTCCTCATGAACCATTTTTGTCTACTCCACAGAAAGATGCCATTGCAAGAACTAAGTGGTTACAGGTACTTCAGGAGAATTTAAAAACAATTCTTCCCCATGCAGCGTCTAGAATGCAGCGTATGGTACCGCCTCACTCTTCTAAATTTGTGAAAGGAGCATCAGTAATGATCAAGACTTTTAGGAAGGCGGGACCTTGGGAAAGTAATTGGGAAGGACCGTTTGAAATAATCGACACAATGGGTCAAGATCCTTGTTCAAAGAACAGAAAAGACTGTGAAAAATACCCATAGGCAGCAGAAGCTGTGGGTACATGTTGACCAGTGTAAAGTATATGTTTCTAACTAAATTCTGTTCTTGCAGGAACACAGTTCTGCAAGAAAATGGAGAAACAAAACTGTTTACTATTGGACAGAGAACCTCCAAAGAAACAGCAATACAATAAGCGCGACATCAAGATAGCGTGCTACATATTACTTCCATGGTTGTTGGTGCTGAGTTTTTTGATTGCTGTGTTGTTTGAACTATACCAGAAGCCAATTGGAATTGATGATCAGACAGAGGATTTACCACAGAAAATATTGTTATTGCATAAGATAAGAGAAGTTCAGGTGGATCGACTCCTGATATCAGACATTGATACGTCAAGAGACATTGTTGGACGAATTAGATTAATTATGGTTAAGATATACAGATTTTGTATTTGATGGGAAAATCTGGAACAATTAGATGTGTCAGCTTGTCTTCATTTTGTTTCCAAAGTAATATGTCTTCCAGGGCAAGAAAAGGTTGTCTATCATTCATCATATGAGGCCAGAATTGAAAGTGTTACATCTGTGCATGAATTAATGACTCAAGTAAAGATAGGGAAAGTTTGTTTTCAAGTAATGGTCAGAGCATTCTTTTTAAATTGTATGCATAATGAAACTCTTCATCTTTTATATTGCATAGAAGGAGATTTGAAAAAGTTGGAGATAGATCGGAAAAAGTTTAATGCCTCCAATATAGGCACAGAGCGTTTGAGAACACTACCTCTGCAATTTAATCTCACACAGATAGACCATTTTCCTTGGAAAACATGGACTGAGGAAATAAAGAAAGATAAGGGATTACTGGCCATATTTAAACAACAATTGAAAGATGCCGAAATTGTTTTCCAACATAAACAAGGTGAATTAGAACAAATTCAACATCAATGGAATGATATGTCTGGAGTTAGTTGGTGGTCAAATTTTAAAAAATCAGTAAATATGTGGTCACAATCTTCAGTAAAATCCGCAGCTGGGAATATATTGTCAAATCCAATTGTTATTATAGCTATACTTGTTTTATTATGTTTTATTTATCAAAGTTTTCTTATGTGTAGAATAAGTAAGATATATAAGCATGTTAAGTATGAAGTAGATAAGGGAGATGGAATATTAAGGGAATTGATAAAAAGAGCACAATCCTCTCATTCCATAACAAATGTAGAGAAAAGGGTGTCTCATGCTAATGATTATCATATGGTCCCAGGTAAAGTGATTGTAGTATAAATGTGATACGGATGTGATACGAATGGTGAGTAAATGTGTATACATGAAAATATATGATAAGGATATTATCCTATCATCAGGGGGAATTGTAAAATTTAACATCTCTTCTAACCTTAAGAATATGATAAAGGACCATATGAAATTATTAGTATAGGCAATAGTCAAAGATATGTAATCATTGGGCATAAATAAATGATAATTAAGATATATTAATATGTTTCAATGGTAGGTTTCAAGGTTTTCTTGACCTTAAATATGGAATGAAGGATTTGCTGAACATGCAGTCTATAGATAGGATAGTAGCTTGCTAATGCATGGTATAGTTGTAACTCTAAAAGGGCATTACAATATACGTACAGCGACCACCTAAAACAGGGTTTCGACGTGTAAAGATCTTAGTGAGCATGTTTACCCAATTAGGTGAAGACCAATACACTGACATCACTATCCAATCCACATATAAGCTAGGCTTTTGTAAGACATGGAGAGGCATGGGAAGAGAGGTCGAGAGAAGATGTATTTGCCATCCACGGACTCTTCACGTCCCAACACTCCCTCCCTCCATCCTCAGGAATGCATAGGACAGATGTCATGAACTAAATTCCTCTTGAAGGTTTTGTAAGACTTGTTTCGTATTTTTGTTATCTACTTTTTATATTCTTCGTCTATTTTTGTTCGTATTAAATGTTTCACCTTTGTTTGCATCTAAGTGACTCTGCCTATTTTTGACGCACATACATATTTATGTGTTGTTCCTGATACGAAGTTTGTGTTTGGCCCTATATATTTTCTTACAGCAATTGACGACCCACTCACCTGTTTCACCCCAGGGCAAAGCATCCAAAGACTGTCAGTCCTTGGCGTTTGGGAGCGGACTTCCAGAACTCAGACACAAGGCCCTAGCGTAAGCTGGCTACACTGGCGGAGGTAGCAGGCATTGCCACACCATAGCAAGTACAACCAGGGGGGAGAAACTACCCTCTCCATTAGGGACATTTGAGGCATGACACTAGCCAGGAAGCGAACTGGCAGAGAAGAGACGCTGGCACCAGCAGCAGCAGAATTGGGAAAGGCGAATGAGTGGGCAATTGGCGACCCGCTCACCTGTTTCACCCCAGGGCAAAGCATCCAAAGACTGTCAGTCCTTGGCGTTTGGGAGCAGACTTACAGAACTCAGACACTAGGCCCTAGCGTAAATTGGCTACACCGGCGGAGGTAGCAGGCATTGCCACACCATAGCAAGTACAACCAGGGGGGAGAAACTACCCTCTCCATTAGGGACATTTGAGGCATGACACTAGCCAGGAAGCGAACTGGCAGAGAAGAGACGCTGGCACCAGCAGCAGCAGAATTGGGAAAGGTGAATGAGTGGGCAATTGACGACCCGCTCACCTGTTTCACCCCAGGGCAAAGCATGAAAGTCTGTCAGTCCATGGCGTTTGGGAGCGGACTTACAGAACTCAGACGCTAGGCCCTAGCGTAAATTGGCTACGCCGGCGGAGGTAGCAGATGTTGCTACACCACAAACACGTGCAACCAGTGGGAGAAACTGCCTTAAACATTAGAGAGAAAAAAAAATTTACTTTCCAAGCTAAGAGCTGGGTAACCCAACTTGGGCAGATTGAATTTAAGAAAGGCAATCTGCTCCATCAGATGAGGTGCCATGCGTGAGCGCTGTGAGTATGTTTCCAGTCATAGAAAACACGCGCTCACTTTGAACAGTGGTTGGCGGACATGATAGTAGCTGCTGCGCAACCCATGAGAGTGCAGGCCACACACTCTTCTTTTCATCCCAGTAGCTAAGAGGATCAACATTAGGCGCACCAAGAACATATTTATGAAGACCCAGAAAAGGCAAAAGCTTTTCTAGTACAGGCTGAAGAACAGAATTAACAAAACATAATTAACAGAACTCAATTAACAAAAGTGAAGCTGCATTCGGTTTTTTATGCTCGAATTTTTTTTTTTTTTTTTTTTTATATAGAATAAGATATAGTATGCACTTTATTCACAGAATAAACATTCTGGCAGATACATTAAGGGAACACAAAATAGAGCACAGATTATTAAATTTTGAACATGATATAGGTGATACTGTTATATAACTTATTTACTTGGTAATAACAAGACTATTATAGAGTACTAGAGTATGAAACGGTATCGCTGTGTACTATTTTATGATATTTATTTATTTATCTATTTTTTAATTTTTTGCTTTTTTTTAGAACTTGACACATTATGCACTTTATGCACAGAATAAATATTATACAAAGTGGATACCTAAAGCACGGATTTATAGTGATCCCCTCATGAATTGAGGGAATTTAAATATTAGTTTTAGTGTAATAACTATATATACTGTAAAGGGGATATTATCACTTCTATTATATTTGATACTATTACGATTGTTTTAGAATGGACACTATATACTAGCACCTTACGATTGATGAACTGGAGAGTCAGATACATTAAGGGAATATAAAATAGAGCACAGATTATACATTTTTGAATATGATGTAGGTGATACTGTTAAATTACTTATTTACTTGGTAATAACAAGATTATTATAGATTACTAGTGTATGAAACGGTATCGCCGTGCACTTATCTTATGATTTTTTTTTTTTTTTTTTTTTCAAATGCGATACACTATGCACAGAATGAAATTATATAAAGTGGATATTTAAAGCACAGATCTATAGTGATTTGCTCAGGTATTGAGCGAATTTATGTATTAGATTTAGTTTAATATGTATGAATATTGTAAAGGGTATATTAACACTGCTATTATATTTTAAGATATTTGAGAGTATTATGATTATTTTAGAATGGATACTATATATTAGCACTTTATGAATTTTTTTCTAAATATTTAACGTTTTATAAATAGGTCTGTAAAACACTGAAATATAGTGACTAGTTGATTGATTAACTGGAGAGTCAGCTATGTTAAGGGAATATATAATAGAGCACAGATTATTATTGTGAACATGGTAAGGTGTTACTCCTATATTATTTGTTTACTTGGTAATAACGAGATCATTATAGAGTACTAATGTATGAAACGATATTGCTGCGCTCTATTTTATGAAATGTGTTTTTTTTTTTTTTCCAGCATGATTTTCTCGCCATTTCTCTATCTCCTCGCGTCTCCACCTGAGTGTGCTCTGATTTTATTTTGGTATCAGAGCTGGAGATGCATAATTTTCTGTATCTCTTGAGTATGAAAGGTATGTTTGTGAGTTGTTGTGGCGGTGGGTCGGCGGTAGAGGGCTACTGGTGGATCGGGAGAATTTGGATCAGACACTATGGGGTGAAGTTGAAAATAAAATGATAAACTTAGTTACTATAAATGCCCAAGGTTTAAACACACCTCAAAAGAGGATGTATTTATATGAAACCTTAATTAGAGAAAAGATATCGATCTGCTTTGTGCAGGAGACACATTGGGATGATAGAGGTTCTACATACTGGAAATTTAAAAAGTACCCTATTATTTATTCATCTAATTTATCAACTAAAAAAAAAAGGGGTGCCCCGATAATTTTGGCTACTGAAATGAAGTTTGATTACATATTTCATGGGAGTGATCCGCTCCGTAGATATGTTATATTGATATGTAAATTAAACAATGTAATTTACACTTTGGTTAATGCCTATGCTCCCAATGATTATCCGGTGAAATTTTTGACGTTACTCATTAAAAGAACGGAGGAAGTTAAAATCTTCCAATTCCAAAATTATCTAGAGAAAAAGCTGAATATATTAATAGACCTTTCTCATTACGTGAAATAAGAGAAGCTATTTTAAATCTAAAGAATGGGAAATCACCTGGCCCAGATGGGTACACAGCAATTTTTTATAAATCGTTAGATCCTTTGATTTCTTCTCTTTTGCTGAGAGTCTTTAATAAGATTGGAGAAGATGGTGTAGCCTCTAAAGATTTTCTCCAAGCTTCTATCTGTCCAATCCCAAAGGCAGGGAAGGATCCCTGTTTTCTTTCAAATTATAGACCGATCTCTTTGATAAACGTAGATGCAAAGATCTACTCTAAAATCTTAGCAAAGAGATTAAGTAAAGTAATAATGGATCTGATTCATCCAGATCAATCTGGATTTAGTAGTGGCAGAAATAGGGAAGATAATACTCGGAAATTATTAGATCTGATTGCGCAGGTGCATTATACTCGCACTCCTTCAGTGTTTCTTGCTTTAGATGCCGAGAAGGCGTTCGATAGGGTAAAATTGAATTTTTTGAGTGCGACTCTGGACGCGGTAGGGATTACGGGTTTTTTCAAGTCGAGTACAATGGCTTTATATAGTAATCCTACCGCTAAAGTTACAGGTCCTGCTTTAAATTCTACATTTTTTGATATCGCCAATGGTACTAGACAGTGGTGTCCGCTGGCACCTCTGCTTTATGCGTTAACAATTGAACCCTTGGCGATTCAAATTAGGTCATTACAAGATATTGAAGGGATAAGAATTAAAGAACAATCCTTTAAAATAACATTATACGCTGATGATGTCATACTTACTTTGACAAATCCAGAGGTATCAGTCCCTGCGGCCCTGTCAGCCATCCGAGAATTCAGTCTATATTCGAATTACAAATTGAACTTTGCTAAGACCCAGGCGATTTCAGCATATATCTCTTCTGCTCAAAAGACTTTTTTTGCAGACCAATATCATTTAGATTGTTCAAAAGAGTCGGTGGACTATCTTGGAATTAAATTAATGTTTGATCTAAAAAAATTAGTATTCTTGAATTATGAAATTGTACTCAATAATCTTGCCTCCTCTATAGAAAAATTGAAATCAATAGAGTTATCTTGGCTTGGCAGAATTAATATGGTAAAATCTTATGTAATCCCTAAAATTATATATCTATTTAGGACAATACCTCTTCGAGTGTCGGGTTACATTTTGGATAAATTTTCTAGAATGGCTCTCTCCTTTGTTTGGAAATCGGGTAAATCCAGAATAAGTCAGAAAATAATAAAAAGAAGTTATAGATATCTGGGCCTGGGATTTCCAGATATTAGAATGTTGCACGAAGCTGTAATGTTTACACATGTCCTATTTTGGGACATTAAAAAGGATACGAATTTGGGATGGCTGTATTGCGAACGTAATCAGGCAAACGAGTATGATTTATTTAATTTCTTTTGGCTTAGCCCCTCTATTTCGAAAAAAGTAAATCTTATGAATCCGATTATAATGGACGCAATAAAAACAAGCTATCAGTTTAGATCACTTGAAAGTATAGATGCGGAATTTACAATCCTTACTCCTTTGAAGGTCCTTAAATATTATATTCAGAATATTGAATTACTAAATTGGACCTCAAATAATATTAATACTCTTGGAGATTTACAAGTGAATGACTCATTCCTCAGTTTTTCCGACTTACAAACTAAATTTAAGCTTCCTGATAAAGAATTATTTTTATATATTAGATTGAAGCACTTTTTGAATTCCAAGATGGTCCATCCTCCTTCAGAATTAGATTTATTAATTAATAAGCATCAGAAAAAAAAAATAATCTCTTCGATGTCAGCGTATCTTGATACGCAAAAGAACGACATAATACCTGCTTCTGTAGAAAAATGGCAAATTGATTGTGAGGTTATATTACCTATCGAGAGTTGGGCTGATTCCTGGACACAAGTCAGGAATGCGGTGCATGCAATTAATATACAAGAGATGTTTTTTAAGTTGCTACATCGCTGGTACTTAGTTCCCTCCCGGCTAAGTAAATTCTCTAATGCAAGCTCTAGCTTATGTTGGAGATGTGGCTATGAGGAGGGGACTCAACTGCATATTTGGTGGGCATGTTGCAAACTGGATAGTATTAAGTTAGAAGTTACTAAGCTTCTTTCGTTTATTTTTAAATGCAACTTTTCAATCCATTCTTATACCTGGCTTTTTCATCTAGCTCTTCCTCCTTCAACTAGCGCATTTAAACTATTGGCAGTTAACATCTTATTAGCTATTAAAATATGTATTGCTAGAGCATCGAGGAAAGCTGAATCTCCTACTTGGAAAGAAATAATTGATCAAATAACCCATCAAGCTAAGATGGAGAAATATTTCTATTTGATGAATCAAAATTTGTCTAGATATAACCAGATATGGTCCTTGTGGTGTAATTATATTACGGATACTTATTCAAACGATTCTATCTCTATCACATAGATATCCTCTTTTGGGTGCTAACTTTAATTCCCTTGAGTCTCTCTCTGAATTTGTATTACTCCTGGAATTCAAATTAATTATTGATGAAATTAAAATCTCACTTCTTAGTTATATTTTTAGATCGGAGTAAATTTCAAGATCTTTAAGTCTGCATATAGTGGATTGTATTAGGTATTTATGAAATGAAAGACCCCAATAGGTATAGTGTCCTCGGAGTACATTATAGTTACCGATAACTCAACCTCTACCCCTCCCACCGCCACTCTCGTTTGTTTGCGTCCTGCGTGTATGTGTATGAATGTAGGGTATTATGAAGATTTATATATGCCTCATTACTGTTTAAGGATATTAATGTAGTTTATTTGAAGTGGACCTGAGTAGCTCATTTTATTCCTTAATTATAATGGGTTTGTATCAGTAAGAGTTGTAACTCTAGTTTACTAACGAATTGTGTATATTCTTCATATACTGTGTATGTTTTTTTATATGTGTTTTATATATTTGAAAAATCCAATAAATTATATTAAAAAAAAAACATTAGGCGCAGAAGGAACTTCACAGAGGTAAATTTCAGCAGCACTACTCTCCTTTCTGCTGCTAGCTCTGTCAGATGGTCCAACTATACTCCCAAGTGCCTCTTCCCAAAACGCAGCTGCTCCACTCAGCTGTGTTGTGATGCTTGTGGCACTGCTGATGATGCTGCTGCTAGGAGTAGCAGACCACATCATCTGTTCCTCCTCCTGCACCTCTCCCTCCTCGGACAGCATTCCCATTTTACGCTGCCAGTCACGCACCTTGTTGACCAATTGCTCCCGGTAGCTACTGAGAACATTAAATTTCAAAGCTAGCTTTCCCTTAATTCTTGGATCGCAAAGGCACGCTAGCATCATTTCGGGACTCTCTTCCATTCGTTTGCGAAGGTGTACTTTTAGCAGATCCTTCAGCTTCCTGACTATGGCTGCTAGGTCAGGATGTAGAGTGCCACCTTGAACAGCCTCACGGTTTTCAAGGAACACATCCATCTTGCTGCCTAGATGGGAGAACACTGGGATTACCTGGGCCAGACTGGCAGTGTTTGAGTTTAAATTTTCTGTGGCATCCCTGAATGGTTTAAGGACTGCCATTAGCTGAGCGATCACTGTCCAATCCTCCCTATTCAATGGAGAGGTAATCCCAATATTGTGCTCTGAGGCAAGATTATGGATTGCCCTCTGCTGCTCCAAAATCCTCTCCAGCATGTCTAACGTGGAGTTCCACCGTGTACTAACATCCTGACGTAGGCAGTGTACGGGAAGACCTGACCTCTCTTGCTCTTCCCTCAAAAGTTGGCTAGCCTTAACACTATGGTGAAAGTGCCCAGCGATCTTTCTGCAGGGGACAGAACTACTGCTGCCACATTAGTTCCTTCTGACATTGCTGCCTTCACTACAAGATGGATGATGTGGGCTGCACAGCGCACACAAACAATATGACCATCTCGCAGCGCTTTCACCATATTGGTACCCCCGTCAGTTACCACAAAACCAACTTCAACATTGGTGCCCGCCTCTGCTCCCACCCAAAGGCTAAACATTTTCCTCATTGCATGCAGAATATTTTGGGAAGTGTGCTTTTCATCCATCACTTCTGCATGGAGAAGGAAAGATCGGTAGCCTGCTGCAGCAGCTTCCTTAGACACACCGGGCT
The DNA here is from genome assembly GCF_027358695.1 of Spea bombifrons. Lineage (NCBI taxonomy): Eukaryota > Metazoa > Chordata > Amphibia > Anura > Pelobatidae > Spea > Spea bombifrons. Next base: position 44,221,637 of record NC_071091.1, read on the forward strand.
GCCACCAGTGTGCTGTCAAAGAAAGAAAGGCATGCTGGCCGCTAGGTGCACTCCACAAATCTGTAGTGAAATGAACACACTGACCAGCAGCCTTGGAAAGCTCCTCTTTCACTGCTGCAACACAGGACCGATACAATGAGGGGACAATGTTCCTGCTGAAAGTGGAACGTGACGGAACTGTATATTGTGGAGCCACAGCCGCCATCAATTGTTTGACAGGCTCCCCTTCGATCATAGAGAAGGATGCCCCTCCAACAGCAATGAACTGACCAATCAGTCGCGTTACTTTATTGGCCTGCTGTTTGGGCATTGACCTTTTGGATTGGAATGCCACAAATTGTTCCAGGGTGGGCTGGACATGCAGTGCTCCAACCTGCCTTGGTCTCTGGCTGCCAGCACTAGCTGCTGCTGCTGCTATTGGCTCAGAAGAAGAAGCTGTTGGGGTTTTTCCACGGCCACCAGCTATGCTGCCTGCACTAAGTTTTACTTCTGCATCTTTCCCCAATAGCACAGCGTTGTGTTGAGTGCTGAGGTGATGCTTCATGCTAGCACTGGTAAAATGGCCAGACACTTTCCCTCTGCTTATAAGCTTCCCACAATGTTTGCACTTTCCATAGCGCCCTTCTTCAACATTTTCAAAGTGCTCCCAAATTGGGGCATGCATAGCCTTGGAGTGTGCCTTGGGTGCTGCTCCTACTGCTCGGGGTGGATGAACAGAGGCAGAACTAGTGGTGGTGGGACTGGTGGTAACAGTACTGGCCATAGTGGGACTGCTAATTGCTTTAGCTTTAGATTTGCTAGGTTTTGCTGCTGCTGCTGCTGGTGGTGATGGTGATGATCGTAGCGGAGAAGGTGGAGGCTCAGGGGAAAATTGTGCACTAGTCATTTGGACACTGCTCCCTGAGGAATCTGATTCCTGACCACTCATCTCCTCTACTTCCTCTGGCTCATAGTCTAGTTCTTCATTAGCCAGATCAAATGGAATTCCTGCTAGGCTGGAGCTAAGACTGATATCATCGTGAGACTCATGACTAGTAGTAGTGCGAGCAGGAAGAATAGACTCTGCACTTGGCCTCTCAGTCTCAGGCTCCTCTGCTACCTCGCTAGGTGGAGTTCCACTATGTGTAGCCCTCTCTCTAACTGTCTTTACAAAAATTTTGTAAGGACTTGGTGGCTTGCTAGAGGTACTAGGAGGACATGGCGTGGCGGTACCAGTGGGAACAGTAGGCGCAGCACTAGTGGTGGTAGAGGCGGTAGAGGTGGGGGTGGTGGTGGTGGTTTTCCCTACAAAGGAATGAGATCGCTTTGGTTTGGGACCCCTCTGAGTCTTGCTGCCAATTTGGCTCTGCTTGGTACCTTGCATGCTGCTTGTGGATGGGGAAGATGCTGCTTGGGGCAAAAGGCACTTCTTTTTAGTCACTGGGCTGGTACTACTTGTGCTACCCTTTAACTTTGAACGTGCTTCTGGTGCTTTAGGCTTTCCGTAAAAAAACATAGAGCTTGTGGGCCTAGCCGCACTACTACTGCCTGCTTTTGGTGCCTTTCCTTTACTTGATGATCCTTCAAGCAATGCTTCCCCCAAATGATAAGCGAGAGCTTGGCCTACTTGGCCGACTAGACTGACGCAAAGGCTGCATCTTAGAACTGGTGGTGGTGCTGGTGGTGGTGCTGGTAGTGGTGGTGGTAGATGGAGCTTGTCCCTCCTTAGTCCCAAAAGGAGGATCCATTTCAAATTTTGTGTTGTGTGTGTAGTGTAGTGTAGTGTTTAAAAAACTATAAAAAAAAAAAAAAACAAAAAAAAAAAACGAATTAAAGACAAAAAAATTAGAGGAAGTTCTCTTCAGTGCTACTGCTTAAAAAGTAAAACTATGCACTACTGCACTGTGCTGTTGTGTGCAATCTGCCAAAGTGCTAAAGTTATTTAAATTATTAACTCAAGATTAGCTATTTAATAACTAGCAGTATTTTATTTTTAATTTTAATTTACACGGGCCTAAGAGCTTAGCCTACTACTATGCTAGCCTAAAGCTATATTTCCTTACTATAAGTCTACCTCTAGGCAGACGCTCTCAAACCCACTAAGCTAAAGTGAGGTTAAATCAGATTCAGTATATGATTTATTAATTAATATTAAGTTATATAATATTAATAGATTAGAAATAATGTACTTATATATTATGTATTATAGATAGAAGAATATAGATTATGAATTAGAATTTAGAATTAGAATTACTTATATTATAGATTATGAATTAGAATTTATATTGTTATATATTATTTATAATATATTATAGATTAAGATTAAAGAAGATTAGAATTATTTTAGTACTACAGCTATTAGCTTGAAGCTTTGCTTAGTACAGCTCGTCACACAGTCAATTTTTCTTGAAAAGGTTAATTAGAAATAAAATAAAATGTCACAGCAAAACAGTTAGCTTCACTGCTTGCTGAACAAAAACACACAGCACTTATGCGGCTGCACTCACTAGCCCAACAAGTTCACTTCACTGATGGACTGAGGTGAGCAAAACACTAAGGGTACTTTTAATAAAATTGAAATAAAATGTAAAATAAATGAGAAAATCTTTGCAAAACAGTTAACGTCACTGCTTGCTGATCAAAAAAAAACACAGCACTTATGCGGCTGCACTCACTAGCCCAACAAGTTCACTTCACTGATGGACTGAGGTGAGCAAAACAAATGAAATAAAATGAAAGATTAATTAAGAAAAATTGACTTGGTCTCTTACTGTTGCTAAAACAAAGCACAAACTATAGAGCTGCAGCACCAGTACTAATAAGATTAGCTGAACTATACGCTAGTAGTAATTAATTAATATTATTACTTTTATTTATAGCTAATTTAATTAACTATTAAGATAAGAATTATGGAATTATTGATATTACTGATTTTAGATTAGACACTAGTAGATGTCTTGAATGTCTACAGTACACTCTACACTAGTATACTATTACTAACTATAACTGACAAATATATATATATATATAATTTTATAATGAATATAATTTTACTATGTAACTATGTAACTATGTAACTATGTAGACACTAGTAGATGAATGTTTACAGTACACTCTACACTAGTATACTATAGTATATATATATATGACTGACAAATATATATATATATAATATTATAATGAACTATTAAATTATAGATGCTATTACATTTTTATTTATAAATTCTATTTAATTTATTTAAGCAGGACAGGCAGTAGGCACTAGTGCCAGCCCAGGGCAAGGGCACCCCAGTGCCACTGAGGCACTGGGTGCACTGTCAACTCAACAGCACTTACACTACAGTTGATGACAAATTAAATTAAAAAAAATTAAATTAATCAAATTATTATTATTAATTATATTAAGTAGAACTGAAGTGAGGATGAAGTACACTGTGAGAAATGGCAGGCTAAGGCTTACCAGTCTCACACAGAACAGAACAATCTCTCTCTGTAACGCTTGGATGCAGCACAGCAGTGTTGCCAAAGCAGTCACAGCGAAAAATGAATGGATCTCTCAGGCAAGCTCTGGTCTTATAAAGGCGCCTTCAGAATTCAAAAAACAGCAACACAGGCATTGGACGAGACCCTTAGCGTGACGTCACAAGAGTGAGCTGATTGGACGAGATCAGCTCACTCCTGTTTGAAATTTTGGCGGCTGCGCGGCAAAAACGAAGACGATCACGAAGAATCTTAGATTCTTCGTGGTTGTGAGTCTTCGTCTTCTCCTACGTTTTGCCGGCACTGTATTCTCTTCAGCGTGTCTTCGGAACGAACAAAAAAACGGCCTCTTCGTGCTCGTTTTCATGTTCGCCCGAAGACGAATGCGCAAGTCTAGTTTAAATCATACCTTCAGCACCCCAAATAACAACCAACATAAAAGTAATGTTGTGGGATGCAGTATGTGGAAGCTACAAGCAATACAGTATATGGATGAAAACATGAAGCTGTCTACACCTAAGACCTTACTTTTTTGCAAAAAAACTTTTTTTATTCTAATTCACCAAACCTGCTTTAAATCATACCTTCAGCACCCCAAATAACAACCAACATAAACGTAATGTTGTGGGATGCAGTATGTGGAAGCTACAAGCAATACAGTATATCGATGAAAACATGAAGCTATCTACACCTAGGACCTCACTTTTTTGCAAAAAAACTTTTTTTGTTTCAAATTCACCGAACCTGCTTTAAATCATACCGCCAGCAGCCCATACAACAAGCAACATAAAAGTAATGTTGTGGGATGCGGTATGTGGAAGCTACATGCAATACAGTATTTGGATGAAAACATGAAGCTGTCTACACCTAGGACCTTACTTTTTTGCAAAAAAACTTTTTTTGTTTCTAATTCACCAAACCTGCTTTAAATCATACCTTCAGCACCCCAAATAACAACCAACATAAACGTAATGTTGTGGGATGCAGTATGTGGAAGCTACAAGCAATACAGTATTTGGATGAAAATAGAAAAAAAGTCTAATCCGCAATGGGTGTTCATAGTCCAGAGCAGTCCAAAGTTTGTTCTTAAATCCTGTCCATCCATTCTTTAAGACTTCTGGGTATGCCTCCAATACGTCTGTCCGTCCTTTATGACTTCCGGGTACACCTCCGGCATGTCAACACGTTGATTTGTCTTCTATCTGTGGCGTCGCCATGCAACGGAGACGCTTCAATCTCTTACATGTTAGACTCCTCCCCCACCAACGTGCGTAGGCCTTCCTCTTGTTGTTATGTCTTTAAGCTCCGGCTATTTAGTCGGCAGTTGGATATATATTCCAGGTATCGTTAGACCCTGGGCTAATGCTCATTAAAAGAATTTGTGGAGGGGAGAAAATACATATGTCAGAGGTCTATTTTAGATGGTTTGTGAAAATGTGACTTTTTGTAACAGATTCTAACACATTTAACATCTCTTCTAACCCAAGTAATATAAAAGGACCATATGTAATTATTGGTATAGGCAATAGTCAAAGATATGTAATCATTGTTCATAAATAAATGATTATTAAGATATATTAATAGGGAAAAGGGTTTCCTTGACCTTAAATATGGAATGAAGGATTTGCTGAACAGGCATTCTATAGATAGGATAGTAACTTGTTAATGCATGGTATAGTTGTGACTGTAAAAGGGCATTACAATATGTGTACAGTGAACACCTAAAATAGGGTTTAGACGTGTAAAGACCTTAGTAAGCTGTTTGAACACCCAATTAGGTGAAGACCAATAGACTGACATCATTATCCAAACCACATATAAACTAGGCATTTGTGAGACATGGGAGAGGCATGGGAAGAGAGGTTGAGGGAAGATGTACTTGCCATCCACGGACTCTTCATTTCCCGAACACTCCCTCCCTCCATTCTCAGGAATGGATAGGACAGATGTCATGAACTAAATTCCTCTCCATGGTTTTGTAAGACTTATTTTGTATTATTTTTGTTATCTACTTTTTATATTCTTCTTCTATTTTTGTTCGTATTAAATGTTTTACCTTTGTTTGCATCTAAGTGACTCTGCCTATTTTTGACGCACATACATATATATGTGTTTTCCAATTATTTGAAGTTTGTATTGGCCCTATATTTTTATTACATATCTGGCGTGCCAGCCCTGCGTATTTTTTCCTGACCTTTGCCCTCCAGCTTTCTCAGGAGGAAGGGCAGATATTTCTGTACACTTTTTGCAAACTGTCGGGAGAAAATTAAGAAAAGGACATTTGAGAATACAGACTTCCAGATTTTATTGGAACAACACGTGCTAAGAGACGCTATTGACGGGAGACGCAAGAAAGCCATACAGCGTGAAGCAACAGCCACTTAAGGAAAGTTCACTAAGCAGGGTAAGTCATGGATTTTATAAAAACTTATGCTAAAAAAAGTAGTATAACTTTTCAATTTGATAATTGTCCTACTAATGCACAGTTATGGGCTAGTTTGTACAAACAATGTGAGCTAGAGAATATGAAAATAGATAACAAATTGTTTTGTATAGATAAACTTAAGAAGAAACTGCAAAATGTCCTAAGCACGTTTAATGAATTGATTGTGGAGGATTTACAACCTAGACAAAGTATTTGCATGATCAACAAAGTTGTACCAGAATCTAACCCTGATGACAGTACTGACGACGTTAACAGCTGTCCCAACTGTTTTGTTTTAGCTCAGCAATTAGAGGACTTGGAGAGAGATATAGACAGACGAACTAATGACTGTTCCAAGCCACAAACTAATCCTACTAATTCTGAACAAGTTGATACTACTAACCAAAGAATAACTAGACCAAATGTCAGTTGTTATCATTGTGGTAAGAAAGGACATTTGAAGTGGCAGTGTAGACAATTTCTTAAAAATAGAAATTTTGTCCCAGAACACAATGTTTTGGGAAAGAGAATGGGCTGGTTCCAACAGCCCCACCTACTGGTGAACAGTTTAAGTCAACGTCCCCATACACTCCACTAATAAGACAGGTGCGAGAGCTCATAACAAATAGCACTGCTATAAATGTAACAGGAAAGAATGTCAGGGGGGGGTCTGACACCCTCTCAGTGACTAGATAAGAATCAATCACTCTGTAAGTTGACCTATGTAGCTCCGGTGTCAACTGACAACTGTGGCAGACCATATGTCAAGGGAAAATTACAGGGAAAAGAGATTACATTCTTAATTGATACAGGAGCTCAATTAAGTGTGACTAACTAAGCATTACCTATAACATCTAACTCACCTGTTTGCACGATTGTAGGTTTTAGTGGAAAAGGTAATACTTCAGCAACTTTGGTTACTGGTGTTTTGTTTGAGATTCCTGGCTATTTGTGTACCGAAAATGATATCTGGCATTGTCCTAGCTCAAAAAATATCTTAGGGGCTGATGTAATGAGAGAAAGAGGTTGGGTCATTGACTTAGGGAATCAAGCGATTTGGAGAAGTAATAACCTTAAAGGGCCTGTAGTAATAGATCCAAGTGACTATAGTATAGTGGCCGTCATCAATTTAATTGAGGAGGTATCCCCAAATCATGTTTGGCAACAAATGGATTTTGATGACTTGACTCTTGTAGAAATTGTGCAGAAACATCCCTCGTTATGGGCTCAGTCTAAGAATGCGGTAGGGACGATGAAAGATGTTGTTGTCAAAGTGGAAGGAACAGATCCCATAGCTCAGAAACAGTATCGATTGCCTCCGGATTCAATTGAGCCTTTGTCCAAAATTATTGAAGAACTACTTCAACAAGGCGTCATACGCAAATCAAATTCAGTGACAAATTATCCGTTATGAGCAGTTAAGAAACCAGACAAATCTTATAGAATGTTTCTAGATCTGCATATGTTTAATAAATGTACCCCAAATGTGGCGCCAATTGTAGCAGATACCCTCGACATCATGTCTCGATTGAATGCTAAGGCAAAGGTTTTCTCGGTACTGGATATCAGTAATGTTTTTTTCAGTATTCAGAGTATTCAGTATAGAGAGCAGTTGTCAATACAAATTTGCTTTTACTTTTCTGAATGAGCAATATGTATTTTGCAGATTACCACAAGGGGCGCACATGTCACCTAGTCTGTTTCATCAGGCATTGGCAAAAGTGTTATCAAAATTCTCAAGGCAAGATTGTATTCTGCAGTATGTTGATGATATCTTGTTAGCAACAGAGAGTAGAGAGGAACACCTCCCCTTGTTAGCAGAATTGTTTGATCTGTTGTATGAGTCAGGATTGAAATTAAATCCAAGGAAGGTCCAATTACTGAAACAAGAGGTTCAGTACTTCGGATTTTTGATAAGTCCAGGCCAGAGATGTCCTTTGCAGGAAAGAGTAGCAACAGTAGCAGCTTTGTCTGTACCTACAACTTTCAAAGCTTTAAGACAATTCCTGGGACTTGTAAATTTTTCTAGAGATTTCATAGAGGGCTTTGCTGAAAAAGCTAAACCCTTATATGACTTACTAAAAAGTACTGATGATGACAATTCATTTGGTCCATGGGGAGATGAGCAGCAGAAAGCGTTTGAGCAACTAAAACTTGATTTACAGAGAGCACCAGCTTTGACAACTGTGTATACATCTAAGCCTTTTGCTTTACAAGTTCATACCTCAGAGACGGCTGTCTCAGCAGTTTTACTGCATCTACAGGGAAAGGAATGGAGAATAGCTGGCTATTTTTCCAAACTCCTTTCACCTGTAGAAAAAGGGTTTGAAACGTGTGCAAGACATCTGGTGGGTGTACACTTTGCAGTTAAGGCGACTGAACATATTGTTTGGTTTAACAAACTAATTCTGCAGACTCCTCACTCCACGTTGAAATTGCTTCTTGAAAAAAGTATCCCAGGAGTGTCACATCAAAGATTTGCACATTGGTTGTTGTCTTTGTCTCCAAAACAGATGGAAGTGGATCATAAAGCTAAATATGTGCTCCCTCAACTAATGCAATATGAGGGCGAATCACATGAGTGTGTTGAGACATTTCAGGGGGATTTCCATCTCTTTTTAGAAAGAAGTAGAGGAAACTGATGAACCAGTATTTGTAGATGGTTCTAGATTTTGTTTGAAAGGACAGTACTATACCGGATATGCCATTTGATTTCCAAAGAAAGGTCGAGCTATTCAACATAGACTACCAGGACATTTTTCTGCCCAGAGAGCAGACATTGAAGCTGTTAAAATAGTATTGGAAATTAACGAGAAAGAAAACAATGATCCTTTGGTAATCTATAGCGATAGTTCATATGTCGTTAGTTCACTAACAGACTACTTACCAGTGTGGAAAAAACGAGGTTTTGTGGATTCATCTAACTTAAATCTTATGTCATGTTGATACATTGCAGACTATCTTTGAGCTTGCTTCTGAAAATCCTAAACGATATGCTATTGTCAAGGTACCAGGCCATAGCAGAGGAACTAGTGATTTAGCTTTGGGAAATGAGAAAGCAGATTCTTTAGCAAAGAAAGCAGCTTTGATAGGAGAGATAGTGATGGAACTAGAACCGTTGGAAGTACTACCAGTAAAGAGTAAGGAAGCAAATCTACCTTCATTCAGCGATGAACAGATGAAAGATCCGTTCATTGTGGAATGTAAGAATAAAATAACACCTCCCTTTGTTTGTGAAAATGGAGTGGTTTGTTATGAGATGCAAGGTAATTTAATTCCAGTTGTGCCTAAACACTTACAGATGGAATTCACCCGCTATAATCATGAAAGCTTAGGTCATGTGGGTCAGCAAAAGTTGCTGGAAATCCTCAAAGAGAAGTTTTATTGGGACAAAATGGAGGACTCTGTACAAAATGTTGTTCAGTCATGTCTCATTTGTGCTCAAGTAAACCCCAGGCCTAAAGGACAAAAGCCTCCACTTCTAAGAATTGCACCTGCAGACGGTCCGTGGTCTACATTGCAGATTGACTACATAGGTCCCCTACCTTCAGGTAAACAAGGTATGCATTGGTTGTGGCACATGTATTTTCTAAGTGGGTAGAACTGTTGCCTGTCAGGAAAGATGATGCTTTGTCTATGGCAAAAGCATTAGTGAATCATGTATTTTGTACTTGGGGAATCCCAAGGATGATTTCTTCTGACAGAGGAAGCCATTTTACTGGCAAAGTCATGCAGGCTGTTTGTGTGATCCTGGGGGTACGTCAACAGTTCCATGTTCCATACCATCCTCAGACCGCAGGTATTGTAGAAAGAATGAACAGAACTATTACGTCTAGAATTGCAAAAATGTTACTTGATAAAGGAAATAGTTGGGTTGATGCAGTACCTCTGGTATTGATGAATATTAGGGGAACAAGCTCCTCAACTACCCAGTATACACCTTTTGAATTAATGACAGGGAGGAAAATGCCATTGATCTTTCCTCATGAACCGTTTTTGTCTACTCCACAGAAAGATGCCATTACAAGAACTAAGTGGTTACAGGTACTTCAGGAGAATTTAAAAAAATCCTTCCTCACGCAGCATCTATAATGCAGCGTATGGTACCGCCTCACTCTTCTAAATTTGTGAGAGGAACATCAGTAATGATTAAGACTTTTAGGAAGGCGGGACCTTGGGAAAGCAATTGGGAAGGACCGTTTGAAATAATCAACACAATGGGTCAAGTTATGATCCTTGTTCATTGCTGAAACAGCAATACAAGAAGCGTGACATCAAGATAGCGTGCTACATATTACTTCCATGGTTGTTGGTGCTGAGTTTTTTTGATAGCTGTGTTGTTTGATCTGTACCAGAAGCCAATTGGAATTCATGATCAGACAAAGGAGTTACCAGGGAAGACATTGTTATCGAATAAGATAAGAGAAGTTCAAGTGGATCGACTCCTGACATCGGACATTGATACATCAAGAGACATTGTTGGACAAATTAGATTCATTATAATTTAAGATATACGGATTTATTATTTGATGGGGAAAATCTGGAACAATTAGATGTTTCAGCTTGTCTTCATTTTGTTTCTAAAGTAATATGTCTTCCGAGGCAAGAAAAGGTTGGCTATTATTCTTGTTTTCACAATCATTCATCATGTGAGGCAAGGATTGAAAGTGATGCATCTATGCATGAATTAATGACTCAAGTAAAGATAGGAAAAGTTTGTTTTGAAGTAATGAAGGAAGAGTCATTGGTCAGAGCATTCTTGTCAACTTGTATGCATAATGAAATTCTTCACAGAGGATTATATTGCATAGAAGGTGATTTGAAAAAGTTGGAGATTGTTATGAAAATGATTTTCCTAATTTGTGATTTACGTCATAGACAGCAGAATGACAGCAGAATTAATTTAATATAAAGGCTGAACTAACCAACAACAACAAAGTTGCTATACAAGCTATACTAGCCTGAGGCGATAACAGCCAGTTCTTGTGTTATTGGTGTTGCTTAGTTCACGTGAGGGTGTGTAGGTATAGGATGTGTTGGTGATTCTGGTTTGCATGGTTACAACCGAAATATTGTAAACCTTTCAACTGGGAAAACTGTTACTAGTTTACAATTGATACAGCTGCTATTTACATAGCAACCTATCAATACTATAGTAAAAAAACACCTTAAAAAGAACCATACACCATGTGCTAGTGGAACTTCAGTCCAGGGCTTGACGGTGCCTGGATCCAGAGGGCTTCACCTGTTTGTAAGCGCCCTGGGTTATAGACCAGAATCCTTCCCATGTTTCATCAAGTAGTCATTATGACCACCGGAGTTCCACTTGATATTGTTTTGCTGGGTTTCTTCATCATCTCTGTAAGCTGACCATCTACCGAAGCTAAGTATTATTATTTATTTTACTGCAATCTGTTAAGACTGGTGTGTGATTTTAATTCTGCTGATCATTAAAGTGTAATTACCATTCACCACAGTATTTAAGTATTTCTCACCATATGATCGACTGGAATACCTAATATTATATACCATTTGTATATCAAGATACAGAGTGTATATAGATTTAATAAAATTTATTGTTGTTATTAAGGTTCCCTGATGACCTTAATTAAATAATTTAAAGTTAGAATCAGGCCACAACTACAACAATTGGCGTAGTCAGCAGGATTCACAACAGAGATGGGAAAAAGTTTAATGTCTCCACTATAGGCACAGAGCGTTTAAGAACACTACCTCTGCAATTTAATTTAACACAGATAGACCATTTTCCTTGTAAAACATGGACTGAGGAAATAAAGAAAGATAAGGGATTATTGGCCATATTAAATCAACAATTGAAAGATGCAGAAATTGTTTTCCAACATAAACAAGGTGAATTAGAACAAATTCAACATCAATGGAATGATATGTCTGGAGTTAGTTGGTGGTCAAATTTAAAAAAAATCTGTAAATATGTGGTCATAATCATCTACTCATTGTTCATAAATAAATGATCATTAAGATATATTAATAGGGAAAAGGGTTTCCTTGACCTTAAATATGGAATGAAGGATTTGCTGAACAGGCATTCTATAGATAGGATAGTAACTTGTTAATGCATGGTATAGTTGTGACTGTAAAAGGGCATTACAATATGTGTACAGTGAACACCTAAAATAGGGTTTAGACGTGTAAAGACCTTAGTAAGCTGTTTGAACACCCATTTAGGTGAAGACCAATAGACTGACAACATTATCCAAACCACATATAAACTAGGCATTTGTAAGACATGGGAGAGGCATGGGAAGAGAGGTTGAAGGAAGATGTACTTGCCATCCACGGACTCTTCACGTCCCGAACACTCCCTCCCTCCATCCTCAGGAATGGATAGGACAGATGCCATGAACTAAATTCCTCTCCAAGGTTTTGTAAGACTTATTTTGTATTATTTTTGTTATCTACTTTTTATATTCTTCTTCTATTTTTGTTCGTATTAAATGTTTTACCTTTGTTTGCATCTAAGTGACTCTGCCTGTTTTTGACGCACATACATATATATATGTGTTTTCCAATTATTTGAAGTTTGTATTGGCCCTATATTTTTATTACAGTTTTATCCTAAAGATGTTGTAATGTTATGGGACAGTATACACAATAGGATAACGAAAGGATAGGTGAAACTCGTATTGAGTATATGCAAGAGAAAAACATACATACATGGCAATAAAAGATTTTTAATGATCGACACAGAAGAATGGAACAAAGAAAAGTAGACACTTTACCAATTAAACAAAAAGATAAATTTAGACCATACTCACCCCCTTCCACATCTTCTGTATGGAAAGATAAAGATAGTAGTAGACTTCACAAATCCAATGAGTTTAAGAAGTCTTTTTTAGACAGGGAGCAATCCCGAAAAATAAGGCATATAGAGACAGCGAGAAGAAGTTTCCAATGTTCACACGTTCCCCAATCAAGAAAAGAAAAACTGCAAGATACTCAGAGGATCCAGAGGACAGGGAAATAAAATAATGTCCAAAACTGAACATAAAAAGAATGAAATAATAAACATATCACATGTTAAGTCCAACAGAATTGTCACTTTTAAATAAAGGTTTGAAGTTTGCACTGAACAAAGGAGCCAATGGTTTTAACTTATTTATAGATGCTCAGAAATGTTTAAGGAGACTCACAGTAAAACGGTTCTTTTTGAAAAATGAATCAATTGATAACACAAAATCTTTAGAAGTAGATCCTTTTATACATGGAAAGGCTAATGTACATTAGCCTGTAGTTGTGGGAGGGGCTATGGTTATTAACCAACGCCTCTCCCTTTCCACGGCTACGTTTCAACATCTGACGCTGCGGACGTTGTACGGAAGGAATATTCACGTGGATCCTGGCACTTCGGCGTTTCCACTGCGGCGTCTCGGCGGCAGTTCGTCTCGGCGACGGTTCATCCAAGCTTTCAGGCAGCTGTTCCTCCTAGCAGGTCTACGTCGATTCCGTAACAGTGAAAGCTCTGTTGCACTCCTGCGGGTCAGGTCGTATGCTTCTAACACGTTACTTGTCTTATACACTGCCCTCTGCTGACCGATTGTCATACTAACGTTACTAAGTTTTTTCATTGCATTGTTAGCTAACACTACAAGATGGGTGTAGTGCATATTACGGTTACACACCGCCCTCTGCTGGCTGATTTTCAAACTAATTGTAACTACGTTTTTTACAAGGCATAATTAGTTTTCACTACTAAATTAAGCAGTTCCTCCACTGGGAGCCGCACCTGCTATATATATCACATCCACACATATATCACATAACACTACTCGTGTTACACTTTTCTACAATTGGTGGTCGGTCTCGAACTGAACACTTAGCTACGTGTTAACTCCCCTTTTTTCTTCCTAACAAACCTCCTACTCTGGCGCACGGCGCATGGTACTTACTACACCTACGAATACGTACTCCTCTCTGTATGTTCAATCTGGACCCTCACTTCGGCTTTTGCTGTGAGTCCAATCTATGCAGTAGCTCCCTCTTGTTTACTTTTAAACATCCTGATTTCATGTTTTCTTCCAGCATGGTGCCTTTGGTTAGTTTATGGTTAATCATTGTATGCTACATTTCAGCGGAGAAGGTGCTTTTAGGGTTAGGTGCCTTGCCTACCACATCCTTCGTTCACCTGCTGGTTGCCTTTCTGGGCTCAGGCAGGTGAGTGGGCTACTTCGTACGATCCTGCAGGGTTTCTCTTAATGTCGTAACTTGTCAGCAGTGGCGTCGGGAGGGGGGGCCAGAGGGGGCCATGGCCCCCCCAACATCATGCTGTACCCCCCAGTGTGCCCCCCCAAATGAAACGCCGGCTTTTTTTTTAATAGACCCGGAGGAAAGAAAGAGAGGCGCCGAGCGGTCGCTGAGGATTAAGTTCTCAGCAACCGTTCGGCGCCTCTCACTCTTCTCCGCGACCGCGAGGCCTCTGCCTTGGTCGCAGTGCCGGCATTTCAAGCCGGGCGCCGGTATATGTCGTCATATCCGGCGCCCGGCAGTGAAGCCGCGCACACTGCAGAACCAGGGATACAGAGACCTCGCGATCTCAGCGCTGGACAAGCCCAAGGTAAGTGAACTTCAAAGGGGGGTAGAAAGTTAGGAGGGGGTTAGAGAGTCAGAAGAGGTAGATAGGAAGTGAGAAGGGGTAGATAGGTATAGATTGGGAGGGAGAGGGGATAGATAGGATAGATTGGGAGGGAGAGGGGGTAGATGGGATAGATATGATAGATAGGGAGGGAGATGGGGGTAGATGGGATAGATTGGGAGGGAGAGGGGGTAGATGGGGTAGATGGGATAGATAGGGAGGGAGAGGGGGTAGATGGGATAGATTGGGAGGGAGAGGGGGTAGATGGGATAGATTGGGAGGGAGAGGGGGTACATAGGATAGATTGGGAGGGAGAGTAGGTATATAGGGACGCAGAGCTGGTAGATAGGGAGGGAGAGGGGGTAGATAGGATAGATTTGGAGGGAGAGGGGGTAGATAGGATAGATTGGGAGGGAGAGGTGTTTATGGGACAAACTTAGCGTACGTTCAGCTGTTTGGGGACAAAGTTGACACAATAATGTTTCCATACATTATTTATGTATACCTGCAAATACAAGTTGTTTTTTTTATATCTCATTTAGTTGCATGTGCTGTTTCCATGTGTTGTTTATTTGATCTATACCTGAACTACAGGGTGTAAGTAAAAGAGCGGTATGGTTTAGTGAATGAGGGGATAATTACAGGGGATGATTACAGGGGAGAGGACCTCTCAATGTCACGGTGCAGGACTGACTCTCACAGTCTTTCCCTGATCTGCAGTCAGTGTGGGAAATATTTCTTTTTTTTGTTGTGGTAGCGGAGGGAGTGATTGCATGCAAGGAAGCGTTGAGCGGGGCCCAAGGAAATGCTTGGATAGGGTCCAATTTTTTCACTATAAAATATATTGGCAGCAGGGGCAAATATTTATATATGTTTTGGCAGCAGGGGCTAATATTTATATATTGGCAACAGGGTCTAATATTAATATATATATTGGCTGCAGGGGCTAATAATATATATAGGAAGCAGGGACTAATACTATATATATCGCCAGCAGGGTCTAATATTAATATATATCGGCAGCAGGGTCCAATATTAATATATACCAGCAGCAGGGGCTAAAATTAATATATGTCGGCAGCAGGGGCTAATATATATTGGCAGCAGGAGCTAATATTAACATATATTGGCAGCAGGAGCCAATATTAACATATATTGGCAGCAGGGTCTAGTATTTATATTCATATTGGCAGCAGGGTCTAGTATTTATATATATATATCGGCAGCAGGGGTTAATATTAATATATATTGGCTGCAGGGGCTAATTACCGTATTGGCCCGAATATAGGCCGCACTTTTTTCCCCCACTTTAAGTCTTTAAAGTGGGGGTGCGGCCTATATTCGGGGTCTAGCGCCCGACGCCCGGAACATGCAGTCCCAGGCGCCGGGCAGGCAGCGGGGTAAGGATACAGATCCCCCGCAGCGGTGCAGGGGACCTGCATCCTACTGTCTGATACGCTCAGACAGCCTCCCCTCCCGGCACTTTCCACGGGGGGAGTACCGGCACGGGAGGTTGTCTATGCGCATCGCACGGACGTTCACCGGCAGCGGCGATGCGCCGTTGCCGGTGAACATCCGCACGATGCATTTTAACCCCCCCGACTTACCAGAGCAGACTCCCGGGTGTCTTGCAGGGCCGGCGGAAGACATCTACGCAATACGCGTATACAACTTCCGGTGCCGGCACTTCCGCTGAGTGCCGGCACCGGGAGTTGTATACACGATGTGCATAGATGTCCCTCTCTGGCCCCGTAAGACACCCGGGAGTCTACTCTGGCAAGTCGGGGGGGGGACAGAGTGGCAGCATATCTCGGGGGAGGACAGAGTGGCAGCATATCTCGGGGGGGGAGAGGACAGAGTGGCAGCATATCTCGGGGGGGGAGAGGACAGAGTGGCAGCATATCTCCGGGGGGGGGGAGGACAGAGTGGCACCATATCTCGGGGGGGGAGGACAGAGTGGCAGCATGTTTTTTCGTGCTTTTTTAAAGAAAAAAACTTTTTCTTTAAAAAAGCACCAAACTTTTAGGGTGCGGCCTATACACGGGGGCGGCCTATATCCGAGCCAATACGGTATATATATCGGCTGCAGGGACTAATAATATATATTGGCAGTAGGGGCTAATATTAATATATACTGGTAACAGGGTCAAATATTTATATATATATCAGCAGCAGGGTATAATTTTTATGTATATCAGCAGCAGGGTATAATATAAGTATATATCCGCAGCAGGGGCTAATATCAACATATATCCCCAGCAGGGGTTAATATTAATATATATCAGAAGCAGGGAGTAATATTTCTATATATCGGCAGCAGGGTCTAATATTTATATATATTGTCAGCAGGGGCTAACTTCAAAGAGATAAGTGCATATTATGTAGTTAAAAATGCACGTCTAACGTGTGTGTGTGTATATATATATATATATATATATATATATATATATATATATATATATATATATATATATATATATATATATATATATATATATATATATATATATATATATATATATATACCGTATTTGCTCGATTATAAGACAACCCTGATTATAAGACGACCCCCCAAAATCTGAATATTAACTTAGGAAAAAAAAGAAAAAGCCTGAATATAAGATGACCCCAAAGGAAAAAAAGTTTTACCAGTAAATGTTAATTCATGTAAACTATTTTTTTAAATAAAAGCTATGATTGAGTAAAAGATTTTTTTGGTTTTTATTTCTTGTATTTTCCAACCTGTCCCCCAGTTACGCACATCTGCCCCCAGGCTTGCCACTCCAATATGGCACTGTGGCCCATGATATGCCTTTTAACCCTCTATGTGCCACTCTGCCTCCAGAAATGCCTTATACCCCTATATCCCATTCTGGCATTTAGGGGGTTAAAATGCATATTATGGGGCAGAGTGGCATATAGGGAGGTATAAGACATTTCAGGAGGCAGAGTGCTCTATTAAATGCCCCCTTAACGCCACTCCAGAAATGCCCTATGCCCCCATTTAACACACACACCCTATACCCCCATTTAACTAACACACACAGACACATACACACACACACACAATCTCTCTTTCCCCCCCCCTCTCACCCCCCTTCCCCCGCTCTCCCCCCTCTCTTACCGGTGCTTCCAGCCAGGGCAGCGGGTTGACGTCGCCTTCTGCTGCAGCCGGAAGGAGGTGTGGCTAGCAGCGGGGGTTTGTATGCGTCCGTCGCGTATACTTTCCCCGGCTGTCAGAGATCAGAGTTCCGGTGCGGGGAACTCT
Source organism: Spea bombifrons (assembly GCF_027358695.1). NCBI lineage: Eukaryota > Metazoa > Chordata > Amphibia > Anura > Pelobatidae > Spea > Spea bombifrons. The sequence continues at coordinate 44,239,400 of NC_071091.1, forward strand.
GATCTCTGACAGTCGGGGAAGGTCTATGCGACGGACGCAGACAACCCCCGCTGCTAGCCACACCTCCTTCCGGCTGCAGCGGACGTTGTCTACGCGGATCGCGTAGACGTCAACCCGCTGCCCCGGCAACACATCAGGAAGCACCGGTAAGTGTGTGTATGATGGGGGGGGTCGGGTGAGACAGGAGAATCCAGGTCCCCTGCAGCGGTGCGGGGGATCTGGATCTTAGTCTCCTAATCAGACCTCTATTTGAGGTCTGATTAGAAGACGACCCCGATTAGAAGACGAGGGGTATTTTTCAGAGCATTTGTGTGTGTGTGTGTGTGTGTGTGTGTCTGTTTGTGTTAGTTAAATGGGGGTATAGGGTGTGTGTGTTAAATGGGGGCATAGGGCATTTCTGGAGTGGCGTTAAGGGGGCATTTAATAGAGCACTCTGCCTCCTGAAATGCCTTATACCTCCCTATATGCCACTCTGCCCCATAATATGCATTTTAACCCCCTAAATGCCAGAATGGGATATAGGGGTATAAGGCATTTCTGGAGGCAGAGTGGCACATAGGGGGTCAAAAGGCATACCATGGGGCACAGTGGCATATAGAGGGTTCAAAGGCATATCATGGGCCACAGTGCCATATTGGAGTGGCAAGCCTGGGGGCAGATGTGCGTAACTGGGGGACAGGTTGGAAAATACAAGAAATAAAAACAAAAAAAATCTTTTTCTCAATCATAGCTTTTATTTAAAAAAATAGTTTACATGAATTAACATTTACTGGTAAAACTTTTTTCCTTTGGGGTCGTCTTATATTCAGGCTTTTTCTTTTTTTTCCTAAGTTAATATTCAGATTTTGTCAGGGTCGTCTTATAATCAGGGTCGTCTTATAATCGAGCAAATACGGTATATATATATATATATATATATATATATATATATATATATACACACACACACACACGATAGACGTGCATTTTTAACTACATAATATGCACTTATCTCTTTGAAGTTAGCCCCTGCTGACAATATATATAAATATTAGACCCTGCTGCCGATATATAGAAATATTACTCCCTGCTTCTGATATATATTAATATTAACCCCTGCTGGGGATATATGTTGATATTAGCCCCTGCTGCGGATATATACTTATATTATACCCTACTGCTGATATACATAAAAATTATACCCTGCTGCTGATATATATAAATATTTGACCCTGCTACCAGTATATATTAATATTAGCCCCTACTGCCAATATATATTATTAGTCCCTGCAGCCGATATATATACCGTATTGGCTCGGATATAGGCCGCCCCCGTGTATAGGCCGCACCCTAAAAGTTTGGTGCTTTTTTAAAGAAAAAGTTTTTTTCTTTAAAAAAGCACGAAAAAACATGCTGCCACTCTGTCCCCCCCCCGAGATATGGTGCCACTCTGTCCTCCCCCCCCCCGGAGATATGCTGCCACTCTGTCCTCTCCCCCCCCGAGATATGCTGCCACTCCGGCCCCCCCCCCGAGATATGCTGCCACTCTGTCCTCCCCCGAGATATGCTGCCACTCTGTCCCCCCCCCCGACTTGCCAGAGTAGACTCCCGGGTGTCTTACGGGGCCAGAGAGGGACATCTATGCACATCGTGTATACAACTCCAGGTGCCGGCACTCAGCGGAAGTGCCGGCACCGGAAGTTGTATACGCGTATTGCGTAGATGTCTTCCGCCGGCCCTGCAAGACACCCGGGAGTCTGCTCTGGTAAGTCGGGGGGGTTAAAATGCATCGTGCGGATGTTCACCGGCAACGGCGCATCGCCGCTGCCGGTGAACGTCCGTGCGATGCGCATATACAACCTCCCGTGACGGTATTCCTCCGTGGAAAGTGCCGGGAGGGGAGGCTGTCTGAGCGTATCAGACAGTAGGATGCAGGTCCCCTGCACCGCTGCGGGGGATCTGTATCCTTACCCCGCTGCCTGCCCGGCGCCTGGGACTGCATGTTCCGGGCGTCGGGCGCTAGACCCCGAATATAGGCCGCACCCCCACTTTAAAGACTTAAAGTGGGGGAAAAAAGTGCGGCCTATATTCGGGCCAATACGGTAATTAGCCCCTGCAGCCAATATATATTAATATTAACCCCTGCTGCCGATATATATATAAATACTAGACCCTGCTGCCAATATGAATATAAATACTAGACCCTGCTGCCAATATATGTTAATATTGGCTCCTGCTGCCAATATATGTTAATATTAGCTCCTGCTGCCAATATATATTAGCCCCTGCTACCGACATATATTAATTTTAGCCCCTGCTGCTGGTATATATTAATATTGGACCCTGCTGCCGATATATATTAATATTAGACCCTGCTGGCGATATATATAGTATTAGTCCCTGCTTCCTATATATATTATTAGCCCCTGCAGCCAATATATATATTAATATTAGACCCTGTTGCCAATATATAAATATTAGCCCCTGCTGCCAAAACATATATAAATATTTGCCCCTGCTGCCAATATATTTTATAGTTAAAAAATTGGACCCTATCCAAGCATTTCCTTGGGCCCCGCTCAACGCTTCCTTGCATGCAATCACTCCCTCCGCTACCACAACAAAAAAAAGAAATATTTCCCACACTGACTGCAGATCAGGGAAAGACTGTGAGAGTCAGTCCTGCACCGTGACATTGAGAGGTCCTCTCCCCTGTAATCATCCCCTGTAATTATCCCCTCATTCACTAAACCATACCGCTCTTTTACTTACACCCTGTAGTTCAGGTATAGATCAAATAAACAACACATGGAAACAGCACATGCAACTAAATGAGATATAAAAAAAACAACTTGTATTTGCAGGTATACATAAATAATGTATGGAAACATTATTGTGTCAACTTTGTCCCCAAACAGCTGAACGTACGCTAAGTTTGTCCCATAAACACCTCTCCCTCCCAATCTATCCTATCTACCCCCTCTCCCTCCAAATCTATCCTATCTACCCCCTCTCCCTCCCTATCTACCAGCTCTGCGTCCCTATATACCTACTCTCCCTCCCAATCTATCCTATGTACCCCCTCTCCCTCCCAATCTATCCCATCTACCCCCTCTCCCTCCCAATCTATCCCATCTACCCCCTCTCCCTCCCTATCTATCCCATCTACCCCATCTACCCCCTCTCCCTCCCAATCTATCCCATCTACCCCCATCTCCCTCCCTATCTATCATATCTATCCCATCTACCCCCTCTCCCTCCCAATCTATCCTATCTATCCCCTCTCCCTCCCAATCTATACCTATCTACCCCTTCTCACTTCCTATCTACCTCTTCTGACTCTCTAACCCCCTCCTAACTTTCTACCCCCCTTTGAAGTTCACTTACCTTGGGCTTGTCCAGCGCTGAGATCGCGAGGTCTCTGTATCCCTGGTTCTGCAGTGTGCGCGGCTTCACTGCCGGGCGCCGGATATGACGACATATACCGGCGCCCGGCTTGAAATGCCGGCACTGCGACCAAGGCAGAGGCCTCGCGGTCGTGGAGAAGAGTGAGAGGCGCCGAACGGTTGCTGAGAACTTAATCCTCAGCGACCGCTCGACGCCTCTCTTTCTCTCCTCCGGGTCTATTAAAAAAAAAGCCGGCGTTTCATTTGGGGGGGCACACTGGGGGGTACAGCATGATGTTGGGGGGGCCATGGCCCCCTCTGGCCCCCCCCTGCCGACGCCACTGATTTCCCCTGCACACTTTATCCAGGGTAATCTTAGGAAGGATATCCTGGAAGGGAAAGACGTTAACCTGGTCTCCCTTCTCCTAAGCTCCCATGACCTGGCTGAAAATAAAGCCTTTTCCTGTGGCGAAGTTTCATTGGTGCTTAAAGCTAAAGACCCCAGACTGGCCAAAAAGTTGTCTGTTCCGGAATTTGTCCTGGCCTTCACCATTTATAGGGATGTCTTGTGTTCAGCGTTTCCGTCCAGAAGGGAAGAGCTTGATCAATATTTATATAAAGTGGTGGAATTGGGCTATAAATATGGGGGTAGTGCTTTTTACGATTATCACAGGTCATTTTCCGCTAAAGCACTGCAGCCCAATTTAACTATGCGACTGACTGGAGTAGAGTAGACACGGAATTGTTTTGCAGGCATTTCGCTGGTCTCAAAACCCCGGCGTGTCATTATTGCCAGTCCATGGCCCACGCAGCTAACTTTTGTCCGGCTACCGACAGCCCCCCTCCACTAGCTCGGCCGCCTTGTCCGCCCCCTCCCGTCCAGGACAACTACTTTCCAAAACTCATGATAAATTGGGTAGACCTATCTCGTTTCTAGGCAGGTCCCAGATCTGCAACAATTTCAACGCTAGTGGTTGCCATTTGATAAATTGCTTAGATACTCACCCGTTTTCTCCGGCTACTTGTATAGTGCTCAAAGCCTCCATGTTTCTAGCTTTTTATGGATTCATGCGCCCTGGGGAACTGGCCACGACACCTAATAAGGTGTCATTTCTGAAGGTCTCGGATTTATGTCCCGTTGCTGATTATTTTGTTCTATCCCTCGGTCATACGAAAACCAATCAGTCCGGTCCGAGTACACGAATCACGTTCTTTCCTACTAATTCTGCTTGGTGCCCAGTTGCAGTCCTGGGAGCCTTGTTGGTGTTTTTGACTGGGAAACCGGGTAACAGTCCTCTTTTGCCCTTCCCCAGGGAGCCATTGTCATCTGTCACATTGGTCAGATATGTGAGGTTATTACTTACAAGGATTGGCCTTAACCCCCTTGCATATTCGGGTCACTCTTTTCGAATCGGGGCTGCCTCAGCGGCATCTAAGAATAAGGTTCCAGCCCATGTAATTAAAAAGCTAGGCAGGTGGAACTCCTCCTGTTTCTCTCTTTATATCCCTCAACCAACATCAGAGATGTGTAATGCCTTCACGTCACTCGTTCTATAAGCTTGTTATTCATTAATGGTATTCATACTATCATGTTTTGTTTATTAATAAAGTTATGGTATGATTAACTTTGTGTCTTCTTTTGCCCTCTATAGGCCTACCTGGTACGTCGGTCATGGCACACCTCAGACCAAATAGACCCTCTCTTGGTCTTTGGTTCTCTATTCCTCTAATCCTATGCAGTCGCCCCTAACACAAATGTTAAGGCTAATGTACATTAGCCTGTAGTTGTGGGAGGGGCTATGGTTTTTTAACCAACGCCTCTCCCTCCCACAGCTACGTTTCAGCATCTGATGTTGCCCTCCCTTGCCCCCCCGCTATTCATTTCCTTCCTTTTATTTCCTCTTTTTCTCCTCTATCCTTTCTTTCATTTCTTTTACGGGGTGGCCCTCTATAGGCCTATCTGGTACATCGGTCATGGCACACCTCAGACCGAATAGACCCTCTCTTGGTCTTTGGTTCTCCGTTCCACTAATCCTATGCAGTTGCCCCTAACACAAATACAACAAAAGACCAAAATCAAAACATTTTCCACAACAGGATAAAAGCGTACATATGTTACTTAAAGAATGTAGTAAAATAGAACAAAATAATAAGAGACAACACAATTTGACTAAAAAGTCTAAAAAAACTAAAAGACAACAAACAAATAGTACCTCGTAGTCGGGGTCGTCTTATAATCAGACCTCAACTAAGTCTGAATATGAGAATAAGATCCAGATCCCCCGCAGCGATGCAGGGGGCCTGGGTCCTCCTGTCCCCCCCACACACACTTACCGGCACTTCTGAGTCCCCGGTGCTTGGTCCGGGCAGCCTGGACTAAGCACCGGGCAGCGTGTAGAGCTCTACGCGATTCGCGTACACAACTTCCGCTGCAGCTGGGAGGAGGTGCGGTTAGCAGCGGGGGTTGTCTGCGTCCATCGCCCGGCAGACCTTCCCCGGCTGTCAGAGATCAGAGTTCCCCGTGTGGATTTTTTTCTTCAACGTTTCGTACCACTAAGCCACTCATATATAAAAGGCACGACACATATCTTGAAAATTTATTTTAACATATCTTACAATTTATTTTAACACATAACTATTTTTCTTTTGATGGAAATTTGTATTTTCAAACATGTGGTACAGCCATGGGAACCAGATTCGCTCCGAGTTATGCCAATCTATATGTGGCAGATTGGGAAACCAATCACATTTGGAAAAGATATATCGACGATGTAGCCCTCCTTTGCACTTTTTCTAATTCCATAATGTCCTTTTTAAGGACCGGTGCCCAGAATTGTACCGCATATTCAAGGTGAGGTCTTACCAATGACCTGTAAAGAGGCAAGATAATATCCTCCTTCCTTGAATCAATACCTCTTTTTATGCATGCCAAAATATTATTGTCAAGTCTGTTGTCAACCGTTATTCCTAAATCCTTCTCAGTGGTAGTTTCCCCCAAGGATATTCCATTTAAAGAATAGGTTGCATTTTTATTATTTTTACCATAATGCATAACTTTGCATTAATCTATATTGAACTTCATCTGCCACTTGCACGCCCAATCCCTAACTCTGTCTAAATCTTCCTGCAAAGATTAGTCTGAATTACCCGGCCTAATTTTGTGTCATCAACAAAAAAATGTGAGATGGCTCTCACTGCAGCTTGGGAGATTGTGACGGACCGACCTGTACCCCGACTGGGTACTCCCGCCAAACGTTGCTTCCTCCTGACAGGACACCACCAAGTAACCCCTTCAGCGCCAGGCAGAACCAGCGTTGTAGATAGAAGGGGGGACGTCGCTGCACCGGAGCTGCATTGGCACTGTGGCTATCCGAAGCTTAGCTACACAGCGTGGCTACAGCCCACCCCAAACATCAGGCAACACTCGTGTTGAGGTGAAAACAGGACTCCTTTATTAAAACCGAAGACAGAGCTATATATGCACAAGTAAGAAAAGGGGCAAGACAAATATCACATGATCTAATTACCATGTCAGGAAGGAAGTAATTAGATCAAATCCTGCAACACAATATCCGGGGGAAGGACAGAATGACATGAGACATAAATAATTACATTAATTGGAGCTCACAGGATTAACAGCTACCTGTTGTGTAATTGATAATTAGGTATGCAGCAGTGACACCTAGTCATACCTACAGGGGGTCTTAAGACAAGGACTAACTCACACAATAACAGGGGAAACACTTCACATCTATACAATTAACAGTGCTAAGACAATCAGCCTTCTTCCTACCAGGATGTCCAGCTGACATTACAGTTTTGAGACACTGAGTGCTAAAACATGGGGAACATCAGCAGAAACTGAACCCCTGTATCCACACACAGAAGTCTCTACAAGGCCTGGGCCCATAGTCGATAGGGAGGAGGCTGGCTCTCAGGCCTCTCCAGGGGCCCCAGTGATGGAGGGTTCTGTCACAGAGATCATTTATAAATAAATTAAAATTTATTATCAATTTCTGATCCACATACAGACATTTGCCCCTAAGCCTATTTCTGTTAATTTATAGAGTAGCCTTTTATGCGGAACTGTATCAAATCCTTTTGCAAAGTCCAGATAAATCAAATCTACAGCCACCCCCAGGTCTATATTTTTACTAACTTCTTCATAGAAGGCTAATAGGTTGGTTTGACAAGACCGGTCTTTCACAAATCCATGTTGACTTCTACTAACTGGATTATGGATCAAGATATGATCTTTTCCATTAGCAACCCTTCAAATAATTTACCCACTACCGATGTTAAGCTTACTGGCCTGTAATTACCTGGTTGAGATTTTGATCCCTTTTTAAATAGGGGCACAACATCTGCCTTCCGCCAATCTAATGGAACTATCCCCGAGCTGAAAGAATCCCTAAAGATTCGGGATTAACCTAGCCTTGGTGAACAGTTAATCTAAATTTTATTAAAGACAGGAGGCGAGTATTTTGCATATCCTTCTTTACTGATTACCTCCAGCAGCAAAGGAGTTAACAACAAACAATAAAAACGACCAATCAGAAACAAGTAAAGTCTATATCAATCTCAGCAAACTGCAGCTCCTCCTCTTTCTTTGCGAAGATGCCGAAACAGGAACAGAACGAGAATGGAACCGGAACCATCAAAAACGGAAGGAAAACCCTCAGCATCCCGCAGTCAGCATACTAAGTCGCAGAAGGACGGCCTGAAAGGAGAAGTGCAGAAATGAGAGCACCAGGCGAACTGAATAGCCGCGCATGCATAAAAACAAACACAAGTGCAACCATCTAAAAAGACGTACACAGCCCCACAAAACGAGATAAGAAAAAAATATATAGACAAGAAACACACTCAATAAACACCAAGAACAGAGTTACAAGGGCAGGGCAGAGCAAATAAGGGGGGGAAAATACTTGCCTCCTGTCTTTAATAAAATTTAGATTAACTCTACACCAAGGCTAGGTTAATCCCGAATTTTATAGCAAGACAGGAGGCTTCATATTTTGCATTTTTAACGCCCCGACAGAAGAGAAAAAGTGGCATGCGCTTCGGGACGAAAGTAAAAGGTTCGGAACGTAGATTCCAGAGACCAGTCCGCCGCCGCCAAAACCTCCGACAGGGAAGAGCCTGCGGAGAAAGCCACCGAGGCCGCAGCGCCCCGGACTGAATGCGCCCCAAAAGTCCCGTCGATACCGGCGAGACTAAGGATCCACCGGAACCACCTAGCGAGAGTAGGTGAAGAAACCGGCTTAAAAGGGCGAACATAGGAGATAAACAACGGACCGCCAGAGGAGGAACGAAACGGAAGAGAGACGGCAAGATAGGATTTGACACAGTTAGCGACACAAAGACGCGGATGATCTGGAAAATACGGGTACGAGACCGGTCCGGCGCCGGACCGAAACCAGGACGCCCTCCGGGGAAAAAGAAAACGAAGTAACGTCAAAAGCGCGGATGTCCGACACCCGCCGGAAAGACACAAGACATAAGAGAAGCGCCGTTTTAGCGGAGAGTTGCCTGAAGGACAGGCGGTCGTTATCCGGCCAACCCTCCAGGAAGTCGAGAACCCGCGAGACGTCCCAAAAGACAGAGTACCGAGCAGACGGAGGGCGCGCAACACGAATGCCGCGAAGGAGACGGCAAACCGACGGGTCCTTGCCAACCCCGAAACCGTGCAACGGGACATGAGCCGCCGAGATGGCCGAGCGAAATAAGTTGATAGTGCGATAAGACTTGCCCTGAGAGAACAGATGGGCAAAGAAATTTAACACCGCAACTATAGGTGCCGTAAAGGGATCGTAGTGCTGTGCCACACACCAGCGACACCAGACGCCCCAAGCTTGGAGATAAGACCTCCTGGTGCCGGGAGCCCAGGATCCCCACAGTAGGTCGCGAGCTGTTGACGATAAGCCCGACACCTGCCAGGAACCCCTGAAACAGTCCAGGCCACGAGAAGCAACCGGTCCTGAAGGACGAGGGGATGAGGGTTCCCCTCGGGATCCAGGAGCAGATCCCAGGAGCACGGAAGAATCAGAGGATCCTCGCAAGACATCTCCAACAAGAGGGGAAACCAAGGCTGAGACCTCCAAAGCGGAGTCACCAAAACAATGGTTACCCCCTGCCGACGGAGAGCGTGGAGAGTCCGAAGGATCATGGCAAACGGAGGAAAAGCGTAAGCCCCCTGGGGAGGCCAGGGCTGGAGAAACGCGTCCACTGCTAGGGAGAGAGGATCCGGCAGCCAACTGAAGAAAGCCTCGGTCTGCCTGTTGGCCCGGGACGCAAAAAGGTCTAAGAGGAGAGGACCGCGAGAGAGGTGAAGGGAGTGAAACACGCTGGGAAGGAGACGCCAGTCGCTCGCATCCCTCCAGTGCCGAGAGAACCAGTCCGCCACCTGGTTGTCCTTGCCGGGAAGGTATTCCGCCCTTATGGACAAGTGGTTGTCCAGGCAGTTTTGGTAAAGGTCCTTGGTAAGCTCCGTAAGGAGCTTGGACCTGGGACCCCCGAGGTGGTTGATATAACGCACAGCGGACACGTTGTCCATGCGAAGGACAAGGGAACAGTGGGTAACGTTCTTCGTGAAACTGCGCACCGCAAAAGTCCCGGCCAGCAACTCCAGGCAGTTGATGTGCAAGTCTCGCTCCTCGGGGGTCCAGAAACCCCCGGTAGCCGAGTCGCCGCAAGCCGCCCCCCAGCCACCCAGGCTGGCGTCGGAATCGAGGACGAAGTCTGGGGACGACCCGAAAATGGCCCAGCCGTTCCAGGCGTCCATGTGAGTCAACCACCAGCGAAGCTCCAATCGGGCCTCGTCCGACAGAGGAATCACACGGTCGTAGGAAAGGGACTCCCGAAGGCGCCGCGTCTTCAGACGCTGAAGGGCCCTGTAGTGCAACGGACCCGGGAATATGGCCTGAATGGACGAGGGAAGCAAACCTATCACCCTGGCCAGATCCCGGAGGGACACGAGGGGGCGCCTGAGAAACCGACGAATCTCCTTCTTGATGGAGATGACCTTGGAAGGAGGGAGCCTGAGCACCGTCTCCACCGAGTCCACGGTGAAGCCGAGGAACTGAATGGTCTGAGTGGGGACTAAGACGGATTTCGCCTGGTTGATGACAAACCCCAGGTCCTGAAGGAGCTGTACCGTGAGGGAGGTGTCCCGCCGAAGAGTATCCACGTCACGCGCCATAAGGAGCACATTGTCGAGATAGATAATGGAGCGAACGCCGCGGGCGCGAAGGGACTCCATGACTGGCTTGAGGAGTTTGGTAAAACACCAGGGCGCGGAACTCAGGCCGAAGGGGAGGCACGTGAACTGCCAAAGCCGGCCCGACCACCGGAACTGGAGGAATTTCCGGTCGTCTATATGAATGGGCACTGTAAGGTAAGCATCCTTTAGGTCGAGGCGGGTAAACCAATCGTTTTCCCTGAGGATGTCGCGCAACAGATGGATGCCCTCCATCTTGAAATGCCTGTACACTATGTGCGAGTTGAGGGAGCGCAGGTTGATGACAGGGCGGAACTCGCCCGACTTCTTGAGCACGAGAAAGATGTTGCTGAGGAAGCATGGGGGCCCCGCAACCCGCTCTATTGCCCCCTTGTCGCGCAGGGAAGCAAGCTCTGCGTGCACTAACGCCGCCGCGTCGCGAGAAAGCCTGGGGAAAGACGAAGGGAAGGACTGAAAAGGAGTCGAAAGGAACTCGAGACGAAAACCCGCCACAGTCTGAAGGACCCAAGGGTCCGAGGTGAGGGAAGACCACACGTGAGAGAAATGAGCCAGACGGCCCGCGACAGGTATATGAGGGAGGAAAGGAACAAAGCTTACCAGCTGATGATCTCCCGCGGAAGGACGTGTAGCCTCGTCCTCTGTAGGCACCACGGGTGTCCGGGTAGCGGTACTGCGTGCGGTACGAGGTGGAAGCCTCCGCCTGGAAACGAGGTCTTGCGCCGAAGGAGGCTGCTCTGCTGGCGGCACGACCCCTCTGCCGACCAGCCTTGGGGGAAAAACGATTCCCAGACCGGAAAACGCGCCGCATGGACACCTGCGCCTTGTTGAGAGAAGTAAACGCGTTCACGTGTTGGTTAAGGTCCTTGAGGAAGCGCTCGCCAAACAACAGGCCGTTGGCGTCGGGAACTAGCTCCTTGGGAGCCAGTTCTGCTAACTTGGCATCCATCTTAAAAAGGGCCGCCCTTCGCCGTTCAGTCGAGATGGCGCAGTTGGCGTTCCCCAACAGGCAAACAGCACGTTGGATCCAGTCGCGGACCAGACCCGGGTCGAGCGGCGAACCATCGGTTAACGCTTCATCGGCCATTTGGAAAACTTGGGTGAGCGGACCTGCCACATCTAGGAGTTTGTCCTGCGCGGTACGCAGGCCCAATTCAATCCCCTTGCGGGGATCCTTGCCATTCCTGGTCAGGAAGGTCACAAAGGTCTGGTCAAATTCAGGTGTGTTAGACACCTTGGCTGGGATGGTCGGGCGCGGGCACTCAGACCGGAGCCTCTGACGAACCTCCTTGTCGAGTGGACGGCGGAGCCAATACTTGAGGAACTCAGCGATGTGTGAAGAGGGGGTCCACTCCGCTGAACGAGGATGTCGTAACTCGCGAGGATCAAATAAGGGCAAACCAGCCTCATCCGTGATGGTGAAAGGTTGATCCTGAACAGCCGTAGAGGGACCGGCGCGTTCCGGAACAGGAACCTTGGCTGTTTGATCTGCAATAGGAGGTGAGGCGAGGCCCGAGGAACCTGCACGATATTCATCGAGGGTCTCATATTCCGCGGCCAGGTCCTGGAAGGGCGAGGCATCGGGCTCCTGGTAGGAGGGAAGAGCCACGCTCCTGATTCTCTTTAAAGGGGCCTTGCCCTTGTCTGCCGTGGGAGGAATGTCATTCCAGGCCCTTTTGCGAGAGGCCTCTGGGTCTGCCGGGGAGAGAGAGGCGTCCGCCTCAAAACCCTCGTCCCGAGCGGGGGAGGCAACCGGGTGAACCGGGCGTGAAGACTGGACTTCGGCCAAAGCAGCGGGCAGAGATGCAGCCAAGGCAGAGTGGAGCCAGGCCTGAAAGGCGGCAGGAATCTGTGTGTTGGATTCCTCAGACATAGTGCACGCAGATTAATGTGTCTCTGTGGTGGAAAAAACACAAACAGAACACATGATTAACGGTTGAATCTTGGGGGGTTCACCCCTGAAACGTGCGTGGGGTTCACCCAGGAGAAAGCACGTGGCGGACAAAAAAAAAAGGGGGGTTCACCCCTGTAACTATCTCAGTAAGGACAGTAATAAATGGCCGCAGAGGAAACAGAGGGAATTACCCAGTGTCAAGTGGTGCAAGCTAGGCCAAAGCCTAGACACATACAGGGGTATAGGGTTCACCTATATACATGAAGAGGCAGACATGCATCCTGATTGAAATAAAATATATATATATGTATATATAGAGGAAAACCCCTAAAAGGAAACAAAAAAACCTGCAATGGCAAACGAAAAAACCAAAAGAAAGGACCAAATAAACAAGCAACAACCCCACAGAGCGGGTCTGTAAAGGCCACGTGGGCCGAGGGCCTAAGAAAACGGGAGAGCAAGGCGGCAGATAAGCCCCTAGCGCGAAAACGAGGCCCAGACACGCGGCACGGTGGCGGGAACGAACGCACGATGTGCGGCAACTATGGGATACCGCCGACCGTGGTCCGGGGCCGTCACCGCGCTGCGGAGAACCGAACGACCACGAGGCGGCTGAACAAAGCAGCCGCGCGGCGGTCAAGGAAGCAACGGTGCCGGTGCGGTTTAGAAAAAACCGCGTGGCACCGAGCTAGACAGGAGGAACTACAAGGGCAGAGCACTGCCCACGCGAGCAAGGGAGAGAGAAAAACTCACCGCCGCAAGCAGCAAAGAAAGAGGAGGAGCTGCAGTTTGCTGAGATTGATATAGACTTTACTTGTTTCTGATTGGTTGTTTTTATTGTTTGTTGTTAACTCCTTTGCTGCTGGAGGTAATCAGTAAAGAAGGATATGCAAAATATGAAGCCTCCTGTCTTGCTATAAAATTAGTAATAATGGTTGGGCCAGAATTAGGCTTAGCTCCTTCAGTACCCTTGGGTGTATACCATCCGGTCCAGGGGCCTTGTCTACCTTAACAGTATTTAATTGCTTGAGCACTTTTTCTTGTGTCAGCCAATCCCATGTTTGCTGCAACGGTTCCTTAAAATTTGCCAGCAGGGGCTCCGTCATTGGTTCTTCCTTGGTATAAACAGAGGGAAAAAAAAGCATTTAAGATGTCGGCTTTCTCTCTGTCCTCACTAACCAAATTTCCAGTTTCAGATAATAACGTACCAACATTCTCTACCTTTAACTTTATCCATTTACATACTTAAAAAATTTCTTGGGATTGGTTTTACTTTCCTTGGCAATAAGTTTCTCATTTTCTAGTTTAGCCATTTGAATCTCCTTTTTGCAGGCTTTGTTGGCATCTTTGTATGCCATAAATGATACTACCAGAATGAGGAATCTGCACACTCCAAAGGAACCCAGGTGCTTAACTGTGCCAGGAAGGGCCAACTCCCCAATAAATCAAAAAGATAGATAAAGGCTTCAGGCATTCAAGGGTTCCAGCATCAGGCAGATTTATTGAAGGAAGAAAAAGACAACGTTTCGACCTCACAATAAGGTCTTTTTCAAGTTAGAAAAAGTGGAAAAAAAAAATTTTTCGTCCTTCAATAAATCTGCCTGATGCTGATTTCCTCATTTCCTTCTTTACTTTCCAGGTAAGCCACATTGGTTTTGATTTGTTTGTTTTGTATTTGTTCCCCATGGGTATATATTGGGATGTGTAACTTTGCAATGTGTGCTTAAAGGTATTCCATTTGTCCTCTGTGTTTAACCCAGAGAACAATCCATCCCAGTCTATACATTCCATGGTTGACCTTAGCCTGTCAAAGTTTGCCCTTCTGAAATTAAGTGTTTTGGTAGAGCAGTTACCTGTTTGCTTTTTGGAATTAATCTCAAATGAAACCATGTTATGGTCACTATTTCCCAAGTGTTCTCTTACTTTAATGTTTGAGATAAGTTCCTCATTGTTAGTTATTATTACCAGGCATCCATTCTGGTTGGGGTCTCTACTAATTGTGACATAAATTGGTCATTAAGTAGGTTCAGAAACTTGCTGCCCTTAGTGGAACAAGTTCCACTATTCCAATATATATCTGGGTAATTAAAATCTCCCATGATTAAAACTTCATTCCTATTTGCAGCCTTTTCAATTTGAAATAGCAGCTGATCCTCCCCCTCATTACTAATGTTGGGTGGCTTGTAGCATACACCCACATGTAGTGTGTGACTCTTTCTACTATCTAGGTTAATCTCCACCCACAGCGTCTCCATATTACTACTGTCATCATGCACATCTTCCTTAATATTGGGCTTAAGTTTAGGGTTTGCATATAAACAAGTCCCTCCCCCTTTTCTATTTACTCTGTCCCTTCTAAAAAGTGAATATCCTTTAAGTTTACTGACCAGTCATGCGTATCATCCCACCACGTCTCTCTGATACAGATCAAGTCATATTGTTCATTACTTACAATATTTCCAGCTCACCCATTTTGTTTGCCAAGCTTCTCGCAATTGCTAAAAGACATTTAAGGTTACTACCCATCCCTGGTGTAACAGTAATTCTTGACAGCAGGTTTTTTACTATGCAACACCATATTGCCTATGCTAACCCCACCAGTGCTCTCACCCCCTTTTCCCATAGCTAGATCCCTTCCCAGTCTACTCTAGCTAGCACTTCATTTCTATCTTTATTAGACTTGCGCATTCGTCTTCGGGCGAACATGAAAACGAGCACGAAGAGGCCGTTTTTTTGTTCGTTCCGAAGACACACTGAAGAGAATACAGTGCCGGCAAAACGTAGGAGAATACGAAGACTCACAACCACGAAGAATCACAGATTCTTCGTGATCGTCTTCGTTTTTGCCGCGCAGCCGCCAAAATTTCAAACAGGAGTGAGCTGATCTCGTCCAATCAGCTCACTCTTGTGACGTCACGCTAAGGGTCTCGTCCAATGCCTGTGTTGCTGTTTTTTGAATTCTGAAGGCGCCTTTATAAGACCAGAGCTTGCCTGAGAGATCCATTCATTTTTCGCTGTGACTGCTTTGGCAACACTGCTGTGCTGCATCTGAGCGTTACAGAGAGAGATTGTTCTGTTCTGTGTGAGACTGGTAAGCCTTAGCCTGCCATTTCTCACAGTGTACTTCATCCTCACTTCAGTGCTACTTAATATAATTAATAATAATAATTTGATTAATTTATTTTTTTTTTAATTTAATTTGTCATCAACTGCATAGTTTTACTTTTTAAGCAGTAGCACTGAAGAGAACTTCCTCTAATTTTTTTGTCTTTAATTCGTTTTTCCTTTTTTTTATTTTTTTCATTTTTTTTTTATAGTTTTTTAAACACTACACTACACTACACTACACACACAACACAAAATTTGAAATGGATCCTCCTTTTGGGACTAAGGAGGGACAAGCTCCATCTACCACCACCAGCACCACCACCACCAGCACCACCACCAGCACCACCACCACCAGCACCACCACCAGCACCACCACCAGTTCTAAGATGCAGCCTTTGCGTCAGTCTAGTCGGCCAAGTAGGCCAAGCTCTCGCTTATCATTTGGGGAAGCATTGCTTGAAGGATCATCAAGTAAAGGAAAGGCACCAAAAGCAGGCAGTAGTAGTGCGGCTAGGCCCACAAGCTCTATGGTTTTTTACGGAAAGCCTAAAGCACCAGAAGCACGTTCAAAGTTAAAGGGTAGCACAAGTAGTACCAGCCCAGGGACTAAAAAGAAGTGCCTTTTGCCCCAAGCAGCATCTTCCCCATCCACGAGCAGCATGCAAGGTACCAAGCAGAGCCAAATTAGCAGCAAGACTCAGAGGGGTCCCAAACCAAAGCGATCTCATTCCTTTGTAGGGAAAACCACCGCCACCACTACCGCCTCTACCGCCTCTACCACCACTAGTGCTGCGCCTACTGTTCCCACTGGTACCGCCACGCCATGTCCTCCTAGTACCTCTAGCAAGCCACCAAGTCCTTACAAAATTTTTGTAAAGACAGTTAGAGAGAGGGCTACACATAGTGGAACTCCACCTAGCGAGGTAGCAGAGGAGCCTGAGACTGAGAGGCCAAGTGCAGAGTCTATTCTTCCTGCTCGCACTACTTCTAGTCACGAGTCTCACAACGATATCAGTCTTAGCTCCAGCCTAGCAGGAATTCCATTCGATCTGGCTAATGAAGAGCTAGACTATGAGCCAGAGGAAGTAGAGGAGATGAGTGGTCAGGAATCAGATTCCTCAGGGAGCAGTGTCCAAATGACTAGTGCACAATTTTCCCCTGAGCCTCCACCTTCTCCGCTACGATCATCACCATCACCACCACCACCAGCAGCAGCAGCAAAACCTAGCAAATCTAAAGCAATTAGCAGTCCCACTATGGCCAGTACTGTTACCACCAGTCCCACCACCACTAGTTCTGCCTCTGTTCATCCACCCCGAGCAGTAGGAGCAGCACCCAAGGCACACTCCAAGGCTATGCGCGCCCCAATTTGGGAGCACTTTGAAAATGTTGAAGAAGGGCGCTATGGAAAGTGCAAACATTGTGGGAAGCTAATAAGCAGAGGGAAAGTGTCTGGCCATTTTACCAGTGCTAGCATGAAGCATCACCTCAGCACTCAACACAACGCTGTGCTATTGGGGAAAGATGCAGAAGTAAAACTTAGTGCAGGCAGCATAGCTGGTGGCCGTGGAAAAACCCCAACAGCTTCTTCTTCTGAGCCAATAGCAGCAGCAGCAGCAGCTAGTGCAGAGACCAAGGCAGGTTGGAACACTGCATGTCCAGCCCACCCTGGAACAATTTGTGGCATTCCAATCCAAAAGGTCAATGCCCAAAGAGCAGGCCAATAAAGTAATTGCTGTTGGAGGGGCATCCTTCTCTATGATTGAAGGGGAGCCTTTCAAACAATTGATGGCGGCTGTGGCTCCACAATATACAATTCCGTCACGTTCCACTTTCAGCAGGAACATTGTCCCCTCATTGTATCGGTCCTGTGTTGCAGCAGTGAAAGAGGAGCTTTCCAAGGCTGCTGGTCAGTCTGTTCATTTCACTACAGATTTGTGGAGTGCACCTAGCGGCCAGCATGCCTTTCTTTCTTTGACAGCACACTGGTGGCAGCCCGGTGTGTCTAAGGAAGCTGCTGCAGCAGGCTACCGATCTTTCCTTCTCCATGCAGAATGATGGATGATGGAGCACACTTCCCAAAATATTCTGCATGCAATGAGGAAAATGTTTAGCCTTTGGGTGGGAGCAGAGGCGGGCACCAATGTTGAAGTTGGTTTTGTGGTAACTGACGGGGGTGCCAATATGGTGAAAGCGCTGCGAGATGGTCATATTGTTGGTGTGCGCTGTGCAGCCCACGTCATCCATCTTGTAGTGAAGGCAGCAATGTCAGAAGGAACTAATGTGGCAGCAGTAGTTCTGTCCCGCTGCAGAAAGATCGCTGGGCACTTTCACCATAGTGTTAAGGCTAGCCAACTTTTGAGGGAAGAGCAAGAGAGGTCAGGTCTTCCCGTACACTGCCTACGTCAGGATGTCAGTACACGGTGGAACTCCACGTTAGACATGCTGGAGAGGATTTTGGAGCAGCAGAGGGCAATCCATAATCTTGCCTCAGAGCACAATATTGGGATTACCTCTCCATTGAATAGGGAGGATTGGACAGTGATCGCCCAGCTAGTGGCAGTCCTTAAACCATTCAGGGATGCCACAGAAAATGTAAGCTCAAACACTGCCAGTCTGGCCCAGGTAATCCCAGTGTTCTCCCATCTAGGCAGCAAGATGGATGTGTTCCTTGGAAACCGTGAGGCTGTTCAAGGTGGCACTCTACATCCTCCCGTAGCAGCCATAGTCAGGAAGCTGAAGGATCTGCTAAAAGTACACCTTCGCAAACGAATGGAAGAGAGTCCCGAAATGATGCAAGCGCAGGGCTTGACAAATTTGTTGTGAATCTAGGCGCCAGGTAAAAAAGTTAGGAGCCAGGATTTTTTTAAACTAACAGTTGGTCAGGAGTGATCTGATCATCATCAGCCCACTTACTAAACTCACAGCATTTGACCTAGAAGCACCCTGGACTTTCAGGTCAGTGCTGTTTTTTTTTGTTTTTTTTAACCCTTTCAATGCTGATATTCCATTGGAGCACAGCATTGACTGATATTTAGTCCCCACAAGCTTGTGGGGACAAATGTTAACCCCTGCAATGCCACAAACGTGTCATACACAATTGTGGCATTAAAGGGGTTAACGCTGCACTGTCGCTCTCAGGGAGCGATCAGGCAGCAGGGGGGTGTTGTGTCAGGTCCCCACACTCATGGGGGGACCAAAGAACCCTCTCCCCTGTCCCTGAAGCTGCCTCTGGCAGCTGGGACTCAAATTGCTGGTCTATAGACCAGCCATTGCAGGGGGAGTCTCTGATGACTGCTGTAGGCTTCCATGCCTACAGGAGTCATAAAAGGGCTTGTGGGGGGCTCGTTTTTGCTGTTGCTGGCCTGCCTTCACTTCCAGGCAGACCACCAGCAGCAGAGCCCCGTACAAAACGGGAATTAACCCCTAAATGCCGCGATCGCGGCATTGAAGGGGTTAATGCTGCACTGTCGCTCTCATGGAGCGATCAGGCAGCTGGGGGGTGTTGTGTCAGGTCCCCACACTTGTGTGGGGACCCAATCAACACACAACCCCCTTCCCTGAAGCTGCCTGTGGCAGCTGAAAACGCGATTGCTGGTTTTGCAGCAACCGCGTTTTCAGCCTACAGGATCACTCCGTGGGACGGCAGCAGCAGCAGCGCCTCCGTGTGGTGACTCAGCCTCTTACATCCACATTTTTTTCTGGATGTAAGAGGCTGACAAAACCTAGGCGCCAGGACAAAATTCTCTGTCGCCATGGCGACCTGGCGCCTGGGATTTGTCGAGCCCTGTGCTAGCGTGCCTTTCTGATCCAAGAATTAAGGGAAAGCTAGCTTTGAAATTTCATGTTCTCAGTAGCTACCGGGAGCAATTGGTCAACAAGGTGCGTGACTGGCAGCGTAAAATGGGAATGCTGTCCGAGGAGGGAGAGGTGCAGGAGGAGGAAGAGATGATGTGGTCTGCTACTCCTAGCAGCAGCATCAGCAGCAGTGCCACAAGCAGCACAACACAGCTGAGTGGAGCAGCTGCGTTTTGGGAAGAGGCACTTGGGAGTATAGTTGGACCATCTGACAGAGCTAGCAGCAGAAAGGAAAGTAGTGCTGCTGAAATGGTCAAACTTTACCTCTGTGAAGTTCCTTCTGCGCCTAATGTTGATCCTCTTAGCTACTGGGATGAAAAGAAGAACGTGTGGCCTGCACTCTCATGGGTTGCGCAGCAGCTACTATCATGTCCGCCAACCACTGTTCAAAGTGAGCGCGTGTTTTCTATGACTGGAAACATACTGAGTCCACAGCGCTCACGCATGGCACCTCATCATTGCCTTTCTTAAATTCAATCTGCCCAAGTTGGGTTACCCAGCTCTTAGCTTGGAAAGTTAATTTTTTTTCTCTGTAATGTTTAAGGTAGTTTCTCCCCCTGGTTGCACGTGTTTGTGGTGTGGCAACGTCTGCTACCTCCGCCAGTGTAGCCAATTTACGCTAGGGCCTAGTGTCTGAGTTCTGGAAGTCCGCTCCCAAACGCCATGGACTGACAGACTTTCATGCTTTGCCCTGGGGTGAAACAGGTGAGCGGGTCGTCAATTGCCCACTCATTCACCTTTTTCCTTTTCCAACGCTGCTGCTGGTGGTGGTGCCAGCATCTTTTGCCAGTTAGCTTCCTGGTTGAAATCATGCCTCAAATGTCCCTAATGGAGAGGGTAGTTTCCCCCCCCTGGTTGCACTTGCTGCGGTGTGGCAATGCCTGTTACCTCCGCCGGTGTAGCCAATTTACGCTAGGGCCTAGTGTCTGAGTTCTGTAAGTCTGCTCCCAAACGCCAAGGACTGACAGTCTTTGGATGCTTTGCCCTGGGGTGAAACAGGTGAGCGGGTCGCCAATTGCCCACTCATTCGCCTTTTCCAATGCTGCTGCTGCTGCTGGTGGTGGTGCCAGCATCTCTTCTCTGCCAGTTCGCTTCCTGGCTAGTGTCATGCCTGAAATGTCCCTAATGGAGAGGGTAGTTTCTCCCCCCTGGTTGCACTTGCTGCGGTGTGGCAACGCCTGCTACCTCCGCCAATGTAGCCAGCTTACGCTAGGGCCTTGTGTCTGAGTTCTGGAAGTCCGCTCCCAAACGCCAAGGACTGACAGTGTTTGGATGCTTTGCTCTGGGGTGGAACAGTTGAGCGGGTCGTCAATTGCCCACTCATTCGCCTTTCCCAATTCTGCTGCTGCTGCTGGTGGTGGTGCCAGCGTCTCTTCTCTGCCAGTTCGCTTCCTGGCTAGTGTCATGCCTCAAATGTCCCTAATGGAGAGGGTAGTTTCTCCCCCCTGGTTGCACTTGCTGCGGTGTGGCAACGCCTGCTACCTCCGCCGGTGTAGCCAGCTTACGCTAGGGCCTTGTGTCTGAGTTCTGGAAGTCCGCTCCCAAACGCCAAGGACTGACAGTCTTTGGATGCTTTGCCCTGGGGTGAAACAGGTGAGCGGGTCGTCAATTGCCCACTCATTCACCTTTTCCAATGCTGCTGCTGCTGCTGCTGGTGGTGGTGGTGCCAGCGTCTCTTCTCTGCCAGTTCGCTTCCTGGCTAGTGTCATGCCTCAAATGTCCCTAATGGTAAGGGCAGTTTCTCCCCCCTGGTTGCACTTGCTGCGGTGTGGCAACGCCTGCTACCTCCGCCAATGTAGCCAGCTTACGCTAGGGCCTTGTGTCTGAGCTCTGGAAGTCCGCTCCCAAACGCCAAGGACTGACAGTGTTTGGATGCTTTGCTCTGGGGTGGAACAGGTGAGCGGGTCGCCAATTGCCCACTCATTCGCCTTTCCCAATTCTGCTGCTGCTGGTGGTGGTGCCAGCGTCTCTTGTCTGCCAGTTCGCTTCCTGGCTAGTGTCATGCCTCAAATGTCCCTAATGGTAAGGGCAGTTTCTCCCCCCTGGTTGCACTTGCTGCTGTGTGGCAACGCCTGCTACCTCCGCCAATGTAGCCAGCTTACGCTAGGGCCTTGTGTCTGAGCTCTGGAAGTCCGCTCCCAAACGCCAAGGACTGACAGTGTTTGGATGCTTTGCTCTGGGTGGAACAGGTGAGTGGGTCGCCAATTGCCCACTCATTCTCCTTTCCCAATTCTGCTGCTGCTGGTGCCAGTGTCTCTTCAATGCCAGTTCGCTTCCTGGCTAGTGTCATGCCTCAAATGTCCCTAATGGCAAGGGCAGTTTCTCCCCCCTGGCTGCCTCTGTCTGCGGTGTGGCAACGCCTGCTACCTCCGCCAGAGTGGCCAGCTTACGCTAGGGCCTAGTGTCTGAGCTCTGGAAGTCTGCTGCCAAACGTCTAAGACTGACAGTGTTTGGGTGCTTTGCCCTGGGGTGAAACAGGTGAGTGGGTCGCCAATTGCCCACTCATTCGCCTTTCCCATTTTTCAATGCTGCTGCTGGTGGTGGTGGTGCCAGCATCTCTTCTGTGCCAGTTCGCTTCCTGGCTAGAGTCATGCCCAAAATGTCCCTAATGGTAAGGGCAGTTTCTCCCCCCTGGCTGCGTCTGTTTGCGGTGTGGCAACGCCTGCTACCTCCGCCGGAGTGGCCAGCTTATGCTAGGGCCTAGTGTCTGAGCTCTGGAAGTCTGCTGCCAAACGTCTAAGACTGACAGTGTTTGGGTGCTTTGCCCTGGGGTGAAACAGGTAAGTGGGCCGCCAATTGCCCACTCATTCGCCTTTCCCATTTTTCAATGCTGCTGCTGGTGGTGGTGGTGGTGCCAGCATCTCTTCTCTGCCAGTTTGCTTCCTGGCTAGAGTCATGCCCAAAATGTCCCTAATGGTAAGGGCAGTTTCTCCCCCCTGGCTGCCTCTGTCTGCGGTGTGGCAACGCCTGCTACCTCCGCCGGAGTGGCCAGCTTACGCTAGGGCCTAGTGTCTGAGCTCTGGAAGTCTGCTGCCAAACGTCTAAGACTGACAGTGTTTGGGTGTTTTGCCCTGGGGTGAAACAGGTGAGTGGGTCACCAATTGCCCACTCATTCGCCTTTCCCATTTTTCAATGCTGCTGCTGCTGCTGGTGGTGGTGGTGGTTGTGGTGGTGGTGCCAGCATCTCTTCTGTGCCAGTTCGCTTCCTGGCTAGAGTCATGACCAAAATGTCCCTAATGGTAAGGGCAGTTTCTCCCCGCTGGCTGCCTCTGTCTGCGGTGTGGCAACGCCTGCTACCTCCGCCGGAGTGGCCAGCTTAAGCTAGGGCCTAGTGTCTGAGCTCTGGAAGTCTGCTGCCAAACGTCTAAGACTGACAGTGTTTGGGTGCTTTGCCCTGGGGTGAAACAGGTGAGTGGGTCGCCAATTGCCCACTCATTCGCCTTTCCCTTTTTTCAATGCTGTTGCTGGTGATGGTGGTGGTGCCAGCATCTCTTCTGTGCCAGTTCGCTTCCTGGCTAGAGTCATGCCCAAAATGTCCCTAATGGTAAGGGCAGTTTCTCCCCCCTGGCTGCGTCTGTTTGCGGTGTGGCAACGCCTGCTACCTCCGCCGGAGTGGCCAGCTTACGCTAGGGCCTAGTGTCTGAGCTCTGGAAGTCTGCTGCCAAACGTCTAAGACTGACAGTGTTTGGGTGCTTTGCCCTGGGGTGAAACAGGTGAGTGGGTCGCCAATTGCCCACTCATTCGCCTTTCCCATTTTTCAATGCTGCTGCTGGTGGTGGTGGTGGTGGTGGTGCCAGCATCTCTTCTGTGCCAGTTCGCTTCCTGGCTAGAGTCATGCCCAAAATGTCCCTAATGGTAAGGGCAGTTTCTCCCCCCTGGCTGCATCTGTTTGCGGTGTGGCAACTCCTGCTACCTCCGCCGGAGTGGCCAGCTTACGCTAGGGCCTTGTGTCTGAGCTCTGGAAGTCCGCTGCCAAACGTCTAGGACTGACAGTGTTTGGATGCTTTGCTCTGGGGTGAAACAGGTGAGTGGGTCGCCAATTGCCCACTCATTCGCCTTTTCCATTTCCTTTTCCATTTCCATTTCATTATTTTCCTTCTGATACATACAATACATACATACGTACAATGCACAAATCACAAGGACCTTTCCTCTTGTTATTTGTCCTGGCCTTCACTTCTACACTCACTAGCATTAACGCTATAACTCACACTTCATACTATAACATTTTTCCATCCACATACCTGCCAACAGACCCAACTTTTTCAGGGACAGTCCTGCTTTTTTCCAGTCCTGTCCCATCTAATTTAGCTAAACTAGGTATGCAAATACACGTTGGTAGTTATAGCTCGGTAGGTAGCACTAGTATAAAAATTAAATAAATATAATAAAGTACTAAATTATAAATCTAACTTTAAAATACATTTAAATAAACCCCTATTTTTTTTTTAAAAACCCATTAAAATTAAATTATTATTTAGACATAATACATCTTTAACCAAAGCAGTGCACTGCTACTAATCTTAAACATAACCGTACATTAACCCTAAGCTATTTTTTAGTTCTTGTCCAACATTTTTCCATCCGCATACCTGCCAACACACCCAAGATTTTGGTGGACAGTCCTGCTTTTTTCCAGTCCTGTCCAGTAAAAGTTGGGTTGTTGCAAAGTAAATAGGTAGCAAATGTTAGGCATGTATTACAAGTGGTCCAAAATCAATTTAAAAATGTAAAATAATCCCTATTCTTTTATTAAACATCTATGGATGTGTGATTGTGTATGATAAACGGAGGCCAAGTTCCTTGGAGCATTTGTCTCTAGGTCATTTTGTGTACAGTACACCTCAGTACTTGTGTGCAACTATATTGGTCGTTTCGGCAGGGGGCTGGCCTGCCATCAACGAATGAAGTGCGTTCTGCAATTCACTCGTTGATGCCAGACCAGCCCCCTGCCGAAACGACCAATAGAGTTGCACACACGTTCCTTCACGGCAGCTGCTGCTGCTCCGATGTGTTGTTAACCCCATATTAACCCCTGCTAGGCAACCGAGAAGGAAACGAAGATTAAACGAGCACGAAGAATGTCCGTGAATATTCGCCCGAAGAGAAGACAGGAACGGGCGAATATTCGCATAATACGAAGGTTTTTTTTCCCCCGAAGACGAGCACGAAGACGAACACGAAGAGCCCCCTGGTGCCCATGTCTAATCTTTATCCTCCCCCAGAACCTAGTTTCAAAATCCTCAATTCCCCTAGGCCATCCTCTCCCCTAGCACTGCAACCCCCTCCTCATTGAGGTGCAGTCCATCCCTGCTATAGAGTCTGTAGCCGACTGCAAGGTCTGCCCAGTTCTCCAAAAACCCAAATCCCTCTTTCTTACACTACACTCTTAGCGACGCATTGATCTCCCTAAGCTCCTGCTGTCTCCCTGAAGTAGCGCGTGGTACTGGTAATATTCCAGAGAACATTACCTTGGAGGTCATTTGCCTAAGTTTCTGACCTACTGCCCTAAAATCATTTTTAAGGACCCCCCACCTGCCCTTAACTATGTTGTTTGTATGATGGATCATCTCCAGCCCCTCCCAACAATCTGTCTACTCGGTCCACAATATGTCGAACACTAGCGACAGCATACTGTTCGGCATTCGGGGTCCGGGCGACAGATTACCCTATCAACCTTCCTTATAATTGAATCCCCTACCACCAGCACCTGTCTAGCCTTCTGGCTCCCCACTTTGCTGGAGAGGCTACTCTCCTGGCTGCTAGGAGAGTCAGCCTGCCCCAGAAATGCTTCCTCTGAGCTGGTCTCCCCAGCATCTTTGCACAAACTGGCAAACATGTTGGGGTGATATAGCCCAGAACAAACCTCCCTAGCTCTCCGGCCCCTGCTGCCCCTTACACAACTAACCCAGCTCTCTGCCCTCGAGACCACTTCTTCCCCATCTCCACCCCCCCTCAGCACTGGCCCCAGCCAATGCCTGCTCTGTAAGCAGTAAGCTCCTCTGCATGTTGTCTATGTCCTTCAGTGTTGCCAGTTGCCTCTTTAGATCTAGTACAGTACATTCCAAAGAAGCAACCTGCTCACACTTGCAACAGCGGTATGGGCCCTGGGGAGCTCGCTCCAAGATCACATACATTTTGCTAGACATGCACTGAGTGGCATTATCCAACATGCCTACTAATGTAAGACGCAAAATATTTATAAATATATTATATGGAATTACAAGGATTTATACTTTATCCTCATTCCTGCTTTTAAACTCCTTCTTTGCTTGTAAATCCTCGCTTAGAGATGTCACTTAGGAGATGTCAGCTAGATTCGACCCCAGCTCAGGATTCGCTAAATGCAACTGCAAAAGCCAAGCAGAACTCACAGAGAAGGTTACCTAATTAGCAACACACCTAAAATAGCCCTTACCCCCTTTTTTTGTTTTTTTTGTTTTTTCAACAAAACTGAACACCACACAAACACAGTTTGCAATAGAAATAAATATACTCTCCTTCTTTGCTTGTAACTCCTCACTTAGAGATGTGACTTAGGAGATGTCAGCTAGATTCACCCCAGCTCAGGATTTGCTTGTGTGTCCAAGCTAAATGCAGCTGCAAAAGCTTGCAAAATGTTTTCACTCCTGAATTCAAAATCGTAGGTATTGATCTGGTGTCAACACACTTGACCCTTGCACAGCCCATACCCAGGAGGTTCCCCATTTCCCAAACCTGACATAAAAGACAGACACCAGCAGGTTTGGATTTAGAAAAGTCCGAGACATTTATTTAACAAATGTCCCGACATAACTTTATTTAACATCTTTATTTAACATTATTGTAAAAAGCACCTTAGTAATAACTTCTTTTTTTTTTTATCAAATATTTATTTTTGTTTTCAGAAGAATAAAAGGATACAGAAAAGAAAAAAGGGAAATAGGGGACATTGCACAATCATATAATACATTATATGTATAACATTTTTTTTCATTCTCTTTGATCGTCCAGTATCACAAGAAAGACTGAGAGAAAAAAAAAAAAAAAGAGCCGAGGGTATTCTATTTATAATGTATTATAAATGTGGTTGATTTTTAAGATCCAGTCCTCATATATTGATTTTCTTCTATAATAATTCAGACCCAGTCAACCTAAACTTTTTTCCATATGTAATTGAAATAATAATTGGTTTTTGTATTGAATAATGGAAAAAGTTTTGTTGCTTTTCCAATTCCTGGCAATTAATACTTTAGCTGCCGCCATAGCATGAATTAATAGAATTTCCATTTCCATAGATGTGTTTGCAGGAAATATATGAAGAAGTGCATAGTCAGAGGATTTCATTATTTTACGATTGGTTACTTCTGTAAGTAGGTCAAAAATCATATCCCACAACTGACTAACTATATTACAAGACCACCATATGTGGATATAGCTGCCTTTATCTTTAGTGCATCTCCAGCATATATTAGATGTCCCAGGAAACATTGAACTTAAACTTACCAGAGTCAGATACCAATAGTTAAACAACTTAAAGTAATTCTCTCTAATCGAAATTGAATGGATAATATTATGTGTAGCAGAGATTGCATTTTGCCAATTTTGTTTTGGAATCGGTATTGGTAGGTCTTTTATCCATCTAGAAATAATATTATCACTATCTACTTCATCTAATTTCTGTAATACTTCATAAGTTTTAGTTAATATTTTCTTACATTCTTTTCCATTAAATATATGGCCTAATTTTAAATGGATTTCTGGGTCTGCATTATAAAGAGTATATCTCAAGAAGTTTTTTATTCTTAAATAAGTAAAGATCTCAATAGAGGGTAATTGAAATTGTTGAGTAATTTGAGAAAAAAATTTAATCTGATTATTAGACAGAATATCCTTGATATTTCTAATCCTCGCCTTTTTCCATCTAAATAATGATATATCTTGTAAATTAAGCTCAATAACCTCTAATCTTACAACATCTAAAATTTTATCTTTTAAGCCCAGATTCTTCTTAATTTTAGACCATTCTTGTATGATTTCTTTACAAACTGTACTATTTCCTATAGAGATCTTTATTTTCAATTTAGATTGAGAGTCCCAAATAATAATGTCTAAATTATCAAAACCAAATAAAAATTGCTCCATCTTGTACCAAGGTTTTGTCTTATTAATTTCCACTTGTGTATTATATATATGAGTTAACATGCATGCCTCATATGCGTGTTTTATCATAGGATAATTCAAACCTCCCCTATTCGATTTTTGAGAAAGAAGTTTAATTCCTAATTTAGATTTTTTATTATTATTAATAAAATTATTAAAGGAAGTTTGTATGATATGTAACCAAGGCACCGGCATTTTCAAAGGTAAATTTCTAAATAAATATGTCCATTTAGGAAGGATGTAAGCATTTATTATATTTATCCTTCCAACCCAAGAATACATAGTATTCTTCCAGTTCTTCAATAAAGAGTTGGTTTCTTTAATACAGGAAAGAAAATTCCTTTCCATCATGTTCTGTACATTAGGGGTCAATTTTAAACCTAGATATTTCAGTTCTTGTGTTACCTCTTTAAATTTAAATTCCCTGTAGATTATTTGTTTAACGGATCTTGTAGTATTTAGATAAAGAATTTCTGATTTTTCTATATTTAATTTATAGTTGGTAAATTCTGCATATTTATTTATAATTTTCATCAATTCCCTTATAGAGGGTTCCACATCTTCCAATGTTAATAGGATGTCATCCGCATAAAGACAGATTTTAAATTCATCTTGTTTCATCATTGAACCCTTTATTATTTCATTAGACCTTATTATAATTGCCAAGATCTCTATCGTTAATATATAAAGCATTGGAGATAAATGGCAGCCTTGTCGGGTACCATTGTTGATATGAAACCAATCAGACTGAATGTCTTGACCAACTATTCTAGCTGTAGGATTAGAGTAAAGTGCTTTGATTGCCGATAGGAAACTGCCCTCCAGTCCAAAAGTTTGTAAGGATTGAAACATAAATTTCCAATTAATGCGGTCAAACGCTTTCTCTGCGTCTAATGCTATTATTCCCGTTTGTCTTTGTTCAATATTAGCCAAATCTATAGTATCAATAATACGTCTAACATTGTCATAAATAATTCTATTTGGAACAAATCATATCTGATCAGAGTATATTAAAGATGCGATAACCTGTTTTAGTCTTTCTGCCAATATACCTGCAAATATTTTCATATCTTCATTGATCAAGGAAATTGGTCTATAATTAGTGATATCTTCAGATCTTTTATTTTGTTTATGTATAGGAATAATATTGGCCCTCAATAATTCCTCTGATGCATTTTCTTCTTTCATTAACTCATTGAATAAGGCTGATAAATATACTCCTATCTCTCCCTTAAATTTTTTATAGAAAAGGCCACTAAAACCATCTGGACCAGGACTTTTATTATTCTTGATCTTATGTATAACTTTGATAACTTCTGACTCCACTATAGGTTTATTTAATTGTGTTAGTTGTTCTTTTGTCAGTTTTGGAGTAAGTACAGTATCCAAATACTTTTTAATTTGTTCCAAGCTAGAATTATTATTCAAATGATATAGAGCCGAATAATACTTATTAAAAGCCTGTCCAATCGCTTTCGGAGATGTAAATATTTCATTTCCTTCTATAATTTTATAAATATGATTATTAGATTGGTTTTTTTTAAGCCTATTTGTCATTGCTTTATCTACTCTTAAAATACCAGCGCTGTTTTAATTTCTCAAGATTTTTCCCGATTTTTTCAAATTCAAGATCCCTTATTTTTCCTTTTAATTGCTGAATTTTGGTGGATCGAATTTTAGTTGGAGATAATTGATTTAATTTAGTAAGATCATAGAAATTAATATATAAAGTAGATAGATCCGGACCTCTTCTTTTATTTTCTAATTTTGCTATTTTTTGATACTTACGGACATCTGTACCAATTGATTTTCCTGAAGAAGCCCAAGGGGCGAAACGCGTAGAAAGAAAGACTCAATTGGACTTCATTTTGATGGAATTTTAATCAAAACGCCTGTATATGCACGTTGTGCATGAAAAAACTGTGAGTGCATTCCTATTGGTATATTTATTTTACCTGAAGATACTGCACTATTTTAAGTTTGTTTTTTAGATCTTCATTTGAAGAATATTAAAGTCTTTTACAGTCCTTATTGATGGGTTGGATTTATCTCCTTCACTTGTGAGTGCAATATATCACTTAACCATCACATTTGAACATACCATCTACACTATATTGTGTTGGTTTTTTTTTCCCTATACATGCACCTGCGCCCCATACATTTTTGGTTTGCTTCTTTTTGAGTTGGGTGTAATACCCTCCAAATATCATAGAGATTATATTTTTTTAAAAAATGTGTTAATCTATTTGCCGATCTTGCTAATCTCTGATCTTGCATTACATCTTTTCTTGTAATCTTATCCATTTCCATATTTGGAATTGCATTGAAATCTCCTGCCATAATAAGAGTACCTTTTATATATTTTTCGGCTTTTGAAAATAATTCTTCTATAAATTTAATAGTGCCTGTATTTGGAGAATATAAATTAATTAAATTGTATACTTGATCTTCTATTTTACATACAATAATCATATATCTAGCTTCGGAGTCAATATCTTGGTACAAGATTTCAAAGCTTATATTGGAGGTGACAATTATGGCTACTCCTCTTTTCTTTTTATATTGAAGAGAAGAGGCGATAATTTTAGAGATCTGTTTACTCTTAATAGGAATATCTAGTGTGCTTAACCAATGTGTCTCCTGTACAAAACATAAATCATTTTTTTCTTTTTTTAGAATTGTTAATAATGTAGATCTTTTTTGAGGACTGTTTAAGCCTTGAGTATTTAAGGAAAAAAATCGCACCATCTTTTTAGAATTGTATTCTTATACCCTCGGCTCATATAAATTAAAAATTTATACAAATAAGATAGTAAAATAGAAGAAAAAAACAAGAAAGAAGAAAAAAGATTAAAAGGAAAGAGAAAAATACATAATCTCTTTCTAATGATACCCAACTCCAAATTTATAAGGAGTTGGTGTGGTCCATCCCCTCTACCAGGACCAAACGAACTGTACCTCATAACGTGAAATCTCACTTCTTGAGGTTTACATTGGAAAGGGCCCCTTGAGGAGTTTAGGGGAATTATATCTAACTTTATATCTTGCTGTTTTATTGAATAAATTTAGAAGAAGGAAGACAGAGCATAGGGGAAGGATTGAGAGAGGAGAGCGAAAGAGAGAGAGAGAAAAAAAAAAAAGATAATGTCCATCCCAGAAAGTTAGAGTACATTATATAATAAATTACTAATTTATATATAAAGTGCTTAAACAATATATTCTCAGCATATATATATACCAAATTCTGTTTTAGACGCCCAACTGTAATTGATAAGGTGCTATAAAAGTGCATTACCAATTTTATCAATAAGATAAACTAAATTCAAAAAACTCCTATCAGAAGTTTCTTAAAGTGCTAAAAGTGCTTACAATCAATGTCTATTATAACTCTAATTGACCTCTATATATCTGTAATACAATAAAGTGCTTGTGCTTACACAATTCTATATGGGCGTCAGACCATAAGTTACTAAAGTGCTGAAAAAGTGCGTTTCTGATTTAGAAAAAAAAAAAAAGAACGAATTTGTCTGGTACGTCGTGATATATCTTGTAGAAAAATTAATTTTTTATATCTGGGATCATCCGTCTTATATTTTCTTGCTTCTTGAAGTATTTTCTGTCGTGCATCTATTGTAGAGAACCGAATTATTACATCTCGTGGGGATTCTGGAGCAATTTGTGGTGGTTTAGCGACTCTATATGCTCTTTTTATTAAAGATATTTCCTGAAGGTTGTCAATGCCCATATCTTGAAACAATAATTTTAACTGAGGCATCGGATCAGAAGAGATAGGTTGATCCATTAATCCCCTAATACGAATATTTTTGCGTCGGTTCATATCTTCCATAGTTGTT
Organism: Spea bombifrons; assembly: GCF_027358695.1. Classification (NCBI taxonomy): domain Eukaryota; kingdom Metazoa; phylum Chordata; class Amphibia; order Anura; family Pelobatidae; genus Spea; species Spea bombifrons. The sequence continues at coordinate 44,270,858 of NC_071091.1, forward strand.
ATTTATGATTCCAATTTTAATATTTTTTCTTCTGAATTTCTTAGCTTTTTAGTCGTATCATTTAGTATCGAATCCATCGTATCGACTTTATTTTCTATTGAATTCATTCGATCCCCAATAAGGGTAATCTTTTTTGATATATCTTCATAGTGATTCTGTAATTCTTGTTTGATTAAAATTAATTGTTGATCAGCACATAATTGTATACATTGCTGCATTTTAGAGTGTGAAAATACTTCTTGTTTTTTTGTAGTTTTAGTAGATTTTTCATGAGAAGATATTTCTGGATATTCTGCTGAATCGTCTAATAATGAAGTAAGAGTAGCTGAAATTGAATCGTCCGAATTTGTGTTTTGCTGTGATTTCTTGCCGAAATTAGGGGAAAATATAAATGCCGTTTTTCTATCTTTTTTAGCCTCTACATTCCTCTCTCTCCTCTTATCTTCAGCTGTTTTTTTTTGAGACACGATTCTTTCCTTTCTTTCCCTTCGCTCCTCCTCCTTATTCAGATTTAAGTGTCCAGCGTATTTTTACTTAAATTTATATTAACTTCTTGATTTTAATGAATTTGCTTTATCTGCCACTCAGTCTTCAAAATGGCTGTTTATGTATATACTATAAACTTCAGACAGGTAAAGTGCGGGAGAAAATAAAGTGTGTCATATATATTCTTCTATGTCTTGTTATGTTTTTATTTTAACTACCTCTCAGACTTTAAAATGTCCATTTATATATATATTGTACGTTTCAGACTGATAAAGTGCAAACTGTAGTACTCTTCAAACAGTTAAAGTGCGGATTATGGTGCAGAAATAAAGTGCTGTATGTATATTCTTCCTTAGCTGCCTTTTGATCTTAAAAATGTCCGGTTATCTATATTCTGTGGTCTTCAAACAAGTAAAGTGCGGATTATGGTGCAAAAATATAAAGTGCAGCATATATATTGTTCCTTAGAAATTCATATTAACGTCTGTGAACTTCAAACAAATAAAGTGCGATTTATGGTGCATGGATATAAAGTGCAACAGATATATTATTCCTTGGGAATTTATATTGACGCCATGATTTTAATAGATTTACTTTAACTGCCTCTCAGCCTTCACAATGTCCGTTCATATATGTATTATGATCTTCAAGAAAAATAAAGTGCAGGCTATAGTGCAGAAAGAAAGTGCATCATTTATATTCTTCTTTTCTTATCAAAATTTTGCTTTAGCTGCCTCTCAATCTTTAAAGTGTCCGTTTATATATATATATTGCACTCTTCAAATTGATAAAGAGCACTATGCTCTTCAGACACTCTTCAGACAGATAAAGTGCAAATAATAGTACAGAAATATAAAGTGCGTCATATATATTCTTCCTTAGCTGCCTCTCAATTTTTTAGAATGTCCATTTATATATATTCTGTAATCTTCGGACATATAAAATGCAAGCTATAATACAGGAGATTAAGTGCAGCGAAAAGTAGAAATCCGTCTCCAAAACCAACAGGTTTGAATAGACTCACTGCGTACAGCTTTTAAATTCCGTCCCGTCAGCAGTGGCGTCTCCAGCTTTCATATTTAGGGGGGGCACATGGGGGGCCAGGGACCAAAGTAGGGGGGCAAATAAAAAAACGGTACATATACACTATATATATATATATATATATACACTATATATATATACCGTATTGGCTCGGATATAGGCCGCCCCCGTATATAGGCCGCACCCTAAAAGTTTGGTGCTTTTTTAAAGAAAAAGTTTTTTTTCTTTAAAAAAGAACCAAAAAAAACATGCTGCCACTCTGCCCCCCCGAGATATGCTGCCACTGTCCTCCCTCCCCGAGATATGCTACCACTGTCCTCCTCCCCCTCCGATATGCTACCACTGTCCTCCTCCCCCCCCGATATGCTACCACTGTCCCCCCCCCCGAGATATGCTGCCACTGTCCTCCTCTGCCCCCCCTCCTCGACTTACCGGAGCAGACTCCCGGGTGTCTTGCGGGGCCGGCGAGGGACATCTACGCAATACGCGTATGCAACTTCCGGTACCGGTACCGGAAGTTGCATTCGCGTATTGCGTAGATGTCTCCCGCCGGCCCCGCAAGACACCCGGGAGTCTGCTCCGGTAAGTCGGGGGTGGGCAGAGGTAAAACGCTTAGACAACCTCCCGTGCCGGCACCCCCCCCCCGTGGGAAGTGCTGGCAGGGGAGGCTGTCTGAGCGTATCAGACAGTAGGATACAGGTCCCCTGCACCGCTGCGGGGGATCTGTATCCTAACCCCGCTGCCTGCCCGGCGCCCGGGACTGCATGCATAGACCCCGAATATAGGCCGCACCCCCACTTTAAAAACTTAAAGTGGGGGAAAAAAGTGCGGCCTATATTCGAGCCAATACGGTATATATATATATATATCTATATATACACTATATATATATACACACTATATATATATATATATATATATATATATATATATATACACACACACGTTAGACGTGCATTTTTAACTACATAATATGCACTTATCTCTTTGAAGTAAAGACCGTGATTGAAATATGATTTCAAAATAACAGCTAAACTGGCAGTTATTTCTCATTCTTTAATATTAGCCCCTGCTGACAATATATATAAATATTAGAACCTGCTGCCCATATATAGAAATATTACACCCTGCTTCTGATATATATTAATATTAACCCCTGCTGCGGATATATATTGCTATTAGCCCCTGCTGCGGATATATACTTATATTATACCCTGCTGCGGATATACATAAAAATTATACCCTGCTGCCGATATATATTAATATTTGACCCTGCTACCAGTATAAATTAATATTAGCCCCTACTGCCAATATATATTATTAGTCCCTGCAGCCAATATATATAAAATTAGCCCCTGCAGCCAATATATATTAATATTAGGCCCTGCTGCCGATATATATATATATATATATATAAATACTAGACCCTGCTGCCAATATGAATATAAATACTAGACCCTGCTGCCAATAAATATTAATATTAGCCCCTGCTGCCAATATATGTTAATATTTTACCCTGCTACCAGTATATATTAATATTAGCCCCTACTGCCAATATATATTATTAGTCCCTGCAGCCAATATATATAAAATTAGCCCCTACATCCAATATATATTAATATTAGCCCCTACTGTCGATATATATATAAATACTAGACCCTGCTGCCAATATGAATATAAATACTAGACCCTGCTGCCAATAAATATTAATATTAGCTCGTGCTGCCAATATATATTAGCCCCTGCTGTCGATATACCGTATTTGCTCGATTATAAGACGACCCTGATTATAAGACGACCCCCCCAAATCAAAATATTAATTTAGGAAAAAAACAAAAAGCCTGAATATAAGACTACCCTATAGGAAAAAAAGTTTTACTAGTAAATATTAATTCATGTAAACTAATTTTCAATTTAATAAAAGCTATGATTGAGAAAAATATATTTTTTATTTCCTTTTATTTGCCAACCTGCCCCCCCCCCGTTATGCACATTTGCCCCCAGGCTTGCCACTCTGCCCCAGAAATGCCTTATTTGCCACTCTGCCCCATGATGTGCCTTTTAACCCTCTATATGCCACTCTGCCTCCAGAAATGTCTTATACCCTCCTATATGCCACTGTGCCCCATGATATGCCTTTTAACCCCTATATGCCCCTCTACCCCATGATATGCCTTATACCCCTATATGCCACTCTGGCATATAGGGGGTTAAAAGGCATATCATGGGGCAGAGGGGCATATAGGGGGTTAAAAGGCATATCAGAAATGTCTTATACCCTCCTATATGCCACTGTGCCCCATGATATGCCTTTTAACCCCCTATATGCCCCTCTGCCCCATGATATGCCTTTCATGGGGCTGAGTGGCATATAGGGGGTTAAAATGCATTTCTGGAGATATATATATACTGCTAACAGCAATCACACTCCTATCAAGCCAAGGCAGCCAGTACATGCTGGAACCTGGGGATGTTAGAAGTGTGATTACAGCCTCCCTATGCCATGCTACCACCCTCACCCCCCTTACACATCCATGCTATCACACACACACTCATTCACAAACATTTAAATAATCATTCATTCCATTAATCACACATACACAGACACGCTCAAACCCCCCACCCCCTTACCTGAACTGCAGATCTCCCACTCGCAAACTTCTGCAGGGGCCCGGCTGTGCGAGCAACTTCTCTGGCCCCGCCCCCAGAGGAAGGAGGGGGGGAGGTAGAGTTATGTGAGGACTGTGCTAGCTTCCTGTTTCCTGCTGCAGAGACGCGGCTCACGATCAAAGCCCGGTAAGCAGCACGGCCGAAGCAGAATGAGGTCTGATTAGAAGACGACCTCGATTATAAGACAAGGGGTATTTTTCAGAGCATTTGCTCTGGAAAAAACCTCGTCTTATAATCGAGCAAATACGGTATATTAATATTAGCCCCTGCTGCTGATATATATTAATATTGGACCCTGCTGCCGATATATATAGTATTAGTCCCTGCTTCCTATATATATTAATATTAGCCCCTGCAGCCAATATATATTAATATTAGACCCTGTTGCCAGTATATAAATAAATATTAGCCCCTGCTGCCAAAACATATATAAATATTTGCCCCTGCTGCCAATATATATATATAAATATTAGACCCTGCTGCCAATATATTTTATAGTGAAAAAATTGGACCCTACCCAAGCATTTCCTTGGGCCCCGCTCAACGCTTCCTTGCATGCAATCACTCCCTCCGCTACCATACTAAAAAAAAAAATATTTCCCACACTGACTGCATATCAGGGGAAGACCGTGAGAGTCAGTCCTGTACCGTTACATTGAGAGGTCCTCGCCCCTGTAATCATCCCCAGAGTCCCTTTATCCCTTCATTCACTAAACCATAGCGCTCGTTTACTTACACCCTGTAGTTCAGGTATAGATCAAATAAACAACACATGGAAAAAGCACATGCAACTGAATGAGATAAAAAAAAAAAACTTGTATTTGCAGGTATACATAAATAATGTATGGAAACATAGCATTGCAGGTATAAACCAACAGAACACACAAACCCAGCATTGCAGGTATATATCAACTGGAAATACTGGAGTCAAGCTATCAGACACTTTCAAATCAGTGGTCATGCCATCAGATGCTTTTTCTTTAGATTAGCAAAAGATGCCTTAGACCTGGAAATGTGATTACAATCATATAATGTTACAATTTTTAGTGGATTTTGCAGAGTTCTCACACAAATATATCTCCCTGCAAAATTAGATACGTTTATTAAACAATTTAAAGGTAAATATCCGCTCATATCTAGCAAATTACCTTTAATTACATTTCTGCATATATTACAAAATTCCACCGTTGGACCAACACATTTACACTGCACATATCTCACACACACACCCCTATATAATATGTTACAATATGGTGCATTTTTAATGTGGAAATTTAAAGATATAGCACCCCAAATATCAGCGCAGTACTTGATAAATGTCATATTTCAACATTCTACATGGGGTTAAAAAAAATCCCCCATTGGACCAATACAGTTACACTGCACATATCTCAAACACAACCCCCTCTATTATTTCTGAGAATATGGTGCATTTTTACTGTGGAAATTTAAAGCTATAGTGCCCCAAATATCAGCCCGGTAGACAGCAACCGTAATTTTTCAACATTCTACATGGGGTTGAAAAAAATTCCCCCATTGGACCAATACAGTTACACTGCAGATATCTCAAAGACATGCCCCTCTATTGTTTCTGAGAATATGGTGCATTTTTACTGTGGAAATTTAAAGCTATAGCGCCCCAAATATTAGCCCAATACATGGCAAATGGGATTTTTCTAAAATCTACAGAGGGTTAAAAAAAATTCCTCCATTGGACCAATTCAGTTACAGTGCAAATATCTCAAACACACCATCCTCTATGATTTCTGAGAATATGGTGCATTTTTACTGTGAAAATTTAAAGCTATTGCGCCCCAAATATCAGCCCAGTGGACAGCTAATGGGATTTTTCAACATTCTACAGGGAGTTAAAAAACATTCCCCCATTGGACCAATACAGTTATACTGCAGATATCTCAAACACATGCCCCTCTATTGTTTCTGAGAATATGGTGCATGTTTACTAGACTTGTGCATTCGTCTTCAGGCGAACATGAAAACGAATATGAAGACTGCGTTTTCGTGTTCGTTCCGAAGACACGCCGAAGAGAAGACAAACCAATTGTTTGATGCCAGAGGAAGACCCTGCAGGTGACCAATAGGCTCATCCCACTGGTCTCCCTCCCTGTTCAATTAGTTAAATGTCCGTACGAGCGACCAATAAAGTCGCTCGTACAGACATTTAACTAATTGAACAGGGAGGGAGACCAGTGGCATCTGCAGGGTAAGTTGCAGCATTGGGGTTTTAAAACCCCAATGCTGCAACTTACCCTGCAGATGCCACTGGTCTTTAACTAATTGAACAGGGAGGGAGACCAGTGGCATCTGCAGGGTAAGTTGCAGCATTGGGGTTTTAAAACCTCAATGCTGCAACTTACCCGGCACATCCCACTGGTCTCCCTCCCTGTTCAATTAGTTAGTCTGTGCCGGGTTAAATGTCCGTACGAGCGACCAATAAAGTCACCTTTAAAGTCATGATGATTTTTTTTTTTAATAGACCCGGAGGAGAGAGTGAGAGGCGCCGAGCGGTTGCTGAGGAATAAGTTCTCGGGGGGCACACTGGGGGCACAGCATGATGTGGGGGGGCCATGGCCCCCTCTGGCCCCCCCCTGCCGACGCCACTGCCCGTCATTTAGAAAATATATTGATTGAAGTTCTAACGCGGGAAAAAGCAAATCAGCAGGAGAACCACAGACGACAGCACCGGACCAGAAAGCACCAAACCGAAGACCACACAGCAGCACTACCGCGTTACCGCACCACCGCACCACCTCAAAACTCAAGCCGACATCTCAACGCAGCAGCACGTCAGCACATCAGCATATCGGCACCGCACGGGAACCGCCAACCTTCCGGCGTCGGACACCATCCCAGCAAGCCAGACCTCTCTCACTTTACCCGCAAACTCCAGACGCCGCCCCTCTGGTGTCTTACATCATCACGCCCCTAATAATAACTTCTGTATAAATACTATACAGTCTTCTGTACACCTGTGTACAAACAGCTGAGGGTTCCCAACCTAAACACAGACAATGGCACACTACCCCTTCCGCCGAATACCACAATCGTCCAAACGACCGCGGGTCGGATAGGGGAGCTCACCCTTAAGTTTTTGCTTAATCCTGTACAGGGAGGGCATTAACTCTAACCTCTAACCAAAACCATCAACTCGCCACTCCCATTATCCTTCAAACTTCTCCAGGGAACTCCTCCGCCATCAGCAAAGAAAATGTATCCTGCAAAAAAAAGCAGAAAAAAGAGGGAAAGGGGGAAAGAAAAACACCAGCCAACATGGAAACACACAGCCAAAAAACAAAAGGGGAGGGCGGGCGGGAAACTGCTCCTGTGGCGTTTTGTAATTGCCCCCTGCCATAATTCACACATATCCTCGCCGATATACATTTTTAATTATTTTTATCAGCCAAAATTATATCTCATTTATTTTTATACTATGGTGGTATTTCATATATTTTTAGGGTTTTACACATTTTTGGTCTATATATATATATATATATATATATATATATATATATTGTGACAGAATACCCCTTCACTTTGGTACTCTGTCCGGGAATCTTTACTTACACACAGTCTATCAGGCTGCAGAGACGTCTTAGACACGAGGAGGGTAAAGAAAAAGGCCGGGCCTGTTTTATTTCGTCACCACAGGCATTACAGAAAATAAATAAACCAAAACAAAAAGCCTCGCTCTTGTGAGCACTAACTAATACAGGGTATTCCAACCTAACTGCAGTTGGACGGCTTATCCGTTTCAACAAAACAAAATAACACGATTGCATATAATATTGGCAGCTCTCTCCCTCTCTCTCAGGGAGCCAAATGATCTCTCTCTTGCTCTGAGACCAGGAGGCTACTTAACTGCCTCTCCCACTAATTAGTGGATACAGGTGAGTGCTAGGAGAGTATCCGATAATCTCCAGACTGGATTCCCACCTGCTGGTCTTCGGCTGCTCATAAACTGTGGAGTGGAGCACTGGCCCGCCCTACTCTTCAATTGCTCCACCCCAGGGACCCAAAACACACAGATAACAACAGACATTAATAATTCCATTATTAACAATACATCTCCCTGGGGCTAGTAAAACTATTGTGGGTAACCACCCTGCAAAATATAAGGGGATATATATACTCCCTCCATTATCATCCCCTGCTTTCTGTCACAATATATATATATATATATATATATATATAGATATAGATATATATCTTTAATGATTATATATTCGAGTAAAATTATTTTTAGTGCTATTTTGAATGGCTTTTTTAATGGCTTTTTAACATCTTTTAGTGCCCTATATGTATGTTTTTCTCTGTTTTCTCTGAAGATTTTTATAGGAATATAAATTATAACCTATATAAATTATAACTCTATTTTTGTATTCCCTAATTTATAAATTGTATATACAATATATCTTCCATATACTCAATACGAGTTTCACCTATCCTGTCGTTGTCCTATTCTGTATACTGTCCCATCACGTTACAACATCGTTAGGCTAAAAGTCACATTTTCACAAACCATCTAAAATAGACCTCTGACATATGGATTTTCTCCCCTCCACAAATGCTTTTAACGAGCATTAGCCCAGGGTCTACCGATACCTGGAATATATATCCAACTGCCGACTAAATAGCCGGAGCGTAAAGACATAACAACAAGAGGAAGGACTACGCACGTTGGTGGGGGAGGAGTCTAACATATAAGAGATTGAACGCCTCCGTTGCATGGAGACGCCGCAGACAGAAGACATATCAACATGTTGATGGAGGCGTACCCGGAAGTCATAAAGAACGGATACACGTATTAGAGGCGTACCTGGAAGTCTTAAAGAACGGACGGACAGGATTTAAGAACAAACTTTGGACTGCTACAGACATATGAACACTCATTGCGGATTAGACTTTTTTCTATTTTCTCCTGAAGAAAGCATTGCGGTATCGTTTGAGTGGATTGGGATTTTCTTTCCCCTTACCTCCAGACTTTTAAGTTGAACGCTTCATTTATATCTGCTATCCTGCATTTTGTTGCTTCTTTACCATCTACAGAAAGATATTGCACCATTTGGTCTTTTATTTATCTATTTATAGATTTTATAGAAGAAATAAAGATCCTTTTACTATTGATATTCTGAAGAGCCTCTTACATCGGCTGTGTTTGTGAGTGCATTCACATCACACATATATTGGTTTATTTAATTGACAGTATTATACTATAATTTTTTTCTTTATTCCTATATACACATGCGCCCCTATTTGTGCTGTATCTATTTGTGAACACTGAGAGAAGTGTGTATTGGGCCGCTGCAGTATTTATTTATATATTTAATTTGTACAAAGACACGTGATTGGTGTTATTTATTTCTGTTTAAGCTAGCCTGATTGCACGTCTGCTGCTGAGCAAGGGGCTGCAGAGTATTGCGCTCTAGCTCACGTTGTCTCTGAGATATTTGACAGTCTTTGTTGCTCCGTTGACTTGAATGAGCTGGCAAGTTTTCTCTGTGGTCTGAAAAGCTGCTATCTGACGGCAGAAAGTTCGACACACGAAAGCGCATGTTTCTCTGGGCAGGAATGTCGCTAAGTAAAACCTTATGGCCACGGTGGTTGCCCGTGCACTCCCCCACATGGGGCAAAAGGTTTTTTTCTGCAGGTCCGGCATTTCCGGAGATTTTGCCAAAATCGTGCTGGCCGACTTTTCCCGCACGCAGGCAGCTCCTGGTGACCAGCATGGAGCACAGCATCTTTTTCTCTGAGCTGGAACAAAACCCCCTCCCTAACGGTAAACTCCGGGAAACCGATAGAAACAGGTTTGGTAGGGTGGACTCTTTGGAAAGTGGTAGGTGCATGGACTGAAGAAGCAGGTTCCCAAGAACGGGTATTAGGACCGTAACCCCTCTAATCTATCAAGTAAAATAGACGTCCATAAATGTGAATCAAGGATATTTCATACAACATAACCTGGATGACCTTCAACGGTGACAGGTATGGGAGGATTCGGGGTGCGTCTGGTAAAATGATTGATTGTTACGGGTTTGAGCAATGAGGTATGAAACACTGCATGGACCTCGAGGGTTGACGGTAAGGCAGGACGGTACGTGACAGGATTAATACAATGGGTAATGGAGAAAGGTCCTATATATTGAGGTCCCAGCTTTAGAGAAGGTAACGCTAATCTTATATGTCGTGTGGATAAGTACACTAGACGGGACTGTCACGCCTTCATTTATCTCCCGTTGCTGGGCCTGCGATAAGTTAGTTCTGGCTGACCGTAGGGCCCTTTGTGTGGTCCTTAATCTTTTTTGTGCTTCGGGCACCGCTACTGGTGAAATCAATATTGACAAATCAGGAGGGTGATACCCATATAACAATAACAAGGATATTATTATGAGCAAGTTCAGCCATAGGTAATAGAGAGGACCAATCCGACTGTAGGAAGGTAGTAAAACACCGCAAGTATTGCTCTAGACTTTGATTTAGCCTTTCGGTCTGTCCATTAGTCTGAGGATGATAACCAGAGGCTTGTTCTATTCTTAGTCCTTTGCAAAATGATCTCCAAAATTTTGATGTGAATTAGTCGGTTATTACTTGGAGAGGAACGCCATGTAACCGGACCATCTCTTTTATGAATACCCCAGCTGTCTCAGCAGCAGATGAGAGTCGTCTGAGAGGTATAAAATGTGCCGTCTTTGTCAACCTATCCACCACTACCATTAAGGTGTTCTGTCCATTAGATAATGGCAATTCTACTATGAAATCCATCATGACTGAGGACCATGGAGACAGTGGAGTGGGGATGAGTTGTAGTAAACCCTGAGGACATTGGTGTGAGGATTTATTCTGAGGACATTGGTGTGAGGATTTATTCCGAGCACAAGTTTGACACAAATTAACATATTCTTTTACAGTGGAAACCATTTTAAGCCACCAAAAAAGACTAAGTCCCGCTAAAGGAGCATCGTGACAGATCTGGAGAGCGTCACGCAAAAAAGGAGGTGGTATTATCAGACGATCTTGATGATCTTGTTTCACTGCATTTTGTACCGTTGGATGATGGGCCTCTACTCGATTATAGGACTGTATAATCTTTTGTGGGGAGCTGATAAAGTCTTTCTTCATGACTAGGAAGTGTGTGGAGGGTGTTACTGGTTGTCTCTGGTTTGGAGTATCAGGTTCATTAGAGTATTAATGGGATAGGTCATCTGCCTTCCCATTTTTACTTCCTGATCTGTAAGTAATATGAAAGAATATGAATAAAAAAAGAGAACCATTCTAGCCCGAGGAGGACTTTTAGCTCTTTGTAAATATTCAATGTTGCGGTCGTCAGTGAAGATGAGAAAGGGATGTTGTGTCCCTTCCAGATGGTGTCTCAATTCCACATTTTATTGCCAACAAGTGCACATTTTATTGCCAACAATTCACAACCTCCTACATCATAGTTCCTTTCAGGTAGTGTTAGTTTACGGGAATAAAATGACACCGGATGAAGCAAATCTTTAGCACCTTGCCTTTGGGAGAGGATAGCGCCCACTGCTACAGTAGAAGCATCCATCTCCACTACAAAAGGTAACTCTGGATTGGGGTATACTAATATGGGGGCGGGATAAACCTCTGTTTTAGAGTAATGAAGGCATCCTCAACACTTGTATCCCATAAAAACTTGGTGTAGTTTGACGTCAGAGACGTGAGAGGAAGAACAATCCTAGAAAAATTGGGAATAAAACATCTCTAAAAATTTGCAAATCCGTGAAACCTCTGTACTTTACAAGAACGTGGTTGAAGCCACTGTTCGATAGTGTTCACCTTGGTCTTGTCCATCTCTGTGCCTTTAGAAGAGATGAAGAACCCTAAAAAGTAAATCTGGCCAGGGCCCGGGTAATCAGATTGGGTAGGAGCCTCATTGGAGGGGATACCTGGGGTTCTGTCTGCACACGGCAATGCATGCTAACCAAGGATAAGACAGACGGGCACAAAGGAATACACCACAGGCAGAATTCCAGGTAATGCTATGTATTGTGTATTATGGCAGGATACGCAAATACAGGTTAAACAGTCTCTTAGCAAGAAACCAGACTTATGGCGGGAAGCCCACTGGCAGGGCAGATTGCAGAAACCCCTCTGGAGGGGTGCACAGCAGGAAGCCCACTGGAGAGGCACACTGCATGAAGCCCACTGGGCAGGGTACAAGGCAGGAAGCCCACCTGGCAGGGCTGAAGGCAGGAAGCCCACTTGGCAGGGCTGAAGGCAGGAAGCCCACTTGGGAGGGCACAAGGTAGGATGCCCATTTGGGAGCGCACAAGATAGGAAGATGTAATGATTAGGGCTGGGTGCTCCAGAGTGAGAAGGGTTACAACCAGGTAAGTAGAGGCAGCTGGTCGGCTCGTTAGCCTACAATGTACTGGCTGACAGGGTGGAATCCTGACACTCAAATTGTCATTTCTCAGTTCGCAGATGGGCAAGGACCTGACACACAAGGCAGGAGGCCCACTTGGCAGGACTGAAGGCAGGAAGCCCACTGGAAGGGCTGAAGGCAAGAACAATTCAGGATCAGATACAAGTCAGGATCAGATACAGGGCCAGAGCAAAACGCTCCTATAACTTCAATGCAAAGGCCCTGACTGAAGGGCAAAACTGGATTAAATAGGCAGGTTTCAATCCAGGAAACAAGCCTCAGCTGGATGTAATGATTAGGGCTGGGTGCTCCAGAGTGAGAAGGGTTACAACCAGGTAAGTAGAGGTAGCTGGTCGGCTCGTTAGCCTACAAGGTACTGGCTGACAGGGTGGAATCCTGACACTCAAATTGTCATTTCTCAGTTCGCAGATGGGTAAGGACCTGACATACAGGAAAACTATGTTCTTGGAGTGGGGATGAGAAGTTCAAGATGCCATCTAAATAAACTACCATGAACATATCTAACAAATCTCGGAAGATATAATTGACAAAATTATGGAAAGTTGCTGGTACATTGCAAAGTCCATAAAGCATTACTAAATATTCGAAGTGGCCATATCGAGTGCGAAAGGCTGTTTTCCACTCATGTCCCTCCTTGACTCAGATTAAATTGTAGGCACATTGAAGATCCAATTTTGTAAATACAGTGGCTTGTTTAAGAAGCTCGAACAGTTCAGGGATGAGTGGGAGAGGATATCAGTTTGTCACGGTTATAGCGTTAAGTTCCCTATAGTCAACGCAGGGGCGTAAGCCTACATCGTTTTTGCCCACAAAGAAGATTTCTGTCCCGGCTGGTGGGGTGGAGGGACAAATGAAACTCTTGGCCAAATGTTTATCGAGGTATTCTCTCAATACTTTAAGTTCAGAGTCCTATAAGGGACTATAAATCTGTCTATTGGGCAATCATATGGTCGGTGAGGCGGAAGGGAGTCAATTCCTTTTTCATCAAATAGATCTTTAAACTCCAGGTAGGAGGCTGGTAATCCAGATGCAGAAGTGCTCACCGTAGAATGAGAAGACTTGAGGGTCGAATGTGCTGTATCCAGGCAATGTGAAGTACAAAACGTTTGGATGAAAACCTTGTGTTTCTTGAGGCAGGTTAAGGAAGTGAGGACCCCATAAGTTGTTTAGGACAAATAGGACATGAAGCCAGAAGATGCGAATCTCCACCACAATATAGACATAAATTATTAATCTTGCGCCGACTCTTCTTCTGAGCAGACAGAGATGATCTTGACAATCCGATTTACATAGGTTTTACTTCTGTACTAGGCAAATTTGTCGGTGGGTACGGATGTTCACTGGGACAAGTTGCTGGTGCCCTCCAATTAGGTGTCCAAGGATGTTGTCTCTGAGCCTTGCGTTCTCTTAGTCAATGGACAAAGCTAGAGACATAAGGGGCTCTAGTGACTACGGTATTTGGCAACGCGCCAGTTCATCTCTTATGGACTCAGAGAGACCCAAACAGAATTGATTCGTAAGTCCATAGTTACTCCATTTAATATCAGTGGCAAGACCTGAATTTGGTAATATACTCCTCCACTGATCGCCCGCCTTGAGTAAGGGCTCTAATGGCTGAACATGCTGAGAAGTGACGGTGAGGGTCATCATACAAGGAGGACAAGGCAGCAACAAAGGAAGAATAGGCATGTATAACCAGATTATCAGTCTCCAACATTGACTGGTTCATCCTCCATCAGGAGGCTCATAGAACGGATCTTGATGATATCCGTAATGTACGTGCGTGGTTTAACAGAAAACATGAACTCACAGTTTGTAATAAATCTACAGAAAGTCTTACGGTCTCCAGTGATTTTAGACAGTAGCGGAACATGTGGTTCAAATGAAGGACTAGGTTCTTGTACAGGAACGGTAGGAGTAGGAAGCGCAGGAAGAGTAGCCAGGGTAGAAACTTTCGTCTTTAAGTCCGCTTAAAGTGGTCTAGGTTACCATACTGTGCCTACATGTCCATCATCATCGTTTGAGCCAATTTCTCCATTTTCTGATTCATGTTAGATAGCGTAGCTTGAAGTCCTGCAGGAACCATAGTATGGCTCAAGTATACTGTCACGGCACGCTGTGACCTGGGGAACAGGTTGGTCCCTATTAGCAGGAAGTAAACTAACACGGAGAGTCCAGGTGAGGTAACAAAAGGAAGATCCAAAAGGCAAAGTCAGGTTACAAAGTTGAGGTCAAGGCTGGCTACAAGAATCACTGGTCAAAATCACAGAAGAGGGTTGTTACAGGTTCACCGTACCCAAGGCTGGGTACCCCTGTTTGAGGGCTGAGGAATCACCAGTCGGTCCCTCATACGGATAGCACTCAGCTATCCACGGATCAGTCAGACCACCATTCGTAGGAAACCAAGAAGAACTCTTTTTATTACAAACACACAGAACTTTATACAATCTCAATTCAATGTGCACCGAAGCCAACCCCCAATCCCATCACAAATCCTATCAGTATACAGGGGATGTATCAGGTGAGGGGATTAAGGGATACAATGTGTTCCCCCACCTGTGTTATCCCCCCTGTAGTGCAGGTGCCGTCTGGGCAGACAGGGCTGTGCTGGCTGATTAAAAGCCCCAGCCAGGTTACCTGATTGTTCTTTTGAAGGGCTGGAGCTGGAGCTGCAGCCACATTCAGTCTCTGGGCCGGTACACAATAAAACATAATATAAAATATTACTGGGTCACGGTATACGGAACTGGACACAAAAGCGCTCCGTGACCCGGCTAAACTTCATATGAACATATGAGCCAGCTAGCCTGACCCTGTCACACCTGGCTAAACTTTACACCAACATATGAGCCAGCTAGCCTGGCCCTGTCACAAGGGTCTGGTACACGGGTAATCAAAATCAGAAACAACGCTATGGTATAGGGTGGAATCCAGCTATACACGTTCCTCTCCCTGCCGGCCTCCGTGTCGGCGAGCAGAGGAGAAGAGGAGACGCGAGGACGCCTCCGCTCACCGCTGGATCCCAGTAGCGAGTAAGTAGTAGGTTCGGGAGTATCTGTGAAGGAGTGAAGGAATATTTGTGAATGAGTATATGTAAATTAGTATCTGAATGAGAGACTTAATGAGTATCTGTGAATGAGCAAATAAATGAATATGTCTGTGAATGACTGAATGAGTATCTGTGAATTAGTGAGTATCTGAAATAATGAATATTTGTGAATGAGTATGTGTGTGATTGCATGGATGTGTAAGTGGAGGGGCATGGCACAGCGAGCCTGTTTGGGGGCAAAGATGCCACAGGGAGGCTGTTTTGGGGGCAAATATGCCACAAAGCAGGCTGTCTATTGGGATAAATATACAATGTGGGACTGGCTGGGGGCATAAATACACAATGGGGGCTCGCTGGAGTGCACAAATACACGTGGGGGGCTGGCGGCATCAATACACATAGAGGTAGCTGGGGGTGATACACAAGGGGGCAAAAATAGTATGTGTGCTACAGCCGTAGCAGCCTCCCACAGACGCTGCCGGACGGGATCCTCGCGCATGCGCACGCCACTCCTAAGATAGCCGGCCATTCCTCTGTGTATTTATGCAATTATCTGCCTGGGGGCTATTTGAGGGCTGCTTAGCTGTCTACTCACTGCCTGTCAAAGAGTTTCTTGCTTTGTTTCTCTGGGCTCAGTTGCGATTTTGTGTTGCTCCAAGTTCTGACTTCGGCTTCGTCTCACTGATATCCTGACTTCTCCAACCCTTGATTTTGGCTTTGTCTCACGGCTATCCTGACTTCTCCAATCCTTGACCTCGGCTTGACCTCTCATGATTATCCGGACTTCTCCAGCCCCTACCCGGCTTCATTTTGTGTGCTTCTCCAATGCCATTGCGCCTGCCTCTGGCTCATGCACGGGTTCTGCACTGTGGATCCTCAGCTTCTGATCCTGACCATCCCTGGCCGTCACAGTGAGAGGGAAAGTAACAGTTTTGTTTTATTTACTCTATTTCAATCTGCATATTTTATTAAAAATCTCATTAAATTGTGGCTTCAGGCATCCATCCTGTGTATGATGGCTTTTTTTTAGTGTTCCCAGTGGCGACTCTAGAAACAATATAATGGGGGGGGCATATACGATACCACAGTCAAAACTGGGGGGGGCATTAATAATTTTCACCATTAAATCATACTACTGAAAAAACATATATATATATATACATACAGTGGGGCAAAAAAGTATTTAGTCAGCCACCAATTGTGCAAGTTCTCCCACTTACAAAGATGAGAGAGGCCTGTAATTTTCACCATAGGTACACTTCAACTATGAGAGACAGAATGGGGGAAAGAATACAGGAAATCACATTTATTTTAGAATTTATTTGCAAATTGTGGTGGAAAATAAGTATTTGGTCACCTACATACAAGCAAGATATCTGGCTCTCACAGACCTGTAACATCCTCTTTAAGAGTCTCCTCTGTCCTCCACTCATTACCTGTATTAATGACACCTGTTTGAACTTGTTATCAGTATAAAAGACACATGTCCACAACCTCAAACAGTCACACTACAAACCCCACTATGGCCAAGACCAAAGAGCTGTCGAAGGACACCAGAAGCAAAATTGTAGACCTGCACCAGGCTGGGAAGACTGAATCCGCAATAGGCAAGCAGCTTGGTGTGAAGAAATCAACTGTGGGAGCAATTATTCGAAAATGGAAGACATAAAGGACCAATGATAATCTCCCTCGATCTGGGGCTCCACGCAAAATCTCACCCTGTGGTGTCAAAATGATCACAAGAACGGTGAGCAAAGATCCCAGAACCACACGGGGGGACCTAGTGAATGACCTGCAGAGAGCTGGGAACAAAGTAACAAAAGCTACCATCAGTAACACACTACGCCGCCAGGGACTCAAATCATGTAGTGCCAGACATGTCCCCTTGCTTAAGCCAGTACATGTCCGGGCCAGTCTGAAGTTTGCTAGAGAGCATTTGGATGATCCAGAAGAGGATTGGGCGAATGTCATATGGTCAGATGAAACCAAGGTAGAACTTTTTGGTATAAACTTAACTCGTCATGTTTGGAGGAGAAAGAATGCTGAGTTGCAACCAAAGAACACCATACCTACGGTGAAGCATAGGGGTGGAAACATCATGCTTTGGGGCTGCTTTTCTGCAAAGGCAGAGGACGACGGATCCGTGTAAAGGAAAGAATGAATGGGGCCATGTATCGTGAGATTTTGAGTGAAAACCTCCTTCCATCAGCAAGGGCATTGAAGATGAAACGTGGCTGGGTCTTTCAGCATGACAATGATCCCAAACACACTGCCCGGGTAATGAAGGAGTGGCTTCGTAAGAAGCATTTCAAGGTCCTGGAGTGACCTAGCCAGTCTTCAGATCTCAACCCCATAGAAAACCTTTGAAGGGAGTTGAAAGTCCGCGTTGCCCAGCGACAGCCCCAAAACATCACTGCTCTAGAGGAGATCTGCATGGAGCAATAGTCCAAAATACCAGCAACAGTGTGTAAAAACCTTGTGAAGACTTACAGAAAACGTTAGACCTCTGTTATTGCCAACAAAGGGTATATAACAAAGTATTGATATGAACTTTTGTTATCGACCAAATACTTATTTTCCACCATAATTTTCAAATACATTCTTTAAAAATCAATGTGATTTCCTGTATTCTTTCCCCCCATTCTGTCTCTCATAATTGAAGTGTACCTATGGTGAAAATTACAGGCCTCTCTCATCTTTGTAAGTAGCAGAACTTGCACAATTGGTGGCTGACTAAATACTTTTTTGCCCCACTGTATACATACATAATACTTGGTCATTCAACATGGGAAGCCTGAAGCCACAATTTAGTGTGACTAATCCTTGAAATAAATATTATAGAGTAAATAACACAATACCCTATCTTTTCCACTAAATGATTTCAGGGCATTGAATGTTTTGTCCTCTGAAGTCACTACAAATTCAGGAGGGCGTTTTATCTCTGGATAAGTAAAAATGAAATAGTTCCTGTGACGATATGGATACCTGGAGCAGCCTCTCCCCCAGGATGTATCGTCCAGAAAGGAGCATTGCTGAGACCGGGGTCAAGTTGGTGACTATATCTCCCCCAGGATGCTGGTCTCAGTAGGGGAAACTTCTGGAGCGAGGCTGAAGGGTCAGTATACGGTCGCAGGTTTGACCTGAGCTGGGGTAGGCATCGAGTCCTTTAATCACTGGATAGGGAGGCAGGTAGGCATCGAGTCCTTTAATCACTGGATAGGGAGGCAGGTATTGATCCCTCTGCCTCCAAGTACAGCCTTTACAGAGGCTGCCAAGTGTTAAGCTCAATGCTGACAGATCCAAAGACTCTACCGCAACCCTCCCAAGAAATGGACACACACCAAACTCTTGGGGAAGACTTCTCTGTTTATTGCAAGGCAGACAAGGTTATATAGGAAACCAAGTGGTGGGTAAAACACTACAAACAACCAAGTACTTCGTATACAAAAGGGAAGTTAACATAAGGAAATTAACTCAGGCATTTAATTAATACAATAAAATAGTTCACACCACAACAAAAGGATCAATACCATCACCTCAAGATAATGGCATTGCAGACAGGAAGCAGCACCAATAAACATAACGGGATTATAAAAGGAAGGAACTTTTTAACACATGAATTACATCCTGGGATACAATAGTTCACACCACACCACAACAAAGGGTTAATAACATCAGCTCAAGATAATGGCAGTGCAGACAGGAAGCAGCACCAATAAGCATAAAGGGATTATACAAAGAAGGAACATCAGTTTGAAAATACAAAATACACATAAACCCTTATGCCCACAAGTCTCAGACAGCTACCATCACAGTTCCTACTGTAAATTAAGTGCCAGGAAACAGATAACCAAACACACATACCAGGACAGGCTTTTCCAGACTGCAACCCAGAAACACATACCAGGACAGGCTCTGCCACACCGACACCCAAACACACACACCAGGACAGGCTCTACCACACCGACACCTGAACACACACACTAGGACAGGCTCTGTCACACCGACATCCAAACACACACCTCAGGAAGGCTCTGCCACACCAACACCAAAACATACACACCAGGACAGGCTCTGCCACACTGACACCCAAACACACACACACAGGACAGGTTCTGCCACACAAACACCCAGACACACACACCAGGACAGGCTCTGCCACACCAACACCCAAACACACATCCCGGGACAGGCTCTGCCACACCGACACCCGAACACACTAGACGGACAGACACCTAGATACACACACAACAGGACAGGCTCTGTAACACCGACATCCAAACACACACACACCAGGCCAGGCTCTGCCACACTGACACCCGAACACACACACTAGGACAGGCTCTGCCATACCAACACCCAGACACACACACCAGGACAGGCTCTGCCACACCGACACCCAAACACACACACTAGGACAGGCTCTGCCACACTGACACCTGAACAAACACTAGGACAGGCTCTGCAAAACTGACAACCAGACACACACACCAGGACAGGCTCTGTAACACCGACACCCATACACACACACTAGGACAGGCTCTGCAACACTGACACCCGAACACACACTAGGACAGGCTCTGTCACACCGACATCCAAACACACACACCTGGACAGGCTCTGCCACACCGACACCCAAGCACACACACCAGGACAGGCTCTGCCACACCGACACCCAAGCACACACCAGGACAGGCTCTGCCACACCAACACCCAGACACACACCCCAGGACAGGCTCTGTCACACAGACATCCAAACACACACTCAAGGACAGGCTCTGCCACACCGACACCCGAACACACACACCAGGACAGGCTCTGCCACACCAACACCCAGACACACGCCCCAGGACAGGCTTTGTCACACAGACATCCAAACGCACACCCCAGGACAGGCTCTGCCTCACCGACACCCGAACACACACACTAGGACAGGCTCTGTCACACCGACATCCAAACACACACCCCAGGACAGGCTCTGACACACTGACACCAAAACATACACACCAGGACAGGCTCTGCCACACTGACACTCAAACACACTCACACAGGACAGGCTCTGCCACACCAACACCCAGACACACACACCAGGACAGGCTCTGCCACACCAACACCCAGACACACACACCAGGACAGGCTCTGCCACACCAACACTCAAACACACACCCCAGGATAGACTCTGCCACACCAACACCCAGACAGACACACACCAGGACAGGCTGTGCCACACCAACACCCAAACACACACCAGGACAGGCTCTGCCACACCAACACCCAAACACACATCCCAGGACAGGCTCTGCCACACCGACACCCGAACACACTAGACGGACAGGCTCTGCCACACTGACACCTAGATACACACACACCAGGACAGGCTCTATAACACCGACATCCAAACACACACACACACCAGGCCAGGCTCTGCCACACTGACACCCGAACACACACACTAGGACAGGCTCTGCCATACCAACACCCAGACACACACACCAGGACAGGCTCTGTCACACCGACACCCAAACACACACACTAGGACAGGCTCTGCCACACTGACACCTGAACAAACACTAGGACAGGCTCTGCAAAACTGACAACCAGACACACACACCAGGACAGGCTCTGTAAAACCGACACTCATACACACACACTAGGACAGGCTCTGCAACACTGACACCCAAACACACACTACGACAGGCTCTGTCACACCGACATCCAAACACACACACCAGGACAGGCTCTGCCACACCGACACCCAAGCACACACACCAGGACAGGCTCTGCCACACCGACACCCAAGCACACACACCAGGACAGGCTCTGCCACACCAACACCCAGACACACACCCCAGGACAGGCTCTGTCACACAGACATCCAAACACACACTCAAGGACAGGCTCTGCCACACCGACACCCGAACACACACACCAGGACAGGCTCTGCCACACCAACACCCAGACACACGCCCCAGGACAGGCTTTGTCACACAGACATCCAAACGCACACCCCAGGACAGGCTCTGCCTCACCGACACCCAAACACACACACTAGGACAGGCTCTGTCACACCGACATGCAAACACACACCCCAGGACAGGCTCTGACACAATGATACCAAAACATACACACCAGGACAGGCTCTGCCACGCTGACACCCAAACACACTTACACAGGACAGGCTCTGCCACACCAACACCCAGACACACACACCAGGACAGGCTCTGCCACACCAACACCCAGACACACACACACCAGGACAGGCTCTGCCACACCGACACCTGAACACGCACACTATGACAGGCTCTGCCACACTGACACCCGAACACACTAGACGGACAGGCTAGGCCACACTGACACCTAGATGCACACACACACCAGGACAGGCTCTGCAACACCGACATCCAAACACACACACCAGGACAGGCTCTGCCACACTGACACGCGCACACACACACTAGGACAGGCTCTGCCATACCAACAACCAGACACACACCAGGACAGGCTCTGCCACACCGACACCCAAACACACACTAGGACACGCTCTGCCACACTGACACCCGAACAAACACTAGGACAGGCTCTGCAAAACTGACACACACCAGGACTGGCTCTGTAACACCGACATCCAAACACACACATCAGGACAGGCTCTGACACACTGACACCCAGACACACACACCAGGACAGGCTCTGCCACACCAACACCCAAACACACACCCCAGGACAGGCTCTGCCACACTGACACCTGAACACACACACTAGGACAGGCTCTGCCACACTGACACCCGATCAAACACTAGGACAGGCTCTGTCACACCGACATCCAAACACACACACACCAGGACAGGCTCTGCCACACCGACACCCAAACACACACACCAGGACAAGCTCTGCCACACCAACACCCAGACACACACACCAGGACAGGCTCTGCCACACCAACACCCAAACACACACCCCAGGATAGACTCTGCCACACCAACACCCAGACAGACACACACCAGGACAGGCTGTACCACACCAACACCCAGACACACACACCCCAGGACAGGCTCTGCCACACCAACACCCAGACACACACCCCAGGACAGGCTCTGTCACACAGACATCCAAACACACACCCCAGGACAGGCTCTGCCACACCGACACCCGTACACACACACACTAGGATAGGCTCTGTCACACCAACATCCAAACACACACCCCAGGACAGGCTCTGCCATACCGACATCAAAACATACACACCAGGACAGGCTCTGCCACACTGACAGCCAGACACGCACACCAGGAAAGGCTCTGCAACACCGACATCCAAACACACACACCAGGACAGGCTCTGCCACACTGACACCTGAACACCCACACTAGGACAGGCTCTGCCACACTGACACCCAGACACACACACACCAGGACAGGCTCTGCAACACCGACATCCAAACACACACACCACCACAGGCTCTGCCACACTGACACCTGAACACACACACTAGGACATGCTATGCCACACCAACACCCAGACACACACACACCAGGACAGGCTCTGCCACACCAACACCCAAACACACACCCCAGGACAGGCTCTGCCACACCGACACCGAACACACACACCAGGACAGGCTCTGCAACACTGACACCCAAACGCACACACTAGGACAGGCTCTGCCACACTGACACCCAGACACACACACCAGGACAGGCTCTGCAACACCGACATCCAAACACACGCACCAGGACAGGCTCAGCCACACTGACACCCGAACACACACACCAGGACAGGTTTTGTCACACCAACACCCATATACACACACACCCACACACCAGGACAGACTCTCCCACACTGACACCCAGACACACATACCAGGACAGGCTCTGCCACACCAACACCCAAACACACACACCAGGACAGGTTTTTTCACACCGACATCTAAACACACACCCCAGGACAGGCTCTGCTACATCTACACCCAAACATACACACCAGGACAGGATCGGCCACACTGACACCCGAACACACACACCAGGACAGGCTCTGCCACATCAACACACACACCAGGACAGGCTCTGCCACACAGGCACCCAAACACACACCCCAGGACAGGCTCTGGCACACCGGCACCCAAACACACATCCTAGGACAGGCTCTGCCACACCGACACCCAAACACACACCCCAGGACAGGCTCTGTCACACAGACATCCAAACACACACTCAAGGACAGGCTCTGCCACACCGACACCCAGACACACGCCCCAGGACAGGCTTTGTCACACAGACATCCAAACGCACACCCCAGGACAGGCTCTGCCTCACCGACACCCGAACACACACACTAGGACAGGCTCTGTCACACCGACATCCAAACACACACCCCAGGACAGGCTCTGACACACTGACACCAAAACATACACACCAGGACAGGCTCTGCCACGCTGACACCCAAACACACTCACACAGGACAGGCTCTGCCACACCAACACCCAGACACACACACCAGGACAGGCTCTGCCACACCAACACCCAGACACACACACACCAAGACAGGCTCTGCCACACCGACACCTGAACAGGCACACTATGACAGGCTCTGCCACACTGACACCCGAACACACTAGACGGACAGGCTAGGCCACACTGACACCTAGATACACACACACACCAGGACAGGCTCTGCCACACTGACACGCGCACACACACACTAGGACAGGCTCTGCCATACCAACAACCAGACACACACCAGGACAGGCTCTGCCACACCGACACCCAAACACACACTAGGACATGCTCTGCCACACTGACACCCGAACAAACACTAGGACAGGCTCTGCAACACTGACACACACCAGGACTGGCTCTGTAACACCGACATCCAAACACACACATCAGGACAGGCTCTGACACACTGACACCCAGACACACACACCAGGACAGGCTCTGCCACACCAACACCCAAACACACACCCCAGGACAGGCTCTGCCACACTGACACCTGAACACACACACTAGGACAGGCTCTGCCACACTGACACCCGAACAAACACTAGGACAGGCTCTGTCACACCGACATCCAAACACACACACACCAGGACAGGCTCTGCCACACCGACACCCAAACACACACACCTGGACAAGCTCTGCCACACCAACACCCAGACACACACACCAGGACAGGCTCTGCCACACCAACACCCAAACACACACCCCAGGAGAGAATCTGCCACACCAACACCCAGACAGACACACACCAGGACAGGCTGTGCCACACCAACACCCAGACACACACTCCCCAGGACAGGCTCTGCCACACCAACACCCAGACACACACCCCAGGATAGGCTCTGTCACACAAACATCCAAACACACACCCCAGGACAGGCTCTGCCACACCGACACCCGAACACACACACACACACACTAGGATAGGCTCTGTCACACCAACATCCAAACACACACCCCAGGACAGGCTCTGCCATACCGACACCAAAACATACACACCAGGACAGGCTCTGCCACACTGACACCCAGACACGCACACCAGGAAAGGCTCAGCAACACCGACATCCAAACACACACACCAGGACAGGCTCTGCCACACTGACACCTGAACACCCACACTAGGACAGGCTCTGCCACACTGACACCCAGACACACACACACCAGGACAGGCTCTGCAACACCGACATCCAAACACACACACCAGGACAGGCTCTGCCACACTGACACCTGAACACACACACTAGGACATGCTATGCCACACCAACACCCAGACACACACACACCAGGACAGGCTCTGCCACACCAACACCCAAACACACACCCCAGGACAGGCTCTGCCACACCGACACCGAACACACACACCAGGACAGGCTCTGCAACACTGACACCCAAACGCACACACTAGGACAGGCTCTGCCACACTGACACCCAGACACACACACCAGAACAGGCTCTGCAACACCGACATCCAAACACACGCACCAGGACAGGCTCAGCCACACTGACACCCGAACACACACACCAGGACAGGTTTTGTCACACCAACACCCATATACACACACACCCACACACCAGGACAGGCTCTCCCACACTGACACCCAGACACACATACCAGGACAGGCTCTGCCACACCAACACCCAAACACACACACCAGGACAGGTTTTGCCACACCGACATCTAAACACACACCCCAGGACAGGCTCTGCTACATCTACACCCAAACATACACACCAGGACAGGATCGGCCACACTGACACCCGAACACACACACCAGGACAGGCTCTGCCACATCAACACACACACCAGGACAGGCTCTGGCACACCGGCACCCAAACACACATCCTAGGACAGGCTCTGCCACACCGACACCCAAACACACACACTAGGACAGGCTCTGCCACACTGACACCCAGACACACACACACCAGGACAGGCTCTGCAACACCAACATCCAAACACACACACCAGGACAGGCTCTGCCACACCAACACCCATACACACATCAGGACATGCTCTGTCACACTGACAACCAGACACACAGACCAGGACAGGCTCTGCCACACTGACATCCAGACACACACACACCAGGACAGACTCTGCCACACCGACACCCAAACACACACACACCGGGACAGGTGGAGGGACGAATGAAACTCTTGGCCAAATGTTTATCGAGGTAGTCTCTCAATACTTTAAGTTCAGAGTCCGATAAGGGATAAATCCGTTCGTAGGGAATTTTGGATACAGGTAGGAGGTCTATAGGGCAATCATATGGTCGGTGAGGCGGAAGGGAGTCAATTCCTTTTTCATCAAATAGGTCTTTAAACTCCAGGTAGGAGGACGGTTATACAGATACAGAAGTGCTCACCATAGAATGAGAAGACTCGAGGGTCGAATGTGCTGTACCCAGGCAATGTGATGTATAAAATGATGATGAGAATGTGATACGTCCTGTAGTCCCTTGAATATGTTTCTTCAGCCATGGTAGTCCCTGTGACAGAACCCTCCATCACTGGGGCCCCTGGAGAGGCCTGAGAGCCAGCCTCCTCCCTATCGACTATGGGCCCAGGCCTTGTAGAGACTTCTGTGTGTGAATCCAGGGGTTCAGTTTCTGCTGATGTTCCCCATGTTTAAGCACTCAGTGTCTCAAAACTGTAACGTCAGCTGGACATCCTGTGGTAGGAAGAAGGCTGATTGTCTTAGCATTGTTAATTGTATAGGTGTGAAGTGTTTTCCCTGTTATTGTGTGAGTTAGCCCTTGTCTTAAAACCCCCTCTAGGTATGACTAGGTATCACTGCTGCATACCTAATTATCAATTACATAACAGGTAGCTGTTAATCCTGTGAGCTCCTGTTATCCCTGTGTCCTGGCCATTGTCTGTCTCAAGCCAATTATATGTCTATCGTCATTCCACGTCTACGTCCCCAGTTAATGTAATTATTTATGTCTCATGTCATTCTGTCCTTCCCCCGGATATTGTGTTGCAGGATTTGATCTAATTACTTCCTTCCTGACATGGTAATTAGATCATGTGATATTTGCCTTGCCCCTTTTCTACTTGTGTATATATAGCTCTGTATTTGGCTTTAATAAATGAGTCCTGTTTTCACCTCAACATGAGTGTTGCCTGATGTTTGGGGTGGGCTGTAGCCACGCTCTGTAGCTAAGCTTCGGATAGCCACAGTGCCAATGTAGCTCAGGAGGAAGCAACGTTTGGCGGGAGTACCCAGTCGGGGTACAGGTCGGTCCCGTCACAGTCCCAGGATCAACGGAAAGACAGGAGAGCTGATGATGTCAAAAGATTTTTTTTCAGTTTAGTTTAGTTTTTCAGTATGTCTCTCTCCCACCGAGCATGACATAGGAGGGGTTTCAGTCTCTACAGGTTCGCTTCACCTGAGCCACGTTGGCACTGTGGCTATCCGAATCTTAGCTACACAGCGTGGCTACAGCCCACCCCAAACATCAGGCAACACTCATGTTGAGATGAAAATAGGACTCCTTTATTAAAACCAAAGACAGATCTATATATATACATCTCGGTAGTGCCTTTCTCAGTACGCGTTCCTGTTATTGACCTCGGCTTATTCCACGACATTCCTGCTCTCCGGTATCCTGACCTCGGCTAATTTCACAACGTTCCTGCTCTCCGGTATCCTGACCTCGGCTAATCCCACAACGTTCCTGCTCTCTGGTATCTTGACCTCGGTTCTCTGGACCATCCCTTACCAGTCCTACCTGACTTCGGTGTCTCCTTCTTACGCTGTTTTCGTGACAGAATCAGAAGGCCATCATGAGACCCGCTTCGGTAGGACAAGGGTCCACAGAGGCTTGACTCGAAATGGATCACCGTCTGGATCAATTTGCTCAAGCCCTCCAGACCTTGTTTCAGCGTACTGATCCTGCACAACGGGCGCCTCAGTCGGTGGGGGCTCCTACTCCGCCGCCTGTGCCAGTAGCTACGGTTCCAGCTCACCTACCTCCACCGCAACACTACAATGGTGACCCTGCAACTTGTCGAGGTTTTTTGAACCAGTGCGAGATACATTTTGAACTGTCTCCGTATGCCTTCCCTACTGAGCGTGCAAAGGTGGGATACATCATTTCGCTCCTTACGGATATAGCCTTGGAATGGGCATCGCTGCTCTGGGAGAAAAACGCTTCTACGGTGCGCTCCTATGCTGAATTTGTCTCTAGCCTACGAGCCGTATTTGATGTTCCGGGAAGATGGACCACTGCTTTAACTTCACTTTTTATCATCCTTCAGGGTTCCCGTCCACTCCTGGAGTATGCTATTGAGTTCCAGACCCTGATGGTAGAGGTGAACTGGACTAACGAGGCATTAGTGGCTGCCTTCCTTAATGGACTTTCCGAGACCCTCAAAGATGAAACTGCTGCCAGAGATTTGCCTACGGATCTAGACTCTGTGATTTCGTATATTTCTCAAATTGATCTTCGTCTCCGCGAAAGACAAGTACAACGTGAGAGTCTGAGGTTACGCGACAGAGGTGGAAGACACGCTTTATGCCACCATTTTCTCCTGCTGCTACCTCCTATGACCCTCCTGAGGAACCGATGCAGTTGGGAGCCGCTCGGGTATTTGAACGTGAGAGGAACAGGCGGAGACGGGAAGGATTATGTTTTTACTGTGGCCTCTCGGGTCACCTCATCAGACACTGTCCCAGCAGGCCGGGAAACACCCGCACCTAGGTAGGCCAAGGGAACCTACCATAAGTATAGTGAATCCTTCCCCTAAATTTTTCACCACCTGTATGACAGTTCTGGTTCGTCTGGTCTGGGCCACTAGATTCGTTGATACGGAGGCCTTTCTGGATTCCGGCACGTCCGGCAACTTCATTGACTCAGTTTTTTGTGATCAGCATCCGCTTCTTCCTGATCAGATTTCCCTCTCTACGGCTCCACTCAATTTTGCCGTGGGCATAGTACACAATGAACGCTTGCAGCTGCTCGTGATCCGCTCACCCTCCATTCCCATCATATTGGGATTTCCATGGCTACAAGTATACAATCCTGCTATCGATTGGACAACAACTCAGATCACCGCTTGGAGTATGTCCTGCAAGGCTCATTGCCTCACCCCTTTGAAACATGCCGTGGTGACAGCATCCTCGAGTGTTACCTTCCTTCTGCCTGAGCCTTACCGAGACTTCGCTGACGTTTTTGACTAAAAAGGAGGCTGAGAAGTTACCACCTCACAGGCCATATGACTGCCCGATTGACCTGCTTCCTGGGACCATGCCGCCCCGGGGCCGGGTTTATCCTCTCTCCATCACGGAGACCAAAGCTATGGAATCTTACATAGAGGAGAATCTTCGCCGAGGGTTTATCTGCTGGTCTATATCAACCGCTGGTGCAGGCTTCTTCTTCGTGAAGAAGAAGAACGGGGAGCTTCGTCCATGCATCAATTATCGCGGTCTGAACAAGATTACCAGGCGCAACACGTACCCCATTCCACTTATTTCTGAACTTTTTGACAGGCTACGTGGGGCCACTATTTACACCAAGTTGGATCTCCGGGGTGCTTACAATCTTGTCCGAATCCGCGCCAACGGCGAATGGAAGACCGCCTTCAATACTCGTTCTGGACATTATGAATATACTGTGATGGCGTTTGGGCTGTGCGACGCCCCAGCGGTCTTCCAAGAGTTTATTAATGATTGCCTTCGGGACTTTCTCCAACAGTTTGTCGTGGTGTATCTGGGAGACATTTTGATCTGCTCTTCCGATTTGCAATCACACCGCGCTCATGTTGCTCGTGTTTTCTCCCTACTGCGGCTTCATGGACTATATGCAAAGCTCGAGAAATGTGCGTTTGAGGTTCGCAGAGTGACGTTTCTGGGATACGTCATTACGCCCACGGGGTTTGAGATGGATCCATCCAAGGTGCAAGCCATTAGAGACTGGACACAACCACTGGGCTTGAAACCCCTGCAGCGTTTTTTGGGGATCGCCAATTATTACAGACATTTCATCCGCGACTACTCCAAGATTGCTGCTCCTTTGACGGCTCTTACTAAGAAAGGGGCCAATACCCTGGAATGGTCTTCTGATGCCATTTCCGCCTTCTCTCGACTCAAGACCAAATTTACCACCGCTCCTGTGTTACGTCATCCTGATCCTCAACTACTGTTTGTTCTGGAGGTCGACGCATCCAAATCCGGGGTTGGTGCTGTTCTTTCGCAAAGGATCTCCTATAGTGGTCCTCTCCATCCATGCGGTTACTTCTCCAGGAGATTCTCCCCAGCGGAGAGGAACCATGATATCGGGAACAAGGAACTTCTGGCTGTCATTCTCACGCTGGAGGAGTGGCGTCATCTTCTGGAGGGCGTACAAATTCCCACGTTGATTCTGACGGATCACAAGAATCTACAGTATATCGAAACCGCCAAGTGTCTTAACCCTCGACAGGCCAGATGGGCCTTGTTTCTCTCCCGGCTTCTGCGTTGGCTGACATATTCCTGCGGGAGATCGTCCGTCTTCATGGAGTTCCCACCGAGATCGTCTCCTACCGTGGCACCCAATTCATTGCACGTTTTTGGCACGAGTTCACGAGAGCGTTGGGTGTCACTCTGGCATTCTCTTCTGCGTATCACCCACAGTCTAACGGTGCAGCAGAGAGGGCTAACCAGCATCTTGAGCAATACCTGCGCATCTTTATCAACCACTATCAGGACAATTGGGTTGACTTGTTACCCTTAGCGGAGTTTGCTCGTAACAATGCTGTACAAGAGTCTACGGGAGAGTCCGCCTTCTACTGTGTTTACGGCCTTCATCTGCAACCCTTCCCTGGAGCTTTTCCGAATTCTCCTGACCCAGCGCTGGAGGAGCGGCTGGCTAATATGCAGTCTACTTGGGCTTCGGTGCAGAGGGCTTTGGAGCTGGCTTGTGGGTGACAGGAACTCCAGGCCAACAAGAGGCGTTCTGGTACTCCTACTTACTCTCCTGGGGACAGAGTATGGTTGTCTACCAGATACCTACGACTCAGAGTGCCCAGCATGAAGCTAGCACCACGTTTCATTGGTCCTTTTCCTATTATGCGCCGGGTGAATCCTGTAGCCAATGAACTTTCTCTGCCCAGAACACTCCGTATTCCTCGAGTTTTTCATGTCTCTCTGCTGAAGCCCCAGGTCTGCAATCGTTTCTCTACTACTAGACCCTCTGCCTTGGAGACTTCTGCCGGAGATACTTCCGGGCGTATTCCTCCAGCTATCCTGGACTGTCGCAGGCAACAAGGGTCCATTGGAGGGGAAGTGGCCCAGAGGATCATTCCTGGGTTCCCGGAGGCTCGATTTCATGCTCATCTCATGCGTGCTTTCCTCGCTCGAGGTCGGCGTTGCCCTGGCAGGGGTCGCCCTGAGGTCGCCCCTTTGAGGAGAGGTACTGTCACTTACCTGGCAGGGAGATCCTCCGATCGGCAACCGCAGCTGCCGCAAGGCAGGGGGAGAACCCCACTCTTCGGTTCAGCAGCCGCCGCGAAGAAGGGGGAGACCCCCCGCTTCTGACCAGGAGCCGCCGTGAGGAAGGGGGAGACCCCCCGCCTCTGCAGGGCAACCACAGCCTCCACGAGGGAGAGGAAGACCTCCCGCCTCCACACAGCAGCCTGCTGCCCATTTATATTAGCCCCTGCCGCCGATATATATATATATATATAAATATTAGACCCTGATGCCGATAGCAGCTATAGATCAACACATTAACACACAAACCCAGCTTTGCATATATAGATCAATTGAAATTCACTTGGGATCTGCGCACTGAAGGTACAGATCAAATAAACAGAATCAGACATACAAATCCTGTATTCACAGGTATACAATAATAATGTATGGAAACATAGCATAGCAGATATGGATCTACAGACTAACACAAAAACCCAGCTTTGCAGATATAGATCAACTGGAATTCACATAAAAACTCAGCATTAAAGGCATAGCTAAAGACCCTAAAATTACAGGCATAGATCACAAGTTGCACACCCCAAAGCCAACCCAAATTATACACATAGGACATGCCCCAAACAGCCCAGCATGAGTCAACTTTGTCCCCAAACAGCCCGACCTGTACCATCTTTGTCCCATAAACACCCTGCCTGTGCCATCTTGGTCCCCATGGCTCCAACACCCTGCTTGTGCCACTTTTGCCTTTCCACAATTATACACAATGATACACACAAACGCTTTTACAGTCACTCACTTACTAATTCACACTTTCATTCACATAATCATTTATTCCCTCACACATTCACACAAATCATTTACACATATTCATTAATACAGTCTGACAAATTCATTAATTCTCTCCCTCATTCAGACAATTCATCCACACATTAATTCATTAAGTCTCTCCCTCATTCAGACAATTCATCCACACATTAATTCATAATCGCTCATTCACACTCTTTACTTATTTCGATATTCTAACTACCCTCTTTCTTACTATCTACCCCCCCTTTCTCACTATCTACCCCCTCTCCCTCCATTACACATTTTGTACCCTCTGTCACCTTTCCATCTACCCAGTAGCGTACCGCCCCGGGTGCCGCTCATCAGGGGGGTGCCACGGGCTAGGGTGACCACATGTCCCGGATTTCCCGGATCCCCGGCAGCCTCGTCACTTTTGTGGGTTTTTTACGCGGAGGAGAGAGAGAGGCGCCTAGCAACCGCTCGGCGCCCCTCAGTCTCCTTCGCGAGGCCTCTAACTGCGTCGCGGTGCCGGCATGTAATGCTGAGCGCCGGAATATGACGCCATATTTCGGTGCTCAGCAGTGAAGCAGTAAGCAGCGGCAGAGCAGGAAGCAGCGGCAGAACAGGAAGACGGAGGCGTCTTGCTCCCACTTCAGGACTTCTGGATGGTAAGTCCAAAACCTTCAACTACAAAGGGGGAGAGGGGGTAGATAGTGAGAAGGGAGGGAGAGGGGGTAGATTGTGAAAAGGGAGGGAGGGGGGGTAGATCGTGAGAAGGGAGCGAGGGAGGTGGTAGATAGTCCCTCATACGTATAGCACTCAGCTATAGCACTCAGCTATCCACGGATCAGTCAGACCACCATTCGTAGTAAACCAAGAAGAACTCTTTTATCTACAAACACACAGAATTTATATAAATCCTCAAAACAATGTGCACCAAACCCAACCCCCAATCCCATCACTCACATCCCATCACAAATCCCATCAGTATCCAGGGGATGTATCAGGTGAGGGGATTAAGGGATACAATGGTTTCCCCCACCTGTGTTATCCCCCCCCCGTAGTGCGGATGCCGTCTGTCCAGACAGGGCTGTGCTGGCTGATTAAGAGCCCCAGCCAGGTTACCTGATTGTTCTTTTGAAGGCTGGAGCTGCAGCCACATTCAGTCTCTGGGCCGGTTACACAATAAACACAATATAAAATATTACCGGGTCACGATATCACAAACTGGACGCAAAAGTGCTCCATGACCCGGCTAAACTTTACACGAACATATGAGCCAGCTAGCCTGGCCCTGTCACATGTACCACCTTCAATGTCAGCGCCAATATATAACGATAGAAGCTATGCAGTTTTAAAGTGTTTGTGGGGGGGGGTGCCACATACAGGATCCGCCCCAGATGCCAAATACTCTAGGTACGTCCCTGTATCTACCCTCTCTCCCTCCCTTATCACTTTCTACCCCCTCCCCTACCAACTATCTACCCTCTCCCCCTCCCCACTATCTAGCCTTTCCCTTACCCATTATCTATCATGACTTCGTATTCCGGCGCTCAGCATGAAATGCTGGCACCACGATGGAGGTGCCCCCCCTGTAGCGATGCCACTGTGTACTCCCAATCCCATTACATAAGATTATATTTTATAATATCTGCCTAGCACTGATTTTCTTTTTTTTAAGTACACATGGATGCCGATGAGTTAAGATTCTATTTTATTTTCTATAAAAAGGCCCACCAGGCCCATGATGCTCTTAATCCGGCGCTGGGCAGAGAAGGACCCTCCGGATTTCAGAGGAAAATTCAGTGATGCACAAGTCTAGTTATTATAGAGGACGGTATTGAACATAAATCAGAGACCTGGTTTGTGCAACAAATCCTAAGTAAAATTGTAAAAACTTTTTTTTACATTTAATTCATACTAAATGACTATACACACAAACAAGGTAAAAGAGAAAACCCAATCTGTCCTTGAAAAAACAGTATATAATTTGTGTGGGTGTGCTAACCATAGAAAAGGGAAATCATAGGTGAACAAATCTATCCTTAAAAAAAAGCAAAAAAAAGCTCCTCCGATTTAGGGGAGTAAAATACTGTGTATCACATGGGTTAAGAAGTCCAGTGGCACTTTGATTGACACACACTAAATGGACTATAATATAGAAAAACAAAAGCCCTGTCTGCTGACTAAACATGAGAAACATATTGAAAGCATGGCACATTTGACAAAAAGCCCAGTTTGTTAGGGAGTGGAATACCCTTGGTGATACATTAACCACAATCAAATGATACTCCTGACCAGGCCCGGACTGCCCATCGGACACACCGGGCATTTGCTTAAGCCCGCCGCAACTGCGACCTGGTCCGCCACTCTAAGGGGCCGGGAAGCCCCCACCAGGGCCGGCCTTACGGCTTAAATGAAAACATCTGGGTTTTGTTTTTTTTTACTTTATTTAACATCCTCCATGTTAAATAAAGTTTTTGTTAACTTTATTTAACATGGAGGATGTTAACCCTTACGAAAAAATTACTGCAGTTTTTCTGAAGTTAGGCTAGGTTTCCACTTGGGTTTTTGTCCGGCGTTTTTTTCTTGATGAAAAACGCCAGGAAAACTGCCAAGAAAACTGCCACTGCATTTTCCTGCGTTTTTTCTGGAGTTTTTTCTGGCGTTTTAGCCTTTCTGTGGAAATTGCTTTTTTTTGACCTTAGGCAGTTTTTCCAGTCTTTACAAGTTAGAAGTTTCACCCAGCTAAAAGGGATTAGGATAAATGGCAAGTATCTGCCCTCTCCTGATGTCATTTACTTGGTAGACCCTTTTGTCTCTTTTCTGTGGTTTGTAAGGCATGCTTTATTTCGAATGTCTGCTCCTCTGGGAAGATTGGCCCCAAATGATGGTGCAAATTGTTTGCTGTTGCTTTTGGCACGCAGGATCCAGTTGATGCGTCGGGTATGTTTGTTTGTAATGGCATGTTTGTTCCAAATGGTGTAAAATTCAATATGAACCAGTCCAGGACTTTGTTTTGTGTGAAACTGTTTGTTTTCTGCCTATTTCTCGTAGGACACACAGATACTGGGTCCATCCTCTGCATTGTAACTGTGGAAAAAACGCCATAAAAAACGCCAAGGCAATAAACCCACATGGCTTTTTCATGGCGTTTTTTCTCTCCCATAGACTTCTATTGGAGAAAAAAAGCCAAGATTTCTTGCAAAAAACGCCAGAGTGTCAACATGCTGCAGTTTTGAAAAACTGCCACAGAGCCCAAAAAAGCAGAAAAACGCCAAAGAGGACTGAAAAAACGCCAAACAGAAAAACGCCAAGTGGAAATGGCATTTTGCGATTTCCTATTGAATTACAGCTAACATCTGGCTGCAGCCGTTTTTCACACAAAAAACGCCAGGTGGCGCTATTGGCGTTTTTATAGGCGTTTTTAGCAAAAAAAAACCAAATGGAAACCAAGCCTAAGGCTAGGTTTCCACTTGGGTTTTTGTCCGGCGTTTTTTTCTTGATGAAAAACGCCAGGAAAACTGCCAAGAAAACTGCCACTGCATTTACCTGCATTTTGGCGTTTTTTCTGCAGTTTTTTCTGGCGTTTTAGCCTTTCTGTGGAAATTGCTTTTTTTGACCTTAGGCAGTTTTTCTAGCCTTTACAAGTTAGAAGTTTCACCCAGCTAAAAGGGATTAGGATAAATGGCAAGTATCTGCCCTCTCCTGATGTCATTTACTTGGTAGACCCTTTTGTCTCTTTTCTGTGGTTTGTAAGGCATGCTTTATTCTGAATGTCTGCTCCTCTGGGAAGATTGGCCCCAAATGATGGTGCAAATTGTTTGCTGTTGCTTTTGGCACGCAGGATCCAGTCGCGTATGTTTGTTTGTAATGGCATGTTTGTTCCAAATGGTGTAAAATTCAATATGAACCAGTCCAGGACTTTGTTTTGTGTGAAACTGTTTGTTTTCCGCCTATTTCTCGTAGGACACACAGATACTGGGTCCATCCTCTGCATTGTAACTGTGGAAAAAACGCCATAAAAAACGCAAAGGCAATAAACCCACATGGCTTTTTCATGGCGTTTTTTCTCTCCCATAGACTTCTATTGGAGAAAAAAAGCCAAGATTTCTTGCAAAAAACGCCAGAGTGTCAACATGCTGCGATTTTGAAAAACTGCCACAGAGCCCAAAAAAGCAGAAAAACGCCAAAGAGGACTGAAAAAACGCCAGACAGAAAAACGCCAAGTGGAAATTGGATTTTGCGATTTCCTATTGAAGAACAGCTAACATCTGGCTGCAGCCGTTTTTCACAAAAAAACGCCAGGTGGCGCTATTGGCGTTTTTATAGGCGTTTTTAGCATAAAAAACCCAAATGGAAACCTAGCTTTACTGCAGTTTTACTGCATTTGTACTTCACTGTACTGCAGTTTTAGGCTAGGTTTCCACTTGGGTTTTTGTCCGGCGTTTTTTTCTTGATGAAAAACGCCAGGAAAAACGCCAAGAAAACTGCCACTGCATTTACCTGCGTTTTGGCATTTTTTCTGGAGTTTTTTCTGGCGTTTTAGCCTTTCTGTGGAAATTGCTTTTTTTGACCTTAGGCAGTTTTTCCAGCCTTTACAAGTTAGAAGTTCCACCCAGCTAAAAGGGATTAGGATAAATGGCAAGTATCTGCCCTCTCCTGATGTCATTTACTTGGTAGACCCTTTTGTCTCTTTTCTGTGGTTTGTAAGGCATGCTTTATTTCGAATGTCTGCTCCTCTGGGAAGATTGGCCCCAAATGATGGTGCAAATCGTTTTTAGCAAAAAAAAAACCAAGTGGAAATCTAGCCTTACTGCAGTTATTTTTGTACGGAAGTACAAATGCAATAAAGCTGCAGTACATTGAAGTACAACTGTAGGTTTGCAATATAAAAAAAAGTGCAGTAAATGTGCAGTAAAACTGCAGTACAGTGAAGTACAAATGTTTTTTCATGTCCAAAAAACTGCAGTATTACTTCAGAAAAACTGCAGTAATTTTTTGTAAGGGAAATAAAGTAAAAAAAAAAAACCCCGATGTTTTAAATAAAAATGGGCTGCTCTGGCTTAAATGCCCGGGCCTATTTTTTGTCCCAGTCCGGGCCTGCTCCTGACTAGGAGTAAATTCGGAGGGTTACGCCTACGTATCGCTGCTTGGTTTCACTGACTGCAAACGACGCAGTGTTGGTTGTTTTGCAACGTGAAGGTCGCTTAATACAGTTTTACTAGACGTCATACGGTCTGCCTGCAAAAGAGATTTCAGCATGAATTGCGTTTTGATTTTTCAGTGGTCATGTCTGTTTATAAATTGTTTTTTTCGTTTTAAATGATCAGGAGGCATCCAGCGACAACAAACACTAACCTCTCGATGGGCTGTGACCGCTCCGGAGATGGCGGCGGGCCGGGGAAAAAAACAATAAAGGTGAAAAAGTTCGCTAGATGGTCTCCAGACCCTCTAGAGAACTCTGGCTCCACTTGCAAGTTGAATACAGGTACTGCATTCACCATGCAAGTCAATGGAGCCCAGCTTCCTAATCACAGTGTGATTAGTAAAAATAAATTAAAAAATAAAATAAAATTAATAATAATTAGAAAAAAATAGTAAAAAAACAGTAAAATGTAAAAATAATTTCCCACTGATGTCACTAATTTTTTTTTAAAAAAAAGGCAAAAAAATAACAAATATATTTTTGTGAGCAAGTCCTAAAATTGGCATATTAGCTTAAAACAATTCTCGCATGGAAAGAGTTAAAATACTGGCATATTAAATGCCCATGGGGTGTCTCCTTTTAAAAAATGTATGATTTGATGGGGTAAATTGAATTGGCCGGGTTCAACAATGTCCCAAATAACACGGGGGGAAGGATGGCCACACATCTAATTTCCAATTAGAAAAATGCACACGTACCAAATGTGGCCTTTTATTTCCCCCCAAAAATGACAAACCAAGTGGGGTATCGCTGCGATCAGGAGATGTTTCTGAACACATATTGGGGTGTCGTGTGACAGCAGCATAAACCAGGAGCTGTAAATTCATACATAAAGTAGGTGTGTGGGGGAAAAATACACACAAAAAAATACTACTGCAAACTTTGAAAAAATTCTGGTGGTAAAATGTGTGCATGCAAAGAGTTAAAATACCAGCATTTAAAATACCCTGGGGTGTCTAGCTTTCAAAAATATATGGCTTTATTGGGCACACTGAAATGGCCCGGCTCCAAGATGTACCAAATAGGGCATGGGCAGTGGATCCCCAAATGCCAAAGTTCAACATTGAAAAATGCACATGCCCCAAATGTGGCCCTTTTGCCCCCAAACAGCCAGGCAAAATCATTCATGTGAGGTATTGCTGTACTCAGGAGATGTTGCTGAACACATATTGGGGTGTTTTATGATAGTGACATATACGAGAACCTTTTAATTCATACCTGAAGTAAAATGTGTGTGGAAAAACAAATGCAAAAAAATGACTACCACAAAGTTTGACAAAGACTGGTGGTAGATATGGTGCATGGAAAGAGTTAAAATACTAGCATTTGAAATACCCTGGGGTGTCTAGTTTTCAAAAATATATGGCTTTATTGGGCACACTGAAATGGCCGGGCTCAAAGATGTACCAAATAGGGCATGGGCAGTGGTTCCCCAAATGCCAAAGTTCAACATTGAAAAACGCGCATGCCCCAAATGTGGCCCTTTTGCCCCCAAACAGCCAGGCAAAATCATTCATGTGAGGTATCGCTGTACTCAGGAGATGTTGCTGAACACATATTGGGGTGTTTTATGATAGCGACATATACGAGAACCTTTTAATTCATACCTTAAGTAAAATGTGTGTGGAAAAACAAATGCAAAAAAATTACTACCATAAAGTTTGACAAAGGCTGATGGTAGAATTAGTGCTTTGAAAGGGTTAAAATACTAGCATTTGGAATAACCTGGGCTGTCTAGTTTTCAAAAATATATGACTTGATGGGGTAAATTGCATTGGCTGGCTTCAAATATACACGAAATGGCACATGGGGGGAAGAATTACCAGATTCGGAAAAAATGGCTTTGAAATAGCAAAACGCTACCTGTACTTATTGCCCCATAATGTGTAGAAAAAAGCAAAAAAACATAAAAACATTGGTTATTTCTAAACTCAGGACAAATAGTAGAATCTATTTAGTAGGTTTTTTCATTACCTTTTATAGATGAGTAAAAGATTTTTCAACTAAAAGTTAGAAACAGTCATTTTTTTCTAAATTTTTCACCATATTTTATACTTTTTTTTAATAGTAAATAATATGATACAATCAAAACAATGTCATCTAAAGAAAGCCCTTCTTGTCCTGAAAAAAACAATATCTAATGTGTGTGGGTTCAGTAAACGGGAAAGAAGAAAATTACAGCTAAACACAAGCAGCGCAGAAATGTTAAAAAGGCCATTGTCACGAAGGGTACAAAAAGTAAAATCAGCCTTTGTCACGAAGGGGTTAATGCACTTGTTGTCGCATTATCGTTATTTGATAGATTCTGGTTGGAAAAATGTTTATTATAGTATGTTGTTGTGGGCTAAGGAGCCGGGGAAAAAAATCTAATATGGGAAAAATTCTAACTGTATAGATAAACGATTACTAATTATAAAAGAACCACAAGATGTTCTCGTTACAAGAAAGGAGTAGCTTTGTTTGGCTTCTTTCAACTTGCCGCTTTTGAGAAAGAAAAAACCCAGAATTTATTTTTTTAGAGGAACGTTCAACCGTGTCGTAAACCGGTCAACTTGCTGGTCACAGTTGAAATACTATCGCAAATTCCCAAACCACCTTCATCAGAGCAATACGTGAAAGT
Source organism: Spea bombifrons (assembly GCF_027358695.1). NCBI lineage: Eukaryota > Metazoa > Chordata > Amphibia > Anura > Pelobatidae > Spea > Spea bombifrons. Next base: position 44,311,060 of record NC_071091.1, read on the forward strand.
GAAAGTGAGGGTTTAGGCTTCGTGTTTTACTAATTTTGCACTTACGCAAAAAAATATGCACCACTAATAGAGGTTATGCTGTTTTACTTTATTAAGCATTATAACATGGTGCATGATTTTGGTATAAAGTAACAGAAAAAGCAAACTCTGATAGCTCAAAGCATAATTACACCAATTAAAAAATCTTTACAGAGTTATTTAGTAAAATAAGTAAAATTTATATTTAAAGAAAAAACATAAGGAACCAAAGCTTATGCTAGGTTGTATTTTTTTCTGTTGAGCCAATAAAAGATATCAACTGATACCCACGTATAACATAGCCAGCCTCTTTTGTGTTGTTTAACCCCTTCAGGACGAAGATATTTTTTCACTTGTGGACATTTTCTATGTATCTGCTATGTCCTTGTTAACCTCTAACCACTTCAGGACCGTTTTTTCCCCCCTATGTTTGCAGTAAATGACCAGAGCCGTTTTTGTACTTTTGCTATGCCTTTATTCAACTGTTTACCCACTAACTCATTTGGTGCACCCCCTCACATTACATATTGTTGTTTTCAGCACAAGTAGGGCTTTTTGGTAAATAATTATATACATAAACTACAATTTAATATAAAAAATATCTAAAAATGTGGGAAAAAATTAAGGGGAAAAAAAGGAAAAAATTTCGGTGTCACCTATAAAAACTATGTATAACCAGTGCAAATGTGTGTGTGTGGGGGGGCTCCACAAATGTATTTAGGTATTTGCCCTGTTTTTTGAAGCTCTCATATGCTTGGTATTTTCATTTGTTTACAGGGTTAAGTATGAATTATGTGCATCGCTGTTTAGAAACAAGATTTTTTAGAAAATGTGGTATACCCTCTTGCTTCATCATTGTATTTAGGTATTTGTCCAGCAGCAGAAGAACAAAACTGGTATTAACCCCTAAAATGCAGCGATCCTGGCATTGAAGGGGTTAACGCTGTACTGTCGCTCCTATGGAGTAATCAGGCAGCGGGAGAATGTTGTGGTCAAATGGGTTGTGATCAAAGGCTTGGGGTTGTAGCAGCAGCGCCTCTGCAAGCACCACGATTTTGGCGACGTGAGGGCATTTTTCCAGGTATGTCAAAGAACCAATGAGCCTACTTAGGCATGACTTACCTGATACGTCACTGGTAGTGAAGGGGTTAAGGACCAGGCTGTTTTTAAAACTTTTGTTATATATTTTTTTCTGATACTTTTGTTTTGATCATATAATGTAAAAAAAAGATGGAAAAAAAGCTACTGAAAAACCAGCTATTTTGAGTTCAGAAATACCTAATATTTTTATGTGTTCAGCAACATCTCTCGAGTACAGTGATACCACCCATGCATGCCTTTGTCAGGTGTTTGGAGGCTAAAAGGCCACGTTTTGGGAAGTGTGCTTTTTGTTTTTTTTTCCCCCCATTTTGATCAGTCCGTGTCTATGCCTTATCTTTGAACCTGGCCACTCCAATTTACCCCTTTAAAAAAAAAATAAAAAAAAAATATATATATATATATTTATATATATAAATAATAATTAAAAAAATAATTATAATAATAAAAGTAGACATCGCTTCGGTATTTGAAATGCTAGTATTTTAACTCTTTCCATTCCAGGATTTTTGGGAAGATACAGTGCTATAAAACTTATTATTTTTGGGGTTTTTTTTTTTTTACATTTTGCCTGAACTGGATGGTTCTCCTGATGGTGACATCACTGTGTAATTGTTTTTAAATGTTACCACATTTTCATTTTTTTAATATTTTACTAATCAAATTGTGTTTAGAAGTCTGGGCTCCATTGACTTGCATAGTTCAATGCAGTACCTGTGTTCAACCTGCAGAGTTCTCAGGAGGATTTGGAGATACCCTCTTGGAACCATGTTTATTTTTTAAAGGACCCCGTTTATATGTTTCGTCCCAGATAAAGTTGTGCTCTCTCTGCCTCTGGAATTTTATGCCCAAGGTACAGTCAGCCTTCCACAAGAACCAGGAGATTGTGTTGCCTACCTTTTTTCCATCTCCCCGTTCAGCAGAAGAAGCTCTTCATACTCTAGACCTGAAGAGATGCCTCACGATTTATTTGGAACAAACTCTTCCCCTGTGTCTTGTGAGTGGCGGCAACGTCATTTACATGATGGTGCTTGTCGTTGCTCTTAGGAGATCGGGGTAGGGCGGTTGTGTTGCCACATGCCTCGATATCTGTTTGAGGCCTGTTTTAGCCTGTCGCCGCCGCAATCTTTGATGATCGGTGCGGCGGCAGCCATTTGTCTTGTGGGGAGGACATTCCACCCTGGATTCACGTTCAGCCTCACTTGTGAAGCTTCCGTGGATGCTGCAAAGCCTCAAGCCCGTACATATATGGGCTTTGTCGTTAAGGGGTTAATGCCCCACATGCATACCTGTAGCTTGTTTTGGGGATGCTATGACTGAATTTAGAAAATGCACATTTAAAAAAACATTATATATTTTTTTAAATACTATATAAGCCACTTGATACCCCCTCCCACAATTAACTGTAGAGATAAAAATGTACAATATATTTTCTAGAATTTTAATGTAATGCTATGTGACCACTTACTAATGACCTTTTTGGTGACTGATCATTGATCAGTCTCAAGCATCAATACGCAGTGACCTAATCTGATCGTCACTATACGGTAACTTAGGGGTCCACACTTCACCCTCTTCGACCTTGCAGGAAAGCATAGGGTACCGGATTCACAATGGCAGCTCTGATCATCTTACCCCCTTGTCCCTCAAAACCCTGGGCCCCAGAATTTGTCGAGCCCTGCATTATTTGTAGCATAACCTTAACAATGCCACTCATGTCAGCTAAGAAACTGAGACTACAATTCGCACAGGCACACCAGAAACAGGTCAAATGTGTTCCTTGGCGTCTGTAAACATGATATTCCACCCATAATCCCCATGTAAAAAAAATATTTATAGCCATATTCTTATCAGAAACAGGTCAAATGTGTTCCTTAGCATGTGTAACTATAATATTCCACCCATAATCCCCATGTAAAAAGAATATTATACCCATATCCTTATCAGAAATGGGTCAAATATGTTCCTTAGCATGTGTAACTATAATATTTCTCCCATAATCCCCATGCAAAAATAATAATATTCCCATATTTTTATCAGAAACAGGTCAAATGTGTTACTTAGCATGTGTAACTATAATATTCCACCCATAATTCCGATGTAAAAAACATATTATACCCATATTCTGATCGGAAATAGGTCAAATGTGTTACTTAGCATGTGTACCTATAATATTCCACCCATAATCCACATGTAAAAAAAATGAGTATACCCATATTCTTATCAGAAACAGATCAAATATGTTATTCAGCATGTGTAACTATAATATTCCACCCATAACCCCCATGTAAAAATAATAAAATGCCCATATTCTTATCAGAAACAGTTCAAATGTGTTCCTTGGCATGTGTAACCATGATATTCCACCCATAATCCGCATGTAAAAAAATATTAAATCAATATTCTTATCAGAAATGGGTCAAATGTGTTCCTTAGCATGTGTAACTATAATATTCCACCCATAATCCCCGATGTAAAAATAATAAAATGCTCATATTCTTATCAGAAACAGGTCAAATGTGTTACTTGGCATCTGTAAACGTGATATTCCACCCATAATCCCAATGTAAAAAAATATTTATAGCCATATTCTTATCAGAAACAGGTCAGATGTGCTCCTTAGCATGTGCAACTATAATTTTCCACCCATAATCCCCATGTAAAAAAAATTATATTCCCATATTTTTATCAGAATAGGTCAAATTTGTTCCTTATCATGTGTAACCATGATATTCCACCCATAATCCCCATGTAAAAAAATATTATACCCATATTCTTATCAGAAATGGGTCAAATGTGTTACTTAGCATGTGTAACTATAATATTCCACCCATAATCCCCATGTAAAATAATAAAATGCCCATATTCTTATCAGAAACAGGCCAAATGTGTTCCTTAGCACGTGTAACTATAATATTCCACCCATAATCCCCATGTAAAAATAATAATATTCCCATATTCTTATCAGAAACAGGTCAAATGTGTTCCTTGGCATCTGTAACCATGTTATTCCACCCATAATCCCCATGTAAAAATAATATTCCCATATGCTTTTTAGAAATGGGTCAAATGTGTTCCTTTGCATGTGTAACTATAATATTCCACCCATAATCTCCATGTTTAAAATATATATTCCCATATTGTGCCAAAACAGGTACAATATGGTGTTGCACATTCATGTACCATATTAAATCAATATGTTGATTACACAACATTTTTCTGTTATTTCTATAGAATTTACCATGATTCCATTATAAAACTGTATATATTTCAGCAAGTAAATAGTTAAACATTTGCAGCTTCTTTTTTGCAATGTATTCGTTGCAACTTAGTATCAAGAACTACCTAAAAGAACATACTTTGATTTACCATGAGTGTAAAATGTGTACTGACACCTATTGATAGTGTTGAGCATTGCAGCCAATCATCCCATCATCCCAATATGCTGTTTAGTACGTTCGTAAAAAAAGCAAAAAAAGCTCCTCCGATTTAGGGGAGTAAAATACTGTGTATCAAAGGGGTTAAGTAGTCCAGTGGCACTTTAATTGACACACACACTAAATGGACTATAATATAGAAAAACAAAAGCCCTGTCTGCTGACTAAACATGAGAAACGTATTGAAAGCATGGCACATTTGTTAGGGAGTGGAATACCCTAGGTGATACATTAACCACAATCAAATGATACTCCTGATTAGGAGTAAATTCGGAGGGTTACGCCCACGTATCGCTGCTTGGTTTCACTGACTGCAAACGACGCAGTGTTGGTTGTTTTGCAAAGTGAAGGTCTCGATGCGTAATCGCTTAATACAGTTTTACTAGACATCATACGGTCTGCCTGCAAAAGAAATTTCAGCATGAATTGCGTTTTGATTTTTCAGTGGTCATGTCTGTTTATAAATTGTTTTTTTCGAACAACAGAATGCGGGGAGTCTGTGAAATGTAAGTTTGAAATTAGTTTTTTGTTTTCATTAGCTTCCTTATCTTTCTATTATGACCCAGGCGTTTACCGCATCGTTGGAGTTTTCTTTATTAATGCACTTGCTGTCGCATTATCGTTATTTGATAGATTCTGGTTGGAAAAATGTTTATTATAGTATGTTGTTGTGGGCTAAGAGCCGGGGAAAAAAATCTAATACGGAAAAAATTCTAACTGTATAGATAAACGATTACTAATTATAAAAGAACCACAAGATGTTCTCGTTACAAGAAAGGAGTAGCTTTGTTTGGCTTGTTTCAACTTGCCTCTTCTGAGAAAGAAAAAACCCAGAATTTTTTTTTTTAGAGGAATGTTCAACCGTGTCGTAAACCGGTCAACTTGCTGGTCACAGTTGAAATACTATCGCAAATTCCCAAACCACCCTTATCCGAGCAATACGTGAAAGTGAAAGTGAGGGTTTAGGCTTCGTGTTTTACTAATTTTGCACGTACGCAAAAAATATGCACCACTAATAGAGGTTATGCTGTTTTACTTTATTAAGCATTATAACATGGCCCATGATTTTGGTATAGAGTAACAGAAAAAGCAAACTCTGATAGCTCAAAGCATAATTACACCAATTAAAAAATCTTTACAGAGTTATTTAGTAAAATAAGTAAAATTTATATTTAGAGAAAAAACATAAGGAACCAAAGCTTATGCTAGGTTTTTTTTTTTCTGTTGAGCCAATAAAAGATATCAACTGATACCCACGTATAACATAGCCAGGCTCTTTTGTGTTGTTTAACCCCTTCAGGACGAAGATATTTTTTCATTTGTGGACATTTTCTATGTATCTGCTATGTCCTTGTTAACCTCTAACCACTTCAGGACCGTTTTTCCCCCCTATGTTTGCAGTAAATGACCAGAGCCGTTTTTGTACTTTTGCTATGCCTTTATTCAACTGTTTACCCACTAACTCATTTAGTGCACCCCTTCACATTACATACTGTTGTTTTTAGCACAAGTAGGGCCTTTTGGTAAATAATTATATACATAAACTACAATTTAATATAAAAAATATCTAAAAATGTGGGAAAAAATTAAGGGGAAAAAAAGGAAAAAATTTCGGTGTCACCTATAAAAACTATGTATAACCAGTGCAAATGTGTGTGGGGGGGGGGATCCACAAATGTATTTAGGTATTTGCCCTGTTTTTTTAAGCTCTCATATGCCTGGTATTTTCATTTGTTTACAGGGTTAAGTATGAATTATGTGCATCGCTGTTTAGAAACAAGATTTTTTTAGAAAGTGTGGTATACCCTCTTGCTTCATCATTGTATTTAGGTATTTGTCCAGCAGCAGAAGAACAAAACTGGTATTAACCCCTAAAATGCAGCGATCCTGGCATTGAAGGGGTTAACGCTGTACTGTTGCTCCTATGGAGTAATCAGGCAACGGGAGAATGTTGTGGTCAAATGGGTTGTGATCAAAGGCTTGGGGTTGTAGCAGCAGCGCCTCTGCAATCACCACGATTTTGGCGACGTGAGGGCATTTTTCCAGGTATGTCAAAGAACCAATGAGCCTTCTTAGGCATGACTTACCTGATATGTCACTGGAAGTGAAGGGGTTAAGGACCAGGCTGTTTTTAAAACTTTTGTTATATATTTTTTTTCTGATACTTTTGTTTTGATCATATAATGTAAAAAAAGATGTAAAAAAAGCTACTGAAAAACCAGCTATTTTGAGTTTAGAAATACCTAATATTTTTATGTGTTCAGCAACATCTCTCGAGTACAGTGATACCACCCATGCATGCGTTTGTCAGGTGTTTGGAGGCTAAAAGGCCACGTTTTGGGAAGTGTGCTTTTTGGTTTTTTTCCCCCCATTTTGATCAGTCCGTGTCTATGCCTTATCTTTGAACCTGGCCACTCCAATTTACCCCTTTAAAAAAAAAAAAATAAATATATATATATATATATATATATATATATATATATAATAATTAAAAAAATAATTATAATAATAAAAGTAGACATCGCTTCGGTATTTGAAATGCTAGTATTTTAACTCTTTCCATTCCAGGATTTTTGGGAAGATACAGTGCTATAAAACTTATTATTTTTGGGAGTTTTTTTTTTTACATTTTGCCTGAACTGGATGGTTCTACTGATGGTGACATCACTGTGTAATTGTTTTTAAATGTTACCACATTTTCATTTTTTTAATATTTTACTAATCAAATTGTGTTTAGAAGTCTGGGCTCCATTGACTTGCATAGTTCAATGCAGTACCTGTGTTCAACCTGCAGAGTTCTCAGGAGGATTTGGAGATACCCTCTTGGAACCATGTTTATTTTTCAAAGGACCCCGTTTATATGTTTCGTCCCAGATAAAGTTGTGCTCTCTCTGCCTCTGGAATTTTATGCCCGAGGTACAGTCAGCCTTCCACAAGAACCAGACGATCGCGTTGCCTACCTTTTTTCCATCTCCCCGTTCAGCAGAAGAAGCTCTTCATACTCTAGACCTGAAGAGATGCCTCACGATTTATTTGGAACAAACTCTTCCCCTGTGTCTTGTGAGTGGCGGCAACGTCATTTACATGATGGTGCTTGTCGTTGCTCTTAGGAGATCGGGGTAGGGGGGTTGTGTTGCCACATGCCTCGATATCTGTTTGAGGCCTGTTTTAGCCTGTCGCCGCCGCAATCTTTGATGATCGGTGCGGCGGCAGCCATTTGTCTTGTGGGGAGGACTTTCCACCCTGGATCCACGTTCAGCCTCACTTGTGAAGCTTCCGTGGATGCTGCAAAGCCGCAAGCCCGTACATATATGGGCTTTGTCGTTAAGGGGTTAATGCCCCACATGCATACCTGTAGCTTGTTTTGGGGATGCTATGACAGTATTTAGAAAATGCACATTTAAAAAAACATTAAATATTTTTTTAAATACTATATAAGCCACTTGATACCCCCTCCCACAATTAACTGTAGAGATAAAAATGTACAATATATTTTCTAGAATTTTAATGTAATGCTATGTGACCACTTACTAATGACCTTTTTGGTGACTGATCATTGATCAAGCATCAATACGCAGTGACCTAATCTGATCGTCACTATACAGTAACTCAGGGGTCCACACTTCACCCTCTTCCCCTTGCAGGAAAACATAGGGTACCGGATTCACAATGGCAGCTCTGATCATCTTACCCCCTTGTCCCTCAAAACCCTGGGCCCTAGAATTTGTCGAGCCCTGCATTATTTGTAGCATAACCTTAACCATGCCACTCATGTCAGCTAAGAAACTGAGACTACAATTCGCACAGGCACACCAGAAACAGGTCAAATGTGTTCCTTGGCATCTGTAAACATGATATTCCACCCATAATCCCCATGTAAAAAAAATATTTATAGCCATATTCTTATCAGAAACAGGTCAAATGTGTTCCTTAGCATGTGTAACTATAATATTCCACCCATAATCCCCATGTAAAAAGAATATTATACCCATATCCTTATCAGAAATGGGTCAAATATGTTCCTTAGCATGTGTAACTATAATATTTCTCCCATAATCCCCATGCAAAAATAATAAAATGCCCATATTCTTATCAGAAACAGGTCAAATGTGTTACTTAGCATGTGTAACTATAATATTCCACCCATAATCCCCATGTAAAAAAAATATTATACCCATATTCTGATCGGAAATGGGTCAAATGTGTTACTTAGCATGTGTAACTATAATATTCCACCCATAATCCCCATGTAAAAATAATAAAATGCCCATATTCTTATCAGAAACAGGTCAAATGTGTTCCTTGGCATGTGTAACCATGATATTCCACCCATAATCCCCATGTAAAAAAATATTAAACCCATATTCTTATCAGAAATGGGTCAAATGTGTTCCTTAGCATGTGTAACTATAATATTCCACCCATAATCCCCAATGTAAAAATAATAAAATGCCCATATTCTTATCAGAAACAGGTCAAATGTGTTACTTGGCATCTGTAAACATGATATTCCACCCATAATCCCCATGTAAAAAAATATTTATAGCCATATTCTTATCAGAAACAGGTCAGATGTGCTCCTTAGCATGTGCAACTATAATATTCCACCCATAATCCCCATGTAAAAAAAATAATATTCCCATATTCTTATCAGAATAGGTCAAATATGTTCCTTAGCATGTGTAACCATGATATTCCACCCATAATCCCCATGTAAAATAATAAAATGCCCATATTCTTATCAGAAACAGGCCAAATGTGTTCCTTAGCATGTGTAACTATAATACCATATTTGCTCGATTATAAGACGACCCTGATTATAAGACGACCCCCCAAAATCTGAATATTAACTTAGGAAAAAAAGAAAAAGCCTGAATATAAGACGACCCTAAAGGAAAAAAGTTTTACCAGTAAATGTTAATTCATGTAAACTATTTTTTTTAATAAAAGCTATGATTGAGAAAAATATTTTTTTTTGTTTTTATTTCTTGTATTTTCCAACCTGTCCCCCAGTTACGCACATCTGCCCCCAGGCTTGCCACACCAATATGGCACTGTGGCCCATGATATGCCTTTTAACCCTCTATATGCCACTGTGCCCCATGGTATGCCTTTTGACCCCCTATGTGCCACTCTGCCTCCAGAAATGCCTTATACCCCTATATCCCATTCTGGCATTTAGGGGGTTAAAATGCATATTATGGGGCAGAGTGGCATATAGGGAGGTATAAGGCATTCCAGGAGGCAGAGTGGCATTAAGGGAGTTAAAAGGCATTATATAGAGCACTCTGCCTCCAGAAATGCCTTATACCCCTATATGCCACTCTGGCATTTAGGGGGTTAAAAGGCATATTATGGGGCAGAGTTGCATATAGGGAGGTATAAGGCATTTCAGGAGGCAGAGTGCACTATTAAATGCCCCCTTAACGCCACTCTGCCTCCTGAAATGCCTTATACCTCCCTATATGCCACTCTGCCCCATAATATGCCTTTTAACCCCCTAAGTGCCAGAGTGACATATAGGGGTATAAGGCATTCCAGAAATGCCACACACACACACACACACACACACACACACACTTACTTACCGGTGCTTCCAATTTCCTGCTGTATTGCCGGGGCAGCGGGTTGACGTCTCATTCCGCGGCAGCCGGAAGGAGGTGGAGTTGGCAGCGGGGGTTTGTATGCGTCCGTCGCAAATACCTTCCCCGACTGTCAGAGATCAGAGTTCCCCGCACCGGTGCGGGGAACTCTGATCTCTGACAGTCGGGGAAGGTATTTGCGACGGACGCATACAAACCCCCGCTGCCAACTTCACCTCCGGAAGCACCGGTAAGTGTGTATGTGTGGGGGGGGGGGCGACGACAGGAGGATCCAGGTCCCCTGCAGCGGTGCGGGGGATCTGGATCTTAGTCTCCTAATCAGACCTCTATTTGAGGTCTGATTAGAAGACGACCCCGATTATAAGACGGGGGGTATTTTTCAGAGCATTTGCTCTGAAAAAAACCTCGTCTTATAATCGAGCAAATACGGTATTCCACCCATAAAAATGTGTACTGACACCTATTGATAGTGCTGAGCATTGCAGCCAATCATCCCATCATCCCAATATGCTGTTTAGTACGTTCGTAAAAAAAGCCCCTCCGATTTAGGGGAGTAAAATACTGTGTATCAAAGGGGTTAAGTAGTCCTGTGGCACTTTAATTGACACACACTAAATGGAATATAATATAGAAAAACAAAAGCCCTGTCTGCTGACTAAACATGATAAACGTATTGAAAGCATGGCACATTTGTTAGGGAGTGGAATGCCCTTGGTGATACATTAACCACAATCAAATGATACTCCTGACTAGGAGTAAATTCGGAGGGTTACGCCTACGTATCGCTGCTTGGTTTCACTGACTGCAAACGACGCAGTGTTGGTTGTTTTGCAACGTGAAGGTCTCGATGCGTAATCGCTTAATACAGTTTTACTAGACGTCATACGGTCTGCCTGCAAAAGAAATTTCAGCATGAATTGCGTTTTGATTTTTCAGTGGTCATGTCTGTTTATAAATTGTTTTTTCCGAACAACAGAATGCGGGGAGTCTGTGAAATGTAAGTTTGAAATTAGTTTTTTGTTTTCATTAGCTTCCTTATCTTTCTATTATGACCCAGGCGTTTACCGCTTCGTTGGAGTTTTCTTTATTAATGCACTTGCTGTCGCATTATCGTTATTTGATATATTCTGGTTGGAAAAATGTTTATTATAGTATGTTGTTGTGGGCTAAGAGCCGGGGGAAAAAATCTAATACGGAAAAAATTCTAACTGTATAGATAAATGATTACTAATTATAAAAGAACCACAAGATGTTCTCGTTACAAGAAAGGAGTAGCTTTGTTTGGCTTGTTTCAACTTGCCTCTTCTGAGAAAGAAAAAACCCAGAATTTTTTTTTTAGAGGAATGTTCAACCGTGTCGTAAACCAGTCAACTTGCTGGTCACAGTTGAAATACTATAGCAAATTCCCAAACCACCTTCATCAGAGCAATACGTGAAAGTGAAAGTGAGGGTTTAGGCTTTGTGTTTTACTAATTTTGCACGTACGCCAAAAATATGCACCACTAATAGAGGTTATGCTGTTTTACTTTATTAAGCATTATAACATGGCGCATGATTTTGGTATAGAGTAACAGAAAAAGCAAACTCTGATAGCTCAAAGCATAATCACACCAATTAAAAAATCTTTACAGAGTTATTTAGTAAAATAAGTAAAATTTATATTTAAAGAAAAAACATAAGGAACCAAAGCTTATGCTAGGTTTTATATTTTTCTGTTGAGCCAATGAAAGATATCAAGTGATACCCACGTATAACATAACCAGCCTCTTTTGTGTTGTTTAACCCCTTCACCCTTTTCACTTGTGGACATTTTCTATGTATCTGCTATGTCCTTGTTAACCTCTAACCACTTCAGGACCGTTTTTCCTCCCCTATGTTTGCAGTAAATGACCAGAGCCGTTTTTGTACTTTTGCTATGCCTTTATTCAACTGTTTACCCACTAACTCATTTAGTGCACCCCTTCACATTACATACTGTTGTTTTCAGCACAAGTAGGGCTTTTTGGTAAATAATTATATACATAAACTACAATTTAATATAAAAAATATCTAAAAATGTGGGAAAAAATTAATGGGAAAAAAAGGAAAAAATTTCGGTGTCACCTATAAAAACTATGTATAACCAGTGCAAATGTGTGTGTGTGTGGGGGGGGGGGCTCCACAAATGTATTTAGGTATTTGCCCTGTTTTTTGAAGCTCTCATATGCCTGGTATTTTCATTTGTTTACAGGGTTAAGTATGAATTATGTGCATCGCTGTTTAGAAACAAGATTTTTTTAGAAAATGTGGTATACCCTCTTGCTTCATCATTGTATTTAGGTATTTGTCCAGCAGCAAAAGAACAAAACTGGTATTAACCCCTAAAATGCAGCGATCCTGGCAATATATTTCAGCAAGTAAATAGTTAAACATTTGCAGCTTCTTTTTGCAATGTATTCGTTGCAACTTAGTATCAAGAACTACCTAAAAGAACATACTTTGATTTACCATGAGTGTAAAATGTGTACTGACACCTATCGATAGTGCTGAGCATTGCAGCCAATCATCCCATCATCCCAATATGCTGTTTAGTACGTCCCTAAAAAAAGCTCCTCCGATTTAGGGGAGTAAAATACTGTGTATCAAAGGGGTTAAGAAGTCCAGTGGCACTTTAATTGACACACACTAAATGGACTATAATAAAAAAAACCCTGTCTGTTGAAGCTCTCATATGCCTGGTATTTTCATTTGTTTACAGGGTTAAGTATGAATTATGAGCATCGCTGTTTAGAAAAAAGATTTTTTAGAAAATGTGGTATGCCCTCTTGCTTCATCATTGTATTTAGGTATTTGTCCAGCAGCAGAAGAACAAAACTGGTATTAACCCCTAAAATGCAGCGATCCTGGCATTGAAGGGGTTAACGCTGTACTGTCGCTCCTATGGAGTAATCAGGCAGCGGGAGAATGTTGTGGTCAAATGGGTTGTGATCAAAGGCATGGGGTTGTAGCAGCAGCGCCTCTGCAATCACCACGATTTTGGCGACGTGAGGGCATTTTTCCAGGTATGTCAAAGAACCAATGAGCCTACTTAGGCATGACTTACCTGGTACGTCACTGGAAGTGAAGGGGTTAAGGACCAGGCTGTTTTTAAAACTTTTGTTATATATTTTTTTTCTGATACTTTTGTTTTGATCATATAATGTAAAAAAAAGATGGAAAAAAAGCTACTGAAAAACCAGCTATTTTGAGTTTAGAAATACCTAATATTTTTATGTGTTCAGCAACATCTCTCGAGTACAGTGATACCACCCATGCATGCGTTTGTCTGGTGTTTGGAGGCTAAAAGGCCACGTTTTGGGAAGTGTGCTTTTTGGGTTTTTTTCCCCATTTTGATCAGTCCGTGTCTATGCCTTATCTTTGAACCTGGCCACTCCAATTTAGCCCTTTAAAAATATAAATAAATAAATAAAAAAAATATATATATATATATATATATATTAAAAAAATAATTATAATAATAAAAGTAGACATCGCTTCGGTATTTGAAATGCTAGTATTTTAACTCTTTCCATTCCAGGATTTTTGGGAAGACACAGTGCTATAAAACTTTTTGGGGGTTGTTTTTTTACATTTTGCCTGAACTGTATGGTTCTCCTGATGGTGACATCACTGTGTAACTGTTTTTAAATGTTACCACATTTTAATTTTTTTAATATTTTACTTATCAAATTGTGTTTAGAAGTCTGGGCTCCATTGACTTGCATAGTTCAATGCAGTACCTGTGTTCAACCTGCAGAGTTCTCAGGATTTGGAGATACCCTCTTGGAACCATGTTTATTTCTTAAAGGACCCCGTTTATATGTTTCGTCCCAGATAAAGTTGTGCTCTCTCTGCCTCTGGAATTTTATGCCCAAGGTACAGTCAGCCTTCCACAAGAACCAGGAGATCGTGTTGCCTACCCTTTTTCCATCTCCCCGTTCAGCAGAAGAAGCTCTTCATACTCTAGACCTGAAGAGATGCCTCATGATTTATTTGGAACAAACTCTTCCCCTGTGTCTTGTGAGTGGCGGCAACGCCATTTAAATGACGGTGCTTGTGGTTGCTCTTCGGAGATCGGAGTAGGGGGGTTGTGTTGCCACATTCCTCGATATCTGTTCGAGGCCTGTTTTAGCCTGTCGCCGCCGCAATCTTTGATGATCGGTGTGGCGGCAGCCATTCGTCTTGTGGGGAGGACTTGTTTTGGGGATGCTATGACCGAATTTAGAAAATGCACATTTAAAAAAAACATTGTATATTTTTTTTATACTATACAAGCCACTTGATACCCCCTCCCACAATTAACTGTAGAGATAAAAATGTACAATATATTTTCTAGAATTTTAATGTAATGCTCTGTGACCACTTACTAATGACCTTTTTGGTGACTGATCATTGATCAGTCTCAAGCATCAATACGCAGTGACCTAATCTGATCGTCACTATACAGTAACTCAGGGGTCCACACTTCACCCTCTTCCCCCTTGCAGGAAAGCATAGGGTGCCGGATTCACAATGGCAGCTCTGATCAGCTTACCCACTTGTCCCTCAAAACCCTGGGCCTCAGAATTTGTCGAGCCCTGCATTAATTGTAGCATAACCTTAACAATGCCGCTCATGTCAGCTAAGAAACTGAGACTACAATTCGCACAGGCACACCAAAATTGTGCAATGGAAGGCCGGAAGAATGTTGCCTGGTCTGATGAGTCTCAATTCCAGCTGAGACATTCAGATGGCAGGAAAGAAGCCTTTACTGCCCCATTGCCACAAAAAGCTCAATTACAATATTCCAGACAACACCTCGACATGCCTCACAGCTTCTGACACACTGTAATTTGGAGTGATGTGACTAAAATAGAGCTTTATGGTCACAACCATAAGCGCTATGTTTGGAGAGGGGTCAACAAGGCCTATAGCAAAAGGAGTAACATCACTACTGTGAAGCATGGCAGTGGCTCACTTATGCTTTTTTGGGGGTGAGCTCTAAAGGCACATGGAATCTTGTGAAAATTGATGGCAAAATGAATACAGCATACTGGCAGACAATTTGCATTGTTCTGCACGAAAGCAGGACATGGGACGCTCTTTGACTTTCCAAGTAACACACCAAAATTGGACAAAAAATGCAATAACAAAATATATAATGTGTGTAATTATTAACAACAATCACACTCCTATCATGCCCAGGCATACCTAGATTCCAGCGTGCACTGGCTGACTTTGCATGATAGGAGTGTGATTGCTGTTAATGATCATATAAGTAATATTGTTATTGAAATCACACTCCTATTATGCCCATGTTCTAGCATGTACTGGTTGCCTGGGCATGATAGCAGTGTGATTGCTGTTAATCATTATATATATGATTGTGTCATGAGGAACCTACCTGCGGAAGTCCTACTGGGGAACGATTTGGGTCACCTAACTACCGTGTTCCACCCGGATGCCAACGCAGAGCAGTGTGGAGCCATCACTCACCAGCAGGCACGGAAGGCGGGCAATGCACTCGAGGACGAGACCCGGTTGAGTACAGTTAACCCTGACATCACACCTGATTGTCCCCCGAAGGCCCCTGCAGCGCCTCCCCCGCTGACTTTGCCCAGGAGAACTTGCATGACCCGACATTAAACGGCTATAGAGACCGGGCAGAAGCGGATCCAGGTGGGAGCGGGGAAGACCGGATTGAATGGGACCAGGGGCTATTATACCGACTTACGGACGGGCAGGGGAAGACCTGTGTGCCCAAAAGCCAGCTGGTCGTGCCTCTAAAATATCGGCAAGAGATCTTGCTTATTGGACACGACATTCCCCTAGCAGGCCATTTGGGAAGGTGCCGGACCCATCACCGAGTCACCCAGTCTTTTTTCTGGCCAGGGCTGACCAAGGACATCCAGCAGTATTGTCACACCTGCGACACCTGCCAGCGAATAGGAAAAGGGGTGGCCAGACAAAGGCCACATTATGCACACTACAAGTTTATGATCTTATATCTTGTTGCCCGCTGCCCACCCAGTGGCCTAGATAACGGCCCGAACCTGCGAAGGTAGAGGCAGTCATTAACTGGCCCACCCCTAAGACCAAGTCACAGGTATTGGCCTTTTTGGGTACAGCAGGTTATTACTGACGGTTCGTCCCCGACTACAGCGCCATCGTCAAGCCCCTGACAGACCTGACCAAAAAGAAATTACCCCGACAGGTCCTGTGGTCTCCTGAGTGCGAAGCCGTCTTCCAACAGTTAAAGAATGCCTTAACCTCCGCACCGGTACTAGCCGCTCCAGATTTTCTGTCCACACAGATGCCTCCACATTTGGGCTGGGAGCAGTTTTAAGCCAAGTGGGAGCCGACGGCAGTGAGCACCCCGTAGCCTACATCAGCCGAAAGCTGGTACCCAGAGAAGTCGGGTACGAAGCTGTGGAAAAGGAGTGCCTAGCGCTGGTGTGGGCACTAAAGAAACTCCAACTCTAACTCTACTTGTACGGACAATCCTTTATGGTGTTCACCGACCACAATCCCCTCATTTGGCTGAACCGTGTTTCCGGGGACGCCTTCTACGATTGAGCCTAGCCCTACAACCCTACAATTTCACGGTTCACTATCATCCAGGAAAACAGAATGGGAACGCTGATGGGCTCTCACGGCAAACCGATCTCTTGCCCACCTAACTTCCCCGGACGGCCCCAGGAGGATCAGATCATATCTTACGGGCCAGAGGTCCCAGAGCAAGTGTGCACAGTAAAGGGGAGAGAAGACAGCCCTGTCTCGTCCCATTAGAGATAAAAAAAGGGGAGGAAAGAAAGCCAGAGAACCTAACTGAGGCAGATGGTGTAGAATAAAGTGCCATGATAGTACGTATCAAGGAGGGGGGGAAAGCACATTTTTGAAGGACCGACGAGAGAAAAAGTAAATGTAGCCTGTCGAAGGCTTTCTCTGCGTCAAGAGATTAGGAGACCGGGGGTATAATTGTGAGCGGCGTCCCAGGCGAGAGTGATAAATCTGCAAGTATTGTCAACCGATTGTCTGTTTCTACTTGATCAATGTGTAAGAGAGAGGGGAGTAACAAGGAGAGTCTGCTAGCAATGATCTTAGCATATAGCTTAACGTCAGTCAGAGGAGAGAGATTGGTCTAAAGCATGCACATTTATCTGGTGTTTTATCCGGTTTAGGTAGCGTGATGTGAGCATGAAAGTTTTCCTGCTAGATGGTACCTTTGGACATAAAAGATTGAAAAAGTGTTAAGATATGAGGGCCTAAGACCGTAAAGAAAACCTTATAATAGTAACTAGATAAACCATCTGGGCCAGGGGCAGATGTTTTCTTTAATTGGGATACAGTAGCACGGATTTTATCCAAATAAATTTGGGATTATTCTTAACCAGTTAGCAATCGGAATCGTAATATTTATTTCTTTTTCCCATTTTTAGTAATTATAGGTATGACATTTTCCGATGTTAATTCCTCATTTTCCCTGAAAACCTCACATTGCAAACACGCTGCCCTTAGTCACAATGAGAAGGCTGAGGTTCTTGTCTCACAGATGTTTAATGCACATATCAGGTTCCAACTAAGACATTTACATCAACACCGTAGAACTAAATAAAAATAAATAAGAAAGACAAATCATCAGACATACAGTCAATTACATCAAAAAACACATGACTGGAAACTCATAATTAGACAGAAATACACCTACATACCACTTTTGCCTGCTTGTGAACTAAGAGAGGGGTTTGTATCTTGAATTTTCTTAATCAGATGGCTTATGATTCTCAGAGATAACTTTATGACTTCTGATGACAAGACCATTCAATTCTTTATGTAAGTGATTTGTAACAATGCATTATGGGAATAAAATACATTGACAATTATGCTCATAAGCGCCATCTAGTGGACACAGAAAACTTTGTGACTGCAAACACACTCCCACCATCACAACATGTGATTCTTAACCCCTTCGCGACCTTTGCCGGTTCAGGACCGTCATAACAAGAAGGTCACTAAATGACCTTTGACTGTCCTGAACCGTCAAAAAATTAAATAAGCTTAGAAAGTGATCAAGGATCACTTTCTTCGCTTAAACGGCCTTGCTGCAATGCCTCGATGTCGAGGCATTCAGCAAGGCCGAGATCGGCATCGGGGGCCATGTCTGGCCCCTCCCCGGGGCGTCAACAGCCGCCATACATTGTATGGCGGCGGACGCCCGTTTTAAAAGCGTTTAGGAGGCGATCAACGATCGCCTCCTAAACTTAAATGGTGTCGCTGGAATGCCTCGATCAGGAGGCATCCAGCGACACCAAACACTTACCTCTAGGTGGGCTGTGACCGCTCCGGAGAGCAAGATGGCGGCGGCCCGGGAAATAAAACAATAGAGACGAAAAAGTTCGCTAGAGGGTCTCCAGACCCTCTAGAGAACTGGCTCCACTTGCTGGTTGAATACAGGTAATGCATTCAACCATGCAAGTCAATGGAGCCCAGCTTTCTAATCACTATGTGATTAGTAAAATATTCAAAAAAAAAATAAAAAATGGAAAAAAAAAATAAAAACAAATGTGCTAACATTTAAAAATAATTATGCAGTGATGTCACTAGATGAACCATCCAGTACCAGCAAAATGTGTAAAAAAAAAATATAAAAAAAGTATTAAAAAAATAAAATAAAATTAAAAAATAAAGTTTATTATTTTGAGCAAGTGCTAAAATTTCTCAAAAATCTCAACAAAGAGTTAAAATAAAAGCACTTCAAATACCCAAGGGGTGTCTAATATATAAAAAAAAATGGCTGATGGGGTAAATTGGAGTGGCCTAGCTCAAAGATAGGTACAGACTGACCAAAATGGAGAAAAAAAAGCGCACTTCCCAAATGTGGCATTTTAAATCTGAAACAACCCGACAAACCCATGCATCACTGCACTCAGGAGATGTTCCTGAACACACATTGGGGGGGTGTTTGACAGTGGCATATACCAGAACCTGTATATCTATAACTAAAGTACAATTTGTGTGAAAAAAAAATAAAAAAAATTACTATTACAAAGTTTAGTTCTATAATTGGTGCATGGAAAGGGTTAAAATAACAGCATTTGGAATACCCTGGGGTGTCTAGTTTTCAAAAATATATGGTTTGAATGGGTTAAATTGAGTTAACCGGCTTCAAAGATATTCCAAAGAGGAGAGGGAGGCACAATGACCAAATGACCACCTGAATTACGCATGCCCCAAAAGTAGCCTTTTACCAGCCAAACAATCTGACAAACCCATGCATGTGGGGTATCGCTGTACTCAGGAGATGTTGCTGAACACATATTGGGGTGTTGTTTGACAGTGACATATACCAGAACCTGTATATCTATAACTAAAATACAATTTGTGTGGAAAAAAAAAATAAAAAAAATTACTATTACAAAGTTTGACAAAGTGTAGTTGTATAATTGGTGCATGGAAAGGGTTAAAATAACAGCATTTGGAATACCCTGGGGTGTCTAGTTTTCAAAAATATATGGTTTGAGGGGGTTAAATTGAGTTAACCGGCTTCAAAGATGTTCCAAAGAGGAGATGGAGGCAGACTGAGCAGATTTGTTAAAAAAGATTTGGAAATCATAAAATGCTGCTTGTACTTATTGCCCTATAACTTACAAAAAACAGCAAAAAAACATAAAAACATTGGGTATTTCTAAACTCAGGACAAGTAGTAGAATCTATTTAGCTAGTTTTTTTACTTGCTTTTTTAGGTGAGTAAAAGATTTTTCAAATAAAAGTCATAAAATGTGTTTTTTTTCAATTTTTCACCATGTTTTTTTTATTTTTTTTATAGTAAATAAGATGATACGATCAAAATAATGGTATCTGAAGAAAGCCCATCTTGTCCTGAAAAAAACAATATATAACTTATGTGGGTACACTAAATGGGTGAGGAGAAAATTACAGCTGAACACAAGCACCACAAAAGTGTCAAAACAGCCTCGGTCCCACAGGGTACAAAACGAAAAATGAGCCCGGTCCTTAAGGGGTTAAAGGAGCTGATATTATAACACATAACTTAACATGAACATTTAGAGGAAACGCATTTTGTACACATTAATCAGATACAATCACGTTACCCTTCCGTTAATCAGCTTCAAGTAATAACACTGTTTTGTGTATGGGTCTTTCTAGATACACTGGATCTTTCTGCCAGACCTTTTACACACTTTGCACAACGTTTGAGTCTCGCTAAGGCTTTCACTACCCTTTTCCAATCTGAAAATCTTTGTAGGCGATTTAACAGAGACCTTTCCTCCTTTGTCTTGGTTGCATGTCATTTTGAGCTCCAGGTCTCTATCACCAATCTCTCCCACCTTGATGTCTTCTTCTTTAGGGAGTTCTTCTTGCCATAGGAAACTTGGTCCAGTGAACCAGTTTGACAATACAAGTTGTTTTGTGGTTAGTCCGCGAGAAGCATGGTCAGCTAGGTTATGTTCTGCACAAGCCTTGTTGTTTGGCAATTCTGGTGGCTCATCTTTAAAAGGTAATGGCATCTCATGGTGTCCATCTTGATTTTGTTTGATACCGTCTTTTAACGTTGCTAGAAACTGTAGGTCTTCTTGTGACAGAGACTTCTTCATTATTACTTTCAACAAAGTCTGACTCAAAAACCTTCAGTATATCTGCTGAAGTGATGATTTCCTTTACTTTGTTCCTACACACAAAGTAGACTTCAGACTTGATTTTGTGAACTGGGTCAACAGCTGGTAGAACTTGCTTCATAATAATCCTATGACTCACACCGATTTCATCTTCATAGCCACTGTCGGGGTTATTATATCCGATAATGCTCCAACCTAACACAGATCTCTGTGCAAATGGCTGGTCTTCGTTACCGCTGAGAACTTCTCTGGGCATTAAAGCTTGAGGACAGTTGTAGCCTATCAACAACCCTACTTCACAATCAAGTTCAGGAGACATTTCATCTGCAAGATGTTCTAGATGTGACCAATTCCTTGCGGTGTCACATGTGGGTATATGTGATCTATTGGTAGGTATGTAGTCCCTGGTATAAGTTGTTGGTAGATTGATTCTTATTTCAGACTTGATGCCTCTTACTTGTAGGCCATTCAATTTGTGGCTAGATACAACCTTTGTTTTAGAAGTTATTGTAGAAATGTTGAGCTTGACTGGTTCTCTCTTAATATCAAGTATTTCAGCTGTGTCTTTTAAGATGAAGGTAGTGTCACTCTGGGTGTCTAGTAAGGCGTACACTAGGATCTCTTTATTTGGTTTGGCTATTGTTGAGATATATATACTGGAATAACTGATGAGGTATGAGTTTTACTTCTTTCTTGAATAACTCTGTTGGACGTTACTTGCTTAGACTCTTGTATCCTCTGTAGTTCAGCTGTTCTTTCTGCAGGTCCTTGATTGATTTTTGACTGCTCTTGATCGGTTTTAACTCGTTGTTCCTGATCTTTATTCTGCCGATCTTGATGTAGGCATGTTGGGTGACGCCGTTCACATTTATCACACACACTTCTGGAGGTGCAGTTTTTGGACTTATGACCGATTTTAAGGCAGCCAAAGCATAAGTTCTCTGACTTTACAAACTTCACTCTTTCTTCAACTGGTGCTTCCATAATCTTACGGCACTTTTGAAGAGTGTGGCCATGTCTCTTACAAAAGGCACACAGGACGCTAGTATTCTCCCTGGAACTTGTAGTGAATGTTTTGGCACTTGAGTTGCGAATGCGTTGAGAGTTAAAATAATCTTGATCGGTTTGCTTAGATCTTTCTTGTTCTGTTGGCTTTATCGCTTGCAGTGAGGTGATGGGGTTGCATGCAATTCTGGCTTCTTTATTAAGAAATTCAACAAAGTATTTGAAATCGGGGAATGCTTTGTGTTCATCTTGGAACTTTGTGACAGCTCTGTTCCAACGTGAACTCAACCACTCTGGTAGTTTTGCTGTTATCCTTTGATTTTCAACGCAGTCATTTAAAGCTTGTAAACCTTGAACATAAGGCGTGGCTGAGTCAACACTGCTCAGGAAATCTACAAATTCACGGAGATCTTTGCTGTCTTTGGTGGCAATCTTATGCCATGCTTGTATTTTGTCACGATATGACTTTCCAACTACAAACGGATTTCCAAATCTGTCATCAAGTTTGTCCCAGGCAGCATAATAAGCGGTTTCTGTTCCAACCATGAAGTGTCCTTCAATAGCTCTTTTTGCCGGGCCACTTACATACTTGCGTAAAAAGAAAAGCTTTTCTTGGGTTGGTAAGTTCTTGCGGTCAATTAATGTCTGGAAAGACAACTTCCAGTCATTATACTTCAAAGGATCTCCAAAGAAAATAGCAGGTTCTGGAATTGGAATCCTATTGGCTGTAATTGCTTCAACAAGTGCTTTCACAAGGTCATTAGAAGCGTCATGAGAGGTAGTAAATATAGCTGATTGAGAAATAGGATCTTGGGTGAATTTAACCCTTTGAGGGGGATAAAGGGGTTGGTTCAAAGGAGCCTTTGCTTGGGTGAGCAGGAATGGCTGAGGAAGAGAACTTGGATCGCTTGGTTGAGAAACATAACCTTCCTTTGTTTGCTGAGGAAGAGAAGCCAAAAGCTGTTCTTCATCTTCACTTTTGATACTTTCAGCATACACATGTAGCCTTGCTTGTGCTGCATTGTGCCTTTTTAGTTCCTCCAGTCGTTCCACTTCTTTCTTCTTCCTTTCCAACTTAATTTTTATACTGCTGCTTTCTGAAATAAATAGAGCTCTTTTTCTTGCATTTTCAGCTTCTATTTCCCTTTCTTGAGCTTCTCTCTCAGCTGTTAACCTTGCATCCTCTGCCTCAAGTTTTCTAATTTCCTCCTCATATTGATGTTGTGTATTCATTATTTTAATTACCTCTTGCGTGGCTGCTACTTCCGCTGCTGCTTCTTGTTTCTTCTGCAGTGAAGACTGACTGGACATCTTAGAACCAGATCTTAGCTTACTGGAGGTTGTTGAGATCATGCCGGACACAGTGGTTTCAAAAACTGACTCTGAATCAGGCCAGGGTATGTCTTCCAGATCGTTATTGAGAAAGTGTTGAGCCTTTTCATTTGCAGTGCTGGTGATTGCGTAGCACGTGTCATTTTTTTCTCCGGATTTCAGGTTCAGGGCTTGAGATACTTCTTATGTCATCATAAATATGGTCAACCTCCGACTGAGTGGCATTAATGATGTTCACAACTTCAATAATCAATTCTGCGTCATCACTATTCTTAATGGCTCTTTTCAACCCATTGATGTGATATTTCCATCTTCTATATTTCTGTTCAAAATCCTTTTTTAGATGATTTAATTTGATGTCTTGTAGAGCTTTACCTCTTTCGGTGAGTATGCGTGTACGTTGGCTTCTTCTAATGTCTAGGAGCTGTGTATTACCTGTGCTCACTTGAGGCTGTTGCATTTGTGCAGCCACTTCAGCTTGCTCATCTCTATCAGCCTGCTGTGTATTGACAATGTCTTGTGCAGTGGTATCTGCAGGGTTAACTTCACTTGCGTTTGACATGCTAAATCTGTTCAGTACTATGTAATGCAATTTTCAAAGGTAAAGACGTTCTAGTGCAAGCAATGGTAGCAATGCAACATAACAATAAATGTCAACACACTTGAATGATATATGCACAAATAAAAATACTCAAATGTTTAGCATTTAGTCTGTTCTAAACATACCATATGTACATTTACTTATCAATTTAGTCTTTATAGCGTCTTATAAAGCCATCCAGTGAAAGAAAAATGTCCACTGTTGTCCTTAGAATAAATATGAAATTCCAGCACAATTAAACTTCAGTAGCAGTTAACAAGTTCTTCTGCTAATTGCACTAACTTAAAGGTGCTTCCTTGTTTAGCCTTTACTTGCTCACTGGCTGCTTCAGTCAGTTAACTGTGATCATTCCCAATGTTATACTTCCCTTAGCAAACATGTGGCATCTCTTGATGGCTGTCTTCTGCATGCAGCTTTATCATCTCAAGGCCTTCACTGATGCAGTGAAGTGTTCTACTATGCCGCCCTTAGTCACAATGAGAAGGCTGAGGTTCTTGTCTCACAGATGTTTAATGCACATATCAGGTTCCAACTAAGACATTTACATCAACACCGTAGAACTAAATAAAAATAAATAAGAAAGACAAATCATCAGACATACAGTCAATTACATCAAAAAACACATGACTGGAAACTCATAATTAGACAGAAATACACCTACATACCACTTTTGCCTGCTTGTGAACTAAGAGAGGGGTTTGTATCTTGAATTTTCTTAATCAGATGGCTTATGATTCTCAGAGATAACTTTATGACTTCTGATGACAAGACCATTCAATCCTTTATGTAAGTGATTTGTAACAATGCATTATGGGAATAAAATACATTGACAATTATGCTCATAAGCGCCATCTAGTGGACACAGAAAACTTTGTGACTGCAAACACACTCATGCTTAATCCCTGTCTCATCATAAAATTTAATCCTGGTATATCCTTTTTCTGCTTTACAGGTCATTTTGGAGATAAGGCTTTTAATTCCTAGATATTCAAAGATTTCCTGATGTGATAGCTGAAATTCCTGGGATAGCATCTGAAATGATTTTACATTCTGTCCATCGAAAATATCTGCAATTTTGAAAATCCCCTTATCGCACCAAGGCTGTATGTCTAGATCTTCTATAATATGCTCCAATAATGTAATTGAACTTTACTTTCTGAAAATAATCTTATACATCAGTTTATAATTCTGTTTAAACGTATACCAGAATCTTACCATTTGTTCTGTTCTATTTCCACATTTTGAAGCTATTTATCCCTAGTTTCCCTGCTTTTACCCAAATGACGGTTATAACCAAATGACGGTTATAACAAATGACGTGCCAGGACTGTCATGACAAAACAGGTGAAGAAAGCGATCTACGTTCGCTTTTTGCACCCAATAGTGTTGCTGTAAGGCTAGGTTTCCACTTGGGTTTTTGTCCGGCGTTTTTTTCTTGATGAAAAACGCCAGGAAAACTGCCACTGCATTTACCTGCGTTTTGGCGTTTTTTCTGCAGTTTTTTCTGACGTTTTAGCCTTTCTGTGGAAATTGCTTTTTTTGACCTTAGGCAGTTTTTCCAGCCTTTACAAGTTAGAAGTTTCACCCAGCTAAAAGGGATTAGGATAAATGGCAAGTATCTGCCCTCTCCTGATGTCATTTTCTTGGTAGAGTTCTACTTAAACGCCCCGGGGGACCGTTTTGTCTCTTTTCTGTGGTTTGTAAGGCATGCTTTATTTCGAATGTCTGCTCCTCTGGGAAGATTGGCCCCAAATGATGGTGCAAATTGTTTGCTGTTGCTTTTGGCACGCAGGATCCGGTCGCGTATGTTTGTTTGTAATGGCATGTTTGTTCCAAATGGTGTAAAATTCAATATGAACCAGTCCAGGACTTTGTTTTGTGTGAAACTGTTTGTTTTCAGCCTATTTCTCGTAGGACACACAGATACTGGGTCCATCCTCTGCATTGTAACTGTGGAAAAAACGCCATAAAAAACGCCAAGGCAATAAACCCACATGGCTTTTTCATGGCGTTTTTTCTCTCCCATAGACTTCTATTGGAGAAAAAATGCCAAGATTTCTTGCAAAAAACGCCAGAGTGTCAACATGCTGCGATTTTGAAAAACTGCCACAGAGCCCAAAAAAGCAGAAAAACGCCAAAGAGGACTGAAAAAACGCCAGACAGAAAAACGCCAACTGGAAATGGCATTTTGCGATTTCCTATTGAATTACAGCTAACATCTGGCTGCAGCCGTTTTTCACAAAAAAACGCCAGGTGGCGCTATTGGCGTTTTTATAGGTGTTTTTAGCAAAAAAAAACCAAATGGAAATCTAGCCTAATGGTTCAATGTCGAGGCATTCAGCAACACAGAGATTTGCATCAGGGGCCATGCCTGGCCCCTCCCTGCGACATCAACCTTTGCCATACACTGTATGGCGGCGGATGCCCGTTTTAAAAGAGTTTAGGAGGTGATCAACGAGGCATTCAGCGACACTGAACACCCACCCCAGGACGGGAGAGTGGTCACAACTCGCAAGATGGTGGCGAGTCCTTTTAAAGAAAATAGGGTTTCTTTCCCCTCCACATATAATTGGAAAATAAATTATGTAATCTCTTTCAATTTTGTACTCAATGGATATATCGGAAATAGTTATATCAAACAGATATAACCGTTTTGGGATTATATAGGATTTAAGTATATTAATGCGACCCCACCATGACACTTATAAACCTGACCACCCTCTGAACATTTCTGTGGTTTTAGTAAAGAGATTGCTATAATTAATCTCTATCAATTTATTCAGATATAAATATTAGACTGTCATTAGCCCACTTAAAACCAAACATCCATAAACCATATCTTTATGTCCGTATTTATTAAAGATACTGGACGGTAGTTGTCCTTATCGTGTTTCAATATTGGTATAATATTTGCCTGAAATAGTTCCGCTGAGGCCTCAGGGGCATCAACAAAAGTATTAAATAGGTGAGTCATATAATCACTCGCCTCTTCCTTAAATATTTTATAGAAAAGTCCAGTAAATCCATCTAGGGCCGGTGCTTAATTTTAAAAATGTTATAAATCACAGCCCTTACCTCTACCTCTTTAACCCCTTCAATCCCAGGGGTTTTTGGTACCTCAAGTCCCGGAGCAATTTTGCCATTTTTGCGATTTATTCTCTTTTTCCTGTGAATAGTGTACCCATGTAAACCATATATCGTTTTTTTCAAGGAGAGATAGAGCTTTCTTTTGATACCATAGTTGGCTGAAAATTTAGAATAGCTTAGCTGAAAATTTAGAATGAGAAATTTAGTAAAAACTAGCGTAAATTTTAGAAAAAAAAACACATTTTTTTTATAATTGTTCCCTCTGAATCCTCACAAAATTAGGTAAAGTGATGGAAAATCCCCTCCAAGTTTATCAATTCAGGCATCCTGATTTCAGAAATACCTGATTTATGTAGATTTTCCATACTTTTCCATTACTATAAAGGTGTAAATTATTCGTATAATTTTTATGCTTATGGTTTAATGCAAGGCTTGACAAATTTGTTGTGAATCTAGGCGCCAGCTAAAAAACTTAAGAGCCAGGATTTTTTTTAAACTAACTGTTGGTCAGGAGTGATCTGATCATCATCAGCCCACTTACTAAACTCACAGCGTTTGACCTGGAAGCACCCTGGACTTTCAGGTCAGTGCTGTTTTTTTTTTTTTTTTAACTCTTTCAATGCTGGAGCACAGCATTGACTGATATTTAGTCCCCACAAGCTTGTGGGGAAAAATGTTGACCCCTGCAATGCCACGAATGTGTCATACACAATTGTGGCATTGAAGGGGTTAACGCTGCACTGTCGGGCAGCAGGGGAGGGTTGGGTCTGGTCTCCACACTCATGTAGAGACCGAAGAACCCTCTCCCCTGTCCCTGATGATGATCAGCTCACTCCTGGCCAATAGAAAAAGAGAGAGGGGTCATCTAGGGTAATCATGAAAAAAACACAAATTATTAATAAAAAATACGTAATTATTAACTGATCGCTTGTCAGTGGCATTTTAAGTCACTGATTATTGATCGATCTCCCTGATCAATGTCAGCGGCCTAAATTTGTCACTTACAAGTAATCTGCTAAAAAAAAAAAAATTTTTAAAAAAGTTTAAAAATTGAAATGCGCACGTTCCAATTTTGAATCCACGATGCCTGAGAAACATAACTTATCTATGCATGTGGGGTATAGCTGGACGCGGGGGGGAATGTAACTGAACACAAATCAAGACCTATTTTGTTCTTTCACACATCCACTCAGAAAAATAAACATGGTGAAACTGCAAAGCGGATGTGAATATTTTTGTTTTTACTTTATTTTTTTAGACTAAATTTGGAAGGCGCCGGTGTGGAATCAGCTGCATGGGATATGCCAATATGCCCCTAACTAGATTCCCTGAGCTGTCTAGTTTTTGGAAATATATATCGTTTTAGGGGGTTAAAATGAAGTATGAGATGTCTACCGTGTCTCAAATGAGACGTGGACCCAGCAAACTGATCTGTCAAAATTCCACGTTTGAAAGCTAATGCGCCAATTCTGAACTTGCAGTGCCAAAGAGACATGCCCTACCCATGTATATGGGGTATTCCTGTACTCGGGGGGGGGGCAGTAAATACAAATCACAAATCTCACTATTTTCATGTACCCAGGGAAAAAAAATACTGAAATACTGTTTTGTGGATCATTGTGTTAAAAATGAAATTTTACTGCAATGTTTAGGACAGACTGGCACTAAAATGGTTAAATCAAAAGTGTTAAAATGTCCCTAGTAAAATACTTTGGGATGTCATCTTTCAAAAAATATATACTTTTATTTAGCAGTTTTTCTTTTTCTGGCCGCTATTGGGGCGCAACTCCCAGCATATGACATTAAAAAAAAATCTTGTTTAGAAACAGCGATGTGCGTCATTCATATTTAACCCTATAAGTGCCAAAATGAAAATACCACGCATATGAGGTGTTTTGAAAAACAGGACAAATACCTCAATACACTTGGAGTTTTTTTTTTCATTTGCACTGGTTATATATTGTTTTTATAGGTGGAAATAATGACTTTTTCCCTAATTTTCCCCACGTTTGTAGATATTTCTCATATTAAATGATGGTGTGTGTGTTTGTGTATATATATATATATATATATATATATATATATATGTGTGTGTGTATATATGTATATATATGTGTATATATGTGTATATGTATATATATGTGTATATATGTGTATATGTATATATATGTGTATATATATGTATATATGTGTATATATATATATGTATATGTGTATATATATATATATATATATACTCAATTATAAGATGACCCTGATTATAAGAAGACCCCCCTAAGTTTGAATATTAATTTAAGAAAAAGCCTGACTATAAGACTACCCTATAAGAAAAATAAAGTATTACTAGTAAATATTCACATGTAAACTATTTTTCATTTTTAATAAAAACCATGATTGAGAAAAATGCATTTTTTTGTTTTTATTTCCTTTTATTTGCCAGCCTGCCCCCAGTAATGCACATCTGTCACCCAGATATGCCTTATAACCCCTTATATGCCACTCTGCCCCACAGTTATGCCTTATCAGACTTATTCGATATATGGCGCACTTTTATTCCAATAGAAAGAGACTATACTTGGCTATCTCTCGTACATGGTTCCTACTCAAGGATCGATTTATGATTGGGTTGCACTTCCATTATTAAGAGAGTGAAGAAATTGTATTTAACCCCCTAACGACAAAGCCCGTACATGTACGGGCTGCTGTTAAACAGCTGCATCGCCGCGTTTTCGCAGCATCCCCACAAGAAAAATGGCCGCCTCCGCACCGATCATCAGAGATTGCGGCGACGGCAGGCTAAAACAGATTAGGAAGTGATCGGAATCGCTTCCTAAGCATAAACGGTGTTCCTCATATGCCTCGATATCGAGGCGTGTAGCAACACAACCCCCTTACCCAGATAGCCTTGTGATGAGCAACCACAAGCGCCATCATGTAAAGGACGTTGCCGCCACTCGCAAGATGGCGTCTTGAGAACTCTCGAGCTCCTCCTGCAGGTTGAATGCAGGTACTGCATTCAACCATGCAAGGTCAATGGAGCCCAGCTCACAAATCAGTGTGATTAGTAAAAAACAAAACAAAATGGTAACATGTAAAAATAATTACCCACTGTCAGCAAAAAAAGAAAAAAGTGCTTATATATGTGAGGGGGGCGACCTGTACCCCGACTGGGTACTCCTGCCAAACGTTGCTTCCTCCTGCCGGGACACCAACAATTAACCCCTTCAGCGCCAGGCAGAACCAGTGTTGTAGATAGAAGGGGGGACGTTGCTGCACCGGAGCTGCGTTTGCACTGTGGCTATCCGAAGCATAGCTACACTACACAGTGTGGCTATTGTCCTGAAAAGGACAATAAAGGATCATGGCAGCCCACCCCAAGTGTCATGATTAACTCATGATATAACGTAATGGGTGCATGGAAGGATAACCCAGCAGAGGTGGTTAGTTTCTTTGTTTAAGCATTCAATGAGTTAATCTGAATTTGATTTAAATGTGTTTCTTTGTACATGCCCTCTGTATCTGTTCTGGCAAGAGGTGTCATCTTCCCAAAGGACCCCTGTGGTGATTCATGGCCTAACAGATAAGGACCCTGAGTTATAGGAATTCCATTCCTATCTTAAGTGGGAGGGGTTTTCCATCACCTTTACCCCACCATAACTTAACGGCACATCAAAGATGGGAACCAATTTTTGGAAAAGGTGTCGTATAATTGTCATGTGGTCAGAGGGGTGTTTTCTTAAAACAGAGTCTGATTTAGGGGCAATGCAGCAACCTCAAAGCAGAACTCCACGATATTTTGTGAACAACATCATAAGAAACCATCTGGACTTAAGGAGTTCCCACAGGCCTGCGTTTAAGTCCCATTGTTTTTAAGAACTGTTTGCCGTTTTATTTTTATTTTGTATGTCTTGTTTTTTGTAATTGTGGCACTGTAATCTGTCTTTTTGTTATTAAAATATTCATAATCCAAGTCTGTCTTTGGGCTCTAGTATCGATATCCACATACCCTAAGAGAGGATAACACATTACCATATTGTTATTAAGTTCTACAGGAGATTATATGCTGTTTGTCCCGGGATGGGCCGATATATCTATATATATGAGCTAGATGTCCTAATTCGGATTTCTCACGAATCCGGTATCAAAATTGTGAGTGGTGGCAGACTACCTGGGGAGATACAGGCAGGATTTGGGGGTTAATTTGGTAGTAAATCCAGAGGCATGGTGCTAATAACCCCTTCATGCCCACGCCCTCCACACAGTCACGGCTTGGCAAGTAGTCCTGACCGTGACACCAAGCATCAGGCAACACTCATGTTGAGGTGAAAACAGGACTCTTTATTAAAACCAAATACAGAGCTATATATACACAGGTAAGAAAAGGGACAAGACAAATATCACATGATCTAATTACCATGTCAGGAAGGAAGTAATTAGATCAAATCCTGTAACACAATATCTGCTGGAAAGACAGAATGACATGAGACATAAATAATTGCATTAATTGGGGACGTAGATGTGGAATGATGATACACATATAATTAGCTTGAGACAGGCAATGGCCAGGACACAGAGATAACAGGAGCTCACAGGATTAACAGCTACCTGTTAGAGCCCTGCGCAGGACTGCTTTTTGAATCCCGCTCCCGCTGTTTTGGATCCCGCTCCCGCAATGTGGGTGTTCCGCTCCTGCCCGCTCCAGCCACATTTGTGGCCAATCCCGCCCGCTCCCGCTACACTTGTGGCCAATCACGCCCGTCTCCTTACCTGTTTTCCCGCACAGTCCCGCAAGGCTGCCCTCGAGTTGTTCCCTCACAGCGTCTCTTCTCTTGCTCCGCCCAGGAACAAGGCGGAGTCACAGGAAGTGATGTCACATCACGTGACTCCGCCTTGTTCATGGGCGGAGCAAGATAGGGGGCACTGTAATGGAGCAGCGAGAAGGCATCCTTGCGGGATTACCGGGACCCGCAGGTACAGTGCCTGACCGCCCGCAAGTCCTCTACTACCTGTTGTGTAATTGATAATTAGGTATGCAGCACCAAGTCATACCTACAGGGGGTCTTAAGACAAGGGCTAATTCACACAATAACAGGGGAAACTTCACACCTATACAATCAACAATGCACAGACAATCAGCCTTCTTCCTACCACAGGATGTCCAGCTGACATTACAGTTTTGAGACACTAAAACATGGGGAACATCAGAAGAAACTGAACCGCTGTATTCACACACAGAAGTCTCTACAAGGCTTGGGCCCATAGTCGACAGGGAGGAGGCTGTCTCTCAGCCCTCTCCAGGTGCCCCAGTGATGGAGGGTTCCTTCACAATATATATATAAAGTTTTTTATGAGCAAATCCTTTATGCGATATCTTCACAAAAATTCCCGCATGGAAAGAGTTATTATAAATGCCCATAGGGTGCCTAGTTTTAAAAATTGTATGATTTGGTGGGGTGAATTGAATTTGCCGACTTCAAAGGTGTCCCAAATATGGGACATGGGCACAGACTGACCAGATGTCTAAATGGCAAAAAAATACACACCTCACAAAGGTGGCCTTACCTCCCAAATAACCCAACAAACCCATGCATGTGGGTATCACTGTACTCAGGAGATGTTGCTGAAAACATATTGGGGTGTTGTTTTGACAAGGACATATATCAGGAGCGGTAAATTCATACCTGAAGTACAATGTGTGTGAAAAAAATACAAAAAAATTTACCATAAACTTTGACAAAGGCTGGTGGTAAAATTAGTGCATGGAAAGGGTTCAAATACCTTGGGGTGTCTAGTTTTCAAAAATATTTGGTTTGATGGGGGTAAATTGTATTGGCCGGCTTCAAAGATACCCGAGATAGGATATGTGGGCAGACTTTTTGGCAAGTCAAAATTCCAATTTGAAAAATGCACACCTCTCACAAAGTGTCTTTTAGTCACCGAACAACCTAACAAACCCATGCGCTCAGGAGATGTTGCGGAACACATATTGGGGTGTTGTTTGGCAGTGACATATACCAGGTGCGGTAAATTTATACCTGGAGTACAACGTGTGTGAAAAAAATACAAAAAATTTTTACTACCATAAAGTTTGACAAAGGCTGATGGTAGAACTGGTGCATGGAAATGGTTAAAATACCAGCATTTGAAATATCTTGGGGTGTCTAGTTTTTAAAAATATATGGTTTGATGTAGGACTGCAACTAACAATTATTTTCATAATCGATTAGTTGGCCGATTAAGCAGATAAAAAAATGTAAATTTTTCATTTATTTAAAATAATTTAATAAAGTAACGTAGGATGTTAAAAACAAATGGCAGAATAAATTTTTGATAAAATGCATTTCTTGTTATTTCCCAACCCCGGTTATGCACATTTGAGCCCAGACATCCCACACTGCCTCCCAGACGTGCCACACTGCCTCCCAGACATGCCACACTGCCCTGACCACATATGCCTTATATACCCTATATGCCTTATACCCCCTGATATGTCACTCCATCCACCCCAGGTATGCCGTATACCCCCCTGATATGCCGTAGTGCACTCATAGATTTGCAGACTCGTTCACAGACACAATACATTTATAAATAAATACAGGGTTAATCTTCACTGCCCCCATGATTTAGATTCCCCTCAGTTTGCCCCCCCTTTACCTCTAACTGCACCTTAAGTTAACCTTATTAAATTAACCCTCAGTCCTCAGCATTAAATTAATCCTGAAGAGAAGACCCCATTAACCATAACTGCCCCTAAATTAACCCTAAAGACCCCATCAGCCACAACGTCCCCTAAATTAACCCTAATGACCCCATTAACCACAACTGCCCCTAAATTAACCCTAAAGACCCCATCAACCACAACTGCCTTAAATTAACCCTGAAGACCCCATCAACCATAACTGGCCCTAAATTAACCCTAAACACCCCATTAGCTATAACTGCCCCTAAATTAACCCCACCTCCCCTAACTTTCAACAGCCCAAATATAAATTTTATACTCAGATGAGTTCCTGAGTCATGTGGACGCTATAGGAAATGGGCGGGGCCAATTTACAGTTTGGTCCCGTCCCTTTCTTCCTCCCTCTCCCTCCCTACAATCACTGCCGATTGGCCCCGTCTCTTTATTTCTCCGGCAGTAATTGCAGGGAGGGACTGATAAGTAGGAACTGCTGTGAGTCACAAACGGATTATAAAACGAGGGGAATTTTTCAAACCTTTTGCTCTGGAAAAAACCCTCATTTTATAATCGATAAAAATCGATTCATCTAATTGATAATGAAATTCTTTGGCAACGATTTTCATTATCGATAAGTTGTTGCAGCCCTAGTCTGATGGAGTAAATTGCATTGGCCGGCTTCAAAGATACCCGAAATAGCACATGGGGTAGAATGACCAGCTTTGGGGGAAAAATTGTTTTAAAATAGCAAAACGCTACCTGTACTTATTGCCCCATAACGTACAGAAAAAAGCAAAAAAACACAAAACCATTGGGTATTTCTAAACTCAGGACAAATAGTTGAATCTAGTTAGCAGGTGTCTTCATTAGTTTTTGCAGATGAGTAAAAAAAAAATTGAGTCTTTTTTTAACAAAAAATCACCATATGTTATCATTTTTCTTATAGTAAATTAGATGATATGAGAAAAATAATGGTATCTAAAGAAAGCCCTGTTTGTCCTGAAAATAACAATATATAATATGTGTGGGTGCACAAAATGAGAAAGAAGAAAATTACAGCTAAACAGCAACACTGAAAAATCTTAAGATTAATTGTCCCAAAATGTACTACGAGTAAGAAACAGTCTTGTCATTAAGGGGTTAATAGAGAATACATAGTCGGACCACGGTTTGAATGTCTTAGAGATTGGCAATAGAGTGGGAGCCACGTCGTGGAAGCTAAATTACTTTTTACGGAGAAACAAAGCAATTAGAGAATATTTAATAAAAATGTCTTTTTTTTTTCTTTTTCTCCTTGGTGTGCAGTGGCGCAGCGGGTGAAGGTCTGCACGACGCGCACAGACAATCTGTCGGCACTTCCGCCAGGGCTTCTATAAATGAGCATCAGAAGGTCATGTGATGCCGGCGCTCAGTCATAGAGGCCCCGGCAGCAGCGGAGGATGTGTATATGAATTGCACAGACCTCCACCAGCTGCCATAGAGGAAGATCCAGGTCTCCTGCAGCGCTGCGGGGGATCTGGATCTTAGTCTTGTAGTTAGACCTCTATTTGAGGCCTCATTAGAAGACGGCCTTGAATATAAGATGATGTTATAATCGGGCAAATATATGGTTATTATTTCAAAAGAAAGCCCTACTTGTGCTGAAAAAACAATATATAATGTGTATGGGTGTACTAAATGAGTTAGTGAGCAGAGTTGAATAAAATTATCTAGGCAGATAAAACATTTCTAGCTCCAGAGGACATTGGCCAGGCATTTAATGACTACTACAGTAAGCTTTATAATCTGACACAGGGGCTTCTGCTATAGAGATTAGGCAAACAACTAATTGATAAAATCGATGATAATTGATAATTAAAATCATTGACAACGATTTTCATTATCGATGCTCTGAAAATGCTCTGAAAAACTCTTCTCCTTATATAATCCGACCTCAAACAGAGATCGGATTATAACACTAGAATCCAGATCCCCCGCAACGCTGCAGGGGACCTGGATTCCCCTCACTGTCGGCCGGTGGGTGTCCGTGCGATGCGCACAGACAACTTCCGCCTCTCCCCTCCACTTCCATACACCCCTCTGAGAACTCACCCCTCCCATACACTACTCTGCCTCTCTCCCAACTCCCTGGTGTTTTGTGAACCTCCGTTGCTGACAGGCACTTTAACTGCAGCTTCATAGAAGCCTCAGCGTAAGTGAAGGTCAGTAATGGAGGCTGTCTGTGCACATCGTGCAGACCCCCACCGGCTGACAGAGAATCGAGGTCTCCTGCAGAGGATCATCCTCTCTGTCAGCTGTGGAGTGGTGTATGGCAGGGGGGAGGAGGCAGAGTGGTGTATGGGAGGGGGGAGGAGGCAGAGTGGTGTATGGGAGGGGAGAGGAGGCAGAGTGGTGTATGGGAGGGGGGAGGAGGCAGAGTGGTGTATGGGAGGGGGAGGAGGCAGAGTGGTGTATGGGAGGGGGGAGGAGGCAGAGTGGTGTATGGGAGGGGGGAGGAGGCAGAGTGGTGTATGGGTGAGTTATAGTGGTGTATGGGGGTATAATGAATTTCAGGGTAGCAGAGTGGTGTATGGGGGTGTAATAAATTTCAGGGAGGCAGAATGGAATATCTGGGGGAGTTAGAGTGGTGTATAGGGGGAGGTAGAGTGGTATATGGGGGGTATAATGAATTTCAGAGTGGCATATCTGAGGGAGGCAGAGTGGTGAATCAGGGAGTATAATGAATTTCAGGGTGGTGCAGGGCATTTATGGGCGGCGAAGTCGCACATCAGGGTGCACAGTGGCATGTAGGGAGGTATAAGGCATAAACGGGGGTGAGTGGCATATTGGAAGTTATAAGGCATATCAGGGGGCATGGGCGTAGGAGCCCCTAAAAATCTGGGGGGGATAGCATTTTTACTGGTAGGGTATACCTGGCCATTTCACCAACAGGGACTTTATGACATCACATTATAAATACATAGACATTAATATGAAGTTGGTCCCCCTTTGCAGCTATAACGGCTTCCACTCTTCTGGGAACGATTTCCACAAGATTTTGGAGAGTTTCTGTGGGGAATTTTTGCAACCATGCCTTTATGGACCTTGTTTTGTACACTGGGGCAGTCATGATGGAATAGAAAAGGACCGTCCCCAAAACTGTTCCCACAAAGTTAGAAGCATAGTGTTGTCCAAAATGTCTTAGTTTATCACCTTCAGCTCATAAAACGTTCTACTGGATGAATGGGAGAAAATTCCCACAGAAACAGAAAAATCTTACAACCACAGATGGACTGCACTGGACCCAGCCACAGAGACTACTATGATGTATTCAAGGAACCATCTAACACGTCATGCACACAGGAACATATCCACACACTTAAACACTTGAATAACATACACACGCATGCACACACTTACATACACACACAATAATACACCCCAAAAGATTCCCACACTAATATACCTAGACACATGCCCACTATAACACACCTGGAAACATACTAACATACCCATAAAAACAGATGTGCACAATAACATACCCACAAACATACGCTATCACACCCAGACACGCAAACACATCCTTCACTTACTCTGCCTACCCCTAGATTTAACACGTGGCGCTTTGTATTAGTGATGGCCTAGACCAAGTGTCCAAATGCTACACACAGTGACACACACACTCATTTTAACCAGAAATAGGCCTGGATTTAACCCTAGGTGCCCCTGAGTTAAACGTGTTACAGGGAATCATTCTCTTCCCTTTAACACACACATGCACTGCTCTTACGCATGCCTGCCCACAAAAACAGATATCTACGCTGCAATTGCCTGCAGATACACACTTGCCAATACTCACACATATGCACTACCCTTATACACGCCTGCCCAAACATACATAAACTGCTCACACACACACATGCCTCCCCATAAATATACACTGCCCTTGCACATACTTACACAGACGTATACACTATAAGACAAATACACTCCTTATATACACACATATACACTGCCCATACACACGTACACATATACACTGCCCATACACACGTACACATATACACTGCCCATACACACGTACACATATACACTGCCCATACACACGTACACATATACACTGCCCATACACACGTACACATATACACTGCCCATACACACATACACTGCCCATACACACATACACATATACACTGCCCATACACACGTACACATATACACTGCCCATACACACACATACACATATACACTGCCCATACACACGTACACATATACACTGCCCATACACACGTACACATATACACTGCCCATACACACGTACACATATACACTGCCCATACACACGTACACATATACACTGCCCATACACACGTACACATATACACTGCCCATACACACGTACACATATACACTGCCCATACACACGTACACATATACACTGCCCATACACACGTACACATATACACTGCCCATACACACGTACACATATACACTGCCCATACACACGTACACATATACACAGCCCATACACACGTACACATATACACAGCCCATACACACGTACACATATACACTGCCCATACAGACGTACACATATACACTGCCCATACAGACGTACACATATACACTGCCCATACACACGTACACATATACACTGCCCATACAGACGTACACATACACACTGCCCATACACACTGCCCATACACACGTACACATATACACTGCCCATACAGACGTACACATACACACTGCCCATACACACTGCCCATACACACTGCCCATACACACGTACACATATACACTGCCCATACACACGTACACATATACACTGCCCATACACGCTGCCCATACACATATACACTGCCCTCATGTGCGCGTGCCCATACACACACATATACACACACATATGCCTGCCCAAGTGCCCATACACATTCATAAACATTGCCCATATACATGCCTCACCATATGTATATGCACACACACATATCAGACCCCCCCCTCCGTTTTGCACATCAGACCCCCCCTCCGTTTTGCACATCAGACCCCCCCTCGGTTTTGCACATCAGACCCCCCCTCCGTTTTGCACATCAGACCCCCCCCTCCGTTTTGCACATCAGACCCCCCCCCCTCCGTTTTGCACATCAGACCCCCCCCCTCCGTTTTGCACATCAGACCCCCCCCCTCCGTTTTGCACATCAGACCCCCCCCTCCGTTTTGCACATCAGACCCCCCCCCTCCGTTTTGCACATCAGACCCCCCCCTCCGTTTTGCACATCAGACCCCCCCCTCCGTTTTGCACATCAGACCCCCCCCCTCCGTTTTGCACATCAGACCCCCCCTCCGTTTTGCACATCAGACCCCCCCCCCTCTGTTTTGCACATCAGACCCCCCCCCTCCGTTTTGCACATCAGACCCCCCCCTCCGTTTTGCACATCAGACCCCCCCCTCCGTTTTGCACATCAGACCCCCCCCCTCCGTTTTGCACATCAGACCCCCCCCCTCCGTTTTGCACATCAGACCCCCCCCCCTCCGTTTTGCACATCAGACCCCCCCCCCTCCGTTTTGCACATCAGACCCCCCCCCTCCGTTTTGCACATCAGACCCCCCCCCCTCCGTTTTGCACATCAGACCCCCCCCCTCCGTTTTGCACATCAGACCCCCCCCCCTCCGTTTTGCACATCAGACCCCCCCCCTCCGTTTTGCACATCAGACCCCCCCCCCCTCCGTTTTGCACATCAGACCCCCCCCCCTCCGTTTTGCACATCAGACCCCCCCCCCTCCGTTTTGCACATCAGACCCCCCCCCCTCCGTTTTGCACATCAGACCCCCCCCCCTCCGTTTTGCACATCAGACCCCCCCCCCTCCGTTTTGCACATCAGACCCCCCCCCCCTCCGTTTTGCACATCAGACCCCCCCCCCTCCGTTTTGCACATCAGACCCCCCCCCTCCGTTTTGCACATCAGACCCCCCCCCCTCCGTTTTGCACATCAGACCCCCCCCCTCCGTTTTGCACATCAGACCCCCCCCCTCCGTTTTGCACATCTCTTACCTTTCTCTTCCTCTTTGCCCTCTGGTTTGCTGCTGACTCTCAATGCAGTGCGGCTGCCCACACCTGTTTATTCTGAGCGCCGGGGCTGGGATATAAACGTCATATCCCGTCGCCCGGCGCTCAGTGACTGGTAACTGTTACTTTAATGTTGGACTGGTTAGGGAAATCCCCAACCAGTCCTGTACGCTGCAGCTGCTGATCGGGCCGCTGGGCGCAGACGGCATTCACCTCACACAGCCCTGGGGGGGATTTCTCTATTATCGGTCCCCCCCGCATGATTTCCTGGGGGGGATCCATCCCCCCCGTCCCCCCCGGTTCCTACGCCCGTGTCAGGGGGCACAGTGGCATATCACTGGCATATAAGGAGTATAAGGCATATCGGGAGCACAGTGGCATATCAGGGGGCACAGTGGAATCTCTGGCACATAGGAGGTATAAGGCATATATGGGGGCAGAGTGGCAAGCTAGGGGTCAGATGTGCATAACTGGGGGGCAGTTTGGTAAATAAAAGAACAATATAAACAAGGCTTTTTTCTCATAGTTTTTATGAAAACTAGTTAACATATGAATTAATATTTACTAATAACTTTGTTTTAAAACCTAGTTTGAGAAACACTGTGTTTGGGTTCTTGTAGCTTTTATTATTATGTCAGTAAAATAAGAAGGTGAATAGAGAGAGAGAGGCCATTACAATAAAGAGATTAAAGTGTAAATTGTATGTTTTTTATTACATTTTAAATAAAAAAAATTGCATTTTTCTATATACTCCTATAATAGTATCCCGATTCTAAAACCTGACAAAGACCCTACTAACATAAGAAACTATAGACCGAGTTATTTTTTTTTTTTTTTTTTAATTAATGTAGACATAAAATTATACGCAGCTATCTTAGCGGATGGTTTTAAGTCAATTTATTCCTTTCATAATTCATACTGACCAGATCGGATTTGTCCCTAACAGAATGTCCTGTAATAATAGAAGAATAATGTTTGACATTATAGATCAAGTGGCCGACCCTGCTAGAAACCACGGAGCCTGGGGGTGCATTGGCAAGTCTGTCCCCCAGTTATGCACATCTGCCCCCCAGATATGCCTTATACCCCCTTATATGCCACTCTGCCTCCCTGATATGCCAGCATTTGCTCTGTAGAAAACCTTGTCTTATAATCGAGCAAATACGGTAAATATAAACCATCATTTAGTATGAAAAATATATAAAGATGTGGGGAACATTAAAAAAAAAAAAGTGGAAATATTTTCATAGTTTCACCTATAAAAACTATATATAACCAGTGCACATGGGGGGGGGGAAACCACAAAAGTGTATTTAGGTATTTGTCTTGTTTTCATTTATTTTGGTACTTACAGGGTTAATTATGACTCGCAATGCTTTTTTAAAAAATGTGGTATGTTGGGAGTTGTGCCCCAATAGCAGCTAGAAAAAGAAAAACTGCGTAACAAAAGTATATATTTTTTAAATGTTAACATCCCAAAGTATTTAACTAGGGGCATTTTAACTCTTTTGATTTAACCATTTTAGTGCCAATCTGTCCTAAACATTGCAGTAAAGTTTTATTTTTTAACAAACATATTTTAGTATTTTTTCCTGGGTACGTGAAATTACTTGTGATTAGTATTCAGAAACACCCCCCATATACATGGTTAGGGCATGTCTCTTTGGCGCTGTGGGTTGAAAATTGGAGCATTCTGTGACAGGGCCAGGTTAACTGGAGTTGCCCCAGACCTCCTGTCCTCGGGCAGAGACAGAAATTTTCGTGGAACTCTGGGTCGGTTGTCTGGGGGAAGTTTGCACAAAGTGTTTCGTTGTGTGAGGGTTATTGGGAGATTTTTGTTGGGGATTCGTGTGCGGTTTAGCCGGGTCCTGGATCGCGTCTCTAAGTTATAGCCGGACTGAATGTGGCTGCAGCTTCAGCCCTTCTAAGGGACAATTGTGTAACCCGGCTGGAGCTCTTAATCAGCCAGCACAGCTCTGTTTGCCCAGAGGGCAGCCTCACTACAGGGGGATAACACAGACAAGGGGAAACCCATTGTATCCCTTAATCCCCTCGCCTTATCCACTGCCTGTGTACCCTGCCCCCCAAGCTGATGGGATTTGGGGTTGGGTTCTGTGTGTATCGACAACGTCTGTTATAAAAATATAGGGCCAACACAAACTTTAAATAATTGGAACACATATAAATGTATGTGCGTCAAAAATAGGCAGAGTCACTTAGATGCAAACAAAGGTAAAACATTTAATACGAACAAAAATAGAAGAAGAATATAAAAAGTAGATAACAAAAACAATACAAAACAAGTCTTACAAAACCTTGGAAAGGAATTTAGTTCATGACATCTGTCCTATGCGTTCCTGAGGATGGAGGGAGGGAGTGTTGAGACGCGAAGAGTCCGTGGATGGCAAGTACATCTCCCCTCTACCTCTCCTGCCATGCTTCTCCAATGCCTAACTTATATACGGTTTGGATAATGATGTCAGTCTTGTCAGTCTATTGGTCTTCACCTAATTGGGTAAACAAGCTCACTAAGATCTTTACACGTCGAAACCCTGTTTTAGGTGGTCACTGTACGCATATTGTAATGCCCTTTTACAGTTACAAATATACCACGCATTAGCAAGTTACTATCCTATCTATAGAATGCCTGTTCAGCAAATCCTTCATTCCATATTTAAGGTCAAGGAAACCTTGAAGCCTATTATTGAAACCTATTAATATATCTTAATAATCATTTATTTATGAACAATGATTACATATCTTTGACTATTGCTTATACCAATAATTATATATGGTCCTTTTCTAAATTGGGGTTAGAAGAGATGTTAAATGTATTAGAATCTTTTACAGGCTGGTAAAGGAATGTTGATAGAATTACGGCTCTATATAAGTTCTATGTGTTTGAAAAAAGGGTGGTTCTTGTTTTACTGCACGAATTGTGGTCTGACTGATCCATGGAAAGGATCAGGTGACCCTGTAACGCTGACTGTGCAGTTTTGAGTTTTTTTTTTTTTTTATTAAATGATTACAATTTTTAAAATATATATATTAGTGTGGAATTGGCGCATGAGAAGTGTTCAAATTTGAAATACTCTGGGGTGTCAATTTTCCAAAAATATGTAGTTGGATGATGTAAATTGAACTGGCCAGCTTCAAAGTTGTTCCAAATCAACACATGGGCACAGAATGAATCTCAGAATTTGAAAACTGAAATGCACGTCTCCCAAACAACCCAACAAACCTATGTATGGGCGGTATCACTGTACTCAGATGTTCCTGAACATTGTTATATTATGGGTGTTGTAGTAAATGTAGTAACTTTATTAGTAAATGTATACCTAAATTGCAATCTCTGTTGAAAAAAATCATTCAATGATGATGATGGGGGTGATTTAGGTGTTCACTAAGGCTGCAACAACTAATCGATAAAATCGATAATAATCGACTTTACCAGTCCCTCCCTGCAATCACTGTGACAACTGGCACCACCCCTTCCTTCTCCCAGAACCACATGGCTGTGACACTCATCTAACAGTAAGTATAAAATTAATATTTGGGCTGCTGAAAGTTAGGGGAGGTGGGGGGTTAATTTAGGGGCAGTTATGGTTAATGGGGTGTTTAGGATTAATTTAGGGGCAGCTATGGTTAATGAGGTGTTTAGGGTTAATTTAGGGGCAGCTGTGGTTAATGGGGTGTTTAGGGTTAATTTAGGGGCAGTTGTGGTTAATGGGGTGTTTAGGGTTAATTTAGGGGCAGTTGTGGTTAATGGTGTGTTTAGGGTTAATTTAGGGGCAGCTATGGTTAATGGGGTGTTTAGGGGCAGTTGTGGTTAATGGGATGTTTAGGGTTAATTTAGGGGCAGTTGTAGTTGATGGGGTCTTTAGGGTTAATTTAGGGAATACTGTGGTTGATGGGGTCTGTTACGGAGATGGCTAGTCCGGCCGACTACCTCCACTGTCTCGTGCTCCCTTAGCCTGGGACAACACACTTTCCCCGGTTCCCCAGTCACTAGCCGAGACGAAGACTGAATTATTTTGGACACACAGAGCTGGATATATCCAGCAAAACGCACATCTACATAAAACAAGATATTGGGATACAAACCGCCCCCTTACTCTGCCTCCCAGAGACAACAGGGGCAGTAACGGGATTAACAATACAATGGGGGGGGGGACTGATTTACACAAAATAATAATGCAGGGGTCTGATATTAAATTAAAACAATGGCAGTCACTCCTTGGTGGCAAATCCTGGCTGTCTGCCGGAGATAATCCCCCCAGCCAGTGATGACATGATATACTGCTGGGGGTAGCCACAGAAGCCTTTACAAACCCAGGGCCCATAGTCAATAGGGAGGAGGCTGGCAGTCAGGCCTCTCCAGTGGCCCCAGTGATGGAGGCTTCCGTCAGAGGGTCTTTAGGGTTAATTTAGGGGATGCTGTGGTTAATCGGCTGCGTAGGGTTAATTTAGGGGCAGTTGTGGTTGATGGGGTGTTTGGGGATAATTTAGGGTAGTTGTGGTTGATGAGGTATTTAGGGTTAATTTAGGGGTAGTTATGGTTAATGAGGTGTTTAGGGTTAATTTAATTAATTTAATAAAGTTAACTTAAGGTGCAGTTAGAGGTAAAGGGGGCAAACTAAGGGGAATCTAAATCCTGGGGGCAGTGAAGATTATTAATGTATTTATTTATAAAAGTATTGTCAGTGTGCTGTCAACGGGTCTATGAATCTATGAGGGGACTATGAGATATCTGGGGGGTATAAGGCATATCTAGGGAGGCCAGAGTGGTGTATAAGGCATATCTGGGGGTAGAGTGGATTATTATTCTGCTGTTCGTATTTAACATCATTTGTTTATCAAATTATTTTAAATAAATGAAAAATGTATTCATTTTTTTATCCAATTAATCGAAAAAATAATCAACCAACTAATCGATTATGAAAATAATCATTAGTTGCAGCCCTAGATTTCACTATTGCTAATTTTGAAATAACAATATGCTGCTTGTACTTATTGCCTTGTAACTTGCAAAAAAACCCCAAACATTGGGCTTTTCTAAACTCAGGACAAGTATTAGAATCTGCTTTTTTCATTAACATTAACAAGAGTAATATTTTTCAGAAAAGCATTTTATATATATATATATATATATATATATATATATATATATATATATATATATATATATATATATATATATATATATATATATATATATATAATCAGGGTTTGACAAATTTGTTTTGAATCTAGGAGTCAGCTAAAAGGAGCCAGGATTTTTTTTATTTATTTTCAACGACAAAAATAACAGACTAAATTTACACGTAAAAAAAGACTAGAACCAAACATGGGCATTTACGTTATTCAGATAATTTAATATATTCTTATGTGACACACCAAATTTTCTATGTAATTTTCTATATTTGTGTTTTTCACTTGGCTTTTTGTGGCCATGAACATGC
Source organism: Spea bombifrons (assembly GCF_027358695.1). Taxonomy (NCBI): domain Eukaryota; kingdom Metazoa; phylum Chordata; class Amphibia; order Anura; family Pelobatidae; genus Spea; species Spea bombifrons. Next base: position 44,356,056 of record NC_071091.1, read on the forward strand.
CTTGTGTTTGTCGTTGTCATTTTATTGTCATTGTATTTGTCACTACTTTGTCCTTAACCCCCCATTTAATATTGTTGCCCCTTGTGTATTAATGCCCCAGCCAGGCCCCCCTTTACTATTGAATAATGTGTTCTGCCCCACAACCTTTTGCATTGCCCCCCTTTGTGCATTTATGCCACCACACCCATGTGCATTGATTTATGTGTTACCACCAGCCAACCCTCCTCCCTTGTATGTATGTATGTATATATATATATATATATATATATATATATAATATAAACCGTATTTGCTCGATTATAAGACGAGTGGGGAATTATCTTCTCTGCCAGCCGGTGAACGTCTGCTCGATGAACGGAGACAACCCCCGCTACTGCTTGTACTTCCGCCGTAGCTTCTATGAGGCAGCACCTTCCAATGCTCGTAGAAGTTTCGGTGGAACACCCGGTGGGGGAGTGTTGAATGGGTGGCATAAGGCTTTTCTGGAGACAGAGTGCCCCATGATATGCCTTTTATCCCCTATATGTCACTCTGTCCTATAATATGCCTTTTAACCCCCTATATGCCAGAGTGGCATATAGGGGGTTAAAAGGCATTTCAGGAGGAAGAGTGGCATATAAAGGGTTAAAGGCATATCAGGGAGGCAGAGTGGCATAAAGGGGGTATAAGGCTTTTCTGGAGGCAGAGTGGCATATAGGAGGGTATAAGGCATATCAGGGAGGCAGAGTGGCTTATAGAGGGGGTATAAGGCATATCAGGGAGGCAGAGTGGCATGCCTGGGGGCAGATGTGCATAACTGGGGGGCAGGTTGGCAAATAAAAGGAAATAAAAACAAAATATTTTTCTCAATCATAGCTTTTATTAAATATGAAAAAATAGTTTACATGAATTCATATTTACTAGTATAACTTTTTTCCTATTGGGTCGTCTTATATTCAGGCTTTTTCTTTTTTTCCTAAATTAATATTCAGATTTTGGGAGGGGTCTTATAATTGAGCATATACGGGGTGTGTGTGTGTGTGTGTGTATATATATATATATATATATATATATATATATATATATATATATATATATATATATATATATATATATATATATATATATATGTATGTGTATATATATATATATATATAATGTATGTATGTATCTATATTAGGGCTGCAACTAACTATTATTTTCATAATAGATTAGTTGGCCGATTTTTATTTTTTCGATTAATCGGATAAAAAAAATTAAAGTACATTTTTCATTTTATTTAAAATAATTTAATAAACAAATGATGCTAAATACAAACAGCTGAATAAAAAACTGATAAAATGCATTCCTTGTCTTTATTTCCCAACCAGCCCCCCCAGTTATGCACATTTGAGCTTGCCACGCTGCGTCCCAGACATGCCACGCTGCCTCCCAGACATGCCACGCTGCGTCCCAGACATGCCACACTGCCTTCCAGACATGCCACGCTGCCTCCCACATATGCCACACTGCCTCCCACATTTGCCACGCCACGCTGCCTCCCACATATGCCACTGTGGCCCCTGATATGCCTTATACCCCCTAATACACCACTCTGTCCTCCCTAGACATGCCACGCTGCCCTCCCCACATACGCCTTATACCCCCAGATATGTCACTCTGTCCTCCCCAGATATGCCTTATACCCCCCAGATATCTCATAGTACCCTCATAGAGTCACAGACCCGTTCACAGCACACTGACACCATACTTTTATAAATAAGTACTGGGTTAATCTTCACTGCCCCCAGGATTTAGAATTCCCCTTAGTTTGCCCCCCTTTACCTCTAACTGCACCTTAAGTTAACTTAATTAAATTAACCCTCAGTCCTCAGCATTAAATTAACCCTAAACACACCATTAACCATAGGGACGTACTATACAGCATATTGGGATGATGGGATGATTGGCTGCAATGCTTAGCACTATCATTAGGTGTCAGTACACATTTTACACTCATGGTAAATCAAAGTATGTTCTATTAGGTAGTTCTTGATGCTAAATTGCAATGAATACATTGCAAAAAGAAGCTGCAAATGTTTAACTGTTTACTTGATGAAATATATAGTTTTATAACGGAATCATGGTAAATTCTATAGAAATAATAGAAAAATGTTATGTAATCAAAATATTGATTTAATATGGTACATGTATGTGCAACACCATATTTTACCTGTTTTGATTGGCACAATATGGGAATATATATTTTAAACATGGGGATTATGGGTGGAATATTATAATTACACGTGCTAAATAACACATTTGACCTGTTTCTGATAAGAATATGGGTATAATATTTTTTTTACATGGGGATTATGGTTGGAATATTATAGTTACACATGCTAAGGAACATATTTGATCTGTTTCTGATAAGAATATGGTATAATATTTTTTTTACATGGGGATTATGGGTGGAATATTATAGTTACACATGCTAAGTAACACATTTGACCCATTTCTGATAAGAATATGGGTATAATATTTTTTTTACATGGGGATTATGGGTGGAATATTATAGTTACACATACTAAGTAATACATTTGACCCATTTCTGATAAGAATATGGGTATACTCATTTTTTACATGGGGATTATGGGTGGAATATTATAGTTACACATGCTAAGGAACACATTTCACCTGTTTCTGATAAGAATATGGGAATATTTTTATTTTTACATGGGGATTGTGGGTGGAATATTATAGTTACACATGCTAAATAACATATTTGATCTGTTTCTGATAAGAATATGGGTATACTCATTTTTTACATGGGGATTATGGGTGGAATATTATAGTTACACATGCTAAGTAATACATTTGACCCATTACTGATAAGAATATGGGTATAATTTTTTTTACATGGGGATTATGGGTGGAATATCATGGTTACACATGCTAAGGAACATATTTGACCTGTTTCTGATAAGAATATGGGTATAATATTTTTTTACATGGGGATTATGGGTGGAATATCATGGTTACAGATGCCAAGGAACAGATTTGACCTGTTTCTGATAAGAATATGGGAATTTTATTATTTTTATGTAACCCTTTTTTTACCTTGCTCCGCTGCCAGGCTGGTAGTTACATATTGCAGTGACGCTGGTGACAGGAAACCTGAGCCTCCGCAATTGCTGGGAGATCGGGACATCTTCTTTCTTTATGCAGTGCCTCCACTCAGTGATTTGTACTATGTTGAGTAGGGGAACCCACCCACTGAGAAATGGCCCCTTTCACACAAGAAAATAACACACACAACTGAAATGCTAATTATTTATAGAATATATCGAAATAAACAGGTATTATAATATAAGGACCCAGCTGCTGTGGCTATGCAGTTCAGTTCTAGCAGTGGGTGCACAGTCCTGAGAATATATATATTTAACACAGATAATTGCCAACACCCGCTTCCCCACCCCAAATGTAGGTGTTCTTCCCACCCAGATGTCCCAGTGTTGGTGCACTGTTGGGGCCCTTGATGCAGGTAGCGCTACCCGGGAAGAAAAGTATATATGTTGAGATATATTAGTTAAGTACCTCTCCTTAGTGTCTTCAGGCAGCACTGGGATGCTGCCCCTTTAACCTCCTGGCTGAGAGTATAACTGTCTTCCCACACAGATGTCTGTCTGCAGCTCTGCTTTCACCTCACTGGTACAGGATGCAGGACTTGGACGCTCTGGGTACTTGCAGTCTCTCACTCTCACACTCAGGAAGCATACAGCACCATGCTGTATTCTCTGCACACTTCTACTTCAATGTACTGCTTGGATATCAGCAGTACACACATTAAAGGCAGCAGGCTTATTTCAGGCCTACTTACAGGGAGGATAGTCTGTCTCTCTTCCTCCTTCACTCCCCTGCTTAGCTCTGCTCTTCCAGAAGTTTCTTTCTAGACCCTCTCCTCTGATAGGCTGAGAAACATTCCCTAGCTTAGGAAAACTGACATATGTCCCATAGAGATACTGATTGGCTCAGAGGAGACAAGTAACCTGGTGCTGGAAGGAAAGGTCAGTATCCATGACAACCCAGCTGTAATGTTATTAAACAAAATAACTGCACTGGGTTACATTTACATGGGGATTATTGGTGGCATATTATAGTTACACATGCTAAGTAACATATTTGACCTGTTTCTGATAAAACTATGGGAATATTATTATTTTTACATGGGGATTATGTGTGGAATATTATAGTTACACATGCTAAGGAACATATTTGACCCTTTTCTGATAAGGATATGGGTATAATCTTTTTTTTACATGTGGATTATGGGTGGAATATTATAGTTACACATGCTAAGTAACATATTTGACCTATTTCTGATAAGAATATGGGAATATTATTTTCACATGGGGATTATGTGTGGAATATTATAGTTACACATGCTAAGGAACACATTTGACCTGTTTCTGATAAGAATATGGCTATAAATATTTTTTTACATGGGGATTATGGGTGGAATATCATGGTTACAAATGCCAAAGAACACATTTGACCTGTTTCTGATAAGAATATGGGCATTTTATTATTTTTACATGGGGATTATGAGTGGAATATTATAGTTACACATGCTAAGGAACACATTTGACCTGTTTCTGATAAGAATATGGCTATAAATATTTTTTTTACATCGGGATTATGGGTGGAATATCATGAATACACATGCTAAATCATATATCTGGCCTTTTTCTGATAAGAATATGGATATTTTTCAACATGGGGATTATGGGTGCAATATCATGGCAAGGAACACATTGGAGCTTTTTCTGATGGAAATATGGCTATAATTATTTTACATGGGGATTATGGTGAAATAGTATGGTTGTACATGCCAAATAACACATCTGTCCTTTTTTATGGATAGTTGGGTATAATTCTTATATATGGGAATCACTGATAGACTACCAAGCTTTCATATAGGGAAGGTAGGATCAGTCATGTATTGTTACCTTCATTTTGGGGCATTGATTGGTTATTTATGGATATTTATGATTTTCATGGTTTATGCCAAATATGGCAAACAAAAAGGAAAATACATTAGGTAAAAGTTTGTGCTTTTTTTTTTTGCACTGTACACAAACAAAATATTTTGATGTTCAACACATATATAAAAATATTTATAACCATACTCTCAAAAGAAACTAGTCAAATATGTTACTATGAATGTGTAAGCATTTATTCCTCCCATAATCCCCTTATATGAAAATAATTATACCAATTTACCAAAAGAAACGCATCAAATATATTACTGGGCACGTGTACCATGATATTCCACCCATAATCCCCGTGTAAAAAATATCTATAACTATATTCCTATCAGAAACATGTCAAATGTGTCCCTTTGATCATGCTATTCCTCCATAATCCCTATGTAGAGAAAATATACCAACATTCTTATCAGAAATGGGTCGAATATGTTACTAAGGGTGTGTAACCATGACATTTCACCCATAATCCCCATGTAGAAAAACATTTATAACCATTTTCTTAACAGAAATAGATCAAATATGTTACATGGCACATGCAATCATATCATAGTATCCATAATATGTATGAAAAAATGTAATCATACCCATTTTCTTATCAGAAACAAGTGAAATACCGTATTTGCTCGATTATAAGACGAGGTTTTTTTCAGAGCAAATGCTCTGAAAAATACCCCTCGTCTTATAATCGGGGTCGTCTTCTAATCAGACCTCAAATAGAGGTCTGATTAGGAGACTAAGATCCAGATCCCCCGCACCGCTGCAGGGGACCTGGATCCTCCTGTCGTCGCCCCCCCCCACACACACTTACCGGTGCTTCCGGAGGTGAAGTTGGCAGCGGGGGTTTGTATGCGTCCGTCGCAAATACCTTCCCCGACTGTCAGAGACCAGAGTTCCAGAGTTCCTGATCTCTGACAGCCGGGGAAGGTATTTGCGACGGACGCATACAAACCCCCGCTGTCAACTCCACCTCCTTCCGGCTGCCGCGGAATGAGACGTCAACCCGCTGCCCCGGCAATACAGCAGGAAATTGGAAGCACCGGTAAGTAAGTAAGTAAGTGTGTGTGTGTGTGTGTGTGTGTGTGTGTGTAGGGCATTTCTGGAATGCCTTACACCCCTATATGCCACTCTGGCACTTAGGGGGTTAAAAGGCATATTATGGGGCAGAGTGGCATATAGGGAGGTATAAGGCATTTCAGGAGGCAGAGTGGCGTTAAGGGGGCATTTAATAGTGCACTCTGCCTCCTGAAATGCCTTATACCTCCCTATATGCCACTCTGCCCCATAATATGCCTTTTAACCCCCTAAATGCCAGAGTGGCATATAGGGGTATAAGGCATTTCTGGAGGCAGAGTGCTCTATATAATGCCTTTTAACTCCCTTAATGCCACTCTGCCTCCTGGAATGCCTTATACCTCCCTATATGCCACTCTGCCCCATAATATGCATTTTAACCCCCTAAATGCCAGAATGGGATATAGGGGTATAAGGCATTTCTGGAGGCAGAGTGGCACATAGGGGGTCAAAAGGCATACCATGGGGCACAGTGGCATATAGAGGGTTAAAAGGCATATCATGGGCCACAGTGCCATATTGGTGTGGCAAGCCTGGGGGCAGATGTGCGTAACTGGGGGACAGGTTGGAAAATACAAGAAATAAAAACAAAAAAAAATATTTTTCTCAATCATAGCTTTTATTAAAAAAAATAGTTTACATGAATTAACATTTACTGGTAAAACTTTTTTCCTTTAGGGTCGTCTTATATTCAGGCTTTTTCTTTTTTTCCTAAGTTAATATTCAGATTTTGGGGGGTCGTCTTATAATCAGGGTCGTCTTATATTCGAGCAAATACGGTACATCACTAGGCATGTGTAACCTTGTTAGTGCACCCAAAATCCCCATGTAGAAAAATTATAGCCATATTCTTAACAGAAACTTGTTGAATAAGGTACTAAACATGTGTAACCATAATATTCCACCCATAATCCCCATGTAAAAATAATAAAAAATCCCATATTTTTATCAGAAACAGGTCAAACGTGTTCTTTGGCATCTGTAACCATGATATTCCACCCATAATCCCCATGTAAAAAAAATGAGTATACCCATATTCTTATCAGAAACGGGTCAAATGTTACTTGAATAAGGTACTAAACATGTGTAACTATAATATTCCACCCATAATCCCATGTAAAAAAAAAGATTATACCCATATCCTTATCAGAAAAAGGTAAAATATGTTCCTTAGCATGTGTAACCATGATATTCCACCCATAATCCCCATGTAAAAAAATATTATACCCATATTCTTATCAGAAATGGGTCAAATCTGTTACTTAGCATGTGTAACTATAATATTCAACCCATAATCCCCATGTAAAAATAATAATATTCCCATATTCTTATCAGAAACAGGTCAAATGTGTTCTTTGGCATCTGTAACCATGATATTCCACCCATAATCCCCATGTAAAAAAATATTTATAGCCATATTTTTATCAGAAACAGGTCAAATGTGTTCCTTAGCATGTGTAACTATAATATTCCACCCATAATCCCATGTAAAAAATGAGTATACCCATATTCTTATCAGAAATAGATCAAATATGTTCCTTAGCATGTGTAACTATAATATTCCACCCATAATCCCCATGTAAGAAAATGAGTATACCCATATTCTTATCAGAAATAGATCAAATATGTTCCTTAGCATGTGTAACTATAATATTCCACCCATAATCCCTATGTAAGAAAATGAGTATACCCATATTCTTATCAGAAATAGATCAAATATGTTACATAGCATGCGTAACTATAATATTCCACCCATAATCCCCATGTAAGAAAATGAGTATACCCTGTCACGTACAAGTAGTTTAGGAGACACCGTGGTCAGGTAGGACTCCAGGACAGAACAGGTCAAACAAGCCGAGGTCAGGATTCCGGAGAGCAGGATAGTCAAATAACGTAGCCGAGGTCAGGATTCAGGAAAACAGGATAAACGTAAACGTAGCCGAGGTCAGGAATCAGGAAATCAACAAAGTCAGACAAGCCGGGGTCATACACGAGAATACAGGATCAAACGCTATCTGGGTACTAGCACTAGGCATAGACAACCAACAGAAGGCAAAGTCAGACAGAACTGAGCAGGTTTAAATAGGAACCGCAGAGGAAGTTCAAATCTCCCGCCAAACCTATGACGTCACTTCCAATGTCCGGGAATCACCACCATCCTGGTTGTGGCGTAATCTCCCTTCATATATACCTGCAGTTTGGGAGTTCGCCACCAGAGGGCGCGCGAGCGCTGAAGCCGGACGCTGTGTTCCAGGAGGTCTGCCCCTCCTGCGCGGCAATCCAGCAGACGTCGATGGAAGCGGCACCGCGTTGGAGGGCGGCCTCCCTCTCCTGCGAGGAGGCTGCAGCGGTGATAGCCGTGCGTTGGAGGGGGGTCTCCCTCTCCTCCGTGGCGGCTCCGGTGTCCGTGCGTTGGAGGGGGGTCTCCCTCTCCTGCGTGGCGGCTCTGGTGTCCGTGCGTTTGAGGGGGGTCTCCCTCTCCTGCGTGGCGGCTCCGGGGTTTGTGCGTTGGAGAGGGGTCTCCCTCTCCTGCGTGGCGGCTCCGGTGGTCGTGCGTTGGAGGGGGGTCTCCCTCTCCTCCGTGGCGGCTCCGGTGGTCGTGCGTTGGAGGGGGGTCTCCCTCTCCTCCGTGGCGGCTCCGGTGGCCGTGCATTGGAGGGGGGTCTCCCTCTCCTCCGTGGCGGCAACGTGGGAGCCAGGGGCAGGTAAGTAACAGTACCCCCCCTTGAAAGGGCGCCCTCAGGGCGACCACCAGGGCGAGAAGGACGCCTGGCGTGAAACGCACGTATCAGTCGTGGTACGGAAAGTCGTGCCGCAGGTATCCAGGATCGTTCCTCAGGACCGAGACCCCTCCATTGTACCAGATACTGCAAACTGCCCTGTTGGCGCCGGGAATCAAGAATTACCCGAGGAGTCCTTCTCTCCGAAGCCCTCCTGGCAGTCTCGATATTAGAATTCCCGCCTCGGGTAAACCGGTTGCAGACTAGGGGCTTCAGCAATGAGGCGTGAAACACCCGAGGGATGCGGAGCGTTCTGGGCAATGCAAGTTCGTACGCCACCGGATTGATCTGCCGTAGAACTGGAAAGGGCCCAATAAACCGTGGGGCCAATTTCATGGACGGAACCCGGAGTCTCAGGAATCTAGTAGACAGCCACACTCTATCGCCAGGCCGGTATGAGGGGTTGGCAGAGCGTCTCTTGTTGGCCTGACGTTGCTGAAGCGAAGCTGCGTGTTCTAATGCCGAATGTACCGAAGCCCAGGTGGTACGAATGGCAGTAAGTCTCTCCTCCAGATCTGGAATGGCTGAAACCGGTACTGTCTCTGGGAGTGACTGTGGATGGAGACCATACAGGCAGAAGAAAGGCGAAATCCTGGTAGACTCTTGGAGCGTGTTGTTCCTAGCAAACTCCGCAAACGACAACAGATCGACCCAATCATCCTGATGATCATTGATGAAGAGACGTAAATACTGTTCCAGATGTTGGTTTGCTCTCTCCACCAGACCGTTCGTCTGCGGGTGATATGCTGAAGAGAAGGCCAATGTGATGCCCAAGGATTTCGCAAATTCACGCCAGAATCTTGCCACGAACTGGGTACCTCTGTCCGACACGATCTCAGACGGTACTCCGTGGAGCCGCACAATCTCCCGGATGAAGATGTCCGCCAGGGTAGAAGCGCTGGGTAGCTTCCGTAGTGGGATAAAGTGGGCCATTTTAGAGAAACGGTCGACCACTACGAGGATCACTGTATGTCCCCTGGACGGCGGTAATTCCACAATAAAGTCCATGGCCACATGAGTCCAGGGAACCGAAGGACAAGGGAGAGGTCGAAGAAGGCCAGCCGGACGAGAACGAGAGGACTTGTTGTCCGCGCATCTTGCACATGACTGAACGAATGCTGTAACGTCCCTGCCCCAATGAGGCCACCAAAAAGTCTGTGAAAGTAGCTCTCTGGTGCGTGCCACTCCTGCATGTCCTGAGGTCCTGGCACCATGTAGTGTGCGTAGAACAAGTACTCGCAGACTGGAAGGAACGTACAGTTTCCCCGGAGGCAAGGAATCCGGAGCTTGACCTTGGGAGCGAGTGACGCGGTCCAGCAAAGGGGCATAACCCCGTAACCGAATGGCTGCAACGACCTTGGCAGAAGGAATGATGGGTTCCGGCTCTCTACTCTCCTCCTCAGGTTGCGTATGCATGCGGGATAGTGCATCCGCTTTAATGTTCTTAGAACCCGGACGGTACGTAGCACAAACGGAAAACGGGAGAGGAAGAGAGCCCACCTTGCCTGGCGAGGATTGAGGCACTTCGCCGACTCTATGTATTGGAGATTCTTGTGATCGGTCAGAATCAGGGTCGGTACCGAGGCCCCCTCCAACAGGTGACGCCACTCCTCCAAGGCCAGGATAACTGCCAACAGTTCTTTATTCCCTATATCGTAATTCCTCTCGGCTGTAGAGAAGTGTCTGGAGAAGTAGCCGCAAGGGTGTAGTGGTCCGCTGTACGAAGCTCGTTGGGAGAGTATCGCTCCCACTCCAGATTCAGAGGCATCCACCTCCAGGACAAATGGTAGAAGCGGATTGGGATGCCGTAATACTGGGGCCGTCGTGAACTTCTCTTTGAGAAGAGTGAACGCGGACACTGCTTCGGAGGACCACTCAAACACATTGGCCCCTTTCTTTGTTAAGTCCGTAAGAGGGGCGACAATCCTCGAGTAATTCCGGATGAAGCGTCTGTAGTAATTGGAAAACCCGAGGAAACGTTGCAGAGCCTTAAGACCCGTAGGCCGTGGCCAATCTTTGATCGCCAGAACCTTCGATGGGTCCATATCAAAACCCTCAGGAGTAATCACGTACCCCAAGAAGGTCACCTTGCGGGTCTCAAAAACACATTTATCCAATTTGGCATATAGCCCATGCTGTCGGAGACGGCTCAGAACTTGACGGACCTGGTCGCGATGGACAGATAAGTTTGGCGAGTAAATCAGGATATCATCCAGGTATACGACCACGAATTGCTGGAGAAAGTCCCGTAAACAGTCGTTAATAAATTCCTGGAACACCGCCGGGGCATTGCACAGACCGAACGGCATGACCAGGTACTCATAATGTCCCGAGCGGGTGTTGAAAGCTGTTCTCCATTCGTGGCCGGCACGAATACGGACCAGGTTATAAGCCCCACGTAGATCCAACTTGGTGAAGACTTGAGCCCCATGTAATCTGTCAAAAAGTTCCGAGATGAGGGGAATAGGATAGGAGTTCCGCCTTGTAATCCTATTCAGACCTCTGTAATCGATGCAGGGTCTTAGTTCTCCGTTCTTTTTCTTGACGAAGAAAAATCCCGCTCCAGCCGGAGAAGTAGACCGACGGATGAAACCCCGCCTGAGATTGTCCTCAATGTAGGATTCCATGGCCTTGGTCTCGGGAACCGACAAGGGGTAGACCCGCCCTCGGGGTGGCATGGTACCCGGAAGGAGGTCAATAGGACAATCGTAGGGTCTATGTGGAGGTAACTTCTCTGCCTCCCTCTTGTCAAATACGTCCGCAAACTCCTGATACTGACTTGGAATAACCATAGCGACCTTCTCCGGGCCAGTAGACACCATGGCCAGTCGAATGGGTGTGTCACAGTGCTCCCCGCAAGCTTGACTCCAGTACGTGATCTCCCCAGTTGCCCAATTGATGGTAGGGTTGTGCCTCTGTAACCAAGGGAACCCCAAAACAACAGGAGTAGAGGGAGAACAGATTACCAGGAACTGAAGATTCTCTTTATGCATCATCCCTACGGAGAGTGTCACAGGTACGGTAGTCCGGGTGACTTGTGGCGGATGAAGTGGTCTGCCATCAATGGCTTCAATTCTCACCGGCGTGTCTTTAGGTGTGGTGGGAATAAACTGCTGCTCGCAAAAATGGGCATCAATAAAGTTCTCTGCGGCTCCAGAATCCAAGAAGGCCTCTGTGCAAACGGATCCCCCCGGCCAAGATATCCGAATTGGAACGGTCATCCGAGTACTGCTAGAATCAGAGGACAGACCCAGCACACCTAAAGCAGGTCCTCTAAACCACTCTAGGTGCGGGCGTTTCCCGACTTCTTAGGGCAGGATCGTGCCCAATGTCCAGTCAGACCGCAATATAGGCAGAGACCCTCTTTTCTTCGCCTGGCTTTCTCACTCTCGGACAAACGAGTGATTCCCAGCTGCATAGGCTCCTCGAAGGTGACAGGAGACGTGGGTGGTGGTATGAACTGAGGAGCAAGACGCGGGAGGGAACGTACACCTCTCTCCCGTGCTCTCAGGTTGTCTCGTTGCACCTGCCGTTCTCGAAGACGAAGGTCAATCTGGGTCACATAGGAGATTACGGAATCTAGGTCAGATGGAAGATCCCGAGCAGCGATCTCGTCTTTCAAAGTCTCTGATAGCCCGTTCAGAAAAGCAGCAATAAGGGCCTCGCTGGTCCAATTCACCTCAGCCATTAGCGTACGACATTCAATAGCATAGTCCATGAGGGTACGCTCTCCTTGACGGATGTTGAAGAGAGAGGATGAAGCAGTGGAACTCCTGCCTGAAACATCGAACACAGCACGTAGTGCGGCCACAAATTCGGAATAGGAGCGAACCGCTTGGGTACTCCTCTCCCACAGAGGAGATGCCCATGCCAGGGCCCTGTCCGTGAGAAGCGAGATTATGTAACCAATCTTAGCCCGATCAGAAACAAAGGCATAAGGGTTAAGTTCAAAATGAATCTCGCACTGGTTGAGAAATCCACGGCAGGTCGCAGGATCTCCTCCATATCGCTGGGGTGGAGGAAGATTTATAGGAGCATGAGCCACCGGCATCGGGGCTGGAGCTGGTACCGGCGGTGGAGCTACAGCTGGAGAGGCATGCACTTGTAGACCGGGATCTGTGCGTTGTAGAAGGGTCTGGAGTGCTTGGGCAAACTGGTCCAGACGGTGGTCCATCTCATCCAGACGAGCCTCACAGGAACCCTGAGATCCTACCGAAGCGGGTCTCATGATGGCCTTCTGTTTCTGTCACGTACAAGTAGTTTAGGAGACACCGTGGTCAGGTAGGACTCCAGGACAGAACAGGTCAAACAAGTCGAGGTCAGGATTCCGGAGAGCAGGATAGTCAAATAACGTAGCCGAGGTCAGGATTCAGGAAAACAGGATAAACGTAAACGTAGCCGAGGTCGGGAATCAGGAAATCAACGAAGTCAGACAAGCCGGGGTCATACACGAGAATACAGGATCAAACGCTATCTGGGTACTAGCACTAGGCATAGACAACCAACAGAAGGCAAAGTCAGACAGAACTGAGCAGGATTAAATAGGAACCGCAGAGGAAGTTCAAATCTCCCGCCAAACCTATGACGTCACTTCCAATGTCCGGGAATCACCACCATCCTGGTTGTGGCGTAATCTCCCTTCATATATACCTGCGAGCGCTGAAGCCGGACGCCGTGTTCCAGGAGGTCTGCCCCTCCTGCGCGGCAATCCAGCAGACGTCGATGGAAGCGGCACCGCGTTGGAGGGCGGCCTCCCTCTCCTGCAAGGAGGCTGCAGCGGTGATAGCCGTGCGTTGGAGGGGGGTCTCCCTCTCCTCCGTGGCGGCTCCGGTGTCCGTGCGTTGGAGGGGGGGTCTCCCTCTCCTGCGTGGCGGCTCCGGTGTCCGTGCGTTGGAGGGGGGTCTCCCTCTCCTGCGTGGCGGCTCCGGGGTTTGTGCGTTGGAGAGGGGTCTCCCTCTCCTGCGTGGCGGCTCCGGTGGTCGTGCGTTGGAGGGGGGTCTCCCTCTCCTCCGTGGCGGCTCCGGTGGTCGTGCGTTGGAGGGGGGTCTCCCTCTCCTCCGTGGCGGCTCCGGTGGCCGTGCATTGGAGGGGGGTCTCCCTCTCCTCCGTGGCGGCAACGTGGGAGCCAGGGGCAGGTAAGTAACATACCCATATTCTTATCAGAAACAGATCAAATATGTTCCTTAGCATGTGTAACCATGATATTCCACCCATAATCCCCATGTAAAAAATATTATACCCATATTCTTATCAGAAATGGGTCAAATATGTTACTTAGCATGTGTAACTATAATATTCCACCCATAATCCCCATGTAAAAATAATAAAATGCCCATATTCTTATCAGAACCAGGTCAAATGTGTTCTTTGGCATCTGTAACCATGATATTCCACCCATAATCCCCATGTAAAAAATATTATACCCATATCTTTATCAGAAACGGGTCAAATGTGTTACTTAGCATGTGTAACTATAATATTCCACCCATAATCCCCATGTTTAAAATTTATATTCCCAATTCCAATATTGTGCCAATCAAAACAGGTAAAATATGGTGTTGCACATACATGTACCATATTAAATCAATATTTTGATTACATAACATTTTTCTATTATTTCTATAGAATTTACTATAATTCCGTTATAAAACTGTATATATTTCAGCAAATAGTTAAACATTTGCAGCTTCTTTTTGCAATGTATTCATTGCAAATTAGTATGAAGAACTACCTAAAAGAACATACTTTGATGTACCATAAGTGTAAAATGTGTACTGACACCTATTGAGCATTCAGCAGCCCAAATATTAATTTTAAACTTAGTTAGATGAGTGTCTTAGCCATGTGGTTCTGGGTGAAGGAAGGGGCAGGGCCAGTTGTCACAGTGATTACAGGGAGGGGCTGGTAAGTAGGAACTGCTGCTGTGAGTCACTGAAACGGATTATATAATGAGGGGTATTTTTATCGATTATCGATTTTATCGATTAGTTGTTGTAGCCCTTCGAACTTCGGGTTTCACAAACCGATATCTCCACAAGAGGAGACACCACGGACATTCAGGGAGGAGGAGCCAAAGGGGGAAGAAATGAGAAGCGTCCCCGTCGCCTTGATACGCCGCAACCAGAAGACGTTACACGTAAAGACGAGATGACGCGACCAACACGTACCTGAAATAGGATGGATTCGGACAATATTTAAAACGAACTTTTCCGACTGCTACACATACGTTACCACTGCGGATTAATTTCATTTTTTCTCCTGAGGAAGCCCATGTAGAGGCGAAACGCGTTGAGAAATTAAAGAAGAAAATCAAATTATCGTCATTGTATCGGAGAAGAAAATTCGTGAGGACTTTGTTCCCCTCTCCGGGCCACGGACTTTTTAAATTGAATACTCTATTTGAAATCTACTATCCTATTTTAAGGAAGAAATAAAGAACTCCTTTTACTTTTGAAGAGCCTCTTATACCGGCATTGTTTGTGAGTGCATTTACATATTTACATCGTATTTTAATTAGACGGTATCACACTATCATATATTTTCCTTTTTTTTCCCAATTTACACATGCGCCCCGATTGTTGCTGTGTACGTTTCTGAACACTGAGAGGAGTGTTTTGTTGGGTTGCGGCAGCGTAACATTAGGGAAGTACTTTCTTTTTTCATTTTTACTTTCATTTTCATTTGACTTGTGATTGGGTGTTAACGGTTTCGTATTCTGTATATAACCTATGCTGACTAACTGCATAATAGATACCAAAAATGTTAAAATACATGTATTCCTGTTCATAAGATAAAATACTGTTTTACCATTCAACTCGTGTATTTTTTTCTTTAAAAAAAATGTTTTCTTTAAAATAGCACCAAACTTTAAGTGTGCAGCCTATAATTGGTTGTTGAATTAAAAGTGAGGGTCTTATTGTTAGCTATGCTTTTAACTCTTTATTGCATAAGCTTACCCTCCCATATCAGGATATGTAAAACCTGTGTGTTTTTAATTTGCTAGCCATCAAAGCTTTTGACCCGATAAAGGGAAGACTCTCGAAATATTGTCATTACAAAATACCGGTAGCCAAATAAAAAAAAAAGTGTTAAGATTCTGCAAAATTCTGTTACCTTGCATCTACATTGCTTGGCTAATATGGATACTCCAAACCTCACGTGTCCTGAGACAGAAGGGTGTGGGGCCTAAAGTAGACAGTCACGCAGTGCTACGTGACTCTGCCTACTTTATGCTCTGTCCCGAGACAACAGCAGCAAAAGTTGGCAAGCATGTACCATATTTGCTCGAATATGCAAAATGCTTTGAAAAATACCCCTCATCTTATATTCAAGGTATTCTTATAATTAGACCTCAAATAGAGGTCTGACTACAAGACTAAGATCCAGATCCCCGCAGAGCTGCAGGGGACCTGGATCCTTTGATGCTACCCGGCACTTCCGCTGGGGGTTCTATGACGGAGCGCCAGCGTGACATGAACTTCCGGTGCTCAATACGCGTATACAACTTAAATGTCCCTCCCGCCGGCCCCGCAAGACACCCGGGAGTCTGCTCTGGTAAGTCGGGGGGGGGGGGGGACAGTGGCAGCATATCTCGGGGGGGAGGACAGTGGCAGCATATCTCGGGGGGGGACAGTGGCAGCATATCTGGGGGGAGGACAGTGGCAGCATATCTCGGGGGGGACAGTGGCAGCATGTCTATTAAAAAAACTTTTTCTTTAAAAAAGCACCAAACTTTTAGGGTGCTGCTTATATACGGGGGCGGCCTATATCCGAGCCGATACGGTATATTTTTTAAATGGTTAGAGGTCCTCTTAGGGACCTCTTGAACATGTTATTAATCCCAGTGATGTCACAATGACATCACTTAGCTCACTTTATTATTATTTTTTAATTATTTATATTATTATAATGATTTTTTTATTTTTTAAATGACTAACCGTTTTTTTTTCTCCTTTTCCGTTTCAGCATGGGAGGAGGTTGAGAGGCATGGTTTCTCACTCCCCTCCCCGCGACCCTCATGCACCGATCACACTGTGATCTCTATGCAGGTCCTCACAGACGTGCATAGAGATCGCAGCGTCTGTGTCTCATCGGAGGACAGGATATCCCCCCAGGGGATTGAAGGGGTTAAATTTACTTTTGGAGTTTTTTCCCATTTTCACTTGTTACATATAGTTTTTTTTTTTTACAGGTGAAACTGTGAAATTGTTTCTGCCGATATTTTTCATATTAAATGATAGTATATATATAAGGGGTAGTAGAAGTATTATTAAACACTCATCTACACACACCAGACAAGCCAGAAGGCTTGCTTTTCCCTCAGAAATCTCATGGTGCTTTCACAACCACAAGGGATTCTGGGTAGGCACATGCAAACAAGGTTAACAATTATCACCTTTGCCTCTATATCCACTTTATACATGGATTCCTTGAAAGTAATTGCCCGCTGTACAAGACAGCCTTTAGACAAAACTCAGGAAGAGGTACAATAGCCAGATCACCACTCATTTTTGTATTTAAGTTTATTATACAAAACTGATTATGATAAAACAGACATCAACCTGTTTTAGCAGGAATACAAAGATCAGTAATATTGGTACAGATAGACGATAAGCAGTACTGCGACGCAGCGCAGGGCAATACACGTTACAGTACGACTTCAGTTTACGGAAACCTCAGTAGAAGCAGTGTACAATTACATTCCCAGACGTGGCACATATGGTTAGCACTTTAGTGGAACATAACCTGGGGAAATGGGGGGGGCGAGGAGAGTGGGGCTAGTCTTCAGCCTCTAGACTGTCCTTGAGTGAGTAGTCTCTCAGCAGGCTGTGGATAAGCCTGCGGCAGTCACGGACTGTGACTTGCTCCCTCCTCAGCACCAGGCGGTTCCTGGCAAACCATAAAGCGTCCTTTACGCAGCACATGAGGCGCCAAGCATCCTCAATGGCGCTCTCAGTGTGTGTCCCTGGGAAAAGTCCATAAAGTACCGAATGGTAGGACAGGTAATTTCTCGCGATAGAGTGCTTGAGATCCAGCTCCAGGGCTCTGAACAAGGCCTGTGGAAACGGGCACTGCCAGAACAAGTGGAGGGAAGTCTCCTCCTCCACAATGCACTGTGGGCAGTGTCTATATCTGCACAGCCCCCTGGCATGCATAAATGTCCTTAGGGGGAGGCCTCCCTGAATGGCCATCCATGCAATGTCTTTGTGCCTGTTGGTTAGCTTGCTCAACGACAAGTTAGCCCAGACAGTCTTGGCTGTGGCGTCGGGGAGCCCTGGGATGTTCTCGATAGTGTCTTTGGCTCTGATGAGCTTGTGGATCACACGGGGTAACCACAAGTCTGGTTTAACTCCCTCCAGTTGGTGCTCCCTTACAAATTTGCCCACGTCCGAGTAGAACCAGGGCATGGTCCAATTGTAAGGGACGGAGCTGTCCCACTTTTCCCACTTGAGCTGCCTCCACAGGGGCAGCAGGAAGAAGCGAGACATTGAGTTTCCAGCAGAGCCTTTCACTACGTCTCTGAGAGTCCTGCGCACGCAGTTGCACACAAAGAAGGTCCTCAGCATGGTAGGGATGTCAGGCACTCCTTTGCCTCCCTTGCCGGGTTCCTTGTACATCACTGCGCGCTTTACTCTGTCCATTTTGGAGCCCCAGATGAAGTGGAAAACTGCTCGGTTGATGGCTCGGTGAATGGTGACCAGCAGGGGCCACACCTGAGCCACGTACTGCAGCACGGGAAGAATCTCGTTGCGCAGCACCAGCACTTTCCCTTCGATGGTAAGGTCTCTGAGGCTCCACAGCCCAAATTTCTGCTTTACCTTGTTGAGTCTCTCCTCCCAGCTTTTCAGGGCCGCGCCATCTCTGCCGAACCAGACTCCCAGGATCTTTAGGAAGTCGGTTTTGACGGGAAACGGGATCGGCTCAGAAGTCAGGTCCCACTGCCCGAACAGCATGGTCTCAGACTTCCCGCAGTTGACCTTTGCGCCTGAAGCTCGCCTGAAGTCCTCGCACGTCTGGACGAGCGCTCTCACAGACCGGCGATCCGCGCAGAAGATGGTCACGTCGTCCATGTAGAGCGAGCACTTTATCTCTTTCTTGTCTCTGCCCGGCGCGGTGATCCCTCTGATCTCTGGATTCCGTCTGATGCACTCGGCGAAGAGTTCTATACAACAGACAAAAAGAAGAGGTGAGAGAGGGCAGCCTTGTCTGACCCCAGAGAGGACCGGGAAGGGGTCAGTCTTTCAGCCGTTCACCAGCACCGAGCTGCGGATATCAAGGTACATCAGGTTAGCGTAAGAGCAGAACATCTCCCCCAGCCCAAACCTCCGCAGTACCTGACCCATAAAACCATGAGACAGCCGATCAAATGCCTTCTCTTGGTCTAGGGTGACCAGAGCGGCACGGACGTTGCGGTCCTTGATGTAGTAGATCGTGTCCCTGATGAGGGCCAGGCTGTCCGCGATCCGGCGCCCTGGGATGCCGCAGGTCTGGTCGGGGTGGACGATCTGCCCGATGACTTTCTTCAACCTGGTGGCTAGCACCTTGGCGAGGATCTTGTAGTCCACGTTCAGGAGAGAGATGGGACACCAATTTTTAAGGTCGCATCTCTCCCCCTTCCGCTTATACAGGATCTTGATCATTCCCTCTCTCAGCGTGGGGGGCATCCTGCCCTCCACCACCACCTCCTCGTACAGGTCGAGGAGGTCCGGGCCGATGAGGTCCCACAGCGTTGTGTACAACTCGGCTGGGAGACCGTCACTGCCCGGTGTCCTGCCCTTCCTGAAGGATCTGGCGGCAGAGTGCAGCTCCTCCAGCGTCAAGGGGGCGTCCATGGCTGCGCGACCTGCGGAAATCTCTACTACCCCTTAAATTTAAGTGGAAGGGTTTCCATCACCTTTTACCCACCATAAATTATGTAATGGTATTTCTTAGCTACCCCAAGCCTCATACTATTAAGCCAGTATTACAACCTCATGAGTGGTGATCTGGCTATTGTACCTTTTCCTGAGTTTTGTCTAAAGGCTGTCTTGTAACAATTACTTTCAAGGAATCCATGTATAAAGCGGATATAGAGGCAAAGGTGATAATTGTTAACCTTGTTTGCATGTGCCTACCCAGAATCCCTTGTGGTTGTGAAAGCACCATGAGATTTCTGAGGGAAAAGCAAGCCTTCTGGCTTGTCTGGTGTGTGTAGATGAGTGTTTAATAATACTTCTACTACCCCTTAAATTTAAGTGGAAGGGTTTCCATCACCTTTTACCCACCATAACTTATATATATATATATATATATATATATATATATATATATATATATATATATGTGTGTGTGTGTGTGTGTGTGTGTGTGTGTGTGTGCCCTATTTGTGTTGAAACAAAAGTGTGTGGGTGCACTAAATGAGTTAGTGGGCAATCGGATTTGAGTAAAGACCTAGTAAAAACACAAAAACTGCTGGTCATTTAGTGCAAACATAGAAAAGAAAAAAAAAACTGGCCCTGAATGGGTTAAAATCAGAGGCGTATACAGGGTATGGCAGCTATGGCACGTGCCATGGGTGCCATCTCAAGGGGGGCGCCGGTGAGCGGCTTTTAAATGCCGGGTTTTTTTTTTTTGATGCAGAGGAGAGAGAGAGGGGCCCTAGCAACGAGCCCTCTACCCCTGTCCAAGTGCCGGCATTTCATGCAGAGCGCCGCAATATGCCGGCATCAGCGAGCGGCTTTTAAACACTGATGCGGAGGAGAGAGAGGGATTAAAAGATTAAAGTCTCTCGGGGTAGCTCACCAGCGAGGAGACGATTATATAATTCACGAAGGTGAGACAACAAACGTCTTACAAGTTGACAAAGATTTTATAATGGACCGAATTTCCTGTAGAGAGAGGTGCTTCCAGGAGATCTCTATCCTGTTGGGTAAGTATCCTTCAAATGGGTAACACTGTCTCTTATATTTAGAACGAGTGACTAAGTTAGCCAGGAGTTTCCCTGCCCTGTTTTCCCAGCGATAATACCTTAGCCTCCTTATAGATTTTCATGGACTCAGTAGACTTGGTCAATATGTGGTTCAAATGCTGGTATTTTAACTCTTTCCATGCACACATTTTATCACCTGCCTTCATCAAAGTTTGCAGTAGTATTTTTTTATGTTTTTTTTTTCCCCTCACACGTTGTACTGGTATATATCACTGTCAAGCAACACCCCGATATGTGTTAAGCATCCTCTCCCAAGTATGCCCCATTCATGGGTTTGTTGGGTTATTTAGGAGACCACCTGTGAGAGGTGTGCATTTTTTTAAAAATTTGGACATCTGGCCTGTCTGTGCCCATGTCCTATTTTTGGGGCTTCAATCTATTGGTTTTTCAGTGTTGGCTTTTGTATTATAGAAGTATTTTATACACATATGAACTGACATCCAGAATATGTACTTAAAGGCCCATTAGGAAATACTGAAGCTTTGCTGTCTTTCTAATTGATTACTTGTAACGATGTCGACGCAAGCACCCCCTGCTAGCTGATAGCATGCATTGTGATCAGCATTGCTATGGAGCCTGCTTGTTGATCACAGTGTGATCAGGGCTGGGAAGATTGGAAGGAAGTAAGTGGGAAACAACATTTCTCAATTTTTCCCACAAACATTTTTACAGCTACACAGCCGCCCTTTCAACATGGGACGCACCAAAAAGTCGGTCTCCGACCCCTCTGCTACAGAGGACCGCTCCCTGTCATCCTCCCTCCGGCCGATCTGGCCTCCCAGACCCCAGACGACCACGAGGCTGCATCTCCGGCCAGCACATCCTCTATGGAGGAACCGGCCTCGTTGGTGCCCTTACCTTGTCTCATCCGTCGGAGGTATTACAGGGATTTACCCTGCTCATCACGGAACTTAAGCAGGTGATCCGGGACGAGGTATCGGTGCTCTGCACAGATGCGTGAGAATACTCAAAGACCCAACAGCACCACATTAATATTGCCGCTCAACACGTGAGTGATCATCACACACACTACCTGAGGGAGCTACGCTGCTGGATTGAGGACATTGATAACCGGGGTTGGCGACAGAACATCCGTGTATCTTGAGTCGGACACCCCTGAAGATGTCATGGCGGTCCTGACCGGATTATTTAATGATTTTCTCAGCCGCGCACCTGATGGCCGGGATATAATTTGCCATCTGTCAGACTTCTGACTAAAAGAAGCTATCGTGGCTCGTGCGAGGGAGGTCGGTACTTGGCCATCACGATCATCAGATGTCCTTCTTCCATGACCTATCCAACCTGACCTTACAAGCGAGGAGAGCCCTGCGCCCCCTGACGTTGGAATTACAAAGGCTTTGAATAACTTATCGCTGGGGTCACTGCTTCGCCCCGGTGATCAGGCACGACAACTGGTTACTCACCATCATGATGTCCAAGAAATCCTGCAACTCCTCGGTCTGCCAGACGTCCAGATCTCGCACTGGGCTGATATGGATGCTTTCCCTGGTCAGCTGCTGGATCCTCTGCCTCTTCCTCGCAGACGTGGCCGGCCTGAGTCCAGATGGAGCTCTTCCCTGGGCATCAATACGTGCTCACCTAACGTTCTGGCTTCCCCCAGTCTGGGCGCTATTGAAGAATAGGTGGTCCACTTCAAACATCGCGGAACTGGGGCTTCACCTTCTCTCCGAAGAAAAAAAAAAAAAAAAAGTTTGTGTTTCACGGGGCAGTGGTATTCGAAGATTGATGGAACCCCTGCTTTGGGACTACCAACGGCTACAGTGTTTCTGCTTACATCACTTGACGGCTTATCTCACCGGCTACACACTCCTCTCCACGACTTGATGGACTTTCTGCATCCTCTTGCCCTCATGGACTTTACCCGCCTGCTGTACCTTCTGGACTTATGCCTGTTCTCTCCAGTTTGGTATTTGCCATCTATTCTACTGCCTTTGTGTTGTATTATGTTCTTGATTTTCTTAGTGCCACATACCACAGATAGGAAGCTACTATACTCCCTGCTCAAGGCTTTTTGATCGCCTTTTTGTTCCTGTTTATGAGGTTATCATTCACCTTATACCCATGCCCGCTGTAACCCCCCCTTTTTTTTATTATGTTTACACCGTTTGAGACACGCATGCTGGTTGCTGGGTGGCTCCTGAGCTCCCTGCTGTGGGCTTATCGATTGCCTTCTTCCCGTTATGTCTGTGGGGACCAGACCTCCCCAATTATGCACAACTGCTATATCCAGGACGCCTCTTCTGCGCAACTAGGGTACGTGGTTTATGACTGTAATTTAAAATGGGATTCTGTGTGTGTGTGTGTGTGGGGGGGGTTATCGCTCATTGCTGTTGTATGGAATCGATCCCCGTACTCACGTCAAGTTTGATGTTTTTGTCACCTTTATCCTCTCTACCTCCTGCACCGTATTGTGCCCCCACCTTCGGATGTCTTGTTTCTGCCTTTTGTTCCTAATGTATGGATATATTTTGTCTTTTTCTTTATTGTATTTGACTCATGTTATAGAGTGATGCGGCTGGCAGCTCGCATTTGGTTCACCTGTTTTATTGTTTTTGTTCAGATTTTGGTTTATCTTAGTTATATCCTTTCTGCCGCGGTTGACTCTTCCCCACCCTGTGACGCCTTGGGTTGTCAGGACTATAGTGCCCGTCAAGCGTAGTTCATGTCTACTCTGTCCCCCTCCCCTCTTTTGCCAGCGCCTCTTACCACCTTCCCTTCCCTCCACCCTCCCCCTCCTTTTTTTTCTTTTTCTTTCTCTGAACCTTTCCTCTCTATCTTTGTTTCACTTTCTCTCGTCCAATGCCTTCCCTTGCCCAAAGTGCGATGAACTTGCTCTTCATCAATGTGGCCTTAATATTCCTGAAAAGCGTTCCACCCTTTTCCGGGAATTACTGAGGGGTCGAGTAGATATTGCTTTTGTGCAGGAAACCCACTTCCATGGGCTCGGGAACCTAAACTATCATGCAGATCATATTCCACCGCTTTCTTAAGTAATAATCTGTTGGCTAAGACCAAAGGTGCGGTGATACTTTTTCCCGCCCGTATACCTTTTCAGGTATTAGATACGTGGGTTGATACGGAGGGGATGTTTTTACCTAGCCAGGGACATACTGTTCTACGTGCCGTCCTCCGTGAACTTACTGGCTTCCAAGAGGGGATTCTGGTGTTAGGTGGGGACTTTAATATGGCTTTATACCCCGTGTTTGACACCTCTGCAGGTAGTGCGCAGACTACCGCCACGTCCTGCGGAGGATTATGTCTCTTCTTACAGAACACAAACTGGTTGATTGCTGGAGGGCCCTGCACCCTGCTGATAGGGATTATACTTTTTTTCTACTCCACATGGTTCTTAATCATGCATTGATTATTTCTTTCTCCCTTGCCATTTTGCCACGCTCCTACGTAGCTCTACTATTAGTACGGTGACCTGGTCGGATCATGCCTCGGTCTGTTTCTCTGGCCTCCTCGCTCTTTTGCTCATCTGGGTGCTCTTGGCGACTTAATGAGTCACTATTGTCAGATAAGTTGTCCCGTACTGAGACGTCCCGAGTCCTAAAATGCTATTTTGACAATAACCTTTTGTCAGGGACCCATGAGCCGACTGGGAAGCTCACAAATGTGTAGTTAGGGGCCATTTTATTAGTACTTGTTCAAAACGTAGGCAGAGAGGGTTGACAGGCTCTATACTCAGATATCCGTGGTAGAACAGGCTCATAAGACCTCGTTGTCGGGAAGCGACCTGCAGCTCTTTTTGACTATACAAGGTGAACTAGCCTTGATCCTCAATGGTAGGATGCAACTAAGGAACTGTTCTATGAGCATGGGGATAAGCCCGGCAAGTACTTAGCTACGGCTATCCACGCTGTTCGGAAACCTACATACATCTCCAGGATCCACTCTCGTCCCTCTGATATTTCCCGCTGCTTCCAGAGCTATTATGAAGGGCTATACAACCTCTGCCCGGGTCCCCATGGTCCATCTTCTCCTAGTAAGATAGCAGATATCAGATCATATCTGGATAGAACAATACCTAGGAAAATTACTGTATAAGAGGCAGCTCTCCTTGATTCCCCGATCACTCTGCCAGTGCGCATGTTGGCTCTTAAATCCTCCCCATCTGGAAAATGCCCCGGCCCTGATGGGCTCCCACTTCCACAGATATTATTAATGGGTCCCCACTTTGTGGATGCCTTTAACGCTATTTTGGAGGGTGGTCGTATTCATGACCACATTTTATCGGCCTTGATCACTCTGATCCCTAAAGAGGGAAAAGGATCCTGAGCAATGTGGTAGTTACCGTCCCATATCCTTGTTAAACACCGATTTGAAGCTGTTTGTGAAGATACTCGCTAACAGAATGAAACCTTTCATGCTATCCTTGGTACACCCGGATCAGACAGGCTTCATCCCCGGCCGAGAAGCCAGGGACAGTACCATCAGAGCCCTTACACTTATGCACTTTGTAAAACGCACCTCTACCCCGACCATGCTCCTTTCCACAGACGCTGAGAAGGCCTTTGACAGAGTGGACTAGCCTTTTATGTTGTCCACCCTGGTTCATATGGATTTACTTACCTGGATCAGGTCTTTATACTCCACACCCACGGCCCAAGTTCGGGTTAATGGCTCCTTTTCCGACTCCTTCGCTATCCGAAACAGGACTAGGCAGGGTTGCCCGTTGTCCCCGCTATTCTTTGTGCTCTCTCTGGAGCCTTTCCTTCAGGCTATCAGGATGAACCCTGACATTTGCTGGCTCTGGGTGGGGAACACACACACCATAAGATTTCTCTTCTTTGTCTCTCTACCCCCTACCACCCCCCCTTCCCTTTTACTCTTTTCCCTTGTGTACCTCCCTTTCATGTGTCTAGCTCCTCATACATGCCTGGGCTTCCTGAACTCGCGCTGTTTATGACATTTTGTGTATACAATGATATACTATATTGCTCACCTACGTTCACGCATGTTCATTGTTACAGCTGCTGTATTAGACACTTACATTTTGTTTAATATATTGTATGGAGCTACCTCCCCGATACTTTGTGTTACTTCCTTTACCCCCCCTTTTCCCTTCTGTACCCTTTTTGGAATATTAAAAATAAAGATACTCTGATTTACACTAAAAATAGTATCCTGTAGGCTACTATGTAAGGGTTGGGTGTGGCTCAAGAAAAGTTTATGTGGGG
Organism: Spea bombifrons; assembly: GCF_027358695.1. NCBI lineage: Eukaryota > Metazoa > Chordata > Amphibia > Anura > Pelobatidae > Spea > Spea bombifrons. The sequence goes on from NC_071091.1 coordinate 44,382,085, forward strand.
TACGTTTGCAATTGGGAATGTTGTAAAATATAAATTGGGTCATTGTTCATCAGTGGCATCTACTGTGTGGAAGAACAATTCACAATTATATTTCTGGCATGTTCCTACGGTTTTGAATGAAAGCCAATCCTATCTGAAAAAAGTATGTATGATTTGTGTGGATGCATTAAACAAGGAAAATCTTAATGAAACCCACATATGGGTAAAAATGTAAAAAAACTTACGTTAGTGAAGGGGGTAAATCGTATATAATAACGTGATATGTAAGTTGGTAATGGTTTTTAAAACATCCACTGGGCTCGTTTGCTTGATATTAATATTTTGAAATCTAAATGTTTTATTAATATACTTAATCAACAAATATTAGGTGATTTGATTTTATTGGAAGAAATCTCTTTTAGGCATTAAATCTGTGCATATAATTTCATTCCCCATCACGCCATCCCAGTTTTTCTGATGGTAGGCGGAAAAAACGAATTGGGAGAAGATGCATTAAAGTCTGTGTATATAATTTTGAATTAGTGATACATATATATAATCTCATATAAAATGTTTTTTTTTCTTTTCTAGTGATTTCGGTTTATACCAATGGCACAATCTTCTCCACTGAAACCGATATAGCTTTCTATGTGTTAACCAGTGAGAGTGGTCCTTTTGATTTTACCTGGGATTTCGGAGACCAAACATCTGATCAAACAAAAACATTCAGTGTATTTAAAAGATACTATGTTCCAAACAGGTTTGTTTGTTTTTGACTATTTACAATCATAAAAGTATAATTAAAATTAGTCTATAGATCAGGCAGCCTATAGAGTTTTTTTACCCTGTGTATAGTGGCAGTACGTATGGGTTTGTTCTTTCCCCTCAGGATAAGCGTCTGAAAGATGGCAAAGAGTTAAAAAAAAAAAAAAAAAAAAAAAAAAAAGGCCCTCCTCCTACCTATAAAAAGCGGCAACCTGGTAGCAGGATCAGTTTTTTCTTGTCCCTTGCAGGCATCGTAATTCAAGGAGGTCTTCAGAGCGGTGCGGCACACGGGTTGTTGCCAGGGGGGGATGAGAGTTCCACTGTCTGTTAAACTTCCCAGGTGGAAGACTGCTGATGCGCGCCTCGTACAGGTTACAGGTCCAATGTTTATAGTAGCGGAGCAGACGCAGTGAAGTGGAACGCCCGCCCGGGTGGCTATGTGTTCCTCTGTTTGTTCCTATGGCGCTATCTGTAAGTCTAGGCATTTAGCCTGTGCTGAGTGTAACACGCCGCTGCCAGACGGATACAGAAAAAAGACATGCCAACAGTGTGCTGCAGACATCATGGCTAAAGAGAGGCAAAAATAAATGCAATCTTTTTTATGCTGGTTTCAAGACAATTTATCACAGACCTTTCAAGCTTTTAAGGATGCCGCTAAACCTCCTACACCTGAGATGCCAGAAAGAAAGCGGAAAAGGCGTTTATCATCTGCATCGTCTTCTGGAGAGTGTTCCCATTTTTCGTCTGACACATCAAGTTACTATGATTATGAAGAGGATTTAGGTTTTTCTTTTCAAGAAATCAGCAAGTTTATTAAAGAGGTTAACTACGTTCTACAACTGCATCTGGGAGCAAAAAAAAAAGGGCTTCCGGTTCTTCCGAAGGTTATGGAATTGATGCAGAGAGAATGGCATAACTCTAGCAAAAGGAAATTTTTTTTCTAAACATTTCAAACAGTTATTTAGGTTTCAGGAAGATGTTAAATGGGAAGACCTTCCAAAAGTGGATGTACAGATCGCACAGCTTGCCAAAAAAAACACGCTTCCTATAGGGGAGGTAGGGGGCCTCAAGGACGCTAGGGACAAAAGAGCGGAAACAGCCGGTTGGAGAATCTTTCAAGCGGCCAGAAAAGATCTGAAACCGACATGGACCAGAAAATATCCACCAGGCAGGATAAGCCCACAAAGTGGGAGGTTGCCTTCAACATTTCCAAGAAGCATAGTTTCAAACTACAGACAAATAGTGTCTGTAGGTTACAAAATCAGATACAATCGCTTCCTGTGTTCTTCATACCTGACCAGAAGAAAAAACAAACTGTTGGCGGCAGTATCGAATTTATTGAAAAAAGGAGTCATCGAACATGTTCCCTTGATTCATCAGTGGCGAGGAGTTTCCAGATTTCAAAAGAAGTTATGCAACATCTCAATTGGTGGAAGGTAAGGTCAAACCTTGCCAGCGGTCTCTGCTTTTAACCAGTAGACTGGTCCATCATCACAACAGATGCGTCAGAAACAGGATGGGGAGCTCACCTACGGTTTCACAGAGCCCAGGGAAAATGGTCACCAAAAGAAGCAAGGCACTCTTCCAATTACAGAGAATTGAATGTGGTGTTTCAAGCCCTAAAAGCGTTTGAACCGTGCATAAGAAACCAGCGTGTGAAAATTCAGTCAGACAATGCTACTACAGTGTCTTAACTCAACAGGCAAGGGGGCACAAGAGCTTGGAAGCTACTATGTCTTTGTGCAGAGATCAGAAAATTTGGGCATCTGGAAGTAGACCTCATGGCTACAGGGTTAAACATGAAAGTTCATCTGTTTGCTTCCCTTCAGCCTAGCATATGTATTTCCACCGGTGGCGCTTATCCCATGTGTTCTTCTAAAGATCAAGCCAGAGTTCTCGCAGTCCTAACCTTCTGTCCGAACAGGGGCTGGTTCTCAGACCTGCTTCAGATGGCAATTTGTTTTTGGGAACTTTCGGCAGCTATAGATGGAAAATCACAATGTTCTATTGCATACCATTCGGATGTTTCGATTATCGGCGTGGATGCTGCAAGGATGATTTTAAAGGAGGAGGTGTATTCGTGGCAATATGGCCAGTCTTTTGCTGAATTCAATGAGAGGTTCTACGTCGGTAATTTACCTCAGAACTTAGTTGTGCTATGATCACGGTTTGCAGAGTTACCCTCCCTCTATCCCGGTCATTTTACAGTTTCTCCAGATGGGTTTTGGTGCAGGTCTTGGCTTTTAGCCATTTCTTAATTAATTAGTTGGCTTCGGATCCTTTTATTAAGCGATTATTATTTTTTACGCTATTACGATAAAAAAGCCTCCTACTAAATCATTCGTTCTTCCTTGGGATCTGTCTCTGGTTCTTAAGGCTTTATGTACAGCTCCCTTTGAACCTTTACAGGAAGTGTCACTAAAATTCCTCTCCCTAAAAACTGCATTTTTAGTCGCCATCAAGTGAACTAGGAGAGTGAGTGAACTTCAAGCTCTCTCGGCTTCCAGTGAGTTCCTGGTTTTTCATCAGGATAAAGTAGTTCTGCATCTTCGACTGTCCTTTCTGCCTAAAGTGTTGTCGCAAAGTAACATTAACCAGCCTATAGTCCTACCTTCCTGTTATCCTAATCCAACATCTCTGGAAGAGAGCATGTGGCATACCGCTTCTACCACCAGCCTTTGTCAAAGTTTGTGGTAGTCATTTCTTGTACTTCAGGTATAAATATATAGTTCCTGGTATATTATTATTATATTGAATAATGAAACATTGCTGTATTTATTGTTAATTTCAATGTTTTTGTGTTTTCATAGGTATTCTATTAGAGTGAATGCGTCAAATCAAACCAGCAATTTTGTTTCAGATATACACACTATAGTTGTGCAAAAAAGAATAGATCCCAACCGCCTTGCAGCCAGTTCATCTGCATTAGTAAATTCGACAGTAACTTTAAATTGCAGAATCAACTCTGGAACGAATGTTAATTATTTATGGAATTTTGGTGATGGAACAGTTAGACTTGGAGAAAGCCTTGAAACATATACATATATGAGGTAAGGAGATTTTTACGTTTTAAGATCTCTAATAAAAAATGAAAGTTGCTCATTAAAATGACTAGAACATGTTTTATCTTATATTCCATACCCTGTTTTTAATCATCATTTTTATTATCAATACTATCAAAAAAACTTTCTTCACACAATTTGGCAATATGCCAAGCCACTTATCAAAGTTAGGAAATCAATCTAGCTATAAAATGTTTTCTAACTCACGCACCTGCTTTTGAGGGCTACAGTGACACTCCTCTTTCTGGCTTACGGTTAATGAGCGATTCAGTCCTCAAGTGCTCAAGGGCCCAATTTAGTGAATAATTATACACTTACATAAGTTACTTAATTGGAGAGGTCTTTGTTACAAATTGGATTTGAGAGGGGGCATAGAGGTATACAGGTACCTATGTAACAGTTTAGTCACTGGCATTAGATGTCTCCTCCTCAACTTACTATTACTATTACAGTTGTAGAGATCAGTCTTTAGTTTTGTGAACAACACAAAACAATTCAATAAAAATATTGGCAACAAAACTAGGCGTTACACTGTGGTTGCTCACAGCGTGACTGACTTGTGTTTTAGTTGTTTAAATACAACTCTGTTGCTGAGTAGAGTTTGTTAAGGCAGTTGCCCATTTATGCTACCAGCAAAACCTCTAGTTTTTGGACAACAAAAACCATTTATATTGATAAATGTTAATGACAAAATTAGACAATTGACTGAACTGGAGCACAGTGTGACTGTGTTTTAGTTGTTGAAATACTGTTCTTGAGTAGAGTTTATTAAGACAGTTGTCTATTTAAGCTACCAGCAAAACCTCTGGTTTGTGGAAAAACTCATAGAGAAATAATGTGCACGCTCTGCACAGTGTATTTTAATTGAAATTTTGTTCCAGGATTGGGTTTAAAACATCTGCACATTTACACTAAACAAAATAATTAATACATTATTAATATTGGTGTCAAATCAGGCAGGGTAGGGGACTTTTTTTTTTACAGGTGACTGCATTTGGAGGCAGGCATGTATGAAAAAGTAGTCAGTAGTAGTAGTATTCCAGTCCCAAGTAGGCTGAAGCCTTCTTACTCAGTCAGAGTTACCGCACACAGCAGCAGCACAAAACATCATCGCTCTTACAGTGGTAAAATATTGTCTACCCCACCTATTAAATTAAGGTGTGATTTTTAGTTCCTACCAAATGCTCACAGAGGAGTCATGTTCTGATGCATTGGTTGGATCAAAGTTGAAGATTGCTTGTAAGATGTTCTATGGTAAAACAAAGAATAAAATAACTAGCAGTGCCACCATAACCACCACTGGTGCCACCACTACTGCAACTGCTGCCATAACTAGAATATTTCTAATTTCCTAAAGTAAGGATAGGCGGGCACTGTTGAAGGATAGCAGCAGATATACTATATGATTGGGCCTTGTGCAAATGTAAAAAAGGATATGATCACTGACAGTGACACATCTTCCGGTAATTCCTCTGTTAGATGTATTGCTTGTTCCACTCTGGAGAAACAGCAACTGCAGGATTCCCCTGGTTCCCCTACATCCACTAGCACTAGTACCATCACCACCGTCACAAATACTCTTGTGGGGAAAACATGCTACTACCATTGTTTTACAGCTGTTGTATAGCTCCTCAGAAATGTGTGGGATGAGTTTGAGAGTATAAGAGATGGGCGCACCGCAAGGAAGTGAGCCTGGGTGTGAGGACAACCTAACTGCTTGCCATGCAGAAGATTAATATCTAATCAAGAGACTAATGAATGTAGAGACTAATGAATGTTTACAAAAATTGATTTAACTACAGACAGGAGGCTCATATTTGCTTAACCTTATTTACTGTGTCACCATAGCAGCAAAGACATATTAGCATTAGTAAAGAAACCAATCAGAACACAGCATAGCCAATAAGACTGTTAACATCCCAGAATCCTCCTCTTTCTTTGCTGCTGTCACCAGTGTCAGGTCAGTCAAGAACCTCTCATTTGGGCATTATCTGTATTTAGTACATTTTGGTTTATATTTTATATATACCGTATTGGCTTGGATATAGGCCGCCCCCGTATATAGGCCGCACCCTAAAAGTTTGGTGCTTTTTTAAAAAAAGTTTTTTTCTTTAAAAAAAAGCACCAAAAAACATGCTGCCACTCTGTCCTCTCCCCCCCCCGAGATATGCTGCCACTCTGTCATCCCCCTCCGAGATACGCTGCCACTCTGTCCTCTCCCCCTCCCCGAGATACACTGCCACTCTGTCCTCTCCCCCTCCCCGAGATACGCTGCCACTCTGTCCTCTCCCCCTCCCCGAGATATGCTGCCACTCTGTCCTCCCCCCCCTCGAGATACGCTGCCACTCTGTCCTCCCCCCCTTCGAGATACGCTGCCACTCTGTCCTCCCCCCCCTCGAGATATGCTGCCACTCTGTCCTCCCCGCGATATGCTGCCACTCTGTCCCCCCCCCACTTACCAGAGCAGACTCCCGGGTGTCTTACGGGGCCGGAGGGGGACATCTATGCACATCGTGTATACAACTCCCGGTACCGGCACTCAGCGGAAGTGCCGGCACCGGAAGTTGTATACGCGTATTGCGTAGATGTCTTCCGCCGGCCCTGCAAGACACCCGGGAGTCTGCCCTGGTAAGTCGGGGGGGTTAGAATGCATCGTGCGCACGTTCACCGGCAACGGCGCATCGCCGCTGTCGGTGAACGTCCGTGCGATGCGCTTAGACAACCTCCCGTGCCGGTACTCCCCCCCCATGGGAAGTGCTGGCACGGGAGGCTGTCTGAGCGTATCAGAGAGTAGGATACAGGTCCCCTGCACCGCTGCGGGGGATCTGTATCCTAACCCCGCTGCCTGCCCGGCGCCCGGGACTGCATGTCCCGGGCGTCGGGCGCTAGACCCCGAATATAGGCCGCACCCCCACTTTAAAGACTTAAAGTGGGGGAAAAAAGTGCGGCCTATATTCGGGCCGATACGGTATGTTTTTCCCTTTTTTATGTTCTTTTTATTGTAAGTATTGTTTTTTGTGATTTATTTACTTTTTGTGTTTATTTTTATATTACATTTTTACCTTGTTGTTTTCATTTTTCGAGGATTATCAGGAATCCGCGTTTTCTCTGTATTTTTTTCTGTTCTTCCTACATCTGTCCTTTGTTCTGACGCCGAGATTCCATCTTTGTTTCGACGTTTCTCTGCGCCATTACTTCTTCTTTCTTCTTCTTCTATCTTCTTCTGCTGTCCTATCTGATGTAACGGCTTCCGGCATGAAAGTCGGAAAGCGGTTACATTACACTGCTGATGTCACCCGGAAGTTCGTTGGAGGACAGGATGCTAATAATGGCGGCCTCCAGGTCCGCAGATAATGAGATAAAACCCGGTTTAAATGGTCCTCCAATGAGGCACAGACGCTGCGATCTCTATACAAGTCTGTAGGGACTTGCATAGAGATCAGTGTGATCGGTGCAGGGGGATCGCGGGGAGGAGAGTGAGAAACCATGTTTCTCACCCTCCTCCCATGCTGAAAAAAGAAACTGAGAAAAAAAAACGGTTAGTCAAAAAAAGAAAAAAAAAATTAAAATACAATAAATAATAATTAAAAAAAAAACAATAAAGTGAGCCAAGTGATGTCATTGTGACATAAATGGCAGTAATGACATGTGCAAGAGGTCCCTAAGAGGATCTCTAACCATGTAAAAAAAAAATATATATATATATATATATTTAAAATAAAAAAATGTAAAAAATATATAAAAAAGATAATAAAAAAAAATTATAAAACCTTACATCCCATTGCCCTAGCATACCTTCTACCCAGTATAACCCTCCTGCCCCGTTCACAACCCTCAAAACCGTTAAGCCATAAGCATAAAAATCCTACAAAAAATTAGGTATTTCTGAAATCAGGACACCTGAATTGATAAACTTGGAGGGGATTTTCCATCACTTTACCTAATTTTGTGAGGATTCAGAGGGAAAATATAAAAAAATTAGGTGGCTTTTTCAAATTTTTGCTAGTTTTTTTACTAAATTTCTCATTCTAAATTTTCAGCTAATGGTATCAAAAGAAAGCTCTATCTCTCCTTGAAAAAACAATATATAGTTTATATGGGTACATTATTCACAGGAAAAGAGAATAATCGCTCACCCGACATAGCGCAAAAATGGCAAAACTGCACCGGGACTTGAGGTACCAAAAACCCCTGGGATTGAAGGGGTTAAGGTTATTAATACTTGGATAAAACAAAATAATAAAAATTAACACGTGAACAAATGTCTTATATTAAATTGCCTATATTTTTATTTTAAATTAAAAAAAGAACTTTAATGAAAATGAACAAAAATGAAAACATGAACAAATTAATTACATTAAATTGCCTATATTGATTTTTATTTTCTATAAAAAAAAATCAACAACATAGCACTGGGGCGTCCAACGTGTGGCCCGCAGGCCAAATGTGGCCCGCCAGACTTCAAGGTGCAGCACGGTGTGTGCAAGACGGCCACCTAATAAAATGAAAGCGGCCGACATGCACACGCGGCAGTCTTACCACCTCACCTCGCGGCCGCACCACGTGAACGTTGCTCTGCCGCTAAGTGAGTTCGTAAGACAGCCAAGTGTGCACGCTGGCCGCTTTAATTTTATTAGGCGCACACACTCAGTGGCAGTGCCTCAGTGAGGCTCTTCATCCAGCCCCTTTCAAGACGTGACGCTCAAGGGGGCAGGCTTACAGAAGAGTTCCTCCTGACAGGAGAGGATCATCATGTCAGAGGAGAGCAGGAAAAAAAGAAAAGTGAAAACGTAAGTTTAAAAAAAAAAAAAGGTTGGGGGTTCGAGGAAAGTGGACCTATATTTAAGGGAGGGGTGGAATTCCCTTGGGACATCATTAAAACTTAAATAATACAAAAGGGGATGGCTGGGTTTTGAAATGACAAAATTTGGGGGACCGAATGGACGTGGTGACGTAGCACGCTGTACGTCTCACGTGCTGCGTAACACGGCGGCTGGTGCCGACCTGGACCTTGGGCGGATGAGGGGAGCGGCGAGAATGGCGGGAGCGGCGAGCTACTGACTCACCGTTGTTGGTGTCCGGACCGCGGGAGCTTGGACTTGGCGATCCGCACCGGACCAGCGAAGCAGGCAAAGCAGGCTCTAGGAGAGGATTGGGAGCGGCGCGGGCGAGAACGCCGCGGCAAGTGCGGTGAGAACGCCGCGACAATCGCAATAAGCGCGGCACGTAGTAAGCGCGGCATGAACGCCGCGGGAATTTAGATTGAGCGGCGTAGAGCCGTTGGAAAACATGTTTGTGCTGCAAGAGTGAGCGGCGTGGAGCCAATAGAAGCCAACAGAAGATATTCTGACGACGTCTGAATTACTGAGCAACGCTACAATTTTGCTTCAGAAGGGTGAGCAGTGATTATTTGGCGTACTATACTAACCCAGATCTGCATTTCACCCTGGCCTGAGGACTCCCATACTATGCCGTTATACATTTAAGTACAAGAGAGAACTTTATTTCCCCATCCGAAGCTGCTTTATGATATAATGAATCTAGCTATCTATCTTATATTGAATTGATGATTTTTAAACGACTTTTTGTTTCTTTCTTTTTTCCTCTTGATTCTGAGAGGGATAAGGAATCTGGATATATAAATACTAAGGTATATAAAGACTCATAGATATTAAGGAACAATTTTTTTTTTTTTTTTTTTTCTTTCTCGTTAATATCTTGGGATTATATTAAGACGTGTACAATTCTACTGATACTGCTCTTCATTAATATCTTGGTTTAGCAGATCAAGTTCTTAAGAGCCATCTGAATATATTTATGTGTTTTGAAAGAAGATCAATAGCTAAGTTGGTCTCCTTTAATTTATTATTTAAATCATGGCCCCCAAGAAAGATAGAGAGAGGGAAAAGGAAAGAGACAAGGAAAAACGGTTAAGCATCGATAAATCAAAGACTCTGACAAATTATTATTCTCCCAAAGCTGGGAACAATACATCAAAACCGTTGCATGAATCCCTTCTGGATCCACAAAATAACATTCGTATGGACGCTCAATTGGAGTCTCCACAGCCTGAGCCATTACAATATACTAGAGTTTTGAATACAAACGAGCTATACTCTAAGCTAAGCGCAGAGATGAAAAGTAATACAGATGCCCTGAAACAAGGGATGGAAGACATAGCAAATAAGCTTACTGCTCAATCTACGATAATGCAGGGGCTACAATCTGAAATTGAGTCTCTGAAACAAGAAAATAAGGATCTCAGATCTAACATTCAAGCAATGGAAAGTAAATTAACTCACTTTGAAGATCTATCTATATATAGCTCCCATATTCATTTTTTTTTTTTTTTTTTTTTCTCTTTATCCATATACTTCTCACGTTAACATCACACTCACTTTTATTTATATTTTAATATTTGCACGTGGGAACAATCCCTTAATGTAGAAGATTATTTTATATATATTTTTCGCCATATGAATTATACAAAGGATTATATATTGCACCTTACACTATACAAATATTTATAGTTCCCTTAATAATATAATAGTCCGCTCCCACATTCATTTTTTTTTTTTTTTTTTAATCCATATATACTTCGCACTTTAATACCACACACACTCTATATATATTTAATTACACGTGGGAACAATCCCTTAATGTAGAAGATTATCATATATCACATATATATGAATTCTTAGTACACGACTTAATGAGGACACTTACTATAAGCATTATACACACGTTTTTATCAACTACATACACTTAAGCGGGAATAACCCTCCAAGTAACTCATTACTATACTATATCCTTTGATTTATATATATATATATATATATATATATATATATATTTTTATTTTTTTTTTTTCATCCTTTGAATTATACACAAGATTATATATCTCACATGTTTTTATGCGGGATTAACCCGCCAATGTAGAAGATTTTGTACACGACTTAATTTACAAGAACACTTATTATAAGTATTATATATACCGTATTGGCTCGGATATAGGCCGCCCCCGTATATAGGCCGCACCCTAAAAGTTTGGTGCTTTTTTAAAGAAAAAGTTTTTTTTCTTTAAAAAAGCACCAAAAAAAAACATGCTGCCACTCTGTCCCCCCCCCCCGATATGCTGCCACTCTGTCCTCCCCCCCCGAGATACGCTGCCGCTGTCCTCCCTCCCCGCGATACGCTGCCGCTGTCCTCCCTCCCCGAGATCCGCTGCCGCTGTCCTCCCTCCCCGAGATCCGCTGCCGCTGTCCTCCCTCCCCGAGATCCGCTGCCGCTGTCCTCCCTCCCCGCGATCCGCTGCCGCTGTCCTCCCTCCCCGCGATACGCTGCCGCTGTCCTCCTCTGCCCCCCCCTCCTCGACTTACCGGAGCAGACTCCCGGGTGTCTTGCGGGGCCGGCGAGGGACATCTACGCAATACGCGTATGCAACTTCCGGTACCGGAAGTTGCATGCGCGTATTGCGTAAATGTCTCCCGCCGGCCCCGCAAGACACCCGGGAGTCTGCTCCGGTAAGTCGGGGGTGGGCAGAGGTAAAACGCTTAGATAACCTCCCGTGCCGGCACCCCCCCCCGTGGGAAGTGCTGGCAGGGGAGGCTGTCTGAGCGTATCGGGGAGAAGGATGCAGGTCCCCTGCACCGCTGCGGGGGATCTGTATCTTAACCCCGCTGCCTGCCCGGCGCCCGGGACTGCATGTCCCGGGCGTCGGGCGCTAGAGCCCGAATATAGGCCGCACCCCCACTTTAAAAACTTAAAGTGGGGGAAAAAAGTGCGGCCTATATTCGAGCCAATACGGTATATCTCTATGAATTTTACACACTCAAGCGGGTATACCCCGATAAGGAGAAGTCGCACCACACACTATACTAATATTCAGTTTTTTTTTTTTTTTGTTTTGTTTTCTCTTTTTTCCTGCCCTAAACTTAATATCTGGACCAGGTTGGCACCTACGCATGGAATAGCCCTTTATAATGACGGGGCAAAAAATACATAGAAGTTCTATATGTATTAATTGTATGAATGTATATGTTTTTGAATTTATATGTAAGATTAGATGTCAGAGGCTGATAGAGAGAAAGACAAACAATCTAAATGACACTTAGATTGATGTCTATTAATTGCCAAGGTTTAAATTCTCCGCATAAAAGAAGTTTTTTGTATGATTTGTTGACTCGAGATAACATTGATATTTGTTTTGCACAAGAAACCCATTGGATAAAAGGATCCCCCCTTCAATGGAAATATAAAAAATTTTCATCTGTATATGTATCTAGCCTCGAGCATAAGAGGAAAAGAGGAGTTGCAATTATTATAAATGATAAAATCAAGTTCGATAAAATCCACTATGAGTGTGATTCAGAAGGTAGATATGGGATCCTTGTATGCAATGTGAATGATGTTACTTATACTTTTGTAAATATATATGCACATATGAACACTTCTATGGTTAAATATATTGAAAAGGTAATTGATAGAACATATGCTATTGCAAAAGGATATGTGATTATAGGGGGGGACATGAATTGTATCCAAGATGTCAAGCTGGACAAAACTATGAAACATGGGAATTATCCTGATGCTAAATTGAAATCTTTGGCCAAATCTTTCTCACTATGTATTGCAGGGAACAATTTATTTGATATGTGGAGGACAAATAATCCTTCGGTAAAAGACTTTACATTTTACTCTGCGGTACACCAATCTTATTCAAGAATAGATACCTTTTTGTCGGACAGCAAAACTTTAGAAATCTGTAATTCCGCTACCATTGGAGTTAGGACATGGTCGGATCATGCTCCAGTAACGATTGAAATTAAAAATAAGATAGAATTAAAATCTAGGTCAAATTGGAGACTTAATGAATCATTGCTATCATCTCCATTATTTCAAGAAAAATTGAGCACTCTGGCCAAAGATTTCATAGCAATTAACGATAATGGGGAAATTTCCGATACAACTCTGTGGTGTGCGTTCAAATGCACGATGAGAGGTTTCTTAATAAAACAAGGGGCTGTTATTAAGAAAGCTAAAGGAGCTACGCTCTCAGATCTCTATATTCAATTGGCAAAATTGGAATCGACTAATAAATTAAATCCATCTATACCGACGATTAGAGAGATAAAGGTAATTCAACTTGAAATAAAAATAAGCTAATTGAACGTTCTAACAGGAATTTAATTAGGTTAAAACAAGACTGGTATTACAGCAGTAATAGAGCGAGTAAATTACTATCAAATAAGATCAAGAGCCGTACTAGCAAAAATAGGATTAATAAAATTATTCTTAATGATAAACTCTATCTATCCCCAAAACAAATAGGCGAGGCCTTTAGGCTGTATTATAAATCATTATATAATTTACCAGGTTTAACTAAAGATAAATCAGAGATTAGAACCTTCCTTAGCAGATTGAACCTTCCTAAGTTGTCTCCTATACAATCGGATATTTTAAATGATCCAATTCAACTTACTGAAATAACAAATACTATACGAAATTTAAAGAAGGCTAAAGCCCCCGGCCCAGATGGCTTCTCCGCTCCTTTTTATCAACTATTAAATCCAATTATTGCTCCATTAATCTTGAAAATGTTTAAAGAGGTTCCAGTGAATAAATGCTTTCCATCGGAAATGCTTCAGGCCTTGATAATACCTATTCCTAAATTAGGGAAAGATCCAAGCAAAGTGACAAATTATCGTCCCATATCGCTGATAAACCTAGATATCAAAATGTTTTCAAAAATTCTAGCTGAGAGACTAAAAAAGGTAATACGAGCATTAATTCACCCAGATCAAACTGGGTTTCTAACTGAAAGGAGCGGGGAAGATAATACTCGCAGAATTTTAGATCTTATATAAAAATTAAACGAGTCCAGATCATCGGCGGCCTTCATCGCCTTAGACGCCGAGAAGGCGTTTGATCGGGTTGATTGGGCATTTTTAGAAGAAACTCTTAAGATTTTTGCCATGAAAGGGGACTTTTTACATAATATTTTAGCCTTATATCAAAATCCTCAAGCTAAAATCCTAGGCATGAACCTAAGCTCCGATACTTTCAATATCAATAACGGGACTAGACAAGGTTGCCCACTAGCTCCCCTGCTCTATATTCTTTCTATAGAACCTCTTGCGGCCATAATCCGCCAATCGGCTAAGGTTACAGGAATAATAACTGGCCCAATTGAACATAAAATTAGTTTATATGCAGACGATATTCTGCTTACTTTAACTCAGCCAGATACTTCGATTCCTGAAGTTATTGATCTTATTAAAGAATATGGTTCATATTCCAACTATAAATTGAATATTGATAAAACTCAAACTATCGATTTTAATATGGACCCTTCCCACTTAATGTGCCTGAAGGATAAGTTTCCCTTTTTTGCGAGAGGGAAATATATTAACTATCTAGGTATTAAAATTTATAATAACTTTAACGATATAATAACCTATAATTATCTGACATTATTTGATAATATGAAAACCCAACTTAATGAGTGGCAACGCTTAGAAATCTCCTGGTTGGGTAGGTTAAATATACTTAAATCTTATATGATACCTAAGTTAATATATCTATTTAGAACTATACCACTTCCAGTGCCCAGTAAGACTTTGAATCAATTCGATAAAATATTTTCAGCATTTGTTTGGTCAAAGAGGAAGTCTAGAGTTTCACGACTTATACTAAGTAAAAGCCAGGCTCAGGCTGGACTAAACTTTCCTAATATTTCAATTCTACATAAAATTTGCATGTTCAGCCACTTTTTAGCCTGGGATATTAAACGGGATCAAGATTTACCTTGGCGTATTTACGAAAGATGGAAATTAAATATTTCTAACCCACTAATATTAAATATTTTAAAAAATATGCTTAGCTTCAAAGTAAAATTTGGCCCTCTAGATCTATGGTCACTTAGCATGCCTATAGAAGTGCTACATCTATTTTTGGAAGACATAGATTTCAAAATTTGGCAGGTTCATGGGATAAAAAAAATAGGAGATATTTTCTCCCCAGGAGAACTTAAATCTTTTCCAGAAATCCAAGAGAAGTTCTCCCTTCCAAATAGGGCGCAGTTTCCCTTCTTAAGATTTATAAGTTTTATTAAATCAAAGATTTGGACACCAGCAACAGATTTAGACTTATTTATTGAGGGACATTTTAAAAAAAACATAATTGCCAAACTAGGAAAATTATTAGAAAAAAACTCAATTTCGAATAAGCCTAACACCATTATGAAATGGGAGGTTGAACTCGATATTTCTTATCCGTCAGAAAATTGGTACTCCGCTTGGATTAGGACAAGGAATGCTATTCATTGTATTAATCTTCAGGAACAGTATTACAAAATACTCCATAGATGGTATTATACGCCTTCAATCTTACATAAAATGCTAGGAACTACTTCCAATTTATGCTGGAGATGCAATCGGGAACTGGGCTCTATGACCCATATTTGGTGGGATTGTAGCGGATTAATCAATTTAAAATCGGAAATTATGGCATTGTTCCAGAAGATTTTTGGTTCACAATGGGAGTTAACCCCTCAAGCGTTTTTATTTCATATAGATATTCCTTATCAAAACAAATTTAATTTCGATCTAACTATTAACATATTAGCAGCAATAAAAATCTGTTTGGCCCGTAACTGGAAAACAGAAGAAGTTCCAGCTTGGCTTCAGATTCTGAAGCAAATTGAATAGCAACATCTAATGGAGAAAGGCTTCTTCAGAATCCATAATAACTTAAAAAAGTATGATAAGATCTGGTTACCTTGGCGAAATTTCTATTCTGGTACGGCCTGATTTTAATTGCTCAGACTCCTTGGCAATTCTCAATCTTTATATTCTCCTCATATCTCTTGAAAGCCTCATTTGCCCTGTTTAAATCTAAGGGCCGTAAGTTAGCCATCTAAGTTATGAATGTGTATAGATTTAATTCCATATCTGTTTATATATATTTTAGAATTTTTTCTTCTTTTCTAAAATATTAATGTGATTATGGTTTAGTTAATGGAATGATCTTGCTTTGTTTGCTTGTTTGTTTGTTTTGTACCTGAAAATCTATTAAAAATAATAAATAAAAAAAAAAAAGAAATTACAAAATCAATATAAACAGGGGTGTGTGTGGCTGGGGGTAATACACCTGGCAGTGGGGGCATCAATAGGCAAGAGGGTGTCACGTTTCCCCATGCGCTGACCGGACTTGTTTATATTTTACGTTGCTCGTTTCATGTTTCCAGCCACTAGTGGCTGCCCTTGCATTTCAGAACCACTCAAACCAATTATCAGGTCCAGCTGCAGTTGCTTACCTGATTATCACAGCCTTTATAAGCCTGCCCAGCCCTGCAGTCTGGGCCTTGACATTGAAGTCAAAGGACTACCTGTTTGATTCCTGCCTTGCTCCAGAACCTGCCTTGCTCCAGAACCTGCCTTGCTCCAGAACCTGCCTTGCTCCAGAACCTGCCTTGCTCCAGAACCTGCCTTGCTCCAGAACCTGCCTTGCTCCAGAACCTGCCTTGCTCCAGAACCTGCCTTGCTCCAGTACCTGCCTTGCTCCAGTACCTGCCTTGCTCCAGTACCTGCCTTGCTCCTGAGTTGCGGCCAGCGCCCCAGTAAGTGGACTCCAAAGTCGAGTACCCTGTAAGTGGGCAACCTGCCGTGTGCCCTGCAAGCGGGCAACCTGCCATGTTCCTGAGTTGCGGCCAGCGCCCCAGTAAGTGGACTCCAAAGTCGAGTACCCTGTAAGTGGGCAACCTGCCGTGTGCCCTGCAAGTGGGCAACCTGCCATGTTCCTGAGTTGCGGCCAGCCATGTGCCCCGCAAGAGGGCTTGTCTGCCGTGTGCCCCGCAAGAGGGCTTGTCTGCCGTGTGCCCCGCAAGAGAGCTTGTCTGCCGTGTGCCCCGCAAGAGAGCTTGTCTGCCGTGTGCCCCGCAAGAGGGCTTGTCTGCCGTGTGCCCCGCAAGAGGGCTTGTCTGCCGTGTGCCCCGCAAGGGAGCTTATCTGCCGTGTGCCCCGCAAGGGAGCTTATCTGCCGTGTGCCCCGCAAGAGGGCTTATCTGCCGTGTGCCCCGCAAGAGGGCTTATCTGCCGTGTGCCCCGCAAGGGAGCTTATCTGCCGTGTGCCCCGCAAGGGAGCTTATCTGCCGTGTGCCCCGCAAGGGAGCTTATCTGCCGTGTGCCCCGCAAGGGGGCTTATCTGCCGTGTGCCCCGCAAGGGGGCTTATCTGCCGTGTGCCCCGCAAGGGGGCTTATCTGCCGTGTGCCCCGCAAGGGGGCTTATCTGCCGTGTGCCCCGCAAGAGGGCTTATCTGCCGTGTGCCCCGCAAGAGGGCTTATCTGCCGTGTGCCCCGCAAGAGGGCTTATCTGCCGTGTGCCCCGCAAGAGGGCTTCCTGCCAAGTGACATTCCTTGTTCAATTATTGTTGTACCATCACATGCAATACAGCTCTTAAACCTGATCTTCTGTCTGTGGTTCATTCCTGCTCCTGTCTGTAACAACCTCAGGCCGTCATGCATCGTGGGGTACAGACAGCCCCTCGGATCCCCTGCACCTGGGCTCCTTATCTATCTGTGTCCTCGGTTCGTGACAGAATGTCAAGGCCCATACAAGGAGTCCGCGGGGATACCTGCAGCGTGGAATTAGTGGTGAACACGAAGACCAAGACCCAGACACAAGGAAAGATGATGAGACCACAGGTCTGGGAGCATCCGGAGGCTGCTCCTTGCGGTGGGGGTATGTCACGTTTCCCCATGCGCTGACCGGACTTGTTTATATTTTACGTTGCTCATTTCATGTTTCCAACCACTAGTGGCCGCCCTTGCATTTCAGAACCACTCAAACCAATTATCAGGTCCAGCTGCAGTTGCTTACCTGATTATCACAGCCTTTATAAGCCTGCCCAGCCCTGCAGTCTGGGCCTTGACATTGAAGTCAAAGGACTACCTGTTTGATTCCTGCCTTGCTCCAGAACCTGCCTTGCTCCAGAACCTGCCTTGCTCCAGAACCTGCCTTGCTCCAGAACCTGCCTTGCTCCAGTACCTGCCTTGCTCCAGTACCTGCCTTGCTCCAGTACCTGCCTTGCTCCAGTACCTGCCTTGCTCCTGAGTTGCGGCCAGCGCCCCAGTAAGTGGACTTCAAAGTCGAGTACCCTGTAAGTGGGCAACCTGCCGTGTGCCCTGCAAGTGGGCAACCTGCCATGTTCCTGAGTTGCGGCCAGCGCCCCAGTAAGTGGACTCCAAAGTCGAGTACCCTGTAAGTGGGCAACCTGCCGTGTGCCCTGCAAGTGGGCAACCTGCCATGTTCCTGAGTTGCGGCCAGCCGTGTGCCCCGCAAGAGGGCTTGTCTGCCGTGTGCCCCGCAAGAGGGCTTGTCTGCCATGTGCCCCGCAAGAGGGCTTGTCTGCCGTGTGCCCCGCAAGAGGGCTTGTCTGCCGTGTGCCCCGCAAGAGGGCTTGTCTGCCGTGTGCCCCGCAAGGGAGCTTATCTGCCGTGTGCCCCGCAAGGGAGCTTATCTGCCGTGTGCCCCGCAAGGGAGCTTATCTGCCGTGTGCCCCGCAAGGGAGCTTATCTGCCGTGTGCCCCGCAAGAGGGCTTATCTGCCGTGTGCCCCGCAAGAGGGCTTATCTGCCGTGTGCCCCGCAAGGGGGCTTATCTGCCGTGTGCCCCGCAAGGGGGCTTATCTGCCGTGTGCCCCGCAAGGGGGCTTATCTGCCGTGTGCCCCGCAAGGGGGCTTATCTGCCGTGTGCCCCGCAAGAGGGCTTATCTGCCGTGTGCCCCGCAAGAGGGCTTATCTGCCGTGTGCCCCGCAAGAGGGCTTATCTGCCGTGTGCCCCGCAAGAGGGCTTATCTGCCGTGTGCCCCGCAAGAGGGCTTATCTGCCGTGTGCCCCGCAAGAGGGCTTATCTGCCATGTGCCCCGCAAGAGGGCTTCCTGCCAAGTGACATTCCTTGTTCAATTATTGTTGTACCATCACATGCAATACAGCTCTTAAACCTGATCTTCTGTCTGTGGTTCATTCCTGCTCCTGTCTGTAACAACCCCAGGCCGTCATGCATCGTGGGGTACAGACAGCCCCTCGGATCCCCTGCACCTGGGCTCCTTATCTGTGTCCTTGTCTGTGTCCTCGGTTCGTGACAGAGGGTGGTTGGGAATCACATAAATTAATACTAAAAGGGGGGCTGGCTGGGGGCAACACATAAATCAATACACATGGGTGTGGCCGCATAAATGCACAAATGGGACATTAATACACAAGGGCCAAAAATATAAATAGATGTATAACACCTGGGGTACTTCCCTATTCAATTGACTCTTTAAGACTTCCTGGGGTACTTCCTCTATTACGCTACTCGCGTATGTTGTGATTTAGTGGGTACTCCCCTACCCGTTTTTTAACGGCAAATACAGTTACTCTACTTAAGTTGATATGTATATTTTATTATCTGCTGTGTTTTTTTGCTGAGTACGAGTATATAACAATGTCTGCAGGAGAGCCTCAAACTTTGGTCCCTGAAGAATTAAAGGTTTGGCTATCCAATGCGACAATTTCTTTGGATCAAGCCCTAAGTAGAGTGCTGACATGCTTGCCCCACTCAAGATTGTCCTACTGGTGCCCCGGTGGAGCCTCATACTGTCCCTCCTGGGACTCAGAAGCCATCTCTGTAGGCATCAAGGGAATGGGGCAACCCTCTGCCTGACGGCAAGGGCAAGGCACCCGCTAAGCATTCTTCTAAGAATCCTGTTTCTGGCAGCATGAAAGGAGCATCCTCACTTTCGAAATAGTCGGATGATGAAGCGGATACTGATTTCTATGGTTCAGATTACCAAGCTGATCAGTCAGATGTGGAGTCTATTGATGATTTGCCCGGCTCTTCTATTTCTTGACTGGTCAAATTGGTCTCATCAGAGTTTGACCAACCCATAGAAATAGCAAGATCCAACAAGACCTCTGTGGCTGACAATGTAGTCTTAGATGCGTTAGGGAGCCCTTTTTTAGACCCAAAGTACATAAAACATCTGAGGCGTCCTTTGGAAAAAGGAGCACGCAATAAATTAAGGGCAGAGTGTCCTAGACCATCTGTACCCCATAAAGTGATGCAAGGACCCACAGAAGGGTATTGAAAAAGGTATGCGCAGTGCTCAAGACAAGTTACCGGGTCCGGCCTCTCAGATCTCTCAGATAGTGGAAGGAAGTCAGCTGCATCCCTGTCTGGTTAGTGAATGAGCCCAACGCACTCTGATACTATTGGGTAATGCTAACGCGGCGTTATCCGCAGAATGCAGGAAGGTGGCTTTACTGAAGATTGACGGTCATCTCCTCTAGCTTTTGCACCCCAGGGGCATTTTTCCTCGAGGGCTGGATTCCAAAGGGGCTGAGGATTCAGCCGAGCTTCATACGGCCCCAGAGGCAGTTATCAAAATTTTTAACAGAGAGGATCCTTCAGAGCACAATACACTATCCGCATTCCTTTCTCAGCCCAGAGAGTGAACTTTCATGGCAAGGGTTCCTCGAGATCCCTGGGAAGAGCATCTTTCGTTGAGTACTACCATCTTAAAACCCTTTTCTCAGTTATCACAGGCAGGTTAGCTTTGTTTCTACATCATTGGGTTCAGATATGCTCGCATCCCTGGGTTATTCAAACTGTTCAGGTTTATGTCATAGATTTCTCTCAACTGCCACATCAACACATAGCACCCTGTCCCATTTCTATGTCTCAGGCAGATGATCGTCTCATTCAAGAGGAGTTGATATCACTATGGGAGAAAGGGACTATAGAGGTTTCTCGTCACCCTCCCACTTTTATCAGCAACATTTTCCTTTTTGCGATGTTTTGCTTGAAGGAGACTGGTTCACCAGGTTAGATCTAAAAGACTCTTATCTCACCATTCCGGTCCACGAGGATTGTCTGAAATTTGGAAAGCTCAGTTATGGTAATTCACTTGCCTTCTGTTTGG
Source organism: Spea bombifrons (assembly GCF_027358695.1). Classification (NCBI taxonomy): domain Eukaryota; kingdom Metazoa; phylum Chordata; class Amphibia; order Anura; family Pelobatidae; genus Spea; species Spea bombifrons. Next base: position 44,402,853 of record NC_071091.1, read on the forward strand.
GTTAAGTTCCACCCCATGGTGTTTCACCAAGATTTTGAAACCCGTTGTGGCCTTTTTCAGGGAGTTAGGCATTCGTTTAATTATGTATTTGGACAATATCCTGCTCATGTCCCAAGACCCGCGACTCTTACGGTCACAAACAAACTTTGTCGTCAGTCATATTGAACGCTTGGGCTTTGTGATCAATTGACGACAGAAGTCGGCTTTGACTCCCTCTCAGGTAGTTCAATTTCTAGGCTTCGAGGTGGATTCAGTCTCGGGAGTCTTGAGACTCCCTCAGCCCAAGATCAACAACATAAAGAAGGAGCATCGGGCTTTGAAATTACCAGAGTTGTCTCTTCGGACTCGCATCATGGGCCTCTTATCGGTGTCCATTCAGGCCATATTCCCAGGACCACTCCATTATCATGCTCTCCAGAGATTGAAAACACAACACCTGCCCGTCGTACGATCAGATGATCACGATGCTGTTGGAAGCCAGATTGGAACTTCGTTGGTGGCTTCGTCATATGGAGGACTGAAATGGCAGAGCCATTTTTCGGATCCCAACCGGATCTGATCTTGGAATCTAATGCCAGTCTCTCAGGTTGGGGAGCGGTCTCAGAAGAGACAGCGACGAGACGGCAACGGGCAGTCGATGGTCTCACCAGCAACGTCTGTTACACATCAATTGTGTCGAATTGATCGCAGGGACATTTACGATAAAAAGTTTGGTGAAGGATTGTTCCAATTGCTATCTCCTTCTCAGGATGGACAATTTCTCAACTGTCCGCTACATAAACAAACTGGGGGGTTCACGGTCCAAGATCTTGACCAAATTGACCAAGGATCTGTATCACCTTTGCCTGGAACGAAACATCTTGATTCAGGCAGAATACCTGCCCAGGAAGAACAATCTGGTAGCAGATTGGTTCTTCCGGTATTGGCGAGATGTTAGCGATTGGAAGCTCGACGCGGACGTATTCGCGGCGTTAGTCGGAGCTGGGTTCATTTTCTTTGGATCTTTTTACCACTCGTCTCAACAGACAAACTGAAACGTTTTTCAGTTGGATGCCAGACCCAGAGTCCGCGGGGATAGACACGTTTCTCCACATCTGGCCCCACTCATTGCACATACTTTGCTTCAGGTACGCAGACAGCAGATTAATTTGACGCTGATCACCCTATGGTCAACACAGCCGTGGTGTCCAGTTCTACTGGAAGTGTCATGGGCAAATCCAGGAACCTGGAGATCTGCCGCAGCTATCACAACAGGTTAGAGACTTACTCAGAGTCGCTTGGGCCCCAGGCGCCAGGAAGACGTATATCAATGCTTGGAATGGCTTGGCATAGTTGATGTCTGGGACAACAAGAGGATCCCTATTCGGCACCTCTACCTTGCGTCCTAAATTTTTTGGCCTCTTTTTTGCTGAAGGCAAGTCCTATAGGACTATAAATGTGTTTTGTTAAGCACTTTCAGCGTCACATGTTAATCTGGCAGGGGTTCCTCTGGGTAGGGATCCTTTGGTATGTAGATTGCTTCGTGGAATGCGTCTTTCTCAGCCTCCCAGTCCTAGATACTCTGGTTTCTGGGATTTTCAAAATGTTCTGGAGGTTTTTGAAAACTGGCCAGATAATGTATCATTGTCATTCAAGCAACTTTCAGCTAAATTAGCTGTCCTTCTCACCTTTAGTCTTTTCGACGAGTTTCAGATATTAGAGCGTTTGATATAGAGTCTATTTCTTTTCCCCTGGATTGTGTCTGCATGTCTGTTTCTCGTAGGACAAAATCATTGTCTACTTCAGTTTCTTATCCCTATTTTCCTTCGGAACCAAAGTTGTGCATGGCTCTCTGTTTACGTCACTATATTGAGATTACTCGATCGTTAGGTCCTTCACCCCGGGGTCAGTTACTCATTTCTTATGTAAAACCTTTTCATCCATCTCATGCCGTTCCATTGCTTGGCGGATTAAGTGGGTGTTATGTTTGGTGGGTGTTGACACCTTCTTTCGGGTGCATTCTGTCAGGGGAGCAGCGGCTTCTGCGGCTTTTTCGGAAGGTGCTAATTTGATGGATATTTTGAGAGCAGCCGATTGGTCTAGAGTATCTACTCTTAGGAATTTTTATTTTCGTTCTTCTTAGCATCCAGCTTTTGCTCTCTTAGATCAGCTTTAAAATATGAGCCTCCTGTCTGTAGTTTAATGAAGACAGGAGGCGAGTATTTGGCCACCCTCCCTGCCCTTGTCGAGTTGGCATATATTGTGGGTGGGTTTATAGATTTCTGGAGATTTCATTAGTATTGTCATTATATTGTTTGACACTTTTATGGAGACATGATACTGTTATGTTTTCTCTATTCCTTTTTTTTTTCAGGTTGAATGGCATTGTTTGATGAAGGAGTTCTATCATGGTCGAATTTGTTTTTTATGGTTTATGGCGACTTTGTGCAAGGTTCCCTGTTCCGGTTCAAGTGACAAAGAAAGAGGAGGATTCTGGGATGTTAACAGTCATATTGGCTATACTGTGTTCAGATTGCTTTCTTTACTTATGCTGATATATCTTTGCTGCTATGGTGACAAATAGAAACATAGAAAGTGACGGCAGATAAGAACCAGTAGGCCCATCCAGTCTGCCCAACCTCTGAGTACTTTCCTTTAGTACTTGCCCTTATCCTATATCTAGCTTGGCCTTATGCCTATCCCATGCTTGCTTAAATGACTTTACTGTATTAACATCTACCACTTCTGCTGGGAGGCTATTCCATGCGTCCACTACCCTTTCCGTAAAGTAATATTTTCTGATGTTACCATTAAACCTTTGCCCCTCTAGTTTATGCTTGTGTCCTCCTGTTGTGGTAGTATTTCTCCTTTTAAATAAACTCTCTTCCTTTACCTTGTTGATTCCCTTTAAGTATTTAAATGTTTCTATCATATCCCCCCTGTCCCGTCTTTTTTCCAGGCTATATAGGTTAAGATCCTTTAACCTGTCCTGGTAAGGTTTATCTTGTAATCCATAAACCATTTTAGTAGCCCTTCTCTGCACTTTCTCCAACATTTCTATATCCTTCTGGAGATATGGTCTCCAGTACTGTACACAATACTCCAAGTGAGGTCTCACCAGTGATCTGTACAACGGCATGAGCACTTCCCTCTTTCTACTGCTAATACCTCTCGCTATACAACCAAGCATTCTGCTAGCATTACCTGCTGCTCTACTGCATTGCCTGCCTACCTTTAAATCCTCAAAAATAATTACCCCTAAATCCCTTTCCTCACACGTTGAGGTTAGGACAGTACCAAATATTCCATACTCTGCCCTTGGGTTTTTATGCCCCAGGTGCATTACTTTGCATTTATCTACATTAAATGCCAATTGCCACAGCTCTGACGATTTTTCCAGTTTTCCTAGATCGTTTGCCATTTTGCTTCTTCCTCCAGGAACATCAACCCTGTTGCAAATTTTTGTGTCGTCAGCAAATAAACATACCTTTCCATCAAGTCCATCTGCAATATCACTGATAAAAATATTAAAGAGAATGGGTCCAAGTACAGATCCCTGAGGTATCCCACTGGTAACAAGACCTTGTTCTGAATATACGCCATTGACTACAACCCTCTGTTGTCTGTCACTCAGCCACTCCTTAATCCATTCAACAACAGTGGGATCTAAACCCGGAGATTGCAGTTTATTTATAAGTCTTCTATGTGGGACAGTGTCAAAGGCCTTACTGAAATCCAGATACGCAATGTCTACTGCACCACCTTGATCAATTACTTTAGTCACCCAATCAAAAAAATCAATAAGATTTGTTTGGCAAGATCTTCCTGAGGAAAACCCATGTTGTTTTTGATCTTGAAACCCATGTGACTTCAGATGTTCAACAATCCTTTCCTTTAACATTGTTTACATTAATTTCCCCACTACAGATGTAAGACTAACTGGCCTGTAGTTGCCCGACTCCTCCCTACTGCCTTTTTTGTGAATGGGCACAACATTCGCTACTTTCCAATCCCCAGGGACAACTCCCGTTACCAACGATTCGTTAAATATATCAGTTAACGGTTTTGCTAGTACACCCCCAAGCTCTTTTAATAACTTGGGGTGTATCCCATCAGGTATTTGTCTTAACCTTAGACAACTGAAGTAGAACCTCCGCCTCGATAAACTCACATATTTCAAATGATTCAGTCTTTTTTCCCAGCCGAGGTCCCATTCCATCATTTTCATCTGTAAAAACTGAACAAAAATATTCATTGAGGCAGTCAGCTAAACCTTTATCCTCTTCTTCATATATTCCTTTTGTTTTTAGTCTAACTAATCCTTGTAAAGGAGGTTAAGGAAATACTCGCCTCCTGTCTTCATTAAACTTAGATTATTCAAACACCAAGGCTAGATAAAAACCCCAATTTTGTTCTATTAGTTCTTCACAGAGGATACATTTAATTTGTTTTAAAAAATTGTAATATATACATGTTGCTCTATGAATATGTTGTCACACACAAAGGATGTCTTAAATCACAAAAGACAATAAATGCTCAGTTATGACAGTCTTCTATTACTGTTAACAAACAAATCTAAATTTATAATTTCAGTGAGGGGGAATTTACTGTGAAAGTGCTGACCTTCAACAACATCAGTTCTGCGATTTTGACTAAGCAAATTTTTGTTGTAAATGAGCCCTGCCAGCCTCCTCCAGTAAAACATATGGGACCACAAAAACTTAAGGTATTTATTTTTATGCTTAAATTGTCTTTCCTGTGTTTTACTACTTACTGTGAACATTTGTTAAACATTTTGTTTTGGTATGGGTTTTTGTGAGAGGGGGGCTCCTCGGTTTTACAAGTTGTGTTACCTTAGGTTAATTGAGTAATCTTGGGAATGAGGGTAGGCTGTATAGAGTATATTAGGCGTAGATATAGATAACGGTGTTGCAGATTTTTAACCTAGGAATATATTCACAAAAGCTGGGGTTTCCAGGTGAGCTAAACTATTTAACTTCTTGAATCCAAAGTCATTCATGATCCCCATGAAATTGCAGGAGACTTCAATTGTGAATGGATGCATTGTGTTCTAAGTGACTGAAATGCTCCATTCATGTAAAGTGAGTTCAACCTCTCTGAGGTGAATAAAAAAAAAAAGAAAAGAAACTAAGTTATCCAGCTGTAGGCTATATTGCTGTGGATGGCACAAACAAGGCAGTACTTGGGAACCGCCATTAACTCTCCCAGTGCCAGAAGTCTGATGCAATCACATGAGGCTTACTTTCTTGTAACATCCATTAAAAAAAAAACTATGCATGTGGGGGTTTTCTGTAATCCAGAGATGCATCTGAATACTTGGTGAAAAAAGCAATGAGATTGGTGGCCAACTAAGTATCCCCTTTGTGACAATAGCTAATTTTTATTTTTTTGTTCCCTTCGTGACAATGGCTGTTTTAACATTTCTGCAGTGCCCGTGTTTAGCTATATATTTTTCATTCTCATTTACTGAACCCACACAAGTTATATATTGTTTTTAAAGAAAAGAAGGGCTTTCTTTTTACACCATTTTTTTTATTGTACGTTACGTACCCGCATAGGCGGTGCTCCTCTTCCCTACCTTCTGTTCAATGAAGGGGGAGGCCCACTTCTACTCTCAGCCGCTGCTACAGCAACCACCGCAGAGAAGGAGACCTTCCTCTACCTCAAAACCGCTCCAGCAGCAGCCAGTACAGAGAAGAGGGAGATCCTCCTCCAAGACACAGCAACAGCCTCCAAGGAGGAGGGGGAGACCTGCAGCAGTCAGGTCCTGCAAATAAGAATTCTGTGCACGTGCCATCTAGAGATCAACTCAGGAACTACAGGGCTTTATAACAGCAAGATTGGAGACACCAGAGTCAGGTAGAACCCAAGAGTAGAGGATAACGCTATCCTCGGCAGTCTTTTCGTGTTTGACCTCGGCTTGTTTCCTCGTTTATGTTGATTCTCCGTTATCCTGACCTTGGCCTGTTTGACCACGTTACTGCTACTCTTGGGTTCTACCTGACTCTGGTGTGCTGTGCGGGACAATGTATCATATTTTATTTGTACCAAAGTCAAATAGGACCTTTAGGACAGTATTAAACCTAAAAAGCCCGAATCCCTTTCTAAAGCTATATTATTTAAAAAATGGATTTGAAAACCAGCAGCTTTGCTGTGTAGTGGAAGTCAAAAGATGTGCTGAGCACTAAACTATTTGAATGTATAAAAGTTTATTCCGGATACATGCAGCTGCATGGAGTTCCATACTAAAGCAGACAGGTCTGACAACTTCAGAAAAAAACCCACTATATATATATACATATATATATATATATATAATTACAAAAAACTCTATGCTTTTACCTTGAAAGATAATTAGGGCTGCAACTAACGATTATTTTAATAATCGATTAGTTGGCCAATAATTTCTTCGATTAATCGGATAAAAAATGCAATCTTTTTAATTTAAAATAATGTAATAAAAAACATACAATTTACACTTTCATCTCTTTATTGCAATGGCCTCTCTCTATTCACCTTCTTATTTTACTGACATAATAATAAAAGCTACAAGAACTCAAACACAGTGTTTCTCAAACTAGGTTTTAATACAAAGTTATTAGTAAATATTAATTCATATGTTAACTATTTTTCATATGTAATAAAAACTGAGAAAAAAGCCTTGTTTATATTTTCTTTTATTTACCAAACTGCCCCCAGTTATGCACATCTGACCCCCAGCTTGCCACTCTGCCCCATATATGCCACATCCACTGTGCCCTTGATATGCCACTGTGCCCCCGATATGCCTTTTACTCCTTATATGCCAGTGATATGCAACTGTGCCCCCTGATATACCTTTTATCCCCAGATATGTCTTATGCCCCCCTGATATGCCTAATATCGATATGCATTATACCCCCTATATACCTTATAACTTCCAATATGCCACTCACCCCCATTTATGGCTTATACCTCCCTATATGCCACTGTTCACCCTGATATGCCACTCTGCCCCCCATAAATGCCCTGCACCACCCTGAAATTCATTATACTCCCTGATTCACCACTCTGCCTCCCCCAGATATGCCACTCTGAAATTCATTATACCCCCCATACACCACTCTACCTCCCCCCATACATCACTCTAACTCCCCCAGATATGCCATTCTGCCTCCCTGAAATTCATTACACCCCCATACACCACTCTGCTATCCTGAAATTCATTATACCCCCCCATACGCCACTATAACTCACCCATACACCACTCTGCCTCCTCCTCCCCCCTCCCATACACCACTCTGCCTCCTCCCCCCTCCGATACACCACTCTGGCTCCTCCCCCTCCCATACACCACTTTTCCTCCTCCCCCTCCCATACACCACTCTGGCTCCTCCCCCTCCCATACACCACTTTGGCTCCTCCCCCTCCCATACTCCACTCTGCCTCCTCCCCCTCCCATACGCCACTCTGCCTCCTCCCCCTCCCATACTCCACTCTGCCTCCTCCCCCCTCCCATACTCCACTCTGTCTCCTGTCAGCAACAGAGGTTCACAAGACACCAGGGAGCCGGGTAGAGAGGCAGAGTGGCGTATGGGAGGGGGAGGAGCCATAGTGGTGTATGGGAGGGTGGTATTTTGTGAACCTCCGTTGCTGACAGGCACTTTCACTGCAGCTTCATAGAAACCTCAGCGTAAGTGAAGGGCAGTGACGGAGGCTGTCTGTGCACATCGTGCAGACCCCCACCAGCTGACAGAGAGGAGGATCCTCTGCAGGAGACCTTGATTCTCTGTCAGCCGGTTGGGGTCTGCATGATGCGCACAGACAGCCTCCGTTACTGCCCTTCACTTACGCTGAGGCTTCTATGAAGCTGCAGTGAAAGTGCCTGTCAGCAACGGAGGTTCACAAAACACCAGGGAGTCGGGAGAGAGGCAGAGCGGTGTATGGGAGGGGGGAGGAGTCAGAGGGGTGTATGGAAGTGGAGGGGAGAGGCGGAAATTGTCTGTGCGCATCACACGGACACCCACCGGCCGACAGTGAGGGGAATCCAGGTCCCCTGCAGCGTTGCGGGGGATCTGGAATCTAGTGTTATAATCCGATCTCTGTTTGAGGATTATATAAGGAGAGGAGTTTTTCAGAGCATTTTCTCTGAAAAAAACCTCCTTTTTATAATCGATAAAAATCGATTCGACTAATCGATAATGAAAATCTATCGATGAAAAAACTAAAAAAAGCCCTAAAGATCACTATGATCTGAACATACATAATATTAGCATGTAAAACACTGGTGGGTTTCAGAAATAATAAGTAGACACCTTTTGCCCTGGAATGACCCCACTTCCTTAAAACCAGTTATCAACATTTTAACCTATGTCCTTTGACATGTTTATCATATTCTTTATCTGGTAGAGAATGGGGATTTAGCATCTTATGATCTCTATTCACTCACATCCCGATATTCCACAAATGTTTCCAAAACAAAAGATAAAACCATAGATCTCAAAGAAGTGCTCCACACATTCCCTTCTGTGACGGAACCCTCTATCACTGGGGCCACTGGAGAGGCCTGACAGCCAGCCTCCTCCTTATTGACTATAGGCCCTGACTTTGTAAAGACTTGTGTAACTACCCCAGGGCTTGACAAATTTGTTTTAAATCTAGGAGCCAGCTAAAAAAGTTAGGAGCCAGGACTTTTTTTTGCCCTACACTCATACTTTTCCCTGCACCCATGCTTTGCCCTGCACTCACAGTCTCACACTTTGCCCCAGCCCTCACACTTTGCCCCAGCACTCACACTTTGCCCCAGCAACCACAGTCCTGCACAGACATACCCAGGTTCCTGTGTTGTTCACCCTTTTTGGTATGAAGAATGATCCACAAAGGTTCTGTTAAGTCAACTTTTATTTATTCCAGTTCTGTATCATGATACCTTAGGTGCTTGCTTTGCACTCTACTCTGGGTGTCTGCAGTTCTGGCTCTTGCTGAGGCATGATGTCACTTCCTGTTATCTGACCCTTATGCATATTCATAAGGCTCAGCTCAGCACATCCTTCCTTTTCTAAACAAAAACAACAACAACAAAAACATTCGTAATTATTAATAGAACTATTGTTGCAAAACAAGATGTCTACATTTTCTGACATGTCTAGCAACATATAACACATAAACTGAGTATAACGCAAAATGAAGTAGAAATTAGTTTAGGGTCAGTTTGCAGTTAACATTCTTCTATGAGTCTATGTGGCCTTCTGACAGCTCTGCCACTTGATGTATGTTGGTTCCCCTGTGAAGACTGCGGTAGAGTTCCACCTGTATAATGTTCTGGGGCATGAATGCCCTCTGCATTGTCAGTATCCTCAAAAGATGGCTCATCACCAAAAATTGTATCACGATCAATTACATTCTGCTCATGTTGTATTTCAAGACAATCCTTTTCTGAAACCTCGGGATTGCTTAACAAATCCATATCCAGTGACTGGGGTCCAGAGAATGATTTGTTATCTTCAATAATTGTTTCTGATTACGTCTCAAAATCACTCCGTTATTTGTCTTTACTTCAAAGGACCTGTCTGAGACTTGCCGCAGTACTACAGCTTTATTCATCCAACGTTGACCTGTTCAGATCTTTACAGTGTCCCCAATGTGCAGCATTTGTACATTATTTGCACTTTTGTCATAGTTCCTTTTCTGACGTTCCCTTATTTCTTCCTTCTTTGCTATGTAGGAAGTATGCAAGTGTCTGTTAGAATGATACTGATTCAAATTCAATTGTGGTAGCTTTGTCTTTATCTGACGTCCAAAAAACAATTCCGCAGGAGATTTGCCCCCCTCCAAAGGTGTAGCTCGATAATTAAGCAAAGCTACTTGTGGGTCTTCACCTGAGTGACTAGCCTTTTTAAGTAATCTTTTAAGGATTTTGACACCGCACTCAGCTAATCCATTACCTTGAGGATATTTTGGGACTTGATGTTTTGTGAAGAAATCCAAACTCCTCAGAAAATGCCTTAAAGTACCTGCATGAGAACTGTGGTCCGTTGTCTGTTTTTATAATTGTAGGGATGCCAAACCGTGAAAATATAGCTTGTAATTTCCTGCATACATGCTCTGATGATGTATTCCTGAGTTTGGCAACCTCTGGGTACGATGAGTAGGAGTCCAGCATAGCTAGGTAATCACGTCCATCAAGTGAAAACAAATCCACTCCAAATCCTCCCATACACCACTCTGCCATGGAATCTTTACCATATCTTCTTGCAGTAGAGGTTCTTTTGGACTGGCAGGCTGAAATGACTGACAAGTGTGACATGAAGAGACTAGCGCTGCTATATCACTCATCATTGAAGGCCAGAAAAGAACTTCCCTTGCTCTCCTCTTACATTTTTGTATCCCTAAATGTCCTTCATGTATTTTTTGTAGCAGGTCACGCCTGAGAGAAACTGGAATTATCAATTTCCTGCCTTTCAAGAGTACATTGTCAAGCTCTAGTAGTTCGTCCCTGTGTGCCAAGTATTGTTTAGGCATGTATATTTTCTTATCTGTCGAATGTATGGCTTGTATCACATTTTGAAGTGTTTCATCCTCTGCAGTTGCCTTTTGCAATTTTTTCCACATTACTGGTGAAATCACTCCAGACATCATGATGCTGTTAATATGAACATCTACATCATTATCAATGCCATCATCAGGAGACCTGGTTCGTTCAGACCAAATCCTAGACAGGGTATCTGCGATTAAAAGATTTCTGCCAGGAGAGAACTCCAATGTATAGTCATATTTTTGCAGCTTGAGCAGCAGTCTCTGAATTCTAGGTGGAGCTTTCCATAATTCCTTATGAGAAATTGTGATTAAGGGTTTATGATCCGTTTCAATTGTAAAGGAAGTGCCATAAACAAAATTGTGAAATGCTTCACAGCCAAACGCTATGCCAAGCGTCTCTTTTTCTATCTGGGCATACTTGTATTCAGTTTCTGTGAAAGCCCTGGCAGCGTATGCAATAGGCCTCCACCCTGTGCCATCATTTTGTAAGAGAACAGCACCAAGTCCATCTTTCGATGCATCTGTGGAGATTTTTGTTTTAAGTGAGGCATCAAAAAACTGTAGCGTAGGAGCTGTCATTAGCAATTCCTTTAATAATACAAATTCAGCCTCATGCTTTTTCCCCAGTGCCACTCAACAGCTTTTACTAGTAAATCTCTCATGTGTTTAGTTTTGTCTGATAGATTGGCAATAAACTTGCCCAAGTAGGTTACCATTCCCAGGAATCTTTGTAAATCTTTCTTGTTTACAGGACTTGGCAAGTTTTCAATAGCCTTGACCTTGGTAGGGTCAGGCTTCACTCCAGAACTTGAGATGATCTCTCCCAGGTAAAGAATCTCTGATTGAAGAAATCTACACTTTGTTTGGTTTAACGTTAATCCCTTTTCATGTGCAATCTGTAGTACTTTCTCAAGTCGTTCATTATGCTCAGCTTCATTAGTACCCCAAATCAGAATGTCATCAATGTATACTTTGACACCTTCTACCCCATCAAACAGTTGTTGAATAGTTCGGTGAAATATTTCAGGCGCTGAACACAGACCAAACGGAAGACGCTTGAAACAGTGCCTTCCAAAAGGTGTATTGAAAGTACATATGCGCCTGCTTCCTTTCTCCAGAGGGACCTGACAAAATCCATTGGAGGCATCGAGAACTGTGAACAGCTGGGCACCTGCCATCTCCCCTAGGATTTCATTTCTTGTGGGGATTTGGCAATGCTCCCTTTTAATACTCGCATTTAACTCTTTGGGGTCCAGACACAACCTTAGGGAACCATCCTTTTTAGCCACAATAACCAAACAATGAACCCATTCTGTTGGTTCATGTACCTGTTCTAGGACATCCATCTTTATCAAGCGCTGTAGCTCTTTTTTAAGTTTGTCTCGTAGGGCTACTGGTACTTTGCGAGGAGCATGAATCACCGGCGTTGCTCCAGTCTTTAAGGCAATTTTATATTTAATGGGAAGTTTTCCAAGTCCACTGAAAACATCCTTATACTTTACAAGTAAGGTAGCAATGCTCTTGTGTTTCAGTTCTGTAATCTCAAAGAGCTGGGTGAGCAGTCCTAACTGTTGTATAGACTGTAATCCAAGCAAAGGAACCTTTTCTCCAGGAACCACAACAAACGGGTGTTTTGTGACTGTAGAGTTATGCTTTAGGGTAAGTATGCATTGACCCACAGTTGGAATGTCAAGTCCACTATATGCCTTCAGTACTTTAGTTTGTTTCTGAAGTTTAGGTCTAGGTTCTAGTTTTTTCCACAGAACATCTGGAATAACATTGGGATCTGCTCCAGTATCTACTTTAAATGGTATCAGTGTACCATGTGCTTCCACCTCTATAATCCATTCTTTAGCTGGCATAGGCAGTTATTTGACCATGTCCACAAAAAGATCTTCATCACTAGAGTCAGAGGTGTATGTTTTAACAGCATGTAGTTGTGTAGTTGTATATTTTTTGCAGATCCTACATTTCTGTCCATATGCTGGACATTTGCGAGGCTCATGATTTTTGCCACATTTCCCACATGACATATCTCTGTGCTTTGCATCTTGTATATCCACTTTATTCCTCTGTCTCCTCTCTGACAGGTGTCGAGTGGACAATCCTCTTGAATATGTAGGTCTGTGTGTTCTTACATCATTAACCACATCCTGACTGTCTTGCTTATATAAGACACCTAGTTGTTTTCAGGACTGCTCTGCAGACTGACAAATGAACACAGCTCTTTGCAGAGTCAAATCACAATCCCTTAGTAGCCTCTCACGTGTTTTATTACTGTAACAGCCTATCACAAGCCTATCTCTGATTAAAGATTCTTGCAGAGTGCCATAGTTACAAGACCTGCTTTTTAATTTGAGGTCAGTGAGAAACTCCTCCACTGTCTCGTGTGGTAGCTGAACCCTGGAGTTAAACACAAAACGTTCATATGTCTCATTTTTCTTTGGTGTTCAATATGCAGAAAATCTTTCCATAACTATTTCATAGTTCTCACTATCAGTTTCAGATAATTGAAAAATGTTATATATGTCCAAAGCTTCTGCACCAGCAACAGTTAAAAGCAATGCTACTTTCTGATCACTTGGCAAAGTGCTTGTGTTTGTTGCTTTCATATACAGGCTAAATCTTTGCTTGAATGATCTCCACACTTCTTCCAGATTACCCACAAACCTGATTTCAGGAGGTGGCTTCAGACTATCTGTTCTCACTGGTAAACTCTGTGAGGTTTGCTGGCCATGAGGTGTGAGACTAATTTCTGCTCTTTGTTGCAGATCCATGCTTCTTTATTTGTTTGTTGCTTTTACCTGGAGAACCCCACTTCTGGTACCATGTGTTGTTCACCCTTTTTGATATGAAGAATGATCCACAAAGGTTCTGTTAAGTCAACTTTTATTTATTCCAGTTCTGTATCATGATACCTTAGGTGCTTGCTTTGCACTCTACTCTGGGTGTCTGCAGTTCTGGCTCTTGCTGAGGCATGATGTCACTTCCTGTTATCTGACCTTTATGCATATTCATAAGGCTCAGCTCAGCACAGTTCCAGCATGTACTGGCTGACTTGGCATGATAGGATGGCATGTGTATTGATGCTGCACATGACTTAGAGCACCCTGTGCCATGCTCCCCCCCTACTTACACAACCATGCTATCACACACACTCATTCATACACCCTCCTTCACCCCCTTACCTGCACTGCAGATCTCTCTCATGCCTAGGGGCCCTGCTTATTCTCTCTCTGTCTCTCTGCACGAACTTCTCTTGTCCCGCCCACTGGGAGGAGGAATGGAGCAGTCATGTGACGTGAGATGAATTCACAGTAAGACACACAGTTAAGCTGTCCGGCCCCTGCTGGGATTATTTTCGGCCGTTTTTTATTTTTATTTTGCCGAAGATGTGTTTCGGCCACCGGTTTGTCTTACAAACACCTAGGCGCCCTGGGCTACCCCCAGCAGTATATCACCTCATCGCTTGCTGAGGGGATTATCTCCGACAGTCAGCCAGGATCGGCAACCAGGGAGTGACCACCATTGTTTTAGTTTAATGTTGTATAAGTCAGTCCCCCCCCCCCCCAGTTCCACCAATACAGACATTTACCCCGGCTGTCCCTGGAACAGATAGTGGAGGTTGGGACCCTATTGTTTTGTTAATCCCGTTACTGCCCCTGTTGTCTCTGGGAGGCAGATTAAGGGGGCGGTTTGTATCCCAATATCTTGTTTTATGTCAATGTGTGATTTGCTGTATATATCCAGCCTGGTTTTACCCTACACTGAGTCTCGGCTAGCGACTGGGGAAAGAGTGTGTTGTCCCAGGCTAAGGGAGCGCAAGTCAGCAGAGGTAGTCGGTTGTACTAGCCAGATCCGTGACACCTTCAATTTATGTTACTGGGATGAAATTCATAGAGGCACAGAGTTGAAGAGAGATTCATAGAGAGAGAGATATACACCGATCAGCCATAGCATTATGACCACCTGCCTAATGTTGTGTAGGTCCCCCTTTGCCGCCAAAACAGCCCTGACCCATCAAGGCATGGACTCCACTAGACTGTGCTGTGGTATCTGGCACCAAGACGTTAGCAGCAGATCCTTTAAGTCCTGTAAATTGCGAGGTGTGGCCTCCATGGATGCATCCTGATGCCGTGTGTTCTCGAGGTAACCGCCGCACATGCACCCGGTCATCCAGGTGATGTAATAAGATATGCTTCATCAGACCAGGCCACCTTTTTCCATTGCTCCCTGGTCCGGTTCTTATGTCACTTGCCCATTGGCGCTTTTGGCAGTGGACAGGGGTCAGTACTCTGTGGCTACCCAGCCCCATACTCAACAAACTGCGACCTTTCTATCAGTACTAGCCTTAAGGTTTTCAATTTGAGCTAAATTAGCTCGTCTGTTGGATTTGACCACACGGGCAAGCATTCGCCCCCACGTGCATCAATAAGCCTTGGTCGCCCATGACCCTGGGCTTTTCCTTCCTTGGACCACTTTTAATAGGTACTAACCTTTGCAGACCAGGAACACCCCCACAAGATCTACCACTTTGGAGATGCTCTGACCCAGTCATCTAGCCATCAAAATTTGGCCCAATCACAATTTGTCAGTCACTCAGTGTCACGACCGAGGTACGGGTTCTGGAACCGCGCTGCAGAATCGGCGCCTCCTGGTGGAGAGAGGACGCACTGCCACCAGGGCACAGGAGATACTAGCCGTTCACCACCGAGAGTATAGAGTAGGTAAAACACAGGAACAAAAAATAAAAAAATAATAACGGTATCCAAAGGGTCAGGCAAAAGAGTAGTCGGGGTCACACGCAATGGTCAGGGCAGGCAGCAAAACAACAAAGGTCAGATTCAAGCAGGAGTCAATACCAGAGAGACAATACAGGATTCAGAACGCTAGTGTAGGCAAAAGGCACTAACACAGGCAAGGTTGTAGTGCCAAATGAGGGTTTAAATATCCCTCCAACAATGTAGATCCTCCTACCCTCCTAATTAGGGGGAGGAGGAAAAGTTATATCTGTCACTTTAAGAGTGACCTGAATATTCATGAATTAAGCCGTTCGCGCATGCTCCGTCACGATCACTCGAACTCACCGGGGACGCGCGCCTCGAAGGAGGACGGACCCGGCGGCAGCTCACCGCGACGGCGTGAGCAGGTAGCCGACCGCGCGGGCTGCGTCTCGGCGTCCCTGCCGGCCACCCGACAGAAGAGGTAACAGTACCCCCCCCCTCTACGAGAGCCATCCTGGCGATCAGGAGCAGGTTTCTATGGAAATCTGGAATGGAAAACACGAATCTTGGCAGGAGCATAAACATCAGAGGCCGGAATCCAAGAATTCTTCTGAGGACTGTATCCCTTCCATCTAATAAAATATTGTAATTGCCCCCGTTTCTTTCTAGAATCTAAGATAGTCTGTACTTCATATTCCTCTTCATCTTGTATAATTACTGGTTCAGGAACCCGGACCGAGGAAGAGAATTGATTAGTCACCACTGGTTTCAGCAACGAGACATGAAATGCGTTATTGATACGCAAAGTTTTAGGTAAGACCAGGGAATAGGTAACTTCGTTGATCCTTGCTTTAATCTTGTACGGCCCGATATATTTGGGTCCCAAAGTTCTGGCAGCTTGCCGAAGATGCAGATATTTAGTGGAGAGCCAGAGTCACCGGGATTAAGCATAGGTCCTCTGGACCGATATTTGTCAGCTGACTTCTTTTGTAGTCTTTTAGTGTGCTTTAAATGTTCAGCCAATACAGCCCAGTGATCTTGTAAAATTGAGCTTCTGCCGCTAGAACCCCTGTGGAACTGGTTTCCTGAGGCCATAATTGAGGTTCGTATCCATGAACTGCTTTGAAAGGAGACATCCTCAGAGATTCATGAAATGAGCTATTGTAAGACCATTCAGCGAGATGTAATAATGTAGACCAATCTGACTGGTCTTCTGAGACATACATCCTAAGATATTGTTTTAGTACTTGGTTAGCTCTTTCTGCTTGTCCATTAGATTGCGGGTGTTGTGAAGAAGAGAAATGCAACTCGATACCCATGAGCTTACACATAGCCCTCCAAAACCTGGAAATTAATTGTGATCCTCTGTCGGAGATCATTCTTTGAGGTACACCGTGTAAACGTACAATCTCTTTCATGAAGATCTCGGCTAATGTACTGGCAGACGGTAGTTTGGAGAGAGGGACGAAATGAGCTTGTTTGCTGAACAGATCAACTACAACCAGAATTGTCGTGTGGCCTTTGGAGAGAGGTAGATCTGTAACAAATCCATGGCTATATGTTGCCATGGTTGTTCTGGAACGGGTAATGGACATAGCAATCCTGCCGGTCTGATGCGGGGTATTTTATTATGACCACATACGTTACATGCTTGTACAAAGTCTATAATGTCCCGAGTCATAGAAGGCCACCAAAACTGTCTTTGGAGAAGAAATTTCACATTCCGAATCCCCCGATGACCTGCTACAGGAGAAGCATGACCCCAAGATAAAACGGCTTTACGAAACCGCGGTTGAACATATAATCTCCCAGGAGGTGGTATCAGTCCCTTGGGACGAGGTGTCTGTGATTTGGAGATGTGCCACATGAGGGTGTTGCGAATGGTGGTAATGATTTTGGTAGGAGGAATGATGGGTTCAACAGGGGTGTCAACATTAGGTGCTTCGTGCTTCCTGGACAATGCATCCGCTTTACGATTCTTAGAACCCGGACGAAACGAGATAGAGAAATTAAAACGGGTAAAAAATAATGCCCATCGAGCCTGTCAGGGATTAAGTCTTTTGGCCTTTTCAATATATACCAGATTCTTGTGATCGGTCAGGATTGTGATGGGAATGGTAGTGCCCTCCAGAAGATGTCGCCATTCCTCTAAGGCTAATTTGATAGCTAACAATTCTCGATTACCGATGTCATAATTTCTTTCGGCCGGAGTAAAAGTTTTAGAGAAGTAGGAACATGGGTGAAGACGATTTGATTCCTGATTACGTCGGGACAGAATGGCCCCGGCTCCACTTTCCGATGCGTCGACTTCCAGGATAAAAGGTAAGTCTGGATTGGGTCGTTGTAAGATAGGAGCCGTTGTAATGGCCAATTTTAGTTTTGCAAAAGCCTCTTTCGCCACCGGGGTCCAGCATATGGGATTCGCCCCTTTCCGGGTGAGTGCTATGATTGGAGCAATGGTTTGAGAGACGTTCCGGATGAAGCGACGATAATAATTAGCAAATCCCACAAATCGCTGTACACCCTTGACGTCAGAAGGTTCTTCCCAGTCTTTAATAGCAGAAAGCTTGTCTGGATCCATCTCCAACTGTCCGGATGATAAAATATAACCCAAGAACTTGACTTTGTCGCATTCAAACTCGCATTTCTCGGCCTTGGCGTATAGTGAATGGTCTCTTAAACACTGCAATACTTGAGAAACATGTCGCCGATGCTCAGTCAGATTTTTGGAATAGATCAAGATGTCATCTAGGTACACCATAACATGGGATAGCAACATATCACAAAAGATGTCATTCACAAAGTTCTGAAAAACTGCTGGAGCGTTACACAGTCCAAAAGGCATAACTAGATATTCATAATGCCCGTATCGAGCATTGAACCCGGTCATCCATTCATCACCCTCCTGAATACGAACAAGATTATACGCCCCACGGAGGTCAAGTTTGGTAAAGAAAGTGGTGTCCTTTAATTGGTCATATAACTCAGTTATGAGGGGAAGAGGGTATTTATTTTTTACAGTTATTTTATTTAACCCCCGGTAATCGATGCAGGGGCGTAAAGAGCCGTCTTTCTTGGCGACGAAAAAGAACCCTGCACCGGCTGGAGATGCTGAAGGCCTGATGAATCCTTTTTCCAAACTCTCTTCAATGTATTGGGCCAAAGCTTGATTTTCGGGTTGAGATTATGGGTACATGTGCCCCTTAGGTGGATTTGTACCCGGTAGCAACTTGATTGCGCAATCATATGCACAGTGAGGAGGTAACGTGTTCGCCTTTTGTTTCGAAAAGACGTCCAAAAAGTCCCAGTACTGAGATGGTATTAGTTGACGGGGGTCTGTAGCTGGTGTGTCCAGTATTAAACTTAGTGGGAGTGTTACAGCACTTCTTTAAACACTCCTTACTCCAGCCCAGGATCTGCCCTTCTCTCCAGTCAATGCTGGGGTTATGAGATTGGAGCCATGTCATTCCCAGGATAATGGGTATGTGAGGACTGGACAGGACATCGAATTGTATCTCCTCGAAATGTAGAACACCGACTACTGCACCAATAACGTCCGTTTGAGAGGACACCAACCCTGTTCCCAGGGGAGTCCCGTCTAACGCAGAAATAGCCGTCTTCTGGGTCTTTGGCTTTAAGGGTATATTATTATCCAGAGCCCAGGTCTTGTCTATAAAGTTCGCTGCTGCCCCTGAATCAATGAAAGCTTGGGTGGCCACTTGGTGGCCTTGCCACTGCATCTTGATGGGAACAAACAGTCTTTGAGGTTGAGGAGGTGTGACTACAGTAGCACTTAGTGAAGCACCTCCGGTCTTCACTAAGTTCTGGCGTTTCCGGACTTCTTTGGGCATGCGTAGATTAAATGTCCCTTCTGCCCACAGTATAAACATAGGCCCAAGGATCTTCGACGCTGTTTTTCGTCTACGAAAGATGAAGTACCGGGCCTATTTCCATTGGTTCCGCGGCCGTAGGTACTGGTTCAGAAGATGTGTGGACAATTGGATGAACCGGAGGCCGAAATTGACGCGGCCTTCTGTCTCGTTCTCTCTCCCGTTCAAATCTTCTCTCCAGACCTCTGGCTTCTAACCGTAGGCATAGAGTAATTAAGTTCTCCAGATCACGAGGTAAATCACTGTAGGTGAGGGCATCTTTCAAGGATTCATTCAGCCCCCTACGAAAGGCAGAAGTTAACGTGCTGACATTCCAGTCGGTTTCATATGCGAGTGTGCGGAATTCTACGGCATACTGAGCCACCGTTCTTCTTCCCTGTTGTATCTCCATAAGGTTGGATTCAGCTGCTTCACGTCTCCCTGGAGCATCAAATACGGCCCTGAATGAAGCAATAAAGGCGTCGGCGTCGTCCAAAATGGAAGAGTCTTGTTCCAATAACGGCGAGGCCCATGTTAACGCTTCTCCTTTTAATAAATTGATGATAAAAGTCACTCTGTTGTTGTGGGAAGCGAAGGTGTGTGGATGTGCATGAAAGTGTAGAGTGCATTGATTCAGGAACCCTCTACACTCATGTGGGTCTCCAGAGTATTTTTCAGGTAGTGGCATCTTTGGTGCTTTAACGAAAGTGCCAATTCCAGGCGCAGGAGGTGAG
This sequence comes from Spea bombifrons, assembly GCF_027358695.1. Classification (NCBI taxonomy): domain Eukaryota; kingdom Metazoa; phylum Chordata; class Amphibia; order Anura; family Pelobatidae; genus Spea; species Spea bombifrons. The sequence goes on from NC_071091.1 coordinate 44,422,695, forward strand.
GCGTCCGAAGATGCACTTCGGGAGATTGTAGGTGCAAGATTCGTGGCCATTGATCTGAGCATGTCAGCTACGTCATCCAATTTTTGTTCCAAGGATTGGAGCTGAGACGCATGAGCGGCTAGGACTTGATCTTGTCTTTCTTGATGGTTGGACATCCTTGCCAATTCTGCGGGATCCATATTGCAGGCCTGTGTTAACTGTCACGACCGAGGTATGGGTTCTGGAACCACGCTGCAGAATCGGCGCATCCTGGTGGAGAGAGGACGCACTGCCACCAGGGCACAGGAGATACTAGCCGTTCACCACCGAGAGTATAGAGTAGGTGAAACACAGGAACAAAAAATAAAAAAATAATAACGGTATCCAAAGGGTCAGGCAAAAGAGTAGTCGGGGTCACACGCAATGGTCAGGGCAGGCAGCAAAACAACGGAGGTCAGATTCAAGCAGGAGTCAATACCAGAGAGACAATACAGGATTCAGAACGCTAGTGTAGGCAAAAGGCACTAACACAGGCAAGGTTGTAGTGCCAAATGAGGGTTTAAATATCCCTCCAACAATGTAGATCCTCCTACCCTCCTAATTAGGGGGAGGAGGAAAAGTTATATCTGTCACTTTAAGAGTGACCTGAATATTCATGAATTAAGCCGTTCGCGCATCACTCGAACTCGCCGGGGACACGCGCCTCGAAGGAGGACGGACCCGGTGGCAGCTCACCGCGACGGCGTGAGCAGGGAGCCGACCGCGCGGGCTGCGTCTCGGCGTCCCTGCCGGCAACCCGACGGAAGAGGTAACACTCAGATCCTTAGGCTTGCCCATTTTCCCTGCTTCTAACACATCAGCTTTGAGAATGAAATGTCCACTTAATATGCCTAATATATCCCACCCACTGACAAGTGCCATGATAAGAAGATTATCAGTGTTACTGTCTTCTCTTGGCAATGCAGTAGTTGGTAAAATACTAGAGCATTGAAGGTCTGAGTGTTTTTTCTTGTTATTCAACCTACAGTTTGTGTTCTCCACTACTGGATAGGATTGTTACATTTCTGGAAGTCACAAAAACCCCTGGGAGATGAGTATGTGACGTCGCGCGCCACGTTCGAGCATCGAGCTGAGCTGACTCCCCCGCCGGGATGTGTGAGCGGTCTCCTGACTGGTCGGAGATCTGCGGTCTACATGCAGTTTGGATATATGGATCAGATGTCTGCTACCTTGTACCTGGGATCAGAAGTTGGCTAAAAGATAGAATGCAGAGGGTTGTTGTGAATGGATGTTTCTCAGCCTGTACGCAGGTATTAAGTGGAGTGCCTCAGGTGTCTGTCCTCAGTCCTCTTCTTTTTAATTTATTTATAAATGATCTCCCAAGCTGCATTAAGAGCCATGTCACAGTTTTTGCTGATGACACAAAATTAGGCCGGGTAATTCAGACTAATCTTGATGTTTCTTCTTTGCAGGAAGATTTAGACAGAGTTGGGGACTGAGCATGCAAGTGGCAGATGAGGATCAATATAGAGAAATGCAAAGTTATGCATTATGGTAAAAATAATAAAAATGCAACCTATTCTTTAAATGGAATATCCTTGGGGGAAACTACCAATGAGAAGGATTTAGGAATAACGGTTGACAACAGACTTGACAACAGTGCGCAATGCCAGCAAGCAGCTGCGAGGGCCAGTAAGGTTTTAGCATGCATAAAAAGAGATTGATTTTACAGGTCATTGGTAAGACCTCACCTTGAATATGCAGCACAATTCTGGGCACCGGTCCTTAAAAAGGACATTATGAAATTAGAAAAAGTGCAACAGAGGGCTTTGAAATTAATAAGGGGATTGGGAGATACTAGTTATGAAGAGAGACTAAAAAAGTTAAAATTGTATACGCTAGAAAAACGGCGTCTCAGAGTGGATATGATAACATTATATAAATATATGCAGGGCCAATATAAAGAGCTCTTCAGTGACCTGTTAATTAACAGAAATATACAAAGAACAAGAGGTCACCCTCTGAGACTGGAAGAGCACAGGTTTCATAGACACCAAAGGAAGGGATTCTTTACAGTGAGGAATTGAATTCACTTCCAAGGGAGGTGGTGTTATCCAATACATTAGATACCTTCAAAAGGGGCCTCGATATTTTCTTAGAAAGGCATACAGGGATATAAATAGAATAACATTAATATTTTAGAGCTTCTTGATCCAAGGAGAAATCCGATTGCCTCTTGGAGTCAAGAAGCATTTTTTTCCCCTGATAGCAGAGTTCGAATTATCTTAATTAGGGGTTTTTTTGCCTTCTTTTGGATCAAGAATAGGAAGGTTAGGTAGAAGGGTTGAACTTGATGGACTTAGGTCTTTTTTCAACCTTATGAACTATATGTAACTAAATATGCAGCCTGAATTGAAACAATGCTACGGATGCTCCATGCTGCTAGATAAGGCAAAGTACCCTCAGATCAGGGAGTGTGAGTAGCCTAGCAGGGTGATAAACTGTTTTATATGATACAGTGTATTGACCCAGACTGCTATTCACGAGGGTTATTCTGCCTGGATTGAAAGAAAAAAGTAGGACTATCTGGATCTGTCCAAGATTTCTGTTGCTTAATTTGCTTGCTCCATACTATAGGGAGACTGCGCCTAACGTGTATATCTGTAATGTATTGTATCTTTTAGGGGAAGTTCACAGGAGATATAAAATACTATCGATATAGGTACCGTGGTAGATTTAATACTCTGGCAATGTATATAATTAAAAGGATTTGCGGATACATGATACTAATTACATTTATATATTTGGGATATGTGCATCAATAAGTTACTACAGCCTAGAACCTGGCCTCTCTGCTGTTCATGTCTTTGATTTTGTGCCCTATGTGAAGTGGAGATCAGTCTAAGGGCAGAGCACCCTCTGAGGGTAGAGGGAAAACATCTGGAGAAGAAAACCTGCCTAGTATAACTCTCCAACCCTAAATATAAATTTGGCATCTAGAAAGCTGTTGGAACAAAAGCCTCTCTCTAACAAAGAGAGGGGAAAAACAAGACAAGAGGCTGTCTGATTTCTTCTCGCCACAAGCAGACAGGTCCTCAAGTCAAACAACTAGCTATTCGACTCCAGATAGGAGCACAAGTAAGGACAAAGATGATTTAGTGGCACAACTAGAAGGGCAAAGGTACAAAGAGAGGCAAATGGTCACACCAGAATATATTAAGGCATGCTTTCAACACCAGTTTCAGCAAATAAAGCCGATACTTCAGGATAATTTGGTGGCTTCTCAAAAGGAGCCAATGGCTGTTGGTCAAAGATTAAAAACTAATGAAGAAAAGATGGAAAATTTGGAATGTATGGTTGCATCTCAGGAGACATGAAAAAAACAACAGGGATAGATACAGTAACTGCAGTCTAAGATTACTGACATGGAGGATAGACATAGACGGAATAACCTGAGAATTAGGAATGTCCCTGAAGACATAACTCATGACAAAGTAGAGGCCTGCCTGATTTTAATAAAGAACTGGGAATCACACTAGACAGCAATGTAAACTTTTTTGAGAGGTACCATAGACTTTCAAAGCCGAGGAATCTCCCTATGGATGCCCACAGAGACATTATTTGTTGCCATTCATAGATGTCACGACTTACCTGTCCTTCAGGGAATCCAGTCTAGACGCTACCGCTCCTACTACCAGCAAACCAGAAAGTCACTACACCATGCCTCCCGGTTCCTAGCACCGAGCGAGTTACTCACAGGAGGGGGGCGCACCTGTCCAGGAAACTGACAGGGGGCGTTCCTATTCATCTACTGAAGGGCGGATCGGAGTCCCACTTTGGGGATGTGGCTCTGTGTGGCACCAGATTTAAAGGTCCAGAAATCCTGCTTTCGGTTATCCTTGTGTGGTTTTCGTGTTCAGACGTATTTTGCATAGAGGGGAGAGTCTGTCATATTGCAACATGATCTAATGGCTAGAAAAGCCTCCAAAGTATTATTTGTTTAATACTGTTCCTTTAAGAATCTCTGACCTGACCTCACAGCATTTTAAAAGCTTGGTTCACCTGTGCCTTAGGGCACAATTAATGTGTTAAGAGACTGACTAACGCCTGAATCTGCTCCTGAGAATCCTGAAATATAACAACCTTATCAGGACCTCCTGCCTGTTGTGAATTTTGACTGTGGATTGAACTACCCATTTTGCATCAACCCCTGTTTTTTCTACTCTGGATACTGTTACAGGGTCACCTTATGCTGGGTACCCCTATTTGAGGGCTGAGGAATCACCAGTCAGTCCCTCATACGGATAGCTCCTGCTATCCAAGGATCAGTCCTACCACCATTCATAGTAAAACAAGAACTCCTTTATTTCAAACACCCGGAACTTATATAAAACCTCAATTCAATGTGCACCAAACCCAACCCCAAATCCCATCACAGATCCCATGAGTATTGTAGAAAAGCCCCTTAAATACTGGGATTTATAACCTTAACCCGTCCGGCTTTCCTTTAACTACACTGGTTTACTCAAGAGGAACCCCACCGTGTTGGGAGCCAGCTGTTGTCCTTGGAGATTAATAATTGTTAGTCTTGAATATCTAAACTTCTCCAGTGATCAAACAGCAATCAAGACCACAGCTTCTATGTCTATTAATCAGGTTTATTCGAAAACAAATTATCAATTCATACAGTACTGATGCTGGAACAAATGGTGATAAAAGGTACTGTAGGTTCAATATTCTTGGTGAGATGAAGGTGAGAGCGTGGAAAGAGACCTTGTCCTTGTAATCATGGCAATTTATACCCCTTTACATTTGGTTAGGGTATACGTAAAGGAATCCTATTGGAACAGTTATATGATACACCGGCATTCCACAGAAGACCCTCTAAACTACAAGATTGTCCCTTCTGAAGTCTGGGGCTGCAGCCACATTCAGTCTCTGGGCCGGTTACAAAATAAAACGCCTTATAAAATATCACCGGGTCACGATATCACAAACTGGACACAAAAACGCTGGCTACACTTCACATGAACATATGAGCCAGTTAGCCTGGTCCTGTCACAGATACCAACCTGTACCTTTCACAATCTCTATGGACTGTCTGATGTTTTCTCTTTAAAGAGATTCTGAACTTACCCTGCCTTTTCGGATCAATTGGAGATTATCAAAGTTTCTTCTTCGAATTAATTTGACTTTACCTGTTTGCCATATTAATCTGACCCTGTGTTCTCTGAGAGGCTGAATTATATCATCTCATAGAAAGTGATTTAGTGAATTTATTTATATTCAGTCTGGCTATTTATATTCTGTCAGTCAGTTCTTATATGACAATATCTCTTCTTTTATGTGAATTCCTGTGTACCGACTCTGGCTTGCTGTGGCTACCCTTTTCGTGTTTGAACCCCAGCTTGTATGACTACCCTCTTCGTGTATCGACTTGGCTATTATGATAACCCCCTTGGTGTACCGAATTTGGCTTTCTTCCGACACCTCATTTAGCAGATAAGTCCTACTATGATTATCCACGCTTCTGCCACTTATCCACACTCAGGGACTGTCTATTATATTACCTATACCCTGCCTGCTCTCTGCCTGGTATCTCTCCTGCCCTGTTTGTCCCTTTGAGGGTATCCCCACTTGGAAACTCTCAGGGTGAAGATTAGACAGAACAGGTTCTGGGATACAGGTGCATGATAATATGCATTGAGAGAAAAAGTTATGAGAGCAGCAAGACAAGATCTGATAAAAGAAATATGCAAAGCAAAGGAAATCCTTCGTTCCCGCTTCATGCTACACTCGTATTGAGAAAATACAATATCAAGTATCATTGGGGGCTCCCTACTAAACTCATAGTAGGGACGGGTGATGAGACTATTTTGCCTGCTAGGGATAAGGGGACATGCTAGATTCTATCTGTGTATGGGGAGAACGTGGAGGGGGTTTGATGCGGGAGGGGGGGAGGAGTGGATTTGTCCTGGTTTTCATATTGGTATATATTTTCATTGACTCATTTGTTCCCCCTTTTTTTTCTTCTCTTTCTCCCGGTGGGACTCAAAGCACTTTACAGGTATATACATACGAGAAAAAGAGTGAATTATCTAAAGGATTGGGAGAAAAGATGGGTTTTAAGTCTTTTTTTTTTAAAGTCTCTAAAGATGGGGCCTCTCTGATTGAGAGTTCCAGAATGTGGGAGCAGCATGACAGAATGCATTGGAGCCAGATTTTTTGTGCACTTTGGGTCAGGGGAGGGCTGGCAGCCTAAGGCCTGGGGGGCAAGTCACGTGAATTGGCTCCGCCCCCTCGCACTCACCTTTCACCCCTCACGTTGCTCCCATTACTATGCGGCCATCAGACTGCTGGAAAACTTACCTAAACAGCCGCTGGGTGCTGATGCCACCGGCCTGAGCTACTTTAATCCTTTTTTTTATTTATTTAATATGCCGGATTGGCTTGCCTTGCCATATTAAAAATAAATAAATAAAGTATTACAGTAACTCCAGCCAGCAGCATCAGCACCCAGCGGCCTTTTAGATTCGATTTCCAACAATCTGATGGCCGCATAGTGATGGGAGCAGCGTGAGGGGTGAAAGGTGAGTGCGAGGGGGCGGGGCTTTCACCCCTCACGCTGCTCCCATCACTTGGCGGCCATCGCATACGGCCGCTGGGTGCTGATGCCGCCGGCCGGCGCTGCTTTAATACTTTTTTTTTTGTCCATTTAATAGACGATCCGGCTTGCCATATTACATTTTAAAAAAAAAAGTATAAAAGTAGCGCCGGCCGGCGGCATCAGCACCCAGCGGCCGTTTAGATTAGATTTGGGTAATGAGAGAAGAGACAAATGTGCATTGCAATAATCCAGGCGAGATGTCACAAATGCATGGATGGCAGTATCTTCTGGTTGGGATCTGTTGAAAAGAGATGTTGGATCCTTAGTTCCTGGTGTAAAGGAAAGGTAGAGCTGCATGTCATCTGCATAGCAGTGGTATCTTAATCCATGTTGTCTGATGATGTCCCCCAGTGGCAGCATGTATATGGCATATAGAGTGGGAGATAGAATGGATCCTTGTGGTACTCCACACGTTAGTGGTGTGAGAGCTGAGGAACACATTCCTGATGACACCCTCAGTGACTTGTTTGTGAAGAAAGATTTAAACCATGACGTAGAAAGATTTTATAATAAGGGTTTGTAGCAATGGGTGTGAGGCTGGCAATACTTGGATAGGAACTGAATAGTTGGAAGAATATATAATATTTGATTAGACTGAACTAGAGAGAAGGCTTAGAGAAACGTGCCCACAATTTTAAAGGACATGGTAAGTGGTCTAATAGGGGAGCACTATGTATATCACATCTCAAGAGTAGTAATAGAAACAAAAAATACAGCGCTTACACAAAAAAAAAAAACACACAGACAGAGGGGGGGGGGAATGATCAAGAGCCAAACCCACACACCAATAAGTGAAAAAAACTAAATAATCAATAATAATTACCAGTCTTTTGTGTTACAATAAAAAAAAATGTGTATATAAACAATAAACTGTTATCATAACCAATAAATGACAAAGCTGCTAGTCTTGAATAATACACGTTCTCCAACAGGTAGAGAAAGCCTACAAAGATAAACACAAACTGAAAAAGAGACAGCACTTGAATAAATGTAAAAACGATATGTTTAATACAAAGACAAAAAAATATACAGTACATTTAATAAAAAATACAGAGACAAAAAAAATATATATATAAAAGACCTCAATAATTGGGTACGAATATATAAATAAAACAAAAGCAGTGGAGTGATGTTCAGCCTGCCGCACTAAGGGTTAAAACAATAAATATACAGGGAGAACCGAAAAGGAAATATACTATATATATCTAAAAGAAAAACTCTTACCACTGGTAATGACTGTGCCTGGCCAGGCTTGCGCCAAAAAAACAAGCAGGACGCGTTTCGTTTGCACTTACTCAGCTGCAGCTGCAATTTTTTTTGTCTCTGTATTTCTTTTATTTAATGTACCGTATATTTTTTTGTCTTTGTATTAAACATATTGTGTTTACATTTATCCAAGCGCTGTCTCTTGTTTTCAGTCAAGAGTAGTAATCAGGGCCGGCCCTACAATGGAGCAGAGTGGGGCAATTGCCCCAGGCGGCACTTTTGAAGAGGCGGCACTTTCCCGCCCCAAGCGTTTTTTTTTTTGTATTTAGCGGAGGAGAGAGAGGGGCGCCGAGTGGTTTTCGCTTACCAAGTTGTCAGTACCCGCTCGGCGCCCCTCTCTCTCCTCTGCGAGCCCTCTAGCTCAGTCTCAGTGCTGGCTTGTAATGCTGAGCGCCGGAAGTGACGTCACTTTTTAACGCTCATCATTGGCAGAGCAGGGAGACTCGCACCGTGGCAGAGCAGGGAGACTCGCAGGACTGTTTAAAGGTAAGTACAAAGGGGGGGGGGATAGGGTAGATAATAGGGATGGTAGATAATAAGGAGGGAGGGTAGATAATGGCATCGGTGAAGTTTAAAATGCCACCCCCCTCCTGGCGTCGGTAGGGGGGGGCTTCATTTTAAACTTTGCCCCAGGCGGCATTATGTCTTGGGACGGCCCTGGTAGTAATGTTTTTCCATAGGCTGAATGTAGAGATCAGACTAAAGTTTGCGTAAACTCACTCTAATAACGGTGGTTACATTCAAAGGTGGTGGTAGAATCTTATTTGACATATACCAAGCGGGAGGACATTGTTTTTGAAATTCGTGATTATGGATATAGAAGTTAATTCAAGAGGGGTACACATTGTGTAAAAACATTCTATAATAAGGTTATGTAGAAATAGGTGAGAGGGTGCACTAGCTGAATTGCAATTGAATAGGTGGAAGAATACACAATATTTAGATTGGGCCAGTGAGAAGTCTCAGAGAAAAGTGCCCGTAATCTTTAAGAGTATAGTTATTGGGACTAATAGGGAGACGCTGAATACCTTTTAAGAGCAGATTTTTTTTTTACTTTTACTAAATAAGACCGCTTATGTTTTATCCCTAGAAGGTTTCCAACAGTGGTATGTGCATCACTTGGGGAGACAAAAAAGGAGTGTAGCAATGCTTTATAAGCAAAGAATTAGATATTGAAATCAAGTATCAAGACGTTGATGATGAAGCTAGAGTTATCATAATGGTCATACAGGCCCAGGGAGAAGTTTATACATTGGTAAATATATATGCCCCAAATGGATCTTCAGATGCATTTTTCCTTTAGTTATATAATAAAATAGATAAAATTAACTCATTCAGTTCCCTGTAGACGTACCAGTACATCCATAAAACGCATCTAAAGAAACATATATGGACGCACCGGTACTTCTTGCCTTTCTTGCAGCCTGGACCGTTCGACAGTAAGGCTGCAACTAACGATTATTTTCATAATTGATTAGTTGGCCCATTATTTTTTCGATTAATCGGATAAAAAAATAAATGTACATTTTTCATTTATTTAAAATTTAATAAACAAACAGGATGTTAAAAACAAACAGCAGGGTGTCCGACCGCCGAGTAAGATGGACGCTTGAGCCACTGTCTCCGCCGCCGCTCGCATCTTTCTCTAGATAATCCGCGCTCATCGCCCTCATGGGTCGCTCCAAGAAACCGGCCACTGATCCCTCTACGCCGGGGGACCGCTCGCGCTCCTCCAATCCTTCCTTCCGCGAGTATTTCTGGACGCCGGCGGACCTGGCCTCCCAGGCCCTGGAGGACCACGAGGCCTCGTCTCCGGCCAGCTCCTCATCGGTTGAAGGACCGGCCCCGGCGCTGCACTTACCGCCTGCATCCCAGCCTCCAGAGGTGGTGAGTCTCTTCTCCTCGGCACCGTGGAAGTCCGATTTTTCGCTGCTCATCGCAGAGCTTAAGCAGGTGGTTCGCGATGAGGTCTCTGCTGTACGCTCCGATCTGTACGCTCCGATCTGGCAGACCCTCGAGGCCTCCGCGACACAACACCAACTGACGCACACTCAGACACAACAGACGACTACTCAACACGCTCGTTACCTGCAAGAACTCCGCCGCAGGATCGAAGATCTTGATAACAGGGGTCGTCGACACAACATTCGCATCCGTGGGATCCCGGAATCCGAGGGCCCGGAGGATGTGACAGCGCTCCTTACGCGGCTCTTCAATGACCTCCTGGGTCGTTCCGCTGACTCCCTGATGCCCCTGGATAGAGCTCATAGGGTCCCCCGCCCTCGAGGTGGACCTGGGACCCCCCCAGAGACATTATCTGCCACCTTACGGACTTCTTGGTGAAGGAGGACATCATGCTTCGTGCCCGTGAGGTGGGCACATGGCTGTTTGACGGGCACCAGGTGTCCTTCTACCAGGATCTCTCCGACCTGACTCTGCAGGCCAGGAGGGCCCTGCGGCCGCTAACAGCTGAATTGCGGAGGCTGAATATATCATACCGTTGGGGGCACCCCTTTGCCCTGATCATCCGTCACGACAATCGGCCTCTTGTCATCAGGCACTACCAGGATGTCAGTGGCGTTTTGCAGCATCTGGGCTTCCTGGACCTCCGCATCTTGGACTGGTCGTCTGCAGATGTGGTTCTTGGCTCTCTTCGCATCCCAGCTTTGCCGCCTCGGAGCCGTGGTCGTCTGGATCTAGCCCGCAGGGATTCTCCTCGCCGTCGGGCCTCCCATGCGCAGCACACCCTGGCTTCTCGTCGTCGGGGTGACATTGAAGAGTAGCGGGTTGTGAGTCTTTGCGCTGTTGCTACCATCGCCGTCGCCTCACCTGTTGTTATCCACCCCACACTCACTGGACTTTTGTTGGGACTCTCTTGTTGACAGTTGCCTCGTTCTTGGCTTCTGCACCGCCGTTGTACACATACATTCTCTTTCCACACTCTTCTTTCTCCCCTTTTTTTTTTTTTTTTTCTTTCTCCGCAACTACATGCTCTCCACGCTTTTATTTGATACTACCACTCACCTAGTGTCATACACGCTCAATCTACACGGATTGCAACTTGTTTACCGCATGCCCTGCGCTTATGTTTGCGCCTGCCATGATCTCGCCGCGTCTACTGGGCGGGCATTTTCATTTTCATTATCTTTGTTCTACTGGGCTCCATATGCAATGTTTCCTGTTAGTGCTGAATGCTGTGCTCTGGTAAGGGGGGGGTTGGGGAGAGATCTGTGGTTATTGGGTTTTTTTTTTTTTTTTTCAGTTCTCTGCACCAGCATGCTCTCGACGCATTTCTGTGGCTGATATCCTCGCTATCCGGATGCCATACGTGCCTCATGTGCATGGTTTACTGTGTTTTTACTATGCCTTGCGCTTTTGTTTGCGCTTACCATGCCTTCGTCAAGTGTATTGGGTGGCTCTTTTCATCTCCTCTGTGATGGTGAGCTCCATATGCAATGATTCCTGTTTGTGCTGCATTCTATGACACGGATGGGGGGAGGGCTGGGGGGGTTTCTGGTTTTTTTTTTTTTTTTTGCGCCACCTTCATCTACATGCTCTCACCGCGTTTACTTGGCTGATATTGATGTTGCCCGCCTAGTGCCGTGCGAGCTCAATATACACAGATTGCTGCCTGTTCTCTTCACATGCACTGCGCTTCTATATATGTCAACCATGATTTTGCCACGTCTACTTGGCGGTTATTTTCCTTACCTCTGTGTTGATGGGCTCCGTCTGCCAGGATTCCTGTGGGTGGGGGGAGGGTTGGGGGGGGTTTGTGGTTATTGTTTTTTTTTTTTTTTTCCTTTGTGTAGAAACCTCTTGTATCTTATTGAGAGCGCTCGGCCTTGTTCGTGGGTCTCAGCACTTCGGTTTGCACGTGACGTGCGATGGTTATTGTTACTCTTGTTTATGTTTCTTATCACTGTGATATGCCTCTGGGTTTCCTTACGGGGCGGTTATTTCCGTCACTAAATATCCAGGTTGTATGGCCTGGCTATCGCTCCCCACCCCTCCCATTTACCCCTCTCTTTGCGGTCCTTATGCTTTCTTATAGGTCTGCGAGCGGCGGCCCTTATTGGGCTCGTCTCTTTTCTCCTCTTTCCTTTTTCTTCTCTTTGTCTCTGGTTTCCTCTCTTCTCTTGTCGGTCGGCTCCTCCCCCCTACACGATATCGCCCTTCAGTTACTGGGTGCGGTTTACCCGGTGGGTGTAGTTAGTGTCTTTCTCCTCCTTTCCCCTCTCCTTCCCCTTTCCTTCTTCCACCTCCTTGCCTCTCCCGCCCCTCTTTTCCTTCCTTTGACCCGTGCTCCCCCCCCCCTTTTTTTTTTCTTCTTTCTTTTTTCTCTCTCTTTCTCTCCTTTGTTGTTGTAGCTGTCGTTGTTTGTGTCCCTCTCCGTCTTTGTGTGATGTCCGCAATGAATGCTGGTTTGAATCTGCTCTCTATTAATGCACGTGGTCTGAATACTCCGGAAAAACGCTCCTCCCTTCTACGCGATGTCAAGCGTGGGGGAATTGATGTTGCTTTCGTGCAGGAGACACACTTCTTAAAGTCCAAGGCCCCCAGGCTACTTTCTCGATTCTTCCCCACTGGGTTTTTCAGCGATAACCCTTCCGTTAAGTCCAAGGGTGTGGCGATGCTTTTTTCTAGTCGGCTTCCGTTTCATTTGCTTGATACTCGGGAAGATCCTGAGGGGAGATTTTTGTTGGTGAAGGGGAGGATTCTACAGCAAACTTATACGTTTGCCAATGTCTACCTTCCCAACAGAGGTCAGCCTGTTGTTCTGCGCCGTGTCTTTCGGGAGTTAGAGGGCTTCCAGGAGGGGATCCTTGTGCTCGGGGGTGATTTCAACGTGTCTTTACATCCTGCCCTGGATACCTCTGCTGGCACGTCCGGGACTACTCATCACGTTCTTCGTAAGATTTCGGATATCCTCTTAGACCACTGGTTATTGGATTGTTGGAGGGCCTTGCACCCTTCCGACCGGGATTACACCTTCTACTCTATGTCTCATCACTCCTACTCCCGAATTGACTATTTCTTTCTTCCCTGTCACCATGCTTCTCTCTTACGTAGCTCCACTATTGGGGTCACTACTTGGTCTGATCACGCCCCGGTCACGCTTTCCTTGCTATCCCCTCTGGCTCGCCCCCTAGAGCGTTCCTGGCGCCTCAATGAGGCGATTCTCTCTGATGCCGCTGTCGGTGCGGAGGCTCTGGAGGTCCTTCGTCGCTATTTTGAGGAGAACTCACTCCCTGAAACCCTGTTGTTGACTGTCTGGGAGGCGCATAAGTGCGTGATCAGGGGTCACTTTGTCAGCGTCTGCTCTCACCGTAAACGTTTGGCAGCGGCCAGGGTTGATGAGCTCTATGGCGAGATCGCTGAGGCGGAACGGGCTCATAAGTCTTCTGGTTTGGGGGCTGACCTACAGCGCTTGCTGGCTCTGCGGGGTGAATTAGCCTCTATTCTTAACGAGCGGATGCAACGATCCTTTGCTCGCTCTAGAGCCTTGTTCTATGAACACGGGAATAAACCAGGCAAATACCTTGCTAGGGCTCTGAAGGCGTCTCGCAAGTCGGTATATCTCTCGAGAATCCGCTCCTCTGACGGCCAGCTCCGTTCGCTTCCCTCAGACGTCGCTGCCTGTTTCAAGGCATATTATGAGAGGCTGTATAATGTGCGCGGAGGGGGATCGCCTTCGTCACCCCGTGTGGAGTCTGACGAAGTCCGGCATTGCTTGGAGCGGACGGTCAGCCGCACGCTCACTGCAGAGGCGTCTGCCTCCCTTGATTCCCCGATCACGCTCCCTGAACTTTTGCTGGCCCTTAAGTCCTCTCCCTCTGGTAAATGCCCTGGTCCGGATGGGCTTCCGCTGCGGTATTATTCCACATTCAAGGATCTCCTCGGCCCCCATTTTGTCGCCGCCTTCAATTCCATCCTCGCGGGTGGCCGTATTCACGATCATACGTTGCTGGCCTCGATCACCCTCATTCCCAAAGAGGGCAAGGATCCGGATCACTGTGGCAGGTACCGCCCTATCTCCTTGCTCAACTCTGACCTTAAGTTGTTTGCCAAGGTTCTTGCCAATCGTATTAAGTCTTTCCTGCCCTCTCTGGTCCACCCTGATCAAACTGGCTTCGTTCCTGGTCGGGAAGCGCGGGACAGCACTATCAGGGCTCTCTCTCTGATGCATTTTGCTAAACATGCACGTGTCCCAACGGTCTTGCTGTCTACTGACGCGGAGAAGGCCTTTGACAGAGTTGATTGGTCCTTTCTGTTTGCCTCTCTAACGCGAATGGGCTTCGGCCCCGGGCTGCTCACTTGGATCCGCGCTCTTTACTCCACTCCAGCGGCAGGGTTGTCCGCTATCCCCCCTTTTATTTGTTTTGTCCTTAGAACCCTTGTTGCAATCCATCAGGGGTAACCCGGACATCAGCGGCCTCTCCGTCGGGGGCACGCACCATAAGGTTCTGGCGTACGCGGACGACCTCCTCTTCACCGTCTCTCAACCGCGGCTGTCGCTTCCTATTATCATGCGTGAACTATCGCTTTACGGTGCTCTTTCGAATTTTAGGATCAACCCATCCAAATCCGAAATTCTAAACGTTACCTTGCCTTGTTCTGAAGTTCGCTCCATCTCGCCAAGCTTCTCTTTCTGATGGAGTGCTGATAGAATTAAGTATCTGGGGACATGGCTCTCCCCTGACTTCTCCCAGCTTTTTCGCTATAACTTCCTGCCTCTCCTTGCTGGGGTGCAGGCAGATTTGCTACGGTGGAGATGTCTAATGATTTCTTGGGTGGGCCGCATCAATGTTATTAAAATGTCTATCATGCCTCGTATACTATACCTTTTTCAGACCCTCCCTGTCTCTCTTCCCTCGTCGTTCTTTGTGTCCTTGCGGCAGACTCTTTTGCGGTTCGTTTGGGGATCTCGGGCCCCTCGTGTCCATTTCTCCACTCTGATTTTGCCCAAATGTCAGGGGGGCCTGGCGTTGCCTTGCCCCCGTTCTTACTACAGGGCATGTCACCTTCTCCGGGTTGTGGAATGGGCCCATGGCCCTAGTCATAAGCAGTGGGTGGCTGTTGAGTCTTGCCTCTTGGGATCCCCTGCTGGTGTGCTGCCCTGGTTGTCGATTCCGACGGCTAGGTCTCTAGCCACGCCTCACCCATTTATACGGGCCACGTTGGACGGCTGGCATTCTGTGCTCCGGCACACTCGACTTTCCACTGTTCCCTCCCCTCTGACCGCTGTCAGGGATAACCCCGACTTCCCACCCGGCCAGGGGCAGTTCCTTTTCCCTGCCCTTCCCTCTGATCGCACTGGTAGTATCCGCTCCTATTGGTCGCCTGCGGGCCTTAAGCCCCTGAATCAGCTCTCCCCTTCTTCACCTCCCTCTTTTTCCGATGTTTTTAAGTACGCGCAGCTTCGTAGTTTCTGTTGCTCTCTACCCCGGCAACACAATCTTTCTCGTGCCCTCACTGTGTTTGAGGATATCTGTGTGGCGCCCTCCTTATTGGCTCATGGTGTTTCCCGTCTGTACGGCCTCCTCCTCGACGCTTTTAACCCTGTGCCACCGGCGTTTATGGGTCGTTGGGAATCGGAGCTGCGACTCACCTTCACGCGGCCCCAGTGGGAGAGGATATGTGTTCTCAATTACCGCTGTTCCAGGAGTGCCAGGGATCAGGAAATGTCGTATAAGTTGCTGGCCCTCTGGTATCGACCCCCTGCGCTACTCTCTGCCTACCGCCCTGATGTTCCTAACCGTTGTTGGCGGTGTAATGCCACCCCGGGTTCCCTCCTTCACATCTGGTGGGAGTGTCTGGGTATTGTCCCTTTCTGGACTGCTATCCATTCCACGCTTCACCGCTTTACGGACTCGGTTCCCCCTCTTACTCCGGAGTGTTTCCTTCTTTTCCATGTGCCCCAATCCGTCAAGCGCTTTCGGAAATCGGTACTTTGCCATCTGTTGGTGGCCGGTAAGGCTTTAATCCCTTTACACTGGGGCTGTCCTGCCCCCCCCCCACGTTCGCTGAGTGGGTGCTCAGGGTGGAGCGGATCCGGACCCTGGATGAACTTCATCATGTTGCTTCTGGGAGCATGGAGCGGTATCAGGCCACGTGGTTCTATTGGCTGTCTTTCGTGAGTGACCTTGTTATTCGTCCCTTGTTGGAGTGATTTGTGTACTGTACGTCTTTGCCGTCTTCTTTTCTCCTCTTTCTTCCTCTGTCTTTCTTTGTCCTTGTGTTGTAGTTGGGAATTTTTTTTTTTTCTTTTCTCTTTCCTTCTACTCTTCCCTTCCTCTCTGGTCCCCTCTGTCTCCTCTCCCGTCTGTACCCTGTCCCTCCCTCCTTTGGCCCCTCCCTTCCAGTTCCTCTCTACCCTTTTTCTCTTCCTTCCTTGCCCTTTCCTTCTGGACTGCTCTGCGCATCCCTCTAGCATGTGAGCCCTTGGGTTCAGGCTTTCCCGAGAGCTCTTGCGTTGCCTGCTGGTAGGGCTCGCAATACACTTCCACTTCACCCCTAAGTGCCTTGACATTCCCGGCTTTGAAAACTGGCAAATGTTAAGATAATTTCCATTAGTATCAAATGTTATATACATTCTCTTTAGTATGGGCTCTCTAACATTGGTGCTTTCCTGGTGCCACTCTAGCGTGAGACCGAATCTGGAAGGGGGATTCAGTGGTATCCCGTGATTAGTGCACTGCCCAAAATACTGTTTGCATGTCGTGCCGTTCACTCCGATTTTTCATATGTCCTACGCAAATGTTCACGATCCTCATATACCTGCTATGTGGTTCTTCCGCATTGTGTTTCCGGACTGTGGTTCCTTCGCTGTATGGGCACTCCGTGTGTTCTTGCGTGTGATCTGTCCATGTACACTGTTATTGCCCTTCTTTTGTAGCGCTTTGGCGCACTGTGTATCGCCTATATGGATTCTTTTTCCCTCCCCTTCCCCTCCCTTTTTTCCTTTTTGTACCCCTTCCCTGCATTATTTGGAAAATTACAATAAAATTCTGATTTACCCTAAAAAACAAACAGCAGAATAAAAAAAACTTTGATAAAAATGCATTTCTTGTTTTTATTTCCCAACCTGCCCCCCCAGTTATGCACATTTGAGCCCAGGCTTGCCACACTGCCTCCCAGATAAGCCACATACCCCCAGATATGCCACTCCTCCCTCCCCACATATGCCTTATATGCTCTATATGCCTTATACCCGATATGCCACTGTGCCCCCTGATATG
Organism: Spea bombifrons; assembly: GCF_027358695.1. Lineage (NCBI taxonomy): Eukaryota > Metazoa > Chordata > Amphibia > Anura > Pelobatidae > Spea > Spea bombifrons. The sequence continues at coordinate 44,439,849 of NC_071091.1, forward strand.
CCTTATACACCAGTATGCCATATACCCACAGATATGCCACTCCGTCCTCCCCACATATGCCTTATATAGCCTATATGCCTTATACCCCAGATATGCCACTCTGTCCTCCCCAGATATGCCTTATACACCAGATAGGATATAGTGCCCTCATAGATTCAGACTCAGCACACTGACACAATACTTTTATAAATAAATACAGGATTAATCTTCACTGCCCCCAGGATTTAGATTCCCCTTAGTTTGCCCCCCCCCTTTACCTCTAACTGCACCTTAAGTTAACCTTATTAAATTTAATTAAATTAACTCTCAGTCTTCGGCATTAAATAAACACTAATTAAACCCCAATAACCATAACTGCCCCTAAATTAACCCTAAAGACCCCATTAACCATAACTGCCCCTAAATGAATCCTTAAGACCCCATCAACCATAACTGCCCCTAAATGAATCCTTAAGACCCCATCAACCATAACTGCCCCTAAATTAACCCTAAACACCCCATTAACCATAACTGCCCCTAAATTTTTTTTGTCAATTCTCTTTATTGAAAAATAAAAAAAACGTCATTAAAACGTTATTAGACATGAGACAGAGTTTCAAAGACACCATGCAGCACATTTCAATCCAAAAATACATGCAGAGCAGGCACAGGAATATGTAAGTGAGCATTAGGGAGCACATTCACAAGAGTATGCTAATACATGACACTCTAGGGCCATAACAACCCCGGGCACTGGATACCTTTGTTGCAAAAAGTATATGCATGGGTAGACAAATGACTTGGTAAACCATGAGAAAAATAAAAACCAAAAAGAAGGAAACAAAGTAACATATGAAACTTGCCCCCTGTGTACCCCCTGTAGAGTCAAGTCATAAATGAGGCCCAAGAGAAACACATAAAGATAAACGAGATGCACAATATCATGGCGGAGCACAACAAAGCAGTAAGGCTCTGAAACTAAGATGTTGAGAGCGCCCTCATCCGACCCCCACAGCGTCTGTACAGCAAGTCAAGAAGGTGACCTGAGGACACAAATACAGTCCAAGGGAGTCATTTAAGATCGTTTTTATATTCCCTTCCCCGAGAAGTTGCGACCAAATCCTCCATATGGGCAATAAAATTTACTTTAGCAATCCAGGCACCAACAGGCGGTGGACCTTGCATCCTCCAGAACCTTGGAATGATTGCCTTAGCAATCATTCCAGAGATTTCTTAAAGGCAGTCACAGAGGAGGGAGCATGTAACAATAATAGCGTCTCCGGTGAGGCGGAGAAGTCAGGGTCCCTGATCTCCCTTCTTATCCCCACCACCACCCTCCAGAAGGCCTGTAGTCAAAGAGGTGTCAGACGAAATATTAATGCCTAAATAGCGGATTGCCTGATCCTGCCACTTCATAGGAAATATGTTAAGCAACGTTGATTTGAGCTCAGCAGGGACGTTGACCCCCAGGATCCCCGGGAGAAGCCCGTAAGATCCCAAGTTCGTTTGCCACATGTGTGAGGGAAGTTACTGGCTCAGATAATATACACAGCGTATCATCAGCATAAATAGCGATCTTATGTGTGAGGCCCACCACCGTAACACCTGAGCCGTTTTCATTTGCCCTGATTGCGCATGCCAAAGGTTCCATGGCAAGAATGAACAGAAGGGGAGACCGAGGGCAGCCCTGTCTAGTGCCGTTCCTCAACTTCAGCACACCTGATAGAATACCATTCACCCGTATTTGCGCCGTGGGGTTGGAGTAGAGCGCCTGTAGGAGACATCGAAAGCTGCCCTGTATGCCTATCTTATCCAGGACCCGGAACAGAAATGGCCATGCTATCCTATTGATCGCTTTTTCAGCGTCCATAGAGATCAATGCAAATGGAGAGCTGTGACTCTGGGCTATCGTTAGGAGATTGAGCACCTGAATGGTGTTCTCACGGGCCTCCCGTCCCAGGACAAAGCCCACTTGGTCACCGTGAATCAAAGAGGGGATGTAAGATTGCAAGCGCATCGCCATAACCTTGGCCAATAGTTTCATGTCAGATTTAATAAGAGAGATAGGGCGGTAGTTAGAGCATTGCTCCGCATCACTCCCCAGTTTAGGAATCAGTGCTATGTAGGCCAAATTTGTCTGGGGGTGTGGAGACTGTGGGCAGGGCCGGCCCAAGGCAAAATGCCGCCTGGGGAGAATTTTAAAATGCCGCCCCCCCCTTATCTACCCTTCCTCTCCCTCCGTCCCTGCCGCCCCCCACCCCCATTATCTACCTTTCCTCCCCCTCCCTATTATCTACCCTTACCCCCCCCTTGTACTTACCTTTCAGCAGTCCTGCGGCGAGTCTCCCTGTTCAGTCTGAACAGGGAGACTCGCCGCAGAGGAGAGAGGGGCGCCGAGTGGGTACTGACAGCTTGGTAAGCGAAAACCACTCGGCACCCCTTTCTCTGTCTTTCGATTTAAAAAAAAAAAAAAAAAAAAAAAAAAAAAAAGGGCTTGGTGCGGCAAAGTGCCGCCTGGAGCGGTTGCCCCACTCGGCTCCATTGTCGGGCCGGCCCTGACTGTGGGGTAGCTTTGAGCACAGCTTTAATCTCATCGCATGTAACTGGGGCATTCATGACGTTTCTGGACTCATTCTGGCCTGATCGGACGGTGGAAAATTTGGCTAAGTAAGAATTCAACCCATCCGAAAAAGAAGGATCCTTGTAAGGCAATGGCGGCAAGTTGTAAAGGGATTCGTAATAAGAAAGGAAACGCTGAGCTATACCGTGGGATTCATGACATAAAGAACCCGAGGGTTCCCTAATCCTAGCGGTATAAGAGGATGATTTTCATACCCTTAGCGCTCTCGCTAAGAGCTTACCTGGCTTGTCGCCAAACTCATAGAAGAGTTTTCTAGTAAAAGAAAACGTACACTTAATATCCGTGTCCATCAAAGTGGCCAGCTGGTCCCGAAGGGCCCGCAATTGGGGAATGATGTCTGGGGTCAGAGTGGCCTTATGAGCTTGTTCTAACTGAAAGATTTTATGTAGGAGCAGTTTAATGTCCACAAGCTTCCTTTTCTTAAGTGTAGACCCTAACTTGATAAAGTGACCACTAAGGACTGCCTTATGGGCCTCCCAAACAGTTGGGAAGGGCATATTGTCTGTGATGTTTTCTTGAAAATAATTGCGAAATATGTGTTGATATGTCCGATAAATGTGAGGGATCACCCAACAGATTATCATTTAATTTCCAACACCAAGGTTTAGGTAGTGGGGGTGCCAACTGGAGGATAAGATGTACTGGAGCATGGTCGCAGAGAGATTATATATCAATACTGATAGAATGGAGGTGAAGAAGGTGATGATGGGAAAAGAACAGGGCGTCAATTCTAGAATATCTGTCATGTACGGTCGAGTAATATGTGTAATTATTAATGGTAGGATGCTGTGCCCGTCAGACATTCAACAGTTGGTCAACATGGAGAGATTTTTTAACCTTGTTATTGTTGGAAAAAGAGTCATGGGAGGTGCGGGAGGAGGCATCCCTACGAGGATCTAAAACCATGTTCAGTTCCCTTCCAAATATTGTAAGCCCAGGCGTGTCAGCATACGGCACAGAAATCGGTGTTGACCACGATTTGGCACATAAATGTTACCCAGCTTTACTTTAGTGTTTCCTAAGATGCATTTCACGAACAATGCCCTACCCTCTGCATCCCTCCAAACATCTAGTTAGCGAAAAAGGCAACGATTTGTGGAGAAGGATGCGACTCCTTTGCAGAGCCGTATCTACTGAAAATAGCGCCTATGGCAAGCACTGAAATTGTGCCCCTGTCCATATAACTAAAACCCATTTACTAGCCCCTGCTGCCGATATATATATAAATATTAGTCCCTTCTGCCGATAGCAGGTATAGATCAACACACAAACCCAGATCAATTGAAATTCACTTGTGATCTCAGCACTGAAGGTATATATCAAATAAACACAATCAGATATACAAAGCCTGTATTTGCAGGTATACAATAATAATATATGAAACGTAGCATCGCAGGTATAGATCAAATAAATACATGGAAACAGCATTGCAGGTATTAATCAACTGAATAAGACATATTAACCCTGTATTTGCAGGTATACATAAATAATGTATGGAAACATAGCATAACAGATATGGATCTACAGAATAACACAAAAACCCAGCTTTGCAGGTATAGATCAATTGGAATTCACATAAAAACACAGCATTAAAGGTATATTTAAAACCCCCTAAATTACAGGCATAGATCACAGGTTGCACACCCCAAAGTCAGCCCTGGCGTCCTCACTGCCCACATAAAACCTGACCAGCAACCAGATCACACAAGATTTTCCATCTTTGTCCCCAAATAGCACAGCACAAGTGAACTTTGTCCCCAAACAGTCCGGCCTGTGCCATCTTTGTCCCATATACACCCTGCCTGTGCCATCTTGGTCCCCAAGGCTCAAACCTCCTGCTAGTGCCATCTTTGCCCTTCCACAATTATACATCTATGATACACACAAACACTTTTACAGTCACTCACTAATTCACACTTTAATTCAGACAACTCATCCACATATTAACTCATGCTCTCCCTCATTCAGACAACTCATCCACACATTAACTCATGCTCTCCCTCATTCAGACAACTCATGCTCTCTCTCATTCAGACAATTCATCCACATATTAACTCATACTCTCCCTCATTCAGACAACTCATGCTCTCCCTCATTCAGACAACTCATGCTCTCCCTCATTCACTCAATGCATCCACACATTAGTTCACACTCTTTACTTATATCTACCCCCTCTCCTTCCCTTATCACTTTCTAACCTCTCTCCTTCCCTTATCACTTTCTAACCCCTCTCCCTCCCTTTTCACTTTCTAACCCCTCTCCCTCCCTTATCACTTTCTAACCCCTCTGCCCCTTTGTAGTTCTCTCACCTTGAGGTCCAGCGACAGGAGCACGAAGCTTCTGTCTTCCTGCACTGCTGCGGAGCCCGCTGCTTCACTGCTGAGCGCCGTAGTATGACGTCAGCAGTGAAGCAGCGGGCACCAGCGAGCAGCTTTTAAACACTGTCTTTTTTTTTTGATGCAGGGGAGAACGAGGGGCGCCGAGCCTCTGCATCAAAAAGAAAGACAGCGTTTAAAAGCTTTTAAATGACATCATATTACGGCGCTCAGCATGTTTTTTTTAGCAAGTTACGGGTCAAGTAATACAAGTAGCGTTTTGCTATTTCAAAACCATTTTTTCCAAATCTGGTAATTCTTCCCCATGTGCTATTTCGGGTATCTTTGAAGCCGGCCAATACAATTTACCCCATCAAGCTATATATTTCTGAAGACTAGACACCCCAGGGTATTTAAGATGTTAGTGTTTTAACTCTTTCCACGCACTTATTCTACCACCAGCCTTTGTCAAAGTTAGCAGTAGTGTATGTTTGTGTGTGTATTTTAGCCACACACTTTGTACTTTAGGTATAAATCTCTAGCTCCTGGAATATGCCACTGTCACACAACACCCCAATATGTATTTCAGTAACATCTCTTGAGTATAATGATACCCCACATGCATTGGTTTATCTGACTGTTTGGGGGCAAAAGGGCCACATTTGGGGCATGTGCATTTTTCAATCTTGAACTTTGACATTTGGTGATCCTGTGCCTATGCCCTATTTGGTACATCTTTGAGCCCGGCCAATTCAGTGTTCCCAATAAAACCATATATTTTTGAAAACAAGACACCCCAGGGTATTTCAAATGCTTGTATTTTAACTATTTCCATGCACTAATTCTACCACCAGCCTCAAAGTTAGCAGTAGTATTTTTTGTGTGCATTTTTCCCCACACACGTTGTACTTTAGGTATGAATTTACAGGTCCTGGTATATATCACTCATGTCACACAACACCACAATATGTGTTCAGCAACATCTCCTGAGTACAGTTATACCACCCTTGCATGGGTTTGTCAGGTTGTTTTAGGACGTGTGCATTTTTCAAAATGGAAATTAGACATATGGTCATCCTTCCCCCGGTGTTAATTGGGACATTGTTGAACCCGACCAATTCAATTAACCTTATCAAATCATTAATTATTTTTTTAATAGTAGACACCCCATGGGCATTTAACATGCCAGTATTTTAGCTCTTTCCATGTGAGAATTAAAGCGCTAATTTTAGGACTTGCTCATAAAAATATATATATATGGCTATGGTAAATATGAGGGTACCAGATAAGACTACTGTCCCTTTAAAGGGGTGAGTGATTTATGGTTTATATCCCTTTTTGATCCACAAAGAGTATATGCTTGGTGGATACAATCACTGCAACTAGACACTATGTCAGTGAGTACATAATTTTAATTGGGGATGGTTATTGGGTATATTATAATTAAAACGTGAATGTCTACAGACATAAGCTAGTAGACTTTATCAGGTATAAATGTATGTTTGCTCAGGCTTGCACATTATTTTTCACAGTATTATAAATGATAGATTTACAATTTATAGAGTCACTTTTTATGTTATTATTATTTGTTCTTACACTATTTATACCTACCTGTTACTACCATGATTTGATATTATACAGGTTATTTCTACCCCTATGTGGAGTAGCTACGTACTTTGTTATATTCAATATTGCCAATTAATTTTATGTTTTGTCCGGAGGTTAAAACTTCACAGTATATATATATATATATATATATATATATATATATATATATATATATATATATATATATATATATATATATATATGAGCCTAGTTTTCTAATAAGGCATCATATCACTAGACACGAATAATACACGGGCATTTCACTTAGATCTCCGTATCGGCACAGATTTATATTAGACCAACTATTTGGTTAATTTTAGTAAACGTTGCCATGACGTCACGTGCATGTGCACATTGTTGAGATACACGCCGAGCTTGGTGATTGTGAACACTTCAGGTGCAGTAAGTTCTGTTCCTAATGATTGTAATTACACATATTATAAATGTTAGACACGCTATGTCTCTGTTATGTCCTGATGAAAGTCTGAAAATAAAAGACTGAAACGTTGACTTGTAACACAGAGTTTTGAGAGATTTATTGAAACCAAGTCCCAGGAGTGCTGGTAACTAATTTTGGAATTTATATACATGACTGCTCCAGTTACCAGGCACCGGGCAGAGAAATTAAGGTTGGTGTGCAATTGTACACTTTGGACTTTATATATATATATATATAATTTTATATTTTTTGTAACTGGTGACATCAGTGGAAAATAATTTTTATATGTTACCTGTGACGGACCGACCAGGGACCTCAGGCAGGTTGTCCCTCTCCGCCAAGAGCAACTTCTCCCTTCAGGACAATAATTCCCAGCAATCCGTCGGCAATATCCCCAAGCAAAGTAAAGGGATATCGCTATCCAGTACCCAAATAACCAGGCAAGACTAGTCTTTAGGTACAACAAGAGGAGAACTGATTTATTTTAGACACAGATGGCTGGATATATCCAGCAAAACACACATTAACATAAAAGAAGATATTGGGATACAACCCCCCCCTTAATCTGCATCCCAGAGACAACAGGGGCAGTAAAGGGATTAACAAAACAAAAGGATACAGACACCACTAAAATAAGGAATACACATTGTCTTGATTAGATTATATCCCAGACCTTAGTGTGTCATGTAAATAGGAAATAAGGCAATAATAAAATACATTTTTATTAATAACACACAAAAGGATAACATGGGACTCTTTACCAGGGCCCAAAGTCTGTAGTAAGGAGGCTGGCACTCAGTCCCCTCCAGGACCCAATGGCACGGAGGCTTCCGTGACATTACCATTTTTAAAAAACATTTTTTTTAGATATTTTTTTCTTTTTCATTTATTTTACTAATCATATAGTGATTAGAAAGCTGGTCTCCATTGACTTGCATGGTTGAATGCAGTACCTGTATTCAACCTGCAAGTGGAGCCAGATTCTCCGGAGTGGTCACGGTGCGTCCTGGGGTAGGAGTTCGGTGTCGCTGAATGCCTCGTGATGGAGGCATTTTAGCGACACCATTGAAGACCATTGACGACACCAGCAGCGTTGATGCCCCACCAGAGAGGAGCCAGACATGGCCGCTGATGCCAATCTCGGTGTTTCTGAATGCCTCAACATTTAAAGCCATGACGGTCCTGGCACGTCAATTGCCACTAACCAGATGTTAGTGCATGACGTGCCAGAACCGGCAATTGTCATTAAGAGGTTACTATTTGAAGAGTAAGTGGTAAAATAAGAGCAATAGGGCACCTTCCGGCTGCAGCGGAAGTTGCCTACGCGAATCGCGTAGACGTCTACCTGCTGCCCCGACTACACACCAGGGAGTCAGAAGCACCGGTAAGTTTGGGGGAGGTTAATGGGGGGCATAAGACAGGAGGATCCAGGTCCCCTGCAGCGCTGTGAGGATCTGGATCTTAGTTTGGTATCCCTTAATCCTATCATTATTTCTAATATTGATTGCTAATGGCTCCATAGATAATATATATAGGAGTGGTGGTAACGGGGAACCCTGACGGGTGCCATTTCTCAACTGAAACCAGGGGGAGCAGAAGTTCGGCCTACTACTCTAACCGAAGGATCTGAATACAAGGATAGTATCGCCCTGTGCATCCATCCTTGTATTCCAAATCTTAGCAAAGAATGGCTTAGAAACCTCCAACTGACCCGGTCAAACGCCTTCTCTGCATCTACCGCCATAGTCAGCAGAGGGGTTCCCGATCTAGTGCAGGCATCTATGTTATCAAGTATCCTTCTAGTGTTATAACTTGAAGATCTGCCGGGTCCATATGAATCACTGTATCCAGAATGCACTTCATCCTTTCTGCCAATATAGATGAAAAAAGTTTGACATCGACATATATTAGTGGAATCGGGCTTACCTTCGTTTAAAATTGGTAGGATATTAGCTCTCACCATTTCTGGTGGAAAGCAACCCACCTGTACAATGTCATTAAAGGTGACCATTAGTTGTAGTGCTAGTTGTGTCCTGAATACTTTAGAGAACAGTTTGCTAAATCCATCTGGGCCAGGTGTTTTATAGCTAACTAGCTTAAGAATTGCTCTATCTACTTCTCCCTCTGTTATAGGTCTATTTAGTTTGTCTCTCTGATCATTAGAAATATTGGGTATCTCCGTACTATCCAGATAATTATTTATTTCCTCATCTGAGTTCTCTACAGGTAAATTGTATAATCCCCCATAATACCTATTAAAAAATTACCTATATCTTATAAATATCTGGCTACCATCTATTGGTTTTGTTATTTGATTAGTCGCTCTTTGCTCTTTTAATCTGTTGGTGAGCAGCTTATCTGTTCTATTACCTCTAACATAGTATTCAATGTTTAATTTCTCCATTCTAATATTTTCTCTAGTTAATTTATTCAATAAGCAATAAAGTTCAGATAATTTCTTACCCTGTTCTCTTTTATAATTATTCTTTATTTTAATGAGGTGCCCTCTGTGACGGAAGCCTCCATCACTGGGACCACTGGAGAAGCCTGACTGCCAGCCTCCTCCCTATTGACTATGGGCCCTGGGTTTGTAAAGGCTTCTGTGGCTACCCCCAGCAGTATCATCTCATCACTGTCTGAGGGGATTATCTCCAGCAGACAGCCAGGATCTGCCACCAGGGAGTGACCACCATTCTTTCAGTTTAATGATGTATAAATCAGTCTCCCCCCTCATTGTATTGTTAATCACGTTACTGCCCCTGTTGTCTCTGGGAGGCAGATTAAGGGGGCGGTTTGTGTCCCAATATCTTGTTTTATGTTAATGTGTGTGAGAAATAAATCAGTCTTCGTTTGGTTTTCGTTTGGTTTTACCCTACACTGGGTCTCGGTTAGTGACTGGGGAACCGGGGAAAGTGTGTTGTCCCAAGCTAAGGGAGCACAAGACAGCGGAGGTAGTCGGTCGGACTAGCCAGCTCCGTGACACCCTCTAATTACTGCTTTGAAAGCGCACCGATTGTTTGCGCTCAAACTATCAATTGGAACGTTTTCTTTGAAGTAGTTAGATATTGTTTCAGTGAGGCCTGCTTTATCTCTCTGATTTTTAAGTGAATAATCATTAATTCTCCAGGTAGATTTTGGATTTTGAGGCTGGTTGTCTTTTATTTCTAGCATAATAATTGTAACCACCTTACCTGTGGCTACGGCTGCAGCAACCTCCCACAGATGCCGTTGGACCTTGCGCATGCGCAAGCCACTCCAATGATAGCCGACCATTTACTCCTGTGGCAGTATACGCATGTGCAGGCCATTTCTCCGTCTATTTGTGCACTTGGCTTGGGGCGAGGTTATCTGCCTAGGGCCTATTTTAGGGCTCCTAAGCTGTCCATTAGCTGCCTGTCAAAGAGATTCATTGCTTGCTCTCTGGGCTCTGCTCGTGCTTCTCAGTTATCCTGTTTGTTCTCCTCGGCTATGTCTCATGGCTATCCTGACTTCATCAATCCTTAACCTCGGCTACGTCTCACGGCTATCCTGACTTCTCCAATCCTTGACCTTGCCTTCGTTTGTGGACTGCTGTACCCGTGTCACAGACGCCTGTTATGGTTCGTGTCTGGGTTCTGCACTGTGGATCCTCAGCTACTGATCCTGACCATTCCTGGCTGTTACAATAATACTGTGGTCTGACCATGTGTTGTCTTTTATGTTAATCCTATCTATCTTATGTATCAAGTCGGTATCTCCCCATACCATGTCTATTCTAGAGTAAGAGAGGTGTACTCGTGAAAAGTCAGTGAAATCCTTTTCTTGTGGATTGAGAGTCTGACATATATCAAATAAAATATTATAGTTTAATGTTTTTGCTTGTTTGAATAATTATAATTCTAATAATATTTAAGATTTACTGGTGAGACATTCGGAAGGTATATGTTAATAAGTGTACTTTTCATTATTAATTTCACATATCAGAATTAAGTAACGGCCTTCTGGGTCTGATATTTGATAGCGCATATTCAACTGTACTGTGTTTCAGAAGATTATTGCGACTCCCTTTTTTTTCTTAGTCTTGGCAGAAGCGTGATACGCTTTAGAGAAATATTTTCCCACCATTCCTATTTTCTCTCCAGTGCTTTCCTTGTAAGAAGCAGATATCTATTTGCTCTTTACTTAAAAAAATATATACAATTGATCTTTTTAGAGTGGTGTTCATTCCTTGTGCATTTACTGAGATCATTCTAATCATTAGTCCAGCCATGTATCACCCGCTCCTTACCCCACGCCATATCACAAACAACATAAAACATCATGGTCACAAAATTTGAGAGCCATCTATCCCAATAATTGGTTGGTCTTTGGTATCCCTTCCCAGAGCCTTCCTTTCGCTTGTTATTTTCATTAATGCGAAATCTGTGTTTATTAAATAAGACACAAAGCAGGAGGCATCCTCCCGTCGTATTAGCGCCCCTCTAGCGAAGCTCCTATCGTGATCGATTGGAGAGAAAATAAATGTACATATGCTGAGCTGGTTAACCATACCAATGTCAAGAGTACCAATTTGAGGTTACATTGGTGGGGGAAACTAATCCAATGTATAATCAAAATTTCAATTATTTAGTGATTCCCAGCTATATAACCCTTCAGTGAGTGTATACTACTTTATTCTATTATTTCTATTTCCTGTGCTTATGACTTTTATTCTACTATATCCTCCTCTCCGTGTGATTACCTCTCACCAATTCATTTATGCTATTAAAATTACATTCTTAGTAAACAGAAAAAAATAAATGGACATTAAAATAAATAACCCTGTGGTTATGTATAGATCACAGGCAAATATGTTTTAAATATATAGTACAAAGTCCTTTCAAATTCCTAAACTAGTGCATTTTAAAAATGTATTTTTAGTAATGCCCCTCGGTGTGACCTTTCAGTATAAATATATTACTATGTCTTATTATATCTATTATCAAAAGTGCTGAAAACTTTTAATCCACTGTGACCTCCCCTCCCTGTTTTCGTCTCCTGTTCGGCTCCACAAATAAAATTAATTCCTAAACCATTTCCAAACTTGTGGGAAAAAAAATCAGGATTTCAATAATTTAATAATTCCCAGCTATACAACCCTTCAGTGAATGTATACTACTTTATTCTATTGTTTCTATTTCCAATACTTTAATACTAATATTTCCTCCTCTCTGTCACGCTCTACCCAGACTGCGGAGCTTCATGTCTTTTTTTTCTCTGTCTTGCTTTAATCCATTCCTGGATTTCCGTATGCTCTGTTCTGATCTTCGATCCCTTGATTCCAGTCTTGCTCTTTGCTTCAGCTCTGTTTCCTTTATAAGCTGTGCCCCACCTATGTGTTCTGTTTGTCTCAGTCTGTAGTCTAAAGGTATGTCCTTCTCGGTTCTGTGTTTGGATTCAATGTTTAGTTTATCAGTACTTTGTATGCAGGGCTTAGCGTTGGGACCCACCGTCATTGGAGTACTTTGTCGTAGTGGTGGGCTAAGCATACTATGGCCATATGATGTGACGGAATCTCCAATTGTTATCACATAGTCGTAGGCTAGTTCCTGTATTCATGTTTGTCTGTCTCTTATGTACCTTTGCCCTTCTTCCCTGAATCATCTGAGGATTTCGGTTCCTCTCTCCTCTCCCCATGCCCCAGTTAAGTTGTCATATCCTTGCTTAAAGGAGAAGCGTCCGAGGATTCCGGCTCCTCACTCCTTCCCCTGTGTTCCTTGCCTTGTTCCCTGTCCTTTGTTGTGCCCTGTACCATGTATGTCTTGTCTGGTTATGTTCCTTGCTCGGTCTCCCTGTTCCTTGCTCTGTCACCCTTGCTTGCTTATGTTTCCGTTATATAATCTGCTTAGCTTCCATTCTCCCAGCCTGCAACATCCTGCACATGATTCCAGTGCTATGTCTCATGCCTGCTCCAGGGTGCCTGCAGGATATCTCCAAGTTCTGTTATGTCATCATCCGCTGCTATGTCAGGGTGCTGGTATGTGGCTGCACAACCCTAGGTGCCCACCGGGTGAGTGCGTTCGCCCTGCGCCAGGCCCTGTCCAACTCCGCTACTGCACCGTAACTCCTTAACACAATCTTTGGGTGCGCTGGGTCTTTACAGTCATCTGTATTGTCCCAGTCCGTGACACTCTCCATATATTTTCACCTCACCAATTAATTGCTGCGAGTAGAATAGATAGGGTAAATAGCCCTGTGTTGTGTAAATATCAAAGGCAGATAAATCTCAGTCAGATTATTATCAGTTATATTATTAAAAAATCCTAACACAAAATTCTAAACTCATTTTGAATTCATTATTAGTAATCTCCCCTTTGTGTGATCCTTCAGTATATCTATACAGCTATATCTTACTGTTTCTGTTGCCAGAAAGTATTAATGACTTATAGCCTTTGTTCCGCCGTACCCTCCCCCCCATATGGTTCCATCTCACCATTTAGTTCCACAGGATTAATTCCTTAACCATTTACAAACTGTAGAAAAAAATAATAAAAAAACATATATATATATATATATTAAAATGATTGGTTTGTGGTTTCACTATAGAGTACTTCACAGTCTCTACTATGTCTATTTTGAGATCTAGTAGGACTCGCCACTTTTTATATATCTAAAACAAACATTGACCTGTTTAGCAACACTTAGAATTCTCCCCTTATAAGAACTTCATTTGTTTTAACCAGATTTCCATTTTTCCTGGGGAATCAAAAATCATCGGTAGATTTTTCCATATTATTTTTAGGTTGGAGAGGAAGCCCCAAAATGTCTAATTTCGTTGAGTCTCAGTATCCCTAAAACAGTCCCAAATCCTTTACGCCATTTACTTGTTTGGTAGGACAAGTCCTCTAGAACCAGAATATCTTTCTATTTATCAGCAACTTCTTTTTTTCCTCAACTTGCTCTCGTTAGGCTGTCCTTTATATGTAGCAAGTGGAACTTTGAAATTACTTCTCTTGGATACCCCTCTACATTTCTTCTTGGTTTTGGAATACGATGGTATCTTTCCATTACATTTTCTTGGTCTTTTATGTCGAGTCCTAAATCCTTATAGTGGCCCAAAAGAAACTCCCCAAGTGACTCTTGTGGATTATGTCGAAGTCTCACATTATTCCTCCTAGATCTATCTTCCAATTGTCTTAGCTTTAGCTCCAATACCCCTATTTTATTTGAGGCTTCTTTCTGTATCTCTTTGAGACTGAGACAGCGGGAGTCCATTTCAGACACTTTTTTTTCATTTGTTGACATTTTCGCCGTCAGATTTTTAAGCTCCTTGCTGATTACAGAGCTGTTATTTATTTCTTCTTTAATAGTGTAACGGGTTCACCAAGAGAGCTGTAGTAACTCCCAGAGATCACCCACATGTATCCTCCTGTTGTCCCCGGAATCACTTCCAGCACCAGTCAGCATGCATACCTTGGAACCCTGCTATGTGTACCCAATAAGTAGACATACAACTACCTTGAACTGAGTACAGCAGGAACGAACTGTTTATTGTAGTAAAACATAGACTCATATAGCCACATAACTTCATTAACATAAATTAACAGATACATGTATTCAGCCCAACCTTTAATCCCCAGTCAGCAATCCTATTGATGGGATTAATTAAACAATGGAGTTCCTGCCTGTTTGGCAGCCAGGCTGGAGCCATCTCTGACTACCTTGGGGCCTTGTATGACAGGTCATTCTTTCACAAATAGTATTTAACAGAGAGTCCAGTTTAGTCAAGAATTCCTGCATAATTACCGTATTGGCTCGAATATAGGCCGCACTTTTTCCCCCCACTTTAAGTCTTTAAAGTGGGGGTGCGGCCTATATTCGGGGTCTAGTGCCCGACGCCCGGGACATGCAGTCCCGGGCGCCGGGCAGGCAGCGGGGTTAGGCTACAGATCCCCCGCAGCGGTGCAGGGGACCTGCATCCTACTCCCCGATACGCCTAGACAGCCTCCCCTGCCAGCACTTCCCACGGGGGGGGTGCCGGCATGGGAGGTTGTCTAAGCCCCCACCTACCCCACGGACTTATCGGAGCAGACTCCCGGGTGTCTTGCGGGGCCGGCGGGGGACATGTACGCAATACGCGTATTCAACTTCCGGCACCGGAAGTTGTATTGCGTAGATGTCCCCCGCCGGCCCCGCAAGACACCAGGGAGTCTGCTCCGGTAAGTCGGGGGGGGGGGGCAGAGGAGGACAGTGGTAGCATATCTCGGGGAGGGAGGACAGTGGTAGCATATCTCGGGGAGAGAGGACAGTTGTAGCATATCTCGGGGGAAGGACAGTGGCAGCATATCTCGGGGAGGGAGGACAGTGGCAGCATATCTCGGGGGGGGCAGAGTGGCAGCATACTTTTTTGGTGCTTTTTTAAAGAAAAAAACTTTTTCTTTAAAAAAGCACCTAAGTTTTAGGGTGCGGCCTATATACGGGGGCGGCCTATACCCGAGCCAATACGGTATTTCTTTTCTCATTCTGAACTCCCAGAGCTTCTTGAGATGAATATGACTCATAGCTGTTAGGATTGCTGTGTTCTTCAGCAGTTTTATCTCTGAGCTCTTACTTAGGATTGATAAAAAAAAACACTGAGGCCCTCTTAGGTTGTTTGTCTCCCTTTTTCATCCCTCTTTTCTCTCCTGGATTGCTCTTTTGCTTGTTCCCTTTTGGATGCCATTTCTATTGCTTAAAGCTTAAAAATAAACAAACCTAGGATTGTTCGTATTAAATGGTACCCTATTGAAATATTTATCAGCAACGTGATAACTCAAGATTATAAAAGAGAGCACCCATAGGTGTGTGAAAGAGAGTTCTTTAGGCGTCCATTAAAGGTCAACAAGTCGCAGAATTTCATATCAGCAAACATATGTTCAACTGATCCATAATCGGATAAATAAATAAATAGCAAAAGGCTTATCTCAGTCTCCTCGTCTCCTCATCCGATTTTCAGCCGCTGGGAGGAAAATGCATCCGGCGTGTTTGTCTGCCGCTCCCAGCGTAATCCCGTCCTGTTCTTAATGCTACAGTGACGGCGCAGTCTGACACAGAACGGTGAAGGGTAAAAAGTTACTTTTCAGCCTCACGATAGTCCATTTGCTCCTTCCCATGTAAGGAGCCCTCGGACCCTTCACCAGAGTGGGCGATTCATCACGACGGGCACCTATTCCCTGCCTCTTGCTTGCCTGACTATGAACTCCTTGGTACAGTCAGGAATACCGGAAAGTTTGAACAAAAAGCTAAGGCCCAACACCCGAGATGATACGGCCGAGTGAGATAAGCCAGCGGCTTCCCAGTGACAAATCAATGATGATACTCCATGAGTTCGGACACAGCTGTCTTACCCCACTTGAAGCAAGGGGAAACTGGGTGGGAACCTCTGCATCCTGAACACTCGTGCCTGAACCGACAGTTTGCACCCCACCGACACTTGCTGTCATTAAACTGATAGCAGCAGCCTGGTATGCGCTGAGTGGATGGGGTAGGGGGTTGTGAGGCCGACCCCACCACCCCATTCCTAGAAAGGACGCAAATCCTCCTTGCATTGCAGGATGGGTCATGATAGACAGCCAGAGAGAGAGATCCATGTGGTCCCATCACCCCAGCCCCCCATAAGTATGGCATGCCGTCCAAATGAAGTCCTGGTAAGTGAAGATGCGGAGCATTTTTCTGGACTCTTCTCGATTACGCTAGCGAGGATGGAGAAAGCCCTAATCCAGTTCCCAAAAGTCTTGGGAATCCTCCTATAGTTGTATTTTTCTTTTTCCTTCTCCTTTTCCTTATCCGATCCTTCCTTCTTGGGAGGAAGGGCCTCCTCCAGGGGCAGGAGGGAGAAGATTTCAACAAATTCATATCCAGGGGGCCTGCCCAACACATGTAAGCAGCACCTTTGGCGACATCCGCCACCCCGGACACGGGATCAGCCCTGAAGACTCCTCCATAGTCATTGGAGCCACTAGGGTGGTGCCTGCAGATGGTACACCCTCCATAGTGGTCAACCCACTGGGGAAGCCACTGCCGGAACCATGGGCGACCTTGAAGCCTGGCTTGCTGTCGCCCACAGCTAACGCGAGTGAGCGTCCTGATCCCCGAGAGGAGGTTCATGCTGCTTCGGTTGAACCCTTATTTAGGAAAGCCTTTAAACCCGATAAGAAATCCCCCATGGCAGGACCCAGAAAATGCATATGGCCGCTAACATCCCCTGAGGGACCCATAGGAAGAGCGCCTGGTGTGTGGAGAGGATCCGAACGGTCAGCCACCAGAAACTGGGCCTCTGTGCGTGTAACCGTTTCTGCCTCAGCATGGAGAGTTGGTATGATAAAATTATATAAATATATGCAGGGCCAATATAAAGAGCACTTCAGTGACCTGTTCATTAACAGAAACGTACAAAGAACAAGAGATCACTCTTATAGACGACAAAGTAAGGGATTCTTTACAGTAGGGACAATAAACGTATGGAATTCACTACCAAGGGAGGTGGTGTTAGAAACCTAGGGGTCTGGATATTTTTTTAGAAAGCCATGACATACAGGGCTATAAATGGAATTGATACTTTAGAGCTTCTTGATCCAAGGAGAAATCTGATTGCCTTTTTGAGTCAAGAAATAATTTTTCCCTTTTTTTTGCCTTTTTTTGGATCAAGAATAGGAAGGTTAGGTAGAAGGGTTGAACTTGATGGACCTTAACTATAGTGTTAAGTAACTATAGTGGTGCAACCTGGGAGAAGAAGAGAGATGAGACATCCAACCCCTCCCTCTGTTCAGAGGACCCAGGAATGATACAAGGCAGTTGGAGTGGAGAAGGAATGCCACCATCAGGTGCCGTGACAGACATGGGAGGGAAGGGGTTAACAGCCTCCTCATAAGAGGAGCCAAACTGCTCATAAATAGGATCACCCCCCCTCCCCTGCACATGAGGTAAAAGAGCACCATTGACACAGGAATCTATGGCTTCCGTCTGAGAACTACGGTTACCAAAAGCCCATCTTGGGCCGGAGCATGTACTCGGCAGCAATCTTGGTGCACCCTCCGTGAAGCCCTTACAGGCCTGCTCACCCTCCTCCTGAGCGGAGCAACGCCACATGGAATCATGGAGGAAGATGAACGTTTTTGGGGGCTCCTGTGTCCCAGTCTTCGTGGAATTCACCGCGGCTGCACCTCCTAGTAACAGCTGGAGACTCCCCCACAGAAGTCTGGAGTCTTGCAGCCAAAGTCCTGGATCCAGTAGGCCGCACTACAGGCTGTCAGTAAAGCTGAAAGCTCAACACCAAGAAAGCTGATGCTAGCTGCAGAACCAAAGTGGCACTGACTAACCCCTTTGCTAATGATAGGCATCCCACAAAAACCGCACCCCCTGCATACAAACATAATCACACCACACTCACCCCCACTCATACATGCCCCCTGTCCACCCAGCTAGGCTAGCTCCCAGGGGCCTGATGCAGAGGTCTGTGCTGGAGAAGGAACATACATCTTACTCCTTGAATCGCCTGGCATGAGGCTTCTCTTGCCAAGGTAGGTATTGATATATGCATTACATGTGGTAAAATGCATTGACGTCCATACAAAACAGATATTTTTTGAATATTTACACAAAAATATAAAATGAAATTTGGGCACTGGATTGCCTGTTTTTAGTTACTATGTCTAAGAATACAAAAGAGACCTACCCAACTTGGCTATTTTACGTTTTTTAAAAGGCTTATGCCCCAGCAGGGGACCTAATGGTGATAGGATGCATTTAGCATGATTTTTTTACATTTTCATTTAGGTCCGGAGATATGAGCATCTACAACTTGGAGTCACGTTTGAAGCTAATATAATGTGCAACATCTCCCAAGGCCTTCATTACTACTGGTCCTTTGTTAAATCAGATGGGAATGTAATCCATTTCCCTACCCAAGTAAACAACAGACGGCAAAGAATTGTAATTCCAAGATTCTTCCTAGATTATGGAAAGTATACTGCCATTGCAAAGGTATGTTTACAGAGTTAATATATGTACATTGTGCGCATATTACACTACAGTTGCAAAGTTAAGGGCCATTTTAAATTTAGCTTGTTTTTGAAAGAAAAGCTAATTTTGTCAATGAAAATAGCCTCTAATGGATCAGAAATACAGTCTTGGCACTGTTAACATTGTAAATGACTATTGTAACTGTACATTTTTAGTGGAATATCATATCTCCCAACGTTTCAAAATGTGAAAGAGGGACATTTGTTTTTTACCACTCTTGGATAACTCACCAATACAAGCAATTGCACTTTAAAAGTTCGCGATAGCATCACCCCTTAAAGCACACTTCATTTTTGACCGCACAGTCATGCATATTAAAAATAACCAACGCATTGAATTGAATTTCCATGAGGCTCAGCCAGATATCATGATGCTGGCTGAGCTTTATGGGAAGTGCAGTTAACAGTACATAAAACTGCAGATTTTAGCTGTGAACTACAGTTTCCATGAGGCTCAGCCAGACATACTGCTTCCATGATGCTGTAGTCAACAGTAAAGCTGCATGTTTTAGCTGTGAACTACAATTCCCATGATTCACAGTCAGCCAGGTGTCTACCATGATGTTGGCTGAGCATCATTGGAAGAGTTAACAACAAAAAAAGATAATGTTAGAATCCTGGAAGCGAGGCTACCTTTCTGGCCAGGAGGAGTCTCATCTGGTCCCTGGTGGGCTGCGGGGGCACCCTCCTGGGCTGGCAGTGGTGTGGAAGGACCTGCTCCCTCCATGCTGTCTTACACCCCTCGTCAGCGCAGGGGGCAGTAGTCAGTTGTTCCACAGCAGAACTGATTTGCTGTTTCCCAAGTTTTGTATAATGAGTACCGTATTTGCTCGATTATAAGACGAGTTTTTTTTCAGAGCAAATGCTCTGAAAAATACCCCTCGTCTTATAATCGGGGTCGTCTTATAATCAGACCTCAAATAGGTCTGACTATGCAGCTGCAGGGGACCTGGATCCTTCTGGAAAATAGAAGGAAATAAAACCAAAATATTTTTCTCAATCGTAACTTTTATTAAAAAAAAATAGTTTACATGAATTAACATTTACTGGTAAAACTTTTTTCCTATAGGGTCGTCTTATATTCAGACTTTTTCTTTTTTTCCTAAATTAATATTCAGATTTGGGGGGGGTCATCTTATAATCGAGCAAATACGATAACTGTATGGTCTGTAGAATATTTAGCCAACGTGTGTAACAATATTTCTCTGCCACTCTTGCCTCACAAAAGACCTGTGAGTAAGATAGGGGCAGAGCTAACATGCTAAAATAGCTTTTAAGGGTTGCTGCGCTACCCCTCAAAGATGCCCTAGGAGTATGTTAGTATACAAGAGGCTTTTTGTTATTCCTCCATGTAAAAGCTTCTTATTAAATGTCGGTCTGGAGAAACAAGCTAACTGTCACATTAGTCTCATCCTGTGAAACTCATTCAATTGTTTTTATTATTTTGAAGAATAGATGACATTTGTTTATATTTAAAGCTTTTCAATAACTCCTACAATCTCCTTTTTCAATAGTTCATTGGTGAAAGAAACATGTGGACCCCTGTAAATTGTTTTTATTTAATAATACAATGAATCATGTCCCTTTTTGATGTTTAATAATATGTTTGATTGACCATTTTTAAAAAGGAAAACTTATACAATATTTTAGGTGCAAATTGTAGGAAAAGTAGTTTACAGCAATTACACAGTGCCTTTAGAAGTCATTGCCAGCAATCCTGTCAGTGTAATTGCAGGAGGAACACATCATTTTATAAACAAGGACACAACTACAAATTTTACATTAAATGGAACAGCATCCTTTGACCCAGATAATCCTGAAGCTTCTTTAAAGTGAGTATTATAAAATTCATCAAAATAACTATTGTGTTTTCTTTCTTTGTGTAGGGTTCATTTTTGTTTTGAAATAAAAGCAAATTGTAAAAACTTAAATAACATCAAATGTATTACAAATACACATAACTGGGAACTTGTGGGCTCAGGTTACCTGAAGCATACCGTTGTGGTGGGCAGTCCCGCTGATGTCGGTGGGCAGTCTCATTGCAGGAAACAACCTGATTTAAAGGAAGGGTATGTGTGTATATATGTATGTGTGTGTGTATACGTGTTGTGACGGACTCGTACCTTCAGGTACACCACTGTGGAAATTATACCGACCTGACCAGGCAGCTAATACTGGTGAACTACGTTGCAAAGGGAAATATTACTGAACATTTCTTATATTCATTCGGTTTAGTTTCCCCAAGTGTTGGAACCATCTGTTGTCTGTGGATCCCCTACGTACCCAGTTTTTATGTTATGCCCCTTTTTCATATTGCCTCGGCCCAGAAGCTGTCCCTCTGCCGCCCACACTTCCATGCCCAGTGCCGGGACATCCAGGTTCGCCTTTGGGCACCATTGTGTAGCCAGAATAGCCGCATGACCCACTATGCCCTCTGTGAACCAGAGTTGGGGGTCTTTTTGTGGAGGCTAATCCCTTTATGTTCCTGGGAGACCTGAATCCCCCAGCTAAAGGGGCCGGTTATATAACTCAGATTTCTCATTCTGTGTGTTGATGTGATTATATATATATACCGTATTTGCCCGAATATAGGCCGCACTTTTTCCCCGCACTTTAAGTCTTTAAAGTGGGGGTGCGGCCTATTTTAGGGGTCTAGCGCCCGGGACAGGCAGCAGGGTTATGATACAGATCAGCCGCAGGGGTCCTGCATCCTACTCTCCGATGCGCTGAGACAGCCTCCCCTGCCAGCACTTTCCACGGGGGGAGTGACGGCACGGGAGGTTGTCTAAGCGCATAGTGCAGACGTTCACCGGCAGCAGCGATGCGCGTAAACAGCTGCCGCCACGTCTGCACGATGTGCTTTAACAATCTCTCTTGTTATGCTCGCATCGCCGCAGCCGGTGAAAGTCTGCGCGCTGTACCTTAATCATCCTTGCCGGTACTTCCCACAGCAGAAGTGCCAGCACCGGAAGTTGAATACGCGTTATGCGTAGATGTCCCCCGCCGGCCCTGCAAGACCCCGTGGAGTCTGCACCGGTAAATCTGGTGGGGGGCATCTTGGGGACAGAGTGGCAGCAAATCTCGGGGGGGGCAGAGTGGCAGCACATCTTGGGGACAGAGTGGCATCATATCTCGGGGGGGTAGCGTGGCAGCACATCTTGGGGGCAGAGTGGCAGCTTATCTCAGGGGGGATAGAGTGGCAGCATATCTCGGGGGGGCACATCTTCGGGACAGAGTGGCAGCATATCTCGGGGGGTAGAGTGGCAGCATATCTCGGGGGGGATAGAGTGGCAGCATATCTCTGGGGGCACATCTTCGGGACAGAGTGGCAGCATATCTCGGGGGGCAGAATTTTTTTTCTTTAAAAAAGCACCTTACTTTTAGGGTGCAGCCTATATTCGGGTGTGGCCTATATTCGAGCCAATACGGTATATGTGTGTGTATGTATGTATGTATGTGTATGTGTATGTGTGTATATATATATATATATATATATATATATATATATATATATATATATATATATAAATCTGTGCCTGTGTACAATAAAGCCTTCTGTGACGGAACCCTCCATCACTGGGGCCACTAGAGAGGCCTGACAGCCAGCCTCCTCCCTATTGACTATGGGCCCTGACTTTGTAAATACTTCTGTGGCTACCCCCAGCAGTATATCATCCTATCACTTGCTGAGGGGATTATCTCCGGCAGACATCCAGGATCTGAAACCAGGGAGTGACCACCATTGTTTTAGTTTAATGTTGTATAAGTCACTCCCCCCCCCCAGTTCCACTACAGACATTTACCCCGGAACTGATTTGGGCCAGTAATAGATAGATCCCTTTACTGACCCGGTTGTCTCTGGGAGGAAGATAAAGGAGGCGGTTTGTATCCCAATATCTCGTTTTATGTTAATGTGTGTTTCACTGGATATATCCAGCCCTGTGTGTGAGAAATAAATCAGTCTTTGTTTTGGTTATACCCTACACTGACTCTTGTGTGCGTATGTGTGTGTGTGTGTGCGTGCGTGCGTGTGCAGGGCCGGACTGGCCCACCGGGATACCGGGAAATTTCCCGGTGGGCCGGCAGGTCCGTGGGCTGGGACCAGGGGCGGGCTGGGACCTGAGCGGCCGCTGGGTGCTGATGCGGCCGGCCGGCGCTACTATAATACTTTTTTCTTAATTTAATATGGCAAGCTGGTCCGGCTTGCCATATTAAATTTTAAAAATGTATTACAGTATCGCCGGCCGGCCGCATCGGCACCCAGCAGCCGTGTGCGATGGCCGTCTAGTGATGGGAGCAGCGTGAGGGGTGAAAGCTCCGCCCCCTCGCACTGACCTTTCACCCCTCACGCTGCTCCCATCACTATGCAGCCATCAGATTGCTGGGAATGTAATCTGAACGGCCAATGCGTTCTGATGCCGCCGGCCGGCTCTGCTTTAATACTTTTTTTTTACTTTATATGGCGAGCCGATCCTGCTTACCATATAAATAAAAAAAAAGTGTTAAAGTAGCTCCGGCCGGGGGCATCAGCACGCACCGGCCGTTTAGATTATATTCCCAGCGGTCTGATGGCTGCCTGGTGATGGGAGCAGCGTGAGGGGTGGAAGCTCCGCCCCTCGCACGCAGCCTGCTGCAGCACCGGATGTCAGGTCAGTGACATCCTGTCAGGAGAGAGAAGAGAACAGTGTGCGGCTATCAGAGGACGGAAGTCAAGAGAAGTAGAAGGTGAGTAAAGTAATGTATTTTTTTGTACAAAATGTATAATATTTTTTTGAATGTGTTAAAAAGAAAAAAAATCGGCATGTGTGTGTATGTAAGTGTGTCCCCCTATATGCCACTCTGCCTCCAGAAATGCCTTTTACCCCCCTATATGCCACTCTGTCCCATGACATGCCTTTTAACCCCCTATATGCCAGAGTGGCATATATGGGTATAAGGCATTTCTGGATGCAGAGTGACATATAGGGGATTAAAAAGGCATATGATGGGACAGAGTGGCATATAGGGGAACATAAGGCTTTTTTGGAGGCAGAGTGCCCCATGATATGCCTTTTAACCCCCTTTATGCCACTCTGCCTCCAGAAATGCCTTATACCCATATATGCCACTCTGTCCCATGATATGCCTTCTAACCCCCTATATGCCACTCTGCCATATAGGGGGTTAAAAGGCATATCATGGGACAGAGTGGCATATAGGGGTATAAGGCATTTCTGGATGCAGAGTGACATATAGGAGGTCAAAAGGCATATCCTGAGGTATAGTGGCAAAAAGGGGGTTAAAGGCATATCACGGGGCAGAGGGGCATATAGGAGGGTTGAGGCATATCAGGGAGGCAGAGTGGCATATGGGGGTTAAAAGGCATATCATGGGACAGAGTGGCATATAGGGGGGCATAAGGCTTTTCTGGAGGCAGAGTGCCCCATGATATGCCTTTTAACCCCCTTTATGCCACTCTGCCTCCAGAAATGCCTTATACCCCCCTATATGCCACTCTGTCCCATGATATGCCTTTTAACCCCCTATATGGCAGAGTGGCATATAGGAGGTTAGAAGGCATATCATGAGACAGAGTGGCATATAGGGGTATAAGGCATTTCTGGATGCAGAGTGACATAGAGGAGGTCAAAAGGCATATCTGGAGGTATAGTGGCAAAAGGGGGGTTAAAAGGCATATCACGGGGCAGAGTGGCATATAGGAGGGTATAAAGCATATCGGGGAGGCAGAGTGGCATATAGGAGGGCATAAGGCTTTTCTGGAGGCAGAGTGTCCCATGATATGCCTTTTAACCCCCTTTATGCCACTCTGCCTCCAGGAATGCCTTATACCCCTATATGCCGCTCTGTCCCATGATATGCCTTTTGACCCCTATATGGCAGAGTGGCATACAGGGGGTTAAAAGGCATATCATGGGACAGAGTGGCATATAGGGGGTATAAGGCATTTCTGGAGGCAGAGTGGCATATAGGGGGTTAGAAGGCATATCAGGGGGGCAGAGTGGCAAGCCTGGGGGCAGATGTGCATAACTCGGGGGTAGGTTGGCAAATTAAAGAAAAAAAAAAAACATATCTCAATCATAGCTTATATTAAATATGAAAAAAATTGTCTACATGAATTAATAAAGAAACAAGTTTCTTACCAGAATATCGTGAAGAATAATGTGATCAGTGTTTTGTTCCACTGAATAAAATGGAACTCTTTCATCTAAAAATGTTTGCAGTAGTAAATATTTTGATCCCATTATGTGTAATGTATTTCATTTATTAGGGCCTTTTAACACTTTTGCTTTCTGGCACTTTAATACAAATAATGAGATAAAAAGAATGGCGAATAGTGTGAGTCGGGTATGTATAAGGGGTGTGTGTGGTTAAAGAGCGCGACCATGAGATAAACTATATGGGGCTGGTCTCCAAATTTTTCCAGGGCTGCTTTTCAGTCCCAGTCCGGCCCTGTGCGTGTGTGTGTGTTTGTGTGCGTATATGTGCAGGGCTGGACTGGGACTGAAAAGCAGCCCTGGAAACATTTGGAGACCAGCCCCATATAGTTTATCTCGCGGTCGAGATCTTGTACCCACACGCACCCCTTATACATACCCGAGTCGCACTATTTGCCGTACAAATAACTATAAAACATTATTGGTATTAAAATGCCAGAAAGCAAAAGTGTTAAAAGGCCCTAATAAATTAAATACATTACACATAATAGAATCAAAACATTTGCTACTGCAAACATTTTTAGATGAAAAATTTTATTTTTTAATAAAAACTATGATTACGACATTTTTGTTTTTTGTTTTTATTTCCTTTTATTTGCCAACCTGCCCCCCCAGTTATGCACATCTGCCCCAGGCTTGCCACTCTGGCCCCTGATATGCCTTTTAACCCCCTATATGCCCCTCTGCATCCAGAAATGCCTTAAACCCCCCCCATATGCCATATAGGGGGTTAAAAGGCATATTATGGGACAGAGTGGCATACAGGGGGTATAAGGCATTTCTGGAGGCAGAGTGGCATATCGGGGGTAAAAAGGCTTTTATAGAGGCAGAGTGGCATAAAGGGGGTTAAAAGGCATATAATGGGGCACTCTGCCTCCAGAAAAGCCTTATGCCCCCTTTATACCACTCTGCCTCCCTGATATGCCTTATACCCTCCTATATGCCACTCTGCCCCATGATATGCATTTTAACCCCCTATATGCCACTCTGCCTTCAGAAATGCCTTGTAGCCCTTATATGCCACTCTGTCTTCAGAAATGCCTTATACCCCTATGTGCCACTCTGGCATTTAGGGGGTTAAAAGGCATATCATGGGACAGAGTGGGATATAGGGGCTATAAGGCATTTCTGGAGGCAGAGTGGCATATAGGAGAGTATAAGGCATATCAGGGAGGCAGAGTGGCATATAGGGGGGCATAAGGCTTTTACATAAAAAATATTATACAGTTTGTTCAAAAAATAAATTAGTTTACTTCTACTTCTTCCACTTTGGGGCTTTTTCATCTTGTCCTCCGTCCTCTGGTAGCTGCAGGCCGCGGTTTTCTCTGCTAACAGGAAGTCACTGACACGACATCAGTTGCTTCAGAGTGCGAGGGGGCGGACCTTTTGCCACTTACACTGCTTCCATCACTATGCGGCCATCAGATTGCTGGAAATCTAATCTAAAAGGCCGATGCGTGCTGATGCCGCCGACCGGAGCTACTTTAATACTTTTTATTTATTTTTTTTATTTACTATGCCGGATCGGTTAAAGTAGCTCCGGCCGGCGGCATCAGCACGCATCGGCCGTTTAGATTAGATCTCCAGCAATCTGATGGCCGCATAGTGATGGGAGCAGCGTGAGGGGTGAAAGGTCCGGACCAGCTTGCCATATTAAGTTTAAAAAAAAAAAGTATTAAAGTAGCACCGGCCCGGGGCATCAGCACGCAGTGGCCGTTTAGATTAGTTTTCGGGCGGCCTGGGGGGCAATTGTCCCCCTGCCCAGCCCGCCCCTGGCGCCGGAGGAGGCTTCCTATCCCGCTCGCAGCCGCTCAGCTGCTGTTTTCAACGTTAGTTTGGGCCACCCGGAAATTTCCCGGTATCCCGGTGGGCCAGTCCGGGCCTGTATATGTATGTGTGTGTGTATGTACGTGTGTGTATTTATTTCCTAGTGTTACACACTGAGAAGTGTACCCTGCTAATATTTGTTTGAAAATACTAAATTTTTCCTCATTGTTTTTATCCCTGAAGAGTTTATGCCAGTCAATAAGTTGTAAAGCTGCCCTTATCTTATTAAAATTGGCCTTCTTAAAATTATATGCTTTAATATTCCCCATGGGCAATTTCTTTTTTGAGTTTATTTCAAAAGAGACCATATTGTGATCACGATTACCCAAGTGCTCCCCCACTTGAATGTTAGACAAAAGATCAACATTGTTTATCACCAGATCCAGACAAGAATCCTTTCTAGTTGGTGCTTGTACCAGCTGTGACATGAAGGTGTCATTTAACAGGTTCAAAAACCTGAATCCGCTTGCAGAACTACTAGTCCCACTATCCCAATTTATGTCAGAGTAATTAAAATCTCCAATAATTAACGATTTACCCAGATGTGCAGCTTTCTCAATTTGCTCTAACAGCTGCTCTTCCTCATCATTATTAACATTAGATGGTTTATAACATATCCCAACCAGTAGTTCATTTCCTTTCTTTTGCCCCAAGTTGCTATCTACCCATAACCCATCTACCCAGTCACAAATTCACACCTTTATTCACATAATTTATTCACATAATCATTTATTCTCTCCCTCATTCAGAAAATTCATTCCACACATTAATTCATACTCCCTCATTCAGACAATTCATCCATGCATTAATTCATTCAGACTAAGATCCAGATCCAGATGCAGGGGACCTGGATCCTCCTGTCAAACCCCCACCCCCACACACACACACACACTTACCGGTACTTCTGAGTCCCCGGTGCTTGGTCCGTGCAGTGTTTAGAGCTCTACGCGATTCGCGTACACAACTTCCGCTGCAGCCGGGAGGAGGTGCGGTTAGCGGCGGGGGTTGTCTGCGTCAATCGCGCAGACCTTCCCTGGCTGTCAGAGATCCTAGTTCCCCGTGATCTCTGACAGCCGGGGAAGGTCTGCGCGGTGGACGCAGACAACCCCCGCCGCTAACTGCACCTCCTCCCGGTTGCAGCGGAAGTTGTCTACGCGAATCGGGTAGAGCTCTGCATGCTGCCTGGACTACACATCAAGGACTCAGAAGCTCCGGTAAGTTTGGAGGAGGGAGGGGGAGTGAGTGTTAAATGGGGGGCATAAGGCATTTCTGGAGGCAGAGTGCTCTGTGAAATGCCTTTTTACCCCCTTAATGCCACTCTGCCTCCAGAAATGCCTTTTAACCCTCTCTACGCCACTCTGCCTCCTGAAATGCCTTATACCTCCCTATATGCCACTCTGCCCCATAATATGCCTTTTAACCCCCTAAATGCAGAGTGGCATATAGGGGTATAAGGCATTAATGGGGCAGAGTGGCAAGCCAGAGGGCAGATGTGCATAACTGGAGGGGCAGGTTGAAAAAAAGGAAATAAAAACAAAATATTTTTCTCAATCATAGCTTTTATTAAAAAAAAAAAATGTTCAAATAGTTTACATGAATTAACATTTACTGGTAAAACTTTTTTCCTATAGGGTCGTCTTAAATACGCAAATACCGTATATGTGTGTGTGTGTATATATATATATATATATATATATATATATATATATATATATATATATATATATATATATATATATATATATGTGTGTGTGTGTATGTATACGAATGTGCTACTTCTCTTGGAACATCATTGCCGATTTTGTGGAATTAGTACTTTTATACATTCATATTAAGGAACAAATAAATTTATGATAAATAAGTTATTAATAAAACATTTTATGGAGCTAAATATCCCTAGGCTTCAATTCAATATAGCAGCAAGACAAAAAAATAGTTTTCTCACTATTGAACTAGATGCAACCCTAAGTGCCAAATGCTCCTGTATATACTCTATGATCTTCATTGGTGCTACTTCATGGTTTGTCAATAAGTGGAAAGCTACTTATCTGTTACCCCCAGATATCTTAATACTTTTGTTTATTTTCTTCTAACAAGCTTAAGGTTTCTGTTTTATGTTTGTAGGTTTCATTGGCATTGTGCTCCAGTCAGTAAACATACGCATCAATGTTTCAGTTCTTCTGTGCAAAATCCTCTTCACAGCAATGACTCAATAATCAGTTTTCCTGTCAACCTACTTGATGGCAAGTTTGACCAGTATCAGTTTACACTGTTTGTTTCCAGTGGTGATCGTATTTCCCCAAGTGCACAAGTTTTCTTGTCTGTTAAAACCTGTACTAAACTAAGGTATGTATGTTGACCTTAATAAATGCAATGAATAGTAGATATTATTTAGTACTTATGATCTATTTAAGAAAACATTTTCTGCATGGTAAACAACTTTATTGTTCCCAAAAATTACCATAATATACTTTTCAACTATGTCTTCAATATGCATTAGGATGGACCAACCCTCTAAAGCAGAGACAGCTTTGCATAATGATTCATAAATGCAGTGGGATAAGACTCAAGAAATCTTTAATTTAAATATACATTTTGCATTGACCATTTCATCGTTGCAGGATACTTTTTCCATCGATATCCATTCATTCAGTTGAGAAGCTAAAACCATATGTAAACATTACTGGAGCTTATTTTTTAGTAGACAAACCTATGTCTCTGGTACTGTCTCTACTCTACTCTACTGTCGATTATTGTATTTCATTTTTGTAGAGTTTCTCACATTGTGTTTAATGGGCATTCAGTATACCACAGATTATGCAATATTACAGCCAGCATTCCACATTCGCATGGTCTAAGGTTCATAGTAGTGATTGGAAGTTTGCATCAGTAAAGTGAATCGGTTCATTTCGAGTGATTCATTGAAATGGACCGATTCATCAGTTCACTCAATGTGACTCATAGCAGTTACTGCTTCCCAGTCCCTCCCTGCAGTCACACTGACGATTGGCCCTGCCCTTTTCATTATAGTCTATGAAGTCTCCTGCTGAGCAACTAAACTCACAGTAAGTATAAGATTAATATTTGGGGTGCTGAAAAGGTTAATCTAAGGTGCAGTTAGAGGTAAAGGGGTGCAAACTAAGGGGATTCTAAATCATGGGGGTAGTGAAGATTAATGCTGTATTTAGTTAAAAGTATAATTCTGTTCGATTCAGAGTTGCTGTGAACAATTCAGTGAGTCAGTGAATTGATGACTCATAGTTCCTCTGAACGGTTCAGTGAACTGATGAGCTGTAAACTGATCCCTGAGTCTGTGTTCTGTGCAGATGACTAGGATCATATTACAACTGCAGTACATGATTTACAGACTGAACTGTTACAAATGAATAGTTCAGTCTACTCAACTAATTAATCTGGATCATTGAAAAGAATCGGATCAAAAGAACGATTCTTTCATGAACCTGACATCACTAGTTCATAGGCTTCTCACTGACATTGCAGGAGTGACAAACTTTTGAGATTTACCGTATTTGCTCTATTATAAGACAAGGTTTTTTCTGAAAAATACCCCTTGTCTTATAGTCGGGGTCGTCTTATAATCAGACCTCCAAAAGGTCTGACTATGAGACTAAGATCCAGATCCCCCGCAGCGATGCAGGGGACCTGGCTCCTCCTGTGTTATGCACCCCCCGCAACTTACCGGTGCTTCTGAGTCCCCGGTGCTTAGTCCGGGCAGCGTGTAGAGCTCTACGCGAATCGTCTTATATTCAGGCTTTTTCTTTTTTTCAGAAATTAATATTCAGATTTTGGGGGGTCGTCTTATAATCATGGTCGTCTTATAATCCTGTTAAACTAGCAGGCATCAAGCATTTAATGTCATGCCAAAAAAAAAAAAAGCTTTAAAAAAATCTGATTGAAAATGGATGGTTCCTGATGCAGATGACTGCCTCACCAGAGAAAGGTGGGAGTTATAGTCCACAAAAACAGGTGAGCCTGTGGCGACTAGTATTTTTGCTTGTTTTTCTATAATGTACCTTATTAATGCCCAATTACCAGATATTGTATAATGTTACCTAGGGCTGTAGAATGTGGGTGTAGGGCTGGGTGCAGGGCAGAGTTGGAGACTGAGTACAGGGTGCAAAGTGCAGGGGCACAGTGCAAAGTGCTGGGGCACAGTGCAAAGTGCTGGGGCACAGTGCAAAGTGCTGGGGGCAAGGTGCAAAGTGCTGGGTGCAAACAGTGTTTGGGTGCAAGATGCAAAGTGCCGGGGCAAGGTGCAAAGTGCTGATGCTGGGGCGAAGTGTGGGTGCAAGGCAAAGTGCTGGGACCAGAGTGCTTGGGCAAAGCGCTGGGGCAAGTGCAAATATGGGTGCTGGGAAAACTACACTGCAATAATAATACACCAAACTTATTTTTGTATTCTAGCTGCAAAGAACATCGCACATAATAATAAAAATGGCTGAGGGTTCTGGCAAGGCAACCGCTGAAGAAAGTGTGCGACCCAAGTCCTCTAAGGCATGGGAGCATTTTACTTTAAATGCTGCAAAGAAGGTTGTAACCTGT
This sequence comes from Spea bombifrons, assembly GCF_027358695.1. NCBI lineage: Eukaryota > Metazoa > Chordata > Amphibia > Anura > Pelobatidae > Spea > Spea bombifrons. The sequence goes on from NC_071091.1 coordinate 44,471,453, forward strand.
AAAATTTGCAAAATGGAGCTTGTGTGGCACGGACGTATGGACAAGTGTAACTACTGAGGCTTACATGCCACTACATGTGGCTGGAAGCTGTCTTCTCTCTGTCTCACTACAATGCCACTTGAAGACAGACGTACAGCCGCAAACATCGCAGAATGGATAGAGGAGGTTGCCGCAAAGTTTGAGATTCCAGATAAAAAAATAATTGCCATTGTACGTGACAGTGGTGCAAATATTGTGGCAATATTCATATGTGGAATTCAGAGAGCTGTTAGTGCTGCAAGAGCACTAGTTGAGCATTTAAAAAAAAAAAAGTGAGCTAGCCAGCAGTAAGTTGAAGGAGAAGCAGATGGGTACACCAGAGCACAAACTTCTTCAGGATATAAGCACTAGATGGAATAGCACTTACTATATGGTCGACAGACTTATTGAACAAAGGTGGCCCGTAACTGCCACTCTGTCTGACCCATCTGTTACTCAAAAGGGGCAAACATTATTTGGAGTTAAAGCCAGAACAGTGGAATCTTCTTGAAGAACTTTCCACCGCTCTTAAGTTTTGAATGCGCCACTGTATTCATGAGTGGCCAAGAATATGTAACTGTATCTTCCATGCCTGCACTTGTGAAGGGGCTGTTAAGGTCCAATGAGGTTGCCTGTTTTGAATCATTTCCGCTGAAGAGCTTCCAAGCCACAGTAACAGACCAGCTTCAAAGCAGATGGAAGGGGATCCTTTTTGAAAACATCCCAAACACTGTTGTTGTTTCCTCTGCCCTGGATCCACGATTTAGGAGACTGACATTTTTAACACCAGAGCAAATTATAAGTGTACAGGCAAAAGTGCAGACAGAGGCGCTTGCTGTAAGAAGGGAGATGATGCAGCGGGAAACAACCTCTTCGCCTGTAACGACAGTTGACGTGCCCTCAACATCTGCTGCTTCTCTACTTGACTCACTCCTTGAGTCTGGGGGCCGCAGTGAAGAGGAGACTAGAGAGGGAAAACTTGAGGAGGAGGATATTCATTCTCAAGTACGAAATGAGGCCCAGGCTTATTTTGCAGAGAGGCCCCTTGCCAATGAGAGAAACCCTTTGAATTGGTGGAACACCAACCAACAGAAATATCCTACCTTGGCAAAACTGACAAAATCCTACTTGTGCATCCCAGGCACCTCCACTCCATCAGAGCGCCTCTTCTCTGCTGCAGGCAACATTGCTTGTAAAAAGAGAGCCAGCCTCAGCCCTGAGCATGTGGACATGTTAACATTTTTGCATTCTAATGCAAAGTTTCTTGAACAGTAATAGTCCACCTCTTTTAAGAATGTTTGGGGTTATTTTGTTTCATAAATATTGTGTTTGGGTTCTTGTACTTTGAAAATATTGTTTTTTATTACATCATAACAAAATAAGAATGTTAATGTAAATTTTAAGTTGTTTTTTAACATCCAGTTCGTTAAATTATTTTAAATAAACGAAAAATTTGCATATTGTTTTTTTTTATCCGATTAATCGATTAATCGAAAAAATAATCGGCCAACTAATCGATTATTAAAATAATCGTTAGTTGCAGCCCTACACATAATTAATAGATCCCGAAAAAATTCTACCTGCCCCATCAGGGGTTAATATAGCAACAGAAAGAACATGGGGCAAATGAGCATAAAAATAAAGATAATACTTACCCAGTGCTGCTTACTTGTCCTGTTTTTCTTCTTTTGATATATTAACCCCTGGTGGGGAAGGTGGAAGTGGCAGTGAAGAGAAGTAGCGGAGGTTCCGCACATCGCGCACTAAAATCCAAATCCTCTGCAGCGCTGTAGGGGACCTGGATTCTCTCTGGCACCCGATAGGGGTCTGTGCGATGCGTACAGACAGCTGCTTCTCCCCTCCACTTCCGTTGGGGCTTCCATGATGGCAGCTGCACCGGAAGGTCACATGACGCAGGGTTCAGTAATAGAAGCCCCAGCGGAAATGGAGGGGAGAAGCGGAAGTGGAGGGGAGAAGCGGAGGATCCAGGTCTGCTGCAACTTTGCAGGGATCTGGATTCTAGTGTTATAATCCGATCTCTATTTGAGGTTGGATTATAGAAGGAGGGGAGTTTTTCAGAGCATTTGCTCTGAAAAAACTCATTTTATAAATCGATAAAAATCAATTCAACTAATCAATTATAAAAATCGTTGACAATGATTTTCATAATCAATTATCGATTTTATCGATTCGTTGTTGCAGCCCTAATGTCATCTAAATGAAGACATGTGCAGTCTAAATGTATGTACGGCTACATACACACGATATGCTTGGTAAGGGTGTTGGGGCTTTTCGTAAAAATATTTTGTTTATTATCTATTATTTTAGGGAAATAATGGCGATTTTTTTTTTTTTTTTTTTTTTTTTTTACCTTTTATTTTCAACATTTGTACGATATTATGTGATATCATATCATATATACTTTTTGGAGCGGCCATATTTGCACTAGCAAGTCATGCTTTGTCACCATCTGGACACTGTATCGTCTACTGAACACTTACTCCCTCTCTAACAAACCTGTTATATATGACGGAATAGGCGTGATGGTAGCGGGAACAATTGTGCGAGTATCCAAAGAATAGGCATCAGGCATTTGCACACACTAAAGGTTATCTAATCTGCCTGTGCTGATCGCCCTCTGAATAATATGAAGAGTATAGGACATACTCAGATTGGTTGCCCTCCCGCAACGGCTTAACTCGATATTCGGTCTTCCCCATAGCATAATATGGGCAAGGTAGGCAGCCATTGTTTGGTTCTTTTTTTTTTCTTTTTTTTTAAATTAATCTCTCCATTTCCCCATCTCAGGGACAGATGTTTATATATTTGGACTAAAATCCATTAGTACCTCTGTGTAACCCTCTGTTGTCTATTGGTTGCCTTGTCTCAATTCCTCATTTGAATTATCTTCTTACTTTATTGTCCTCCTTTGATGAGGAGAACTTGTGATGGCACCTTTGCAGCCCTGGCTCCTGCCATATTATACATGACCTTCTCTGCTCACCATTAAGATAGCTGAGACCTGGCTCTCACAAACAGTACTGTGCGAAGGATGCTGTCAGCATCAAGGTTTTTAGGAAATGGATACCCAAAGCAGGAACAATCCGTGGGTTCAGAATGAAGACACAGGTTTGTGGTAGCGGTGATAATCTCGTAAATGGTAAACAGGCACGGGTCAAGGCAGGCGGCGACAATCTCTTCAATGGTAAACAGGCACGGGTCAAGGCAGGCGGCGATAATCTCAACAACGATAAACAGGCACAGGTCAGGGCAAGCAGCAAACACTCAAAGTCAGGAGCCGGTCCAGGAGCCAAAATACCGGAGACAGGCAGTATAGGAGCAGGATACCGGTATAAGGGAAAGGAGGACAGCAGGACACAACCATAGGGGAGCTGGTATAACCAAGCAATGAATGTAGTGCATGGTTCCTTTTTATAGTGTCGTTTGTAAGCGTCAAAGCTCTAATGGATGACGTTTTGCGCGTTCTGTAATTTCTCTTACTCCCTGTAGAGGGAGTAGGTGTACATGTTTTATTCTGCGTGCGCGTCTTACCACTAGTAGGCGCGCGTGCACAGTACGTACGCGTGTCAGTCCTGAAGCCTCACGGTGGAGCTGCATGTCCATCCCGGGGATCCCCGGACAGAGGCAGACATTTTTGTGAAACTCTGGGTCAGGTTATCTGAGGGAAGTATTCGATTATGGGAAAATGTTTTGGAGATCTTTATTGAAGATTTGTGTGCAGTTTAGATTTTATAATGTGTGTTAAGCTATAACCGGCACAAGAGACTGAATGTAGCTGCAGCTCCGGCCCTTCAAAGGGAGAATCATGTAACTAGGCTGGAGCTCTTTATCGGCCAGCACAGCCCTGTTTGCCCAGAAGGCAGCATCTCTACAGGGGGGCATAATACAGACAGGGGAAACCCATTTTATCCCTTAATCCCCTCACCTGATCAGTTGCCTGTGTACTTCCCGAGCTGATGGGATTTGGGGTTGGGTTCTGTGTGTATTGAGAAGTCTATTAAAGGAATGTTGATAGAATTAAGGATCTATGTAAGTTCTAGATGTTTGTAATAAAAGTGGTTTATGTTTTACTGCACAAATTGTGGTATGACTGATCCATGAATAGCAGCAGCTATCCATATGAGGGTAATGACTGGTGATTGCTCCGCCCTCAAACAGGGGTACCGGTGCTCAGTCCTAGAAGCCCCGGCAAAAGTCCTGGGTGGCAGCGGAGGTTGTCTATGCACATGGCGCAGATATCCACCAGCTGTCCCCACTAGACACAAGGGAGTCTGGAGCATGGGGGACAAGTCTATGGATGCATCGTAAAGACGGAAGGGGGGGCATATGGGGGGTATAAGGCATATCAGGGGCAGATTGGCAAATAGGGGGGGGGGATAAGGCATATCTGCGGGGCAGAGTGGTAAATAGGGGGACATAAGGGATATCAGTGAGGCAGAGTGGCATATAGGGAGTATAAGGCATAGCAGGGAGGGGGCAGAGTGGCATTTAGGGGGGTATATAGGGGGACATGAGGCATATCGGGGGGGCAGAGTGGCATATAGGGGTATGATGGACTCGTCCCTTCAGATACACCACTGTGGATATTACACTGGCCCAACCACCCGATCGCCTGGAACCCATTTCAGCCTGACCAGGCAGCTAATACCGGTGAACTAAGTTGGGAAGGAATAATATTACTGAACATTTCTTATATCCATTCGGTGTAGTTTCCCCAAACATTGGAACCATTTTTTGTCTGTGGACCCCCTAAGTACCCAGTTATACCCCTTTTTCGTATTGCCCGAACCCAGAAGCTGCCCCTCTGCTGCCCACACCTTTAGGCCCAGTACCGGGACATACAGGTTTTCCTTTTGGAACCATTGGATGGCCAGGATAGCCTCCTTCCCCCACTATGCCCCCTGTGAACCAGACAGGATTATCGCCACTATCGGTGGAAGAGGTGGGAGGTAGTTGGTCGGACTAACCAGATCTGTGACGGTGGTGGCAGCGGCAGGATTGCTCCTAGCCAAACGTGACATCCAAACCACCACTGGGACCAAGAAGCCGAGACATAGAGCACCCTACGAGTGCATGGACCAGCACTATGCTAAACTTAAGCGGAATACTTTGAAAGACCTCCTGGATGCTCGTGGAAAGGTTGCCAGCAACAAAACCAGGGATACCCTCATTGTGGAACTGATGGCAGACGACTAGGCTCAAGCCAGCCCTGTTACCCCAGCATACCAGGATGAGTTCCAGAGGGACGTAATGTTCTGCTTTTCCTGCTACGGGGCCCATCTGCCCACAGAGGTAGGGGACTGGATGCCAGCAGAGGTGACTGTTCTGCTGGGGAAAGGTTTCCCGCCCGAGGCGAGTAACCGTCGAAAGCTCCCCTATGCCGCCTTCAAATCCTTCATCGAGGCGGAGGGGGACATCGAAGGATATCTCCAAGACTTCGAGCAGCAATGTCTGTTGCAACAAGTGGTGGCCGCAGATAAAGTAACCATCCTCTCCTGCAAGCTCACTGGCCGGGTGGCTGAAGCCTACCGAGTGGTGGCCTGCGAGGACTGTACCAGCTATAAGCGAGTGTGAGAATAATTACTCGTTTCTCCATTACCCCGGAGGCACAAAGACTCAAGTTCTGTAGCCTCTGGTAGACGGACAAGGACACGTATCAAGAATGGGGGCATCGGATGGAGAAAGTGGTGCAAAACTGGTTCACAAGGAGCCTAGCAGCGACCGCCCAAGAGGTGACTCAGTTGTTAATAATCAAGACTACATAAACATATCCACATATAAAACATAAGAAACACAATCCGAACATATAATACTAAACACAAAATATAACTTTAACCTATAAGTAAAGACAATAACAAATAAGAAACATATTTGGGAGTCGCCATACAGGTAGTGTCACATGAAGGCCAAGGGCTATGTGTAGCTCTAGAGTTGTGAGAGAAAGAGAGATTTATTCATTGTGAAGATTAGATTTATTCCGCTGTATCATTAGAGACTAATAAATGCCATTTCTTTAAAGCCTGGTCTGCTATTGTTTCGTGTTTACCTTCAACAAGGCCCTTTTCCATTTGCAATTGATAACTTATTTGTGTTTTTAGTTTTTCCCAATGAGGGACTTCTTGGTTCTTCCAGTTACGTGCCAGAAGAATTTTAGCCGCCATTAATATATGGAGGGCTAGATATTTTTGTATATTATTTTCATTTGCCCATGTTAAATGGAAAAGGAAACTCTCAAGAGAATGTTGTATACCAGTAATTCCTAGCATGTCTAGCACTGAGACGACCATAAGCCAGAACCTGTCGAGTTTTTTACAGCTTCACCAGATGTGTATATAGGTGCCCTTCTCCATGTTACATCTCCAACATAGGTCAGAGACCCGCCGGAATATCTTTTTCAGCTTTTCGGGAACCAAATGTCACCTGTTCATTAATTTAAAGTGTAATTCGTTAAGGTTTAGACAGTGTATTTTTTTTAACTTAGAAAGTGTTCTGAACCAGTCTTCCTGGTTAATTTCATGGCCTGTATCTATCTACCACTTCAAAAATGCTTTAGATTTAGTCAAGGAACCCTCTTCTTTTTCTTCACATATGCCGCTTTTTAACACTATTTTGATGTTTAGATCTTTCTCTGTCAAGGTTATTATCTTAGTTTTATTTTCATTGACTGTTCTATTCTGAGTATCTATATAATTCTTTATTCGCAGGTAAGTAAACGCCTCCTTCCGAGGTAGGTCAAACTCCTCTACTAGTTCAGCAAAAGATCTAATGCTATCATTTATGACCAGCTGATTGTATTTCTTTAGGCCGCAAGCATACCATTTATTCATATCTAAATCCTTAATGTTTATTTGAAAGAATTTTTGTGAGGCATTCGGGATCATGACACATCCTACTTTTTTTGATTTTCTGAAGGCTCCCCAGAATTTTAACACATTTCTTAGAATTAAATTATTCCCAGGGTTTAAATTTTGTAGATTAGATGATAATAAGAAACTTAAATCAACAGCATTTATTATTGAAGATTCTATTGTATACCATGACTCATCCTGATCGGAATCTAGCAACCATCTTGAGCTATGTAAGATCATGGCTGCGTCGTGATATTTTTTAATATCTGGAAAGGCTACCCCTCCTTGATTTATATTTTTCTTTAGGGTTTTCATGGAAATTCTTGGGGTTTTGCCCCCCCCATATAAATTTAGTGACTGTTCTTTGTATCTCCATCAACCAAGATTTAGAAAAAAGAAGAGGTACCAATCTGAATAGGTAGGTCCATTTTGGGAGAATATAAGATTTAACACTATTCAATCTTCCCCACCATGAAATCTCTATATTAGACCAAGAATTCAAAATCTCTGAAGTATGAGCTAATAGAAATTTAAAATTAGTTTCTATTAATTTAGCAGGATTTGTTGTTCTTTTTATCCCTAAATACGTTACTTCCTTAGAGACCCACGAAAATGTATATTCGTTTCTTAGTATCTGGGTCAAAGATTCGAGTGGAGTCCCCAGCATTGCACTGGTTTTTGATACATTAAGATTATAGTTTGAAATATATAGTTAGATACAAATATAGTTAGATTATATTCCCATATAATCTAATTTCTTTTAATAAACATTCTATTGTAATTACTGAATTAAGAATAGTGATAACAATATCATCGGCATGTAACATTATTTTGCCTTCTTTTCCCTCATTCAGACATCCCTTGATTAGTGGATGATCTCTTATATTTTGGGTGAGGGGTTCCAGGGAGAGTATATATAAAAGAGGGGATAGGGGGCATCCTTGTCTGGTGCCATTCGCAGTCGGGAACCACTGGGAAGATATTCCCTGACCAACAATCCTAGCAGTAGGAGAAACGTATAGGGCCATTATCCTATGTAGTATGTCCCCTATAAAACCATATTTTTCTAGGGATGCCCTCAGACCCTGTCAAATGCTTTCTCAGCATCTAAAAATAGGATCTCCGTTATCTTTATTTATATCCTGAATGTGTTTTAGACATCTGATATTACTGCTAGGGGTTCTACCGGATACAAAACCTACCTGGTCTTTATTCACTAAAAGAGGAATTATATTTTTCAATCTTGATGCTAATAAGGCAGCATATATTTTAGTGTCTGTATTGATCAGGGAAATTGGTTTGTAGTTAGGGATCTTTTCAGGGTCCTTATCCTGTTTTAAGATGGGAACTATGTTAGCTCGCAACATTTCCAGAGGAAAATGGGCCTCCAACTTAAGTATATGAGAGAATTAGTTAAATTCTAAGTTTTAAGTGCCACATCCAGAGGAGTGAAAGCGAGAGAAAGAAAAAAAAATGATTCATTCCTTCTAGCTGTAATAATATTAAGGCAGTATTATATGGCATCGATTTCCATCCATAACATCTATAATATACAGAAATGTATTATGCCCTTATTACATATATTCAGATCATGGCTTTTGATCTAGGACTTCCAGGTTGGTTAGACAAATCTCTTGATGCTGATGGAGAAAAGAAGGCTTGTTCTTTTCTTTTCTTTTGTTCTTGGTCTTTGTCTTTACCTGGCCTTTTTTCTTTCAGAAAGACTTCAGGACTTTCACATAAATAGAGTATGGAGTTAGTTTTTCTTAGCGAGACACATGATTCTCTAATCGGGACACTTTAATAGATCAATTCTCCTTGTCAGCTCCGCTCCCAAACTCAGTCTTTGCCAAGGCACTAGATATCAATAGAGCTCTTCATCGCCAAACAGGTGTGTTAAATCGTTGCTCTTTTGAGACTGCTCAATAATATCAGCTGATCAGTATCAAATCTTATTTATAATGAACGAATCCAAACTCTCACTTCTGGGACTCTAATCCTTCCGCGCCCCCGTATTAGTTTTGGACTTATTGGTGTTTGCTAAACACAGGTGTGTCATTTTATGCAGGTTTAATAATTTGCTTGCTCTGTTCCAGTGTTTCTACACAAGACAAGTCTAGATACTGCTAAAGTTATCAGGGTAAGTGATCAGAACAGTCTCGGTAGAAAGTTAAACCAGTTCTATTTTAACGTAGAGCACAGCCAATCAGCTGGTGGTTCTAATAACCAAGTCTTCAGCTGTTCTGTATTAATTAATTAATTAATTAATCAATTGTCAGCTTCAGAGGTTGGAATCTCCAAAATCACCTTCATCCACACTATTCACAATAAAAGATGGCAGAAATATATGTCTATGCACATCTGACAGTATTTTATGAAAAGCAAAACCCTGTAGTAGCTTATACAAATACTGCCTTAACAAGGAGCAGATATGATCAGCCAGTTACTTGTGGTTATTTATTTTAGCCAAGACTTCAGCCGTTCTGTATTAATTAGGCACTATTTTCAGCTTGAGTAAATCTCAGAAAATCACTCTCATCTGAACCGGTCACCATAGGAATTGGCAAAGATATATAAATGAGCAGATCTGACGTTTTTTTTATGAAGAACAAGTCCCTATGGTGACAAGAGCCAATTCTGCCTTCAAAAGGAGCAGGTATATTCGACCGGTTGCTTCTGATAGTTTCTATTGACTAAGACTTCAGCCGTATTGATTAGGCACAGGTGTTAACTTCAGATGGTTAAATCTCAGAAAGTTACTCACATCATCACCAGTCACCATAACACTGACCAGTGGCGTCGCTACAGGGGGGCAAGGGGGGGCAATTGCCCCCCCTAGGATATTCCTTGCCCCCCCTGTTGCCCCCCGCCAAATTTGGAGCCACCCAGGACGGACTGTCCTGGGTGGCTCCAAATTTGGCAGATTGGGACTTTAACCCCTTGACTGCTAACTGCTAGGGCTGCTAAGTGCAATGGGACTTTAACCCCTTGACTGCTAACGACGGCATGGTGTCGTCGCTAGCAGTCCCAGTCACCATGCCGTCACTAGCACTACCTTACCTTGATGGAGGGCTGTGGACCTCCATCACCACCTACCCCGGCGATCTGCCCCTCAAACTGAAGGGTATCACCAGGGCCACCCGATCTGCGCAGTGACATCTCGCGCAATGACGCGATGACGTCACCGCGCAACTTTATCAAAAACTGATAATTGTCAGTTAAAGAGGTATGGGGGCATGCTGCTTAGATGCCTGTATCTCAGGCATCTAAGCAGCTACAGACCCCCAACATATACTGTTGGAAAGGTAATTACCTCACCTTTCCACCTCATGGTATATAGCTTGTAAAAAAAGAATAAAAAATATTAAGTTAAAAAAATAAAAATTTAAAAGAAAGTAAAAAAAAATGATTTAAACATAAAGTAGTTTAAAAAAAAAAAAAGTTTAAGTATTCTAGCTAAATGATCAATGTGGTAGCCAATGTTACCACAGTGATCATATAGCTATAAAAAGTCACCTTCCCTTTTTAAAAATGGCCCATACAAATTTTTTATCCCATGATCGCTTTGATCATGGGGTTAAATTTAGCCAATGGTAGAGCGAGGCAATTTTTGAAATCCTGATGAACTGCAAATAATATTAAAATCGGCCATTTAGCCATCTCATCCCTGGAGCACCTTGCATTTTTACTGCAAAAATTATTTTTGCTGTAAAAGTGATTTTTTTTTCTCCCTTTACCATCATTTCTTTGGGATTGTAAGGGGAAAGAATGGTGTGTGCTTCTGTGAGTGAATGTATGGAAAGGATTGTGTGTGCTTCTGTGAGTGAATGGAGATATGAAAGGCGTGTAAATGATCAGTAATTAGGGTTGAAGCCTTGATGTGGCATTACTGTTCACGTAGGAAGTTAAATTATGGCACAAAAAGTACACATTTGCAAGAACTACACCCCTTGGTGCATCAAATGAGGGGCTGCATGTGTGTCTAGTACCAACCTGGAGTGCGCAAGACACAAATGAACATGTCGCTCTGGTTAGAAAAAACATATTTTCTAGCCAAAGCGACATATTCCATCATTATTTGTGCACTCAAATTTTGTCCTAGAAATACATGTAGCCCCTCATTTGAAGCTCCAAGGGGCGTAGTTTCTTAAAATGGATGAATTGTCAGAATGAGGGAGAGCATGAGTTAATATGTGGATGAAGTGTCTGAATGAGGGAGAGCATGAGTTAATGTGTGGATGAATTGTCTGAATGAGGGAGAGCATGAGTTAATATGTGGATGAGTTGTCTGAATGAGGGAGAGCATGAGTTAATATGTGGATGAACTGTCTGAATGAGGGAGAGCATGAGTTAATATGTGGATGAACTGTCTGAATGAGGGAGAGCATGAGTTAATGTGTTTGTGTGTATCATAGATGTATAATTGTGGAAGGGCAAAGATGGCACTAGCAGGATGTTTGAGCCTTGGGGACCAAGATGGCACAGGCAGGGTGTATATGGGACAAAGATGGCAAATCTTATGTGTGTTATCTGGGTACTGGTCAGGTTCCATGTGGGCAGTGTAGACACCAGGGCTTGCTTTGGGGTGTGCAACCTGTGATCTATGCCTGTCATTTAGGGGGTTTTAAATATACCTTTAATGCTGTGTTTTTATGTGAATTCCAATTGACCTACACCTGCAAAGCTGGGTTTCTGTGTTATTCTGTAGATCCATATCTGCTATGCTATGTTTCCATACATTATTTATGTATACCTGCAAATACAGGGTTTGTATGTCTTGTTCAGTTGATTAATACCTGCAATGCTGTTTCCATGTATTTATTTGATCTATACCTGCAATGCTATGTTTCATATACCGTATTGGCCCGAATATAGGCCGCACTTTTTTCCCCCACTTTAAGACTTTAAAGTTGGGGTGCGGCCTATATTCGGGGTCTAGCGCCCGACGCCCGGGACATGCAGTCCCGGGCGCCGGGCAGGCAGCGGGGTTAAGATACAGATCCCCCGCAGCGGTGCAGGGGACCTGCATCCTACTCCCCGATACGCTCAGACAGCCTCCCCTGCCAGCACTTTCCACGGGGGGAGTACCGCCACGGGATGTTGTCTAAGCGCATCGCACGGACGTTCACCAGCACGTCCGCACAATGCATTTTAACCCCCCCGACTTACCAGGGCAGACTCCCGGGTGTCTTGCAGGGCCGATGGAAGACACCTACGCAATACGCGTATACAACTTCCGGTGCCGGCACTTCCGCTGAGTGCCGGCACCGGGAGTTGTATACACGATGTGCATAGATGTCCCCCTCCGGCCCCGTAAGACAACCGGGAGTCTACTCTAGTAAGTTGGGGGGGAGGACAGAGTGGCAGCATATCTCGGGGGGGGGGGGGGGACAGAGTGGCAGCATATCTCGGGGGGGGGACAGAGTGGCAGCATATCTCGGGGGGGGGGAGGACAGAGTGGCAGCATATCTCGGGGGGGGAGAGGACAGAGTGGTAGCATATCTCGGGGAGGGAGGACAGTGGCAGCATATCTCGGGGGGGGACAGAGTGGCAGCATGTTTTTTGGTGCTTTTTTAAAGAAAAAAACTTTTTCTTTAAAAAAGCACCAAACTTTTAGGGTGCGGCCTATATACGGGGGCGGCCTATATCCGAGCCAATACGGTATTATTATTGTATACTTGCAAATACAGGATTTGTATGTCTGATTGTGTTTATTTGATATATACCTTCAGTGCTGAGATCACAAGTAAATTTCAATTGATCTATACATGCAAAACTGGGTTTGTGTGTTAATGTGTTGATCTATACCTGCTGTCGGCAGCAGGGTCTAATATTTATATATATATATATTTATATATATATCGGCAGCAGGGACTAATATTAATATATATATATCGCAACTGGGGCTAATATTAATATATATGGGCAGCAGGGGCTAATATTTATATCAGCAGCAGGATCTAATATTAGGCCCTGAAATCATTTAGTGCAAAAGTTAAGGTATTGTGTTGTTTAAAGGATTGCAAGGATTAGTCGTACTAAATTGTGGCTTCAGGCTTCCCATGTTGAATGAGCAACATGATCCAATAACAAAAGTATCATTCCATAGCACATTACTTTTGGCAATAAATATATATATATATATATATATATATATATATATGTTTTTTCAGTGGTATGATTTAATGGTGGAAATTATTAATGCCCCCCCCAGTTTGACTGTGGTATCTTGTGTGCCCCCCCTATATATTGTTTCTAGAGTCGCCACCGACAGTATGTTATAAGAAGCAAGTCCCTATGGTGACTTACACAAGATCTGCCTTAATAGAATACATGTATAATCAGCCGTTTGCTTCTAAATATTTCTAGCAGAGCAGTTTGTGTGTTTTTTCTTCAACTGTAAATTCTCTCTTCTCAATTAGTGCACCCACACAAATCATATATTGTTTTTTCAGCACAAGTAGGGCTTTCTTTTGAAATAATAATCATATATAAACCATGATTAAGTATGAAAAATATCTAAAAATGTGGGGGAAATATTTTCACAGTTTCACTTATAAAAAAATATATATAACCAGTGCAAATGGGGGAAAAAACTCCAAAGGTGTATTTAGGTATTCGTCCTGTTTTTGGATACACCTCATATGCCTGGTATTTTGGCACTTACAGGGTTAAATATGAATGACGCGCATCGCTGTTTCTAAACAAGAATTTTTTTAAATGATTTTTTTAAACTCGTGTAGACTTATGGGGGCTTGTTTTCGGTGTAGCAGCAGTGCCCCGTACAAAACGGGTATTAACCCCTAAAATGCTGCGATCGCGGCATTGAAGGGGTTAACGCTGCACTGTCGTAATTATGGAGCGATCAGGCAGCGGTGGAATTTTGTGGCAGGGCCCCACACTCAACAAACAACCCCCTTTCCTGAAGCCACCTGTGTTTTGAGACTACAGAATTGCTCTGTTGGAGTGATCGAAGGCTCGGGGTGGCTGTGCTGGTCTGCGCAGACACCTGGGCAGATAGCAGCAGCAGTGGCCCCATGATCGATTGTGGCGATGTGGGCTGTTTTTTTTTGCAGTCCACAGGTACGCATAGGTGGTAAAATCCCCACCAAGGCATTTCGCCTAGCACAGGCTTCTTCAGAGTATATACACTCTGAGGAAGCCTGTGCTAGGCGAAATGCGTTTGTGTGTTATTTTATATTAACCTTTTGTTGGTTTTTATTACCAAAAGTTTAAAATAAGTTTTTTTAAAAAAACTATTTTATCTTGCTCCTGGACCTTTTTTAATTTACAAAACAGAATACCTTGTCAGCCACCACTATATCCTTGGTGGGGATTTTACCACCTATGCGCTGCGGAGTTAGCAATTTTATCACTGCTCACCAAAAAGAAACTGAGGACACTCCAGACTGCTCCTAAGGCTGCTGCTAAAGAAATTCCAAGGCAAGGATTATACCGCCTAAATGCACATCTTGGGGCTAACTAAGAAACCCATACTACATAGCGCTGCCAAAGAAATCTTTAAGGTGAGGATTATATCGCCCAAGCGCATCCTTTGGGGCTAACTGAAGAAGCCCCCACCAAATGTGAGTAGCCCCCTGAGGCCTTCATTTTATAAAAAATAAGCTTTAAGACAGGGGTGTCCAAGTTTTTTCTGCAGTGGGCCACTTCATCAGAATTGTATACGTGCGAGGGCCGCACTAATTTTTCACTGTGAGAAAATATGGCCTTTAATAAAATATGCAGATTAAAATAAAGTAAATGACACAAAACCTTTACTTTTCCTATGACTGGTTTCTGGGCCTAGAAAGTGTTGTGACTACAAATTCAGGATAATTAAAAATGAAATACTTCTATTTATTCTAGGGATGCACCAAAATGAAACTTCTGGACCAAAACATTCACTTAGCCAAAACCGAAAATGACCCCCCCACCTTTAAAAATAATACTAAAAACTCACATTTTTAATGTTTTAATTTTTAATAAAGTAGGTAACACACCACAATTGGACAAAAAAATTATCAATATGACTTGGCATGATAGGAGTGTGATTGCTAACAGCAATCACACTCCTATCATACCCAGGCAGGCAACCAGTAAATGCTGGTACCTAGGCATGATGGGACTGTGCTTGCTGTGAGTATGCAGAATACCATCTCTGAACGCACAACACGTTGAACCTTGAAGCAGATGCGCTGTTAGCAATCACACTCCTATCATGCCAAGTCAGCCAGTACATGCTGGTACAGGATGGCTGTAAGTGATGTGCAGACCCCATACTGCTGGCAGCATCAATACACAAGGGGGGCAGCTAACTAGGTTTCAGCATGCACTGACTGACTTGGCATGATAGGAGTGTGATTGCTAACAGCAATCACAGTCCCATCATGCCTAGGTTCCAGCACTTACACATCCAACCAGTAAATGCTGGAACCTAGGCATGATGGGACTGTGATTGCTGTTAGGAATCACACTCCTATCATGCCAAGTCAGCCAGTACATGCTGGAACAGGGTGGCTGTAAGTGATGTACAGACCCCATACTGCTGGCAGCATCAATACACAAGGGGGGCAGCTAGCCAGGTTTCAGCATGTACTGGCTGACTTGGCATGATAGGAGTGTGATTGCTAACAGCAATCACAGTCCCATCATGCCTAGGTTCCAGCACTTACACATCCATGATATCACACACACACTCATTCATTCATATACTCATTCATTCACAGATTCATTCCCTCAATCACGCATACTCATTCAAACACCCTCCACACGCGGCCTCCCTCTGCGTTCTCTGGTACTGCACAGAGGAAGCAGGACTGGAGTAGAGTCATGTGATGTCACGTGAACTCCGCTGGGTTCCTCTTCCTCTTTGCAGTACAAAAGACCCTCCCACTGGTAAGTAGCAGGGCTCTTGTTGTAGCAGGGCTTGAGGTACGGCCCGCGTAACATCGGTTGCCCTGGCTGCCGATCTTACGCGGGCTGCACCTCGAGGTCTCGCGGGCCGCGTTTGGCACGCAGGCCGCATATTGGACGCCCCTGCTTTAAGTGATATATTGCACTGTTTCTCTTTGTTTCGTGTTTCTCTTTCTTTCTCTTTCTTTCATATATTCACATCCGTGAGAGCACAGCCACTAACCCCCTTGTGAACTACCATAGCTTATTTAAACCTTTGTGACCTCAGATGAAGCAATATTTTGTAATTACCGTGTGTGAGGGAGAGATGACATCTATAGCAGGTAATAAACACGTTTAAACTGTTTTGCAATTCATCCCTTTATTGGCGTTCGCCCCTTGTTTTCGGAGATTTGTACAAATGTACGTTCTTCCAGCCCTCCATTGTCCAATTTTGGTGAGCCTGTGCGAATTGTAGCCTCCTGTTCTTAGCTGACAAGAGTGGCACTCAGTGTGGTCTTCTGCTGCTGTAGCGCATCTGCTTCAAGGTTCAACGTGTTGTGCGTTCAGAGATGGTATTCTGCATACCTTGGTTGTAACGAGTGGTTATTTGAGCTGCTGTTGCCTGTCATCTTGACCCAGTCTGCCCGTTATCTTCTGACCTCTGACATCAACAAGGTATTTTGGTCCACGCAGCTGCTGCTCACTGGATATTTTCTCTTTTTTGGACCATTCTCTTTAAACCCTAGAGATGGTTGTGCGTGAAAATCCCAGTAGATCAGCAGTTTCTCAAATACTCAGACCAGCCAATCTGGCACCAACAACCATGCCACGTTCAAAGTCACTTAAATCCCCTTCCCCCCCTATTCTGATGCTCGGTTTGAACTTCCGCAAGTTGTCTTGACCATGTATATATAGATACAGATACAGACGACCCCAGTGGTGATCAGCCGGCCCCCGGACCAATGAAATCTACAAGAGTGGTAAGGGAGTGCGGGAGAATGAATGAATAAAGTAAGTGTTTAGAGGCAGAAATGGGACAGGCAGGCTGTACTTTGGTTACAGCAGTGGCGCAGGCAGGCTGTTTTAGGGGCAGCGGTGGCACAGGCAGGCTGCTTAAGGTACAGCTGTGGCATGGGAGGCAGTTTTAGGGGCAGAGGCCTACCACATCAAAGTCTGACTTTCGATATAGTGATAGGGGTTATGCTGCACTATTGTCAATGTCTGGCTCAGCATATAGTGACCGGAGTTATACCGTACCATATCTTTTAAGTAAATTCTATTTACTTAAACATATTTAATTTTTATTTATAAGTTAATAATTTATTTTTTCAGATTTCTATTTTTTTCCAGTTGATGTACAGTTTAAAAATAAATATTTTTGCCAACAAATTTTTTTTGTGTTGGCGGTGCCACATACAGGATCTGCCCCGGGTGCCAAATACTCTAGGTACGCCCCTGACTGACCATGTGCTCTTTTGTCCCAAGTTTCTGTTTCATATGCTGACTAACTGCATAATTGATACCAAAAATGTTAAAATACTGTTTTACCATTTCACTTATGTGTATTTTTTCTTTAAAAATACATTTTCCTTTAAAATAGCACCAAACTTTAAGAGTGCAGCATCAGTTACGGTCTATAATCAAGCCAATACAGTTGACCCCTACTAACTTAACAATCACTTGGTAACTGGCATAGTTGATAATGTTTAATAAGCAATGTTAGGTAATGTAACAAAATATTAAACATTCATATTGTAGCTAAACATACATTCTTAACTCAGTTTATTTTGAATGCTCATTGTATTATTACGTTATTAAGGACATAACAGATGATATTTTATTTTTATGTATAGTATGTATGTATGCACTCTTAAAAATCTATAACCATTAAACAAAAACAAATGAATCGAAATATTTTTCTCCATTTTCATAATTTGTAGGTTTAGGAATAGATAATGAATATGAACTTTTGTAGTAGGTTGTAGGACATATGAGCATGGATAATCAGAAAGTGGAAAGTGAAAGGTTTTTTTTGTCAGCATGATGGCACCTTTTTAGATGGGGAAGGTAGATAATCTTTTGGTGGCAACCTGGTATTTCTAATTCTGGAGAAATCAGCTACTACATAGTGTCATTGGTCAAAGTTTCAAGTCAACATACTGCATATTTAGTTATGGGAGGTCAAACTAATCTGCTGGTTTAATACCCTACGCACTGGCCTAAATAGAGACAGAAAATTCATCTCCCATTATAACATTACAAACTATCTCACCAACATCGAATTAAATTCAAACAACGTATTCTTGGGGACATTTGACACCTTCATGGATCTGGCATCTGTCAAATGATTTTATGGCCCCTCTAACCAGGGAGTAAACTGACCAAAGATGCTCTGACTGAACCATATCTGTCTATTAGATCTCTGCTAGTCAGGCTAATTTACTGCTGAGCAAATTCCCCCATACCTCTGTGTTTATTTAAAGTTTTTGTTAACATGTGAATTGTGTTTTTGTATTTAGAAAATTATGTTTTAGCTTCATTAATGCCTGAAGAAGGGACCTAACAACTTGGTCTCGAAAGCTTGCAATTAAACTGGTATCATTTTAACTATAATTTTCTCCTGTTGATCCAGTCTGTAAAGCACAAAAAGTGCTCTTTACTGCCAATATCTTTTACTGTTTCTGGTGGTCCAAAATGTCAATCAAACCACATAGAAGACCCCTATGTTACATTGTTTTGTTTTTAAATGTTTCCCGCCTTGTTTTTTTTACAGTGGTGATAAAAGCAAAGTGGAAAACAAACAAAAAATGGTATTCACACTAGATACACTAACTACAGCATTTTAAATATAACTATTGAATGTTCATAACCTTCCCAAAAATTGCATAATCTATAGTCAGTCATGTGACACAAAAGCTGGTACTGATATGCTATTGCCAAAGAAACAGAGAAAAGAAAAACAGCTAGTAATGTTTTGTCTAGGTAGATCATTGAGCTTTTTCTACCACAGCTTCAGTCAGGCTGGCACAATATCTGTATTTGGCTTCAGAAATTAGAACCATGTAAGAGGTACTTCAAAACTATTTTGAAAGAAAATTACATTTTGTTAAAGAAAATGATTACTGTATCTGCTTGATTATAAGACGACCCTGATTATAAGATGACCCGCAAAAATTTGTATATTCATTTAGGAAAAAAAGAAAGCCTGAATATAAGACCACCCTATAAGAAAAAAGTTTTACTAGTAAATATTCACATATAAACAATTTTTTCATATTTAATAAAAAATTCATTTTTTGTTTTTATTTACTTTTACTTGCCAACCTGCCCCCAGCTATGCACATCTGCCCCCCAGATATGCCTTTAACGCCCTATATGCCACTCTGTCCCCCAGATATGCCTTATACCCCCTCTATGCCACGCTGCCTCCCAGATATGACTTTTACCCCCCCCTATATGCCACTCTGCCTCCCAGAAATGCCTTACACCCCTGTATGCTGCTCTGCCTCCCTGATATGCCTTTTAACCCCCTATATGCTACTCTGCCCCACAGAAATGCCTTACACCCCTATATGCTGCTCTGCCTCCCTGATATGCCTTTTAACCCCCTATATGCTACTCTGCCTCCCTGATATGCCTTTTAACCCCCTATATGCCACTCTGCCTCCAGAAAGCTCTTATACCGCCCCCATATGCCACTCTTACCCTCCCCCGACTTAACAATGCTTTCCGAGACATCTCCCCGTGCTTCAGATTCCTTGGTGTCTGGTGCTGCTGCCGGCAGTTCCGCCCGGGATTTCTATGAGCGCCGGAAGGTCATGTGATGCCGGCGCTCCGTCATAGAAGCCCCTGAGGAAGTGCCGGCAGCAGTGGAGGTTGTTTACACGCATCGCACAGACATCCGCCGGCTGCTGAAGAGGAGGATCTGATTAGAAGAAGACCTTGAATATAAGACGATGGTTATTTTTCAGAGCATTTGCTCTGACAAAAGCCTTACAAAGTAATATTATGTTTCATATACTATATTCTTGATGTGTATATTTGCAAGTTACCTGTATATTAATGGCATTTTCCTGTATACTTTTGATGATTAGGCAACTGCATTTAATATGTTTTGGATGCAAAGGTTCATCAGTTAACTGGAATGAAAGATTTTCAGTGCAAGTTTCATGTACCAACTGCAATGAATCAGATAGTCTCTCCTATTCTTGGAATCTATACTTGATTAATGCAACAGAATCTAATATAGGAGGTAAGGCATGACATTAATTTGATTTCTGTATCCTGTGATTACAATTATTTGGAGTTTTAACAGATATAATCTCCTTTATAGTTCCCTTTTGCCGAACACTGGAAAATATGGGACCTTCTAGCCTGTTTGGTACAGTCCTACCTTACACTCGGACATCTACAATGTACAATATTGCAAATAAAATGGATGCATCACTCATACATAAAGAAAATACATATTCTGAAGGAGCACTATCAGCACCATCAAAATATCCAGTACGATCTTCTGATGAAAATTCGTACATCAAAAAGATACCTGCATTCTCCTTGGATTATGATACAAGAAAAACCGGGTCAAACTCTTCACAACAAAGTTATGTTAATAAACGCAATGGAGATTTAGCATCTAATTTGGATATGGTGGATTTAACTTTACCGCTTCCAGACATAATGGAAGAATATTCTTCTGGAGAGACATTTACCAGAGACAAGGAGTACAGAAATAAAAGCCATAAATTCTCAGGTACTCTTAATGACCATAAATGTATTAACATGTGTCAATTAATTTAAAGTGCTGGAAGCAGCTGATTTTGTGGTACTAGCCAGGGACGGACTGGGACCATCCAGGGCTCCAGGCAACAAAAAGCCATGGGCCCCCTGTGATTGTGCCCCTCCCTTAGCTACACCCTAGTTTGACCACACCCCTTGATTAAGTCCCTCTCCATGGTCCCCCCTATATCTATTTTTCAGTATTTGTCGTAATGAAAAAACAATTTTAAACAGTGTAAACATGTTTTAATTTGTGGTTTTCACATATCGCATTAATTTAATTATTAAATATATATTAAATACTGACAGAAATTGAGAAATACAAGTAACTCTAATAGGGTGACCACATTTTATTTCTGCCATTCAGGGACATACTGCACTTCACTGGTTGATGCCAGGCGAGCCCCCTGCCGGCGGCCAATAGAGTCGCACACACGAGAAACCTTTAAATCATGGCGCGATCCGAGTGTACATTGCCCTAAAATTAAATCCCTGTTCCTCCCAGGCCAAGTTGCTCGGAGCAGTTGTCTGAGACTGTTGCCTGAGACAAACGCTCTGAGCAACTTGGCCTGGGAGAAACAGGGTTTATTTATTTATCATATAACATCCATAGAAGTTTAATATAAGAATAATAGGGGATTTTAGACCACTTTTACATACTTGGCTAACATTTGCAACTTATTTACTTTCCAACAACCCAAATTTGATGGGACAGAACTGGAAAAAAACAGGACTGTCCCGGAAAAGTAGGGGCTATTGGCAGGTATGCAGATGGAAGAATGTGGGGAAAAAAACTCAAAAATAGCATAGACTTATAGGGTTAATGTACGGTTAAGTTTAAGAATAGTAGTAGTGCACTGGTTTGGTTAAAGATCTATTAATAAATAATATATCATTTTAAATTTAATGGGTGTTAAAAATAAGGGGGCTCATTTCTTTTCTTAATTTCATTATTTTATTTAAATTTTATTTTTACCGACATTTGCATACTTACCCACAACTAACAGTGTAAGTTATAGCGTTAATTGTAATCTAGTAAGTGTAGAATTAAAGGCCAAGGCAAATAACAGGAAAGATCCTTGTGAATTGTGTAGGTTATGTTTGGTTTGTTGTGAATCAGACGGTAAAAAATGAAATGAAAGGAAGGAAAAAGCAACATTTGCAAAGAAAAAGTAGATCAAAAAATGGAAAAGGATTGGCCACCCACTCACCTGTTTCACTCCAGAGCAAAGCATCCAAACGCTGTCAGTTGCCACACTGCAAATAGACGCAGCCAGGGTAGAGAAACTACCTTGACCATTTGGGAAAATTAACTTTCCAAGCTAATAGCTAGGTACCCCAACTTGGGCAGATTGAATTTAAGAAAGGCATGATATAACTGCTGCGCAACCCATGAGAGTGAAGGCCACACACTCTTTTTTTCATCCCAGTAGCCAAGAGGATCAACATTAGGCGTAGCAGGAACTTCACAGAGGTAAAGTTTGCCCATTTCAGCAGCACTACTCTCCTTTCGGCTGCTAACTGCCAGATGGTCCAACTATACTCCCAAGTGCCTCTTCCCAAAACGCAGCTGCTCTACTCAGCTGTGTTGTGCTGCTTGCGGCACTGCTGCTGATGCTGCTGCTAGGGGTAGCAGACAACATCATCTCTTCCTCCTCCTGCCCCTCTCCCTCCTCGGACATCATTCCCCTTTTACGCTGCCAGTCAGACACCTTTTGAACCAATTGCTCCCGGTAGCTACTAAGAACATTGAATTTGATTGCTAGCTTTCCCTTAATCCTTGGATCGGAAAGGCACGCTAGCATCATTTCGGGACTTTCTGCCATGCGTTTGCATAGGCGTACTTTTAGCAGATCCTTCAGCTTCCTGACTATGGCTGCTACATCAGGATGTAGAGTGCCACCTTGAACAGCCTTACGGTTTTCAAGGAACACATCCATCTTGCTATAAAAACAATATGTGCTTTCCGATCAAAAACAAATACATGTGTCCAATAAACAAACACAAATAGGTGGAGCAAATAAAGAAACAAGAGTATATACATTTCCCTTATGGTAATCACGCTCTCATATGGGTAATACTAGCGGTAGAGCCCAAACTTGGCTCTATAGTATGTGTCTGTGGGTTATATAGTTAACCTCACACCCTCTGGTCTGGAAGCAGTCCTCCTCATCAAACGGCAATCTTGGAAAGAGCCTGTTATGTTCTGGTGCTGACTAAGGGCAGCACTCCCTTCTTTAGCCCTTAGGCGGCCGGATACAACCAGAAAAACAGACTTTGCAGATATGGCTGAAGGTATTTATTTTAACAAATATGTTAAATCAAAATAAACAAATATCAAATGCTGCTAAAGTCACCGATGACGCGTTTCGCCCTAGATGGGCTTCCTCAAATAGGTCTGGTTGTACTCTGGTTTTATTTTTTCATCTGTGGCTTTCATTTCCGAGTGCCGCCTGGTGTTTCATTGGCCAATCAGAGGCAATGTAGGGGGGAATCATTTATTAAGCATCCTTCTATAATGCCGCCGCCTACTAGAGTCAGTGTTAACATCTCTGTCCTCTATCAATATGAACGCTTGCAGTCACAAAGTATGGCGAGCGGTTGGGACCAAAATATATAAAAGTTCATGTAAAAGGACATGCCTTAAATATAAAATGGAGGTTTTTGAAGTCCTCCTCACGCTACCATATGGACCATGAAGATAAAATAGAGTATACTGTCAGTACGTATAGGGAAACACAGTATATTACAGTACAATGCATATAATATACAATGTTGTGAGCTAATAAAGGTGCCTGCACTCCGACTTTATTAAATTGTTTCTTGTCATAGCAGGTCCTTATGAGACATCGCTCACCCAAAGTAAACAAACATGAAAACAACTTAAAACAAAGACACAAAAACATAATGTAAAATAATTTACCCCTATATAACTATTTAATATTTTAATACTCCTCTAAAGGGAGGGACAAGTAGGGGGGACATTAATTCTTGCCAATTTCATAATACAATTACATAAGCCATTAAAAAGCATAAATAGTCATTTAAAGAAACAGACACCATGATATAATAGGAGTTCAAAATGTATCCATAGAATGTCTCAAATATTAAAACCTTATCCCAAAATATATAAATAAATATGGAACCTCCTATAGAAACCTTCCCAATATACACATGCGTTATAGGAAACTCAAAATCTGACCAAGTTTCTTTAAAAAATCATCCCCTCTCCAATTTCTACTGACGCTCTGTATTCCTATAATATGGTGTGCCTGTGGGGTCATTATTGTGCTTCAATTTGTAATGTAAGGAATGTAAGGAAAGGCAATAAAACTCAAAGCCCCTTGCAATGTTCCTTACATGTTCCTCAACGCGTATATGAAGAGCATGTGTTGTCCTTCCAACATAACTTAATCCACAGGGGCACGTTATAAGATATATTATATTGTTACTGTGGCATGTTATCAACTCGTTAATTTTAAAATTACTATTAGGGATGTGAGGTACTGTAAATTCAATTAGATGTCTTTTCTTATTCCGTGTCCTCTTACAGGCTAAACACATACCACATCCAAAGAATCTTTTTTCTTGGTTTAAGAAATGTTTCTTGTGGGGTTTTTTTTTTAATTGGGTGCACCTCCATTTACAATCTGTGGTTGTGATGGTAAAATGTCTTTTAAAATGGGGTCCTTTCTTAAAATGGGCCAGTATTTCCTGATACTGTTTCTTAATTTAAAACTCGTCTAATTAAAAAAAAAAACTCCACTTGTAAAAGGTATCCATTTATCAGTTTTGTTACTATCATTACTGGTCTTGTCCTAATATTGGAGGAGTTGTTCTCTATTCTCTTCCTCAACTTTTATTTTTGTTGCCTTTAGTTTATTCTTATCGTATCCTTTTTCCAAAAAAGTCATTTTTTATTTTATCTGCCTGGATCTCAAATTGTTGTGCATCACTACAATTTCTTCGCATACTAAGCATTTGGGCTTTTGGGGCCTCACTAAGCTAAGGGGTAAAATGGCAACTAGTTGCTTTTATGTAACTATTTACATCAGTTGTCTTAAAAAATGAACAAGTCTTTATCATGTCTTTTTTGATGTAAATATCCAGATGCAAATAATTAATTTTGGATCTGCTAAAATTGTAAGTGAGAACAATGCCCCAATCGTTGGAGTTAAAATGGGTTAAAAACTCTTTTTGTTGACGTTCCTCTCCTTATAAAAAAACAAAACGTCAATGTAGCGACGATAGGCAACTAGGTTCGCACTCCATTGGTTGTTGTTAAAAATATATTTGTCTTCCCAAAAAGCCATGAACAAATTCGCATAGCTTAGTACGAACCTAGTCCCCATCGCCGTCCCACAAGCTTCCAAGTAGAAATCGTTTGCCAAAACCAAAAATAATTGTTTAAAAGGATAAATTCAATACTTTCCAAAATAAAACCAATTTGTTCAGTTTTAAAATTTTCTGAAACGGTTAAAAAGTGTTTCACTGCCTCGCAGCCCCTATCGTTTTGGATAATAGTATATAGGGAGCTAACGTCTGCCGTGACTAAAAAGTCTCCCTTATTCCAATTAAAATCCTTTAAAATTTGCAACGTACTAATGGTGTCTTTTAGTCTTTTAAATAACTTCTACCCTTTTGTACAGTAGGTTGTAATTGGCAATCAATATATTCAGACAACCTGCTTGTAATCGATCCTACCCCCGAGACAATAGGTCTACCAGGTGGTTTTGTAAGATTTTTGTGGATCTTAGGGAGGTGATTTTATCCACCTCTGACATTACAATTTTCTCAAAAGTTATCATTTCTTCCGATATCTGATTATTAGAGTAAAAGTTAGACTTATTTTTCAATTGTGTGTGTTTGAAGATTGAGCCCTGTATAAGTTTTCTTTCTTCTGGTTGCGTCATAAAAAAAATTTTTAGGCAAAGGGAGCATTTACATTTATTTAAATCAATATATGTATTGAATGTATCCAGTTTTTTGGGGCAAGATTATGGATTGCCCTCTGCTGCTCCAAAATCTTCTCCAGCATATCTAAAGTGGAATTCCACCACGTACTCATATCTTGTCGTAAAGAGTGTACGGGCAGACCTGCCCTCTCTTGCTCTTCCCTCAAAAGTTGGCTAGCCTTAACACTGTGGTGGAAGTGCCCAGCGATTTTTCTGCAGCATGAAAGCACTACTGCTGCTAAATTGCTTCCTCCTTCTGACATTGCTGCCTTGAATATAAGATGGATGATGTGGGCTGCACAGCGCTTTCTCGCTGTGGGCTTGCAGCGCTTTCACCATGTTTGCACCTCCGTCAGTTACCACAAACCCAACTTCAACATTGGTGCCTGCCTCTGCTCCCACCCAAAGGCAAAACATTTTCCTTATTTCATGCAGAATATTTTCATAAGTGTGCTTTCCATCCATCACTTCTACATATCTGTTGTGAAATGTACACACTGATCAGCAGCCTTGGAAAGCCCCTCTTTCACTGCTGAAACACAGGACTGATACAGTGAGGGGACAATATTCCTACTGAGGGAACTGTGTATTGTGGAGCCACAGCCGCCATCAATTGTTTGAAAGGCTCCCCTTCAATCATGAAGAAGGATGTCCCTCCAACAGCAATGAGCTGACCAATAAGTCTGGTTATTTTATTGGCCTGCTGTTTGGACATTGCCCTCCTGGAGTAGAATGCTCCAAATTATTCCTGGGTGGGCTGGACATGTTGCAGTGCTCTAACCTGCCTTGGTCTTTGGCTGTCAGCACTAGCTACAGCTGCTATTGGCTCAGAAGCAGCTGTTGGGGTTTTTCCACTTTCTCTGGAGATGGTACTAGTTAGTGATGGGAAATTCGGATCATTAAAGTGAATCGGATCATTTCGATTAGTTCACTGAAATGATCCGATTCATGATCCGAATCTTCGGATCACTCAGTGTGCCTGCACGGAGTTACTGTTTTCCAGTAACTCCGTGCAGGCACACTAACGATTGGCCCCGCCCCTTTCATTATGAATCCTCCCCCCTGCCTCCAGTGATGTCAATGAAGGCAGAGAGTCGTTCAAAGATTCGGATCTTACAGGGATCCGAATCTTACAGTGATCCGGATCACTGTAAGATCCGGATCGCTGTAAGATCCGGATCATTGTAAGATCCGGATCTTTGAACGACTCTCTGCCTTTATTGGCATTCTAATCATTCAGAGAATATCACCATACTGTTATAAATAATACATTAATAATCACTGCCCCCAGGATTTACATTCCCCTTTACCTGCAACTGCACCTTAAGCTAACTTTATTAAATTAATTAAATTAACCCTCACCATTAAATTAACCCTAAACACCCCATCAACCATGACTGCCCCTAAAATTAACCCTTAACACCCCATCAACCATGACTGCCCCTAAAATTAACCCTAAACACCCCGTTAAGCATAACTGCCCCAAATAACCCTAAACACCCCATTAAGCATAACTGCCCCCAAATTAATCCTAAACACCCCATTAAGCATAACTGCCCCTAAATTAACACTAAAGACCCCATTAAGCATAACTGCCCCTAAATTAACACTAAAGACCCCATTACGCATAACTGCCCCCAAATTAACCCTAAACACCTCATTAAGCATAAATGCCCCTAAATTAACACTAAAGACCCCATTAAGCATAACTGCCCCTAAATTAACACTAAAGACCCCATTAAGCATAACTGCCCCCAAATTAACCCTAAACACCTCATTAAGCATAACTGCCCCTAGTTAATTTTATGCTGATGACTGAGGGTTAATTTAATTAATTTAATAAAGTTAATTGTAGGTGCAGTTATAGGTAAAGGGGGGCAAACTCAGGGGAATCTAAATCCTGGGGGCAGTGTGAACATTATTAATGTATTTATTTATAAAAGTATGGTATCCGTAATATTCTCTGAATGATTTCTCTGAATGATTCGAATCTCTGTAAGATTCGGATCCTTGTAAGATCCGGATCCCTGTAAGATTTGAATCATTCGACTCTTCGGATCATTCGACTCTTCGGATCATTCGACTCTTTGGATCATTCGACTCTTTGGATCATTCGACTCTTTGAACGACTCTCTGACTCTATGAGTCATCGTTCCTGTGTGAATTAATGAGCTGTAACCTGACCCCAGAGTCTGTGTCTGAGTGCTCTGCAGATGACTCACAGCTCTAGGATCAGGTTACAGCTGCATGATTCACAGACTGAACCGCTACAAATGAATCGTTCAGTCTAGTGAACCGATTCATCCGGATCACTAAAAAGAACCGGATCAAATGAACGATTCGTTCATGATCCGGACATCACTAGTTGTTGGCCACCAGCTATGCTGCCTGCCCTACGTTTTTCTGCATCTTTCCCCAATTACACAGCATTGTGTTGAGTGCTGAGGTGCTTCCCATTGTGCTTCCCACAATGTTTGCACTTTCCATAGCACCCTTCTTCTACACTTTTATAGCGCTCCCAAATTGGGGCACGGAGAGCCTTGGACAGTACATTTGGTTGCTGCTTTTTCTGCTCTGGGTAGACTAGTTCTGTGAACACTAGGAGGTGGCACACTCTCCATCTCTAGACTCTCTATGTCACAGCGACCACCACACTGGCACTTACCGCAGAAGTTTTTCTACCCAAAGTACTACTGCTGAAGGAGAAGCCCCCGGCGGCAGCACCCCAGGATTTAGAGGATCCCAACAGTAAGGAGGCCAGGTAGAGGTAGGTAATATTGGAACGGAGTTGCATCAACAAGGTATTGGTAAAGTGTAGAAGGATCTGGTAAAAGATCCCGCAGGGTGGAGATGATGCTAAAACGGTAGTCAGGAAAGCTGGGTCAGAGCACCAAAATCGGGTAGTCATACAAGTCCAGATCCAGAGAGGGTAGTCGAACAAGCTGGGGTCAAAATCCAGAGAGGGTAGTCAGACGAGCCAAATCGGAAGCCAAATCAGAGAAGGTAGAGGTACAAAATCAGCAGGCAAGAGAGACGTCAGGCAAGCAAAGGGTCAATATACTCAGGAGACTAAACAGCACGGTGCACACAGCAAGACCACAACAGGGTAACTGGGAGGAGGATTTCCGGATTTTTAAATCCTGTGCCAGACCTAAGCTCCGCCCAATGGATGACATCACTGATGCAGCTTCAGCCTGCCATCAAGACCACGCCCCCAGCTATGCTGTGAGGACACGCCCCCGTCTTCTGGGAACCATGGATGTGCCGGGATCAGGTAAGTACTTGTCTCTGGGGTTCTCCACCTTGTGGTGCACGTCGCGCACGAGCATTAGCTTGCCCGTGCTTGCCGGGACCCGGGATTGTGACAGTCTATACTGTTACTGATAGTGTTTGTTCTTATCGGCACAGTTACAGTACTGGTGGTGGCACTGGTAACTGTGCCAATGCAAACAGGAGTACTGGCCACATAAATGCTAGTGGGACAAATTTTTAAAATTCTACCAGATTTGGTAGGTTTTGCTGTAGGTGGTGATAATGATAGTAGCGGAGAAGGTGGAGGCTGTAGGGAAAATTGTACACTGCTCCCTGAGGAATCTGATTCCTGACCACTCATCTCCTCTATTCTTTCCTCCACTTAATCTGGCTCATAGTCAAGTTCTTCATTAGCCAGATCAAATGGAATTCCTGCTAGGCTAGACTGATATCATGACTAATGCTAGTAGTAGTACTAGCAGGAAGAACAGAGCCTAACTCTGCACTTGGCCTCTCAGTCTCACGCTCCTCTGGTACCTTGCTAGATGGAGTTTCACTATGTGTAGCCCTCTCTCTAACTGTCTTTACAAAAATATTGACTTGGTGGATTGCTTAGAGGTGGTGCTAGGAGGAAATGGTGTGGCGGTACCGGTGGGAACAGCAGGTGCAGCACTAGTGGTGGTAGAGGTGGTGGTCTGGGAGGCAAAATTTCTACAAAAATCCTCTGTGAGAAGCAACGAGATCGCTTTGGATTGGGAACACCACTCTGTCTTGCTGCTAAATTTGCACTCCTTGGTACCTTGCATGCTGCTCGTGGATGAGGAAGATGCTGCTGTGGGCAAAAGGCACTTCTTTTTACTCACTGGGCTAGTAGTAGTAGTAGTTGTGCTACCCTTTAACTTTGAACGTGCTTCTGGTGCTTTAGGCTTTCTGTAAAAAAAAAACATAGAGCTGGTGGGCCTAGCAGCACTACTACTGCCTGCTATTGGTACTTTCCTTTACTTGATGACATAGATCCTTCAAGCAATGATTCCCCAAATGATAACTGAGAGCTTGGCCTACTTCTCAGACTAGACTGGTGCAAAGACTGCATCGTAGAAGAACTGGTGGTGGCGGCGGTGGTGGTAGATGGAGCCTGTCCCTCCCTCCTTTTCTTAGTCACAAAAGGAGGAACCATTTTTAAATTTTGTGTTGCGTGTGTAGTGTAGTGTTTAAAACTAAGGGGACAGGGAAAATAGCTTTACAAAGAACAAAAGGATTTAAAAAGAAAAAAATGGAAACACAAAAAAATTTAGAGGAAGTTTCTCTTCAGTGCTACTACTGAAAAACTATGCACAACTGCGCTGTGCTGTTGTGTGCACTCTGCCAAAGTGCTCAAGTTATTTAAAAATTGGTTAAATAACATAGTACGTGATGCCCACGCCTCGCAGCATGTTCCGGTGCTAAGAGCCCGCCCCTTACCTTAGGCCATCCCATCAGCTGTTGGATTCTCCTGCTGCCTACCACCTAAGCGACTACCGCCGTCTGCCATTGCCCGCCTCTGCCGCCGCTGCCTCTGCCACTGCTTGATCACCGGCCTCTGGAGCCGACCGCCTGCCCCTTACTGTCTCCGTCTCCTGCTGGACGTCTGCTGTCCCCCGTCGGATTCCACCTGCCGGAGGTTGTCTGGGGTAGGATACTGACGAGGGCGCGTGGGTTGTGGGTGGTCTACCCGCGTCCTATGAGAGTGGGAGCTTCGGGAGTGCAGTGGTGTGGCTTGTTTCCGCATAAACTTGCGGGGCTCTGGGGGGTGCAGGCGTGGAGAGGTTGGTTGGTGGGAGTGCTGGCTGTATTGCTCTACCGGTTGGCTGGTGGTTGCAATTATATCATACTGGTTGGCTGGTGATTGCAATTACATCATACTGGTTCTGCGGGCTGCCGTTAAATAGCTGTTTCGCCGCGGTCAGTCATCAAAGATCGCGGCGCCCGGCTAAATCAGCTTAGGAAGCAATCGGAATCGCTTCCTAAGCATAAACGGTGTCGAGGCACGTCAGCAACACTACCCCCCTACCCCGATAGCCTTGTGATTGCTCCGAGGAGCAACCACAAGTGCCATCCTGTAAATGACGTTGCCGTCATTCACAGGATGGCATTAACAATAGAAAATTAGTTCACAGAGGGTCTGTCCAGACCCTCTTGAGAACTCTTGAGCTCCTCCTGCAGGTTGAATGCAGGTACTGCAATCAACCATGCAAGGTCAATGGAGCTCAGCTCACTAATGAGATGAGAGTGATTAGCAAAAAAAAAAAAATATTGTTCAAAAATGTTGAAATTTTTTTTTACATATGGTAACATGTAAAAATCCCCACTGTCACCAAAAAAAAAAAAAAAAAAAGTTTTTAATAAGCAAGTCCTAAAATTCTTTATCTTTACAAAAATTCCAGCATGGAAAGAGTTAAAATATTGGCATTACAAATGCCCATAGGGTGTCTCGTATAAAAAAATGCATGAGTGGATTTGGTAAATTAAATTGGCTGGGTTCAAAGATGTCCCAAATATGGGACATGGAGGCAGTAGGATCAGATGTCTAAATGGCATAAAAATACACCCCTCACAAAGGCGGCCTTTTACCTCCCAAATAACCCTACAAACCCATGCATGGGGGGTATCACTGCACTCAGGAGATGTTACTGAACACATATTGGGGTGTTGTTGACACGGACATATACCAGGAGCGATAAATTTATACCTGAAGTACAACATGTGTGAAAAAAATACAAAAAAAATTACTACCATAAAGTTTCACAAAGGCTTGTGGTAAAATTAGTGCATGGAAACGGTTAAAATACCAGCATTTCAAATACCTTGGGGTGTCTAGTTTTTAAAAATATATGATTTGATGGGGTAAATTGCATTGGCCGGCATCAAAGATACCCGAAATGGCACATAGGGGGAAGAATTACCAGATTTGGAAAAAAAGGTTTTGAAATAGCAAAACGCTACCTGTACTTATTGCCCCATAACGTGCAGAAAAAAGCAAAAAAAACATACAAACATTGGCTATTTCTAAACTCAGGACAAATAGTAGAATCTATTTAGCAGGTTTTTTCATTCATTTTTGCAGATGAGTAAAAGTTTTTTGTTTAAAAAGTGAGAAAAAGTAATTTTTTAACAAAAAATCCCCATATTTTATCATTTTTTTTTATAGTAAATTAGATGATATGATAAAATTAATGGTATCTAAAGAAAGTCCTGTTTGTCCTGAAAAAAAATATATAATATGTGTGGGAGCACGAAATGAGAAAGAAGCAAATCACAGCTAAACAGTAACACTGAAAAACGTTAAAAGAGCCATTGTCCAGCAATATACTACGAGTAATAACCCCTATTGTCCTTAAGGGGCTAGAGGGTTTCTTCAGCTCCTTCATATCTTTAGACCAACTTGGCTCTCATTATATAGAAAATAATAGAATACATAAGCCCAAAGAAGTGGATGCTTCTCTTCCACGTGATATTATAATAAGATTTGCAAATTTATACTCAAAAAATCTTATCGTCCAAGGCTTTAAAAAGAAAATGAACTCTATTCCACAACAATTTAATCAAATAAAAATCTTTTTGGACCTCTCCTTTGCAACATGACAATTAAAGAAAAAATTCTTCAACTCAACACAAATTCTTAAGAAAAATGAAATTAGGTATAAATGGACATTTCCTACTGCAATATTGGTATATTATAAAGAAAATACATACGTATTGAAGGATCCAGAGGCTCTAGAAGAAAAGATCTTACTGTGGAACTTGGCTTAAATATCTTTTCTATTTAGCTATAGATGGACATTTATAAAGACATTCTTCACTGTTATACTGGGACATTATAAGAAAAATATATATCTACCCAAGGGCCTAAAGGCTTGAAAAGAAAACAATTCCATGGTGGAACTTGGACTATTTCTTTTCCAGTAATAGATGTATATGTACTAAATTTACAGTTACACACTTAAGGAGTAATATAACTAATTTAGAGGAATAAATCATAAAATAGCATTATATGCTGATGATGTCTTTTTGACATTAACAAATCCTACTATATCCATCCCTGCGGTATTAAAGACGATAGAAACATATAGTAAATATTCTAATTATAAAATAAACTTTCATAAAACACAAGTTCTTAAAGTTAATCTGACAAACAAGGAAGTGGATGAGTTGAGAGAAAACTATAAATTTAAATGGAACTGTCACGCACAGCGTACA
Organism: Spea bombifrons; assembly: GCF_027358695.1. Taxonomy (NCBI): domain Eukaryota; kingdom Metazoa; phylum Chordata; class Amphibia; order Anura; family Pelobatidae; genus Spea; species Spea bombifrons. The sequence goes on from NC_071091.1 coordinate 44,504,457, forward strand.
AATAGAACCTGTAGTCAGATAGAACAGCACGGGCAAAATCCAATAGACAGATAACCGGTATCCAGTGCAGAATGGTCGAGAAACAAGCCAAGATAAGGAAGCCGGAAGTCAGGATCATTGTAGGGTAAGCCGAGGTCAGGAAGCCAGAAGTCAGGATCGTCGTGGAGGAAGCCAGAGTCAAACGCCAGGGAAACAGGAACAGGCCGAGTCGGTAACAGGAAATCAAAATAGGAACGCTTACTGAGGAATAGACACTATCAAGATAGGTACGACCATCAGAAGGCAAAGCTGGAAGGTTTCTGAGTCCCTTAAATAGGAGGATCAATTTGGCGCCAAAATAGAGTCTCCCGCCAATTTTCAACCAGTCCGTTACGTCACTTCCGGTCCGCGGCCATCTTGGGATTGGCGAGATCGCAAATTCCTAAAAGGAACATGGGCACGCTGCAGGACCGGACCTGACTCCAGTAGGCGGCGGCTGCCGCGTGGAGTTGCGGGGTCTTCCCCGTCCTCGCGGCGGCGGAAGCTGTCTCGCGGAGGCTGGGGGTCTCCCCCTTCTTCGCGGCGGCTGCAGCTGCTGACACGAGGCGGGAGGTCTCCCTCTTCTCCGCGACGGTTGAGGCTGCTGCGGCAAGGCGGGGGGTCTCCCCCTTCTCCGTGGCGGCTGATGGTGCTGTGGAGAGGAGGGGTGTCTCCCTCTTCTCCGTGGCGGCTGCCGATCCAAGGACCCGGAGAGACCAGCAGCCAGGTACGTGACAGGAACAATGGTAAAATCGATTATCTGGGGATAAAATTAGTATTTGAAAGAAATGGTTAGAGATAACAATACTCTATTAATAAAGAGAATGGACAATTTAATGAATGGAAAGAACTTGAGATCCCCTGATTGGGGAGGATCAATGCATTTAATGCGTTTATTTACCTAAAATACTATATTTCTTAAGAGCAATTCCCTTGAGAGTCTCCTACTCTATTCTCTCTCAATTTCAAAAATTAATATTAAGGTATATCTGGCAAAATAAGACTCCAAGAATCTCCTTTAATGATGTAATTAAAAGTACACAAAGGGTAGGCCTTTCGGTACCCAATATAAAAGCATTACATGAAATCTGTATGATTACACATTTATTGCTCCTGGATAGACCGGAGAATGACAATACTTCATGGTTTCTCATTGAAAAAGAAGCCAATAATTCCTTCCAATTAACTGATATTATCTGGATGACCCATGAAATAAATAGGTATGCTAAAAGTGACAATACAGTGATTGATTTAATTATAACAGCATATAAATGGAAAAAAACTATGAGTATCGAAAGAGGCCTCCTCTCTACAACTCCAATTTATGTTTTAAAAAATTACATAAGTGACCTGCATTTAAACAAATGGAGATACACAAATGTAAAATGTATATCGGACTTATATAATATAGAGAATTTCTTACCTCGGTCTGAATTAAAAGAAAAGGGGAATTTATCAAATTCAGAAATTTTCAACTATATAAGAATAAAACAGTAGATGTTGTTACCTCCCCAAGAATTGAAGATTTTCTTAACAAACATTATAAAACAAGATTAATCCACAGGGTAGGTTTATTAATGGGTAGTTTAGAAATAGATGACCCCTTACCTAATAAAGGAAGATGGGAAAAGGATATAGGGCAGTGATGGCGAACGTTTTTGGGCCTGAGTGCCCATTTTTGTGCATCAAAACAAGTTGCCAACACTGCATATTAAACATGGAGAGGACGTTTTTTCGGTACAAAATGACTATACACAACAGTATGCATCAATATAACATATTAATAGAAAGAGATTATTTTAGGAAAGGCAGTGGGACCCAGGGGACATTTCAGAGGACTGTGGGAAACAAGAGATGCAAACTATTGAGCTTAAATAATAACAACAGAGAATTAAGTATTAGCTCTTTCCAATATCTGCGGTGGGAGCGGGAGGCGTCCGTCTTCCCGTGGTGCGCGCTTCACAGCTGAGCGCCGGAACAGCAATCACATTCCTATCGTGCCCAGGCATATCCGGATTCCAGGATGTACTCGCAGACTTGGCATGATAGGAGTATGATTGCCCTATCTACCCCTTCTCCCTCGCTTCTCCCCTATCTACTCCTTCTCACTCCCTTCTCCCTATCTACCCCCTTTCCCCTGTCTCACTCCCTTCTCCCTATCTACCCCTCCTAACTATCTACCCTCTCCCTCTTTGAAGTTCACTTACCTTTCAGGAGTCCTGCAGTGGGGGTGCAAGGCCTCTGCCTCCCAGATCTGCCACTGTATGGAACAGTATAGAGTGATGGGAGTTATGATGTACTTTTAGAGCATAATTAGATCATGAAAAAGACATTGGAAATGGTACAGCATAACACCCATCACTCTCACACACTTACCAATCCACACATATACCAATCCACACACATACTCATCCACACATATACACCAAACCACACATATATATTAATCCACACATATACACCAATCCACACATATATACCAATCCACACATATATACCAATCCACACATATATACCAAACCACACATATATATATATATATACCAAATCACACATATATATACCAAATTACACATATATACCAATCCACACATATATACTAATCCACACATATACACCAATCCACACATATACACCAATCCACACATATACACCAATCCACACATATACACCAATCCACACATATATACTAATCCGCACATATACACCAAACCACACATATATACCAATCCACACATATATACTAATCCACACATATACACCAATCCACACATATACACCAATCCACACATATACACCAAACCACACATATACACCAAACCACACATATACACCAAACCACACATATATACTAATCCACACACATATACCAATCCACGCATATATACTAATCCACACATATATATACTAATCCACACATATACCCATCCACACATATATACTAATCCACACACATACCAATCCACTCTCACTTAATGCTTTCCTACCTTTCCTTTCTTCTTTCAGCTTCTTTTCCTCCTCTTCGCTCCTCTTCTTCAGTTCTTCTGTCTTCTCTGTCTTCTTCCGGGTCAGAGGGCACGGACAGCGGTGGGCGCGGCTTCAGTGCTGTGCGCCGGGATCTGACAACAAACCCCGGCGCACAGCAGCTGTTGCCGTGCGGATCACAAGGGAGCGGTATCGGAGGTCTTTAACAGACCTCCGGCTCCCTTGAGTGATTTTAAGCCGGGTTCAACCCGGCTTAAAATCACTCAAGGGAGCCGGAGATCTGTTAAAGACCTTCGATACCGCTCCCTTGCGAGCCTGCTCCTCCAGCGGCGGACATTACTGTCCGTCTATGGAGGGGTGCCGGGTGCCGCAAGTTGGCACCCCCCTGATGAGCGGCGGCGTCGGACCCCGCGACGGCGCCCCCTGGAGTGTGGCGCCCTGTGCGGTCGCACAGGTCGCACACCCCAAAGGCCGGCCCTGCGCGGGAGCCGACGCCGTGACTACAGTGTATGACTGTAGTCACGGCGTGCCCACAGAGACAGCTCGGCGTGCCAACAGCGGCACGCGTGCCACGCGTTCGCCATCACTGATATAGGGGAATCTTACTCAAAAGAAGTAAAGAAAATCCTTAAAATTCTCTTTAATACTATTAATGAGATATTAGGAACTAAAATTGAGCCGACTCCACAGATATTTATTTTCCATATGGGTCTTACAAAATTCCATAAATTACAAAGAAATCTGATAGTTCAATTAATATTAGCCTGCAAACTTGTTATAGCAAGGAATTGGAAAAAGATGGGCACAATATCCTGGGATGAGATATATGATCAATCCCAATTCCAATGTAAAATGGAAGAAGGATATTATGGAAGCGTAGCTAAATGTAAGATACACAATGACATCTGGAAACCATGGTTAACCCATATTCAGAGACTGAGATATTAGTGCAATAAGAAGATAAATTACCCATAGCATGTTAAGAGATACCTAATTTATTAATGTTATAAGAGTTGGATGATGGTATGAATCTAGAAATGATTAATATGAATTATGATTTATTTACCCACCTTAAATAAAAATAATAAAAAATAAATAAATAACAATAAAAAAAAAGAGGGAACTAATATAAAATATCATTTCTTTGAATGATTGTTTTTGTACTTTTTATGTATTTATGTATGTTAATGTGTATTTATATATGTTTTTTGTATGTTTATAATATTTTTTTTTTTTTATTATTATGAATATCGATACATTTATAGATATTAACTATCTGACTCTACTTAAAGATCTTGGAGAGAAGCTGAATAGATGGAGAGGTCTTGAAACTTCCTGGTTAGGTAGAGTTAATATTATAAATTCTTATATTATGCCTAACTTACTGTGTTTGCTAAGGACAATACCTTTAAGAGTAAAAATCAATATACTCCAAAAATTCCAAAAAAACGTTACAAATCATATATGGCTTGAAAAAAAACCCAGAATTTCACAACATATACTTAAACGCACTGTAAAAGAAGGTGGTATTTTATATCCAGATGTAATACATTTGCATGAGATAACTATGACTATGCATTCACTTGCTTTGTTTAATCCAGACTCAAGAGAGACAGGCTGATATGGGATCGAATCAGTTTATTTGGCCCTATACCAGCTTTCACAAATTTCATAAATTTTGGGGGGCAAATATAAAAAAAAATTAAAGAGCATTCACTGATCAATCCAATAATTCATGATGCCCTATTTACTTTAAATAAATTTAAGAATATACATAAATTAACAAATGCCCTTTCTTTGAACTCTCCTATAACTATGATAGGTTATGATATGGAAGATATGCATATATCTATAGGGGATGAAAATAGGAATATCACACATATCCAATATAATTGTTGATGGGGAAATATTACCCTTCCATAATATACAATTGAAATAAGGAATTTCAAATAAATATATGTTTTCGTATTTAAGATTGTTATGGTTAATGGGGTCTTAAGGGTTAATTTAGGGGCAGTTATGGTTAATGAGTGAGTGTGTGTGTCAGTGTGTATGAGTGTGTCTGTCAGTGTGTGTGAGTGTGTCTGTCAGTGTGTGTGTTTGTCAGTATTTGTGTGTGCTGACTCACTGAGCTCCTTCTTTTTGCATCACTATTATAATAAATGTTATAATGTAATAAATATTATTCAGTTAAATTCAGAGCTTCCAAGTCATTTATTGTAAAAAAAAAATTTTTACTCAAACTTCCTTGTTAAAATGAGGGTGCGTGTTATACACCAGTGCGTGTTAAATGCCGATAAATACTATAATTAATAAAATAATAATATTAAGAAGAAAAATTGACTTTGTCTCTTGCTGTTGCTAACACAAAGCAGGCCCAGACTGGGACAAAGAATAGGCCTGGGCATTTAAGACTGAGCAGCCCATTTTTAAGAAAAAACATATATACATATACATACATAATACTTGGTCATTCAACCTTGGCCTGAAGCCACAATTTAGTGCGACTAATCCTTGAAATAAATATTATAGAGTAAATAACACAATACTTTATCTTTTCCACTAATTGATTTCAGGGCCTTGAATGTTATGTCCCCTGAAGTCACTACAAATTCAGAAGGGTGTTTTATCTCTGGATAAGTAAAAATAAAATGGTTCCTACTGTAAATTAAGTGCCAGGAAACAGATAACCAAGCACACACACCAGGACAGGCTTTTCCACGCCGACGTCCGAACACACACCCCATGTCAGGCTCTGCCACACGGACACCCTAACACACACACCCCAGGACAGACTCTGTCACACCGACATCCAAACACACACACATCAGGACAGGCTCTGCCACACCAACACCCAGATACACACACCAGGACAGGCTTTGCCACACCGTGTCAGGGTCCGTGTGCCGGACCCCGACTGAGTAACTCACCCGAGTACCCGCTACCCGCAGGTACCGGCTCCTGCGTCGTGCCTCCAGCACCTTCCGCCGTTTCCAGCCAGACTGGTTATAAGCGCGCGCCCCCCCACCAACCTTATCCGTCTCCAGACAGAGATGGCAGAGTACCCGCTCAGTTGACGTCACGCCCGGGGGCGGGACATCCTCCGAGCGCCAAGTTTAATACTCAGCACTGGGCACAGCTCAGTTAGTGTGCCGAGTAGTGCTTCTTACCTTTGTGTTTCCTGTTAACCTGAACTCCTGTGTATGGAACCTGGCTATTCCTGTGACTCTGCTGCCTTCCCCAATACTGACCTTGGCTACTAAACAGCGTTCCTGAATTTCTTGTGTACCGAACCTTACTATTGATATACTGACTTTTGCTGTTTCTCTGTTACCTTGAACACGGCTCGTGTACTGACCTACGCTCCATTTAGTACATCTGTTCCTATTTCTGCGTTTGCCGTGTGTTATTCTGCTTACCGGACTCCACTACCTACCCAACCTTACCCACCGACACCCAAACACACACACCTGGACAGGCTCTGTCACACCAACACCCATACACACACACCAGGACAGGCTCTGTCACACCAACACCCATACACACACACACCAGGACAGGCTCTTCTATACTGATAATCAAAAACACACAAACAGCAGGACACAATCTATGACAGACATCTACACCAGGATGGATTTTCCACACTGCATTGTCGTTGATACCCCCTTGGTGTTTTTGTCCCTTAATTAATGTGGTGCCCCCAGACCCTTGTATGATCGTCTCCAGCCAGCACTATTTGTATTAATGCCCCCAGCAAGCACCTCCCTTTATTGATTTATGTGATGGCCCCATGACATATATACATTAGACATGCATTTTTAACTACATAATAAGTATTTATCTCTCCCCAAAGCAAACCCAAATTATACACATAGGACTTGCCCCAAACAGCCCAGCACGAGTCAACTTTGTCTCCAAACAGCCCGGCCTGTGCCATCTTTGTCCCCATGGCTCCAACATCCTGCTTGTGCCATTTTTGTCTTTCCACAATTATACACCTGATACACACAAACACTTTTACAGTCACTCACTAATTCACACTTTCATTCACACATTCATTTATTCTCTCACACATTCACACAAATCATTTACACATTCATTAATACATTCTGACAAATTCATTAATTCTCTCCCTTATTCAGACAATTCATCCACACATTAATTCATACTCACTCATTGTAATAAAAATATAGGGCCAACACAAACTTCGTATAATTGGATCAACACATATATATGTATATACGCATCAAAAATAGGCAGAGTCACTTAGATGCAAACATAGGTAAAACATTTAATACGAACAAAAATAGAAGAATAATATAAAAAGTAGATAACAAAAATAATACAAAACAAGTCTTACAAAACCTTGGAGAGGAATTTAGTTCATGACATCTGTCCTATGCATTCCTGAGGATGGAGGGAGGGAGTGTTCGGGACGTGAAGAGTCCGTGGATGGCAAGTACATCTTCCCTCAACCTCTCTTCCCATGCCTCTCTCATGTCTTACAAATGCCTTGCTTATATGTGGTTTGGATAATGATTTTAGTCTATTGGTCTTCACCTAACTGGGTGTTCAAACATGCTAACTAAGGTATTTACACGTCTAAACCCTATTTTAGGTGGTCACTGTACGCATATTGTAATGCCCTTTTACAGTCACAACTATACCATGCATTAACAAGTTACTATCCTATCTATAGAATGCCTGTTCAGCAAATCCTTCATTCCATATTTAAGGTCAAGGAAACCCTGAAGCCTAATAATATATCTTAATGATCATTTATTTATGACCAATGATTACATATCTTTGACTATTGCCTATACCAATAATTACATATGGTCCTTTTATATTACTGGGGTTAGAAGAGATGTTAAATGTGTTAGAATCTTTTACAGCCTTTTAACCCCCTAAATGCCAGAGTGGCATATAGGGGTATAAGGCATTTCTGGAGGCAGAGTGGCACATAGGGAGTCAAAAGGCATATCATGGGGCACAGTGGCATGTAGAGGGTTAAAAGGCATATCATGGGGCACAGTGGCATATAGGGGGTATAAGGCATTTCTGGGGCAGAGTGGCAAGCCTGGGGGCAGATGTGCATAACTGGGGGGGCAGGTTGGAAAATAAAAGGAAATAAAAACAAAATATTTTTCTCAATCATAGCTTTTATTAAAAAAATAGTTTACATAGTTTACATGAATTAATATTTACTGGTCGTCTTATATTCAGGCTTTTTCTTTTTTTTCCTAAATTAATATGCAGATTTTGGGGGGTCGTTTTATAATCAAGCTGTCACTGAGCTGGCTAATCTGACCGACTACCTCCGCTGTCTTGTGCTCTCTCAGCCTGGGACACCACACTTTCCCCAGTTCCCCAGTCACTAGCCGAGACTCAGTGTAGGGTAAAACCAAACGAAGACTGATTTATTTCTCACACACAGGACTGGATATATCCAGAAAAACACACATTAACATAAAACAAGATATTGGGACACAAACCGCCCCCTTAATCTGCCTCCCAGAGACAACAGGGGCAGTAACGGGATTAACAATACAATGGGGTGGGGACTGATTTATACAATTTAATAATGCACCATGGGGTGGAGGGGTCTGATATTAAATTAAAACAATAGCAGTCACTCCCTGGTTGCAGATCCTGGCTGTCTGCCGGAGATAATCCCCTCAACCAGTCATGATATAATACTGCTGGGGGTAGCCACAGAAGCCTTTACAAACCCAGGGCCCATAGTCAATAGGGAGGAGGCTGGCAGTCAGGCTTCTCCAGTGGTCCCAGTGATGGAGGGTTGCGTCACACAAGCAAATACGGTATAATCTCAATTTAAGGTGCACTGAATTTAACCCCCAATCCCATCACCCACATCCCATCACAAATCCCATCAGTATACAGGCAATGTATCAGGTGAGGGGATTAAGGAATACAGTGGTTTTCCCCCACCTGTGTTATCCCCCCTGCAGTGCGGGTGCCATCTGGGCAAACAGGGTTGTGATGGCTGATATAAGGTAACCCCGGCCAGGTTACCTTATTGTTCCTTTGAAGGCTGGAGCTGCAGCTGCATTCAGTCTCTGGGGTCGATTATACAATAAAACACAATATAAAATATTACCTGGTCATGGTATCACGAACTGGACACAAAAGTGCTCCATGACAACTTCACACCAACATTGAGCCAGCTAGCCTGGCCATGTCACAGTATCTTTTCCCAGAGGTACTTGGTCGTGGTAGGGGATCTACGATGTCTACCGCTACCCTACTGAAGGGCTCAGAAATGATAGGCAGGGGGTGTAGCGGGGCTTTGGGATTGTCTCCGCGCTTCCCGGCTTGCTGACAAGCATCACAGGTATGCAGGTAGCGCTCCACATCTGAGGTAAGACCTGGCCAGAAGAATTTGCAGGTCAGGTGGGTGATCGTGCGGTCTCTGCCAAGGTGGCCAGCCAGGAGTATACTTGTACTAGCGTAGCACGATATTTCTGGGGTACAACCAGTTGCCGTTTGGGCACCTTAGTCTCTTTCTGGCCCTCTGCGAGACGGTACATCAACCCCTGGCTCCATATGATTTCGATCACATGCCTGTCCCTCTCAAGTTGTAACCGGGCTGTGAGTATCCTATGGACACATCCTCTGACTGCTATGGCTTTAGGTAGATAAGCCGACGAGGGGACAAGGCTGGGTTTTACCAGCGTAATGGTAGCTCCACTGTCACGGAGTCCTTGAGCATACTGGCCGTTGACCCAGACCTATTGTCGGTGGTGAGCTTGGTTATCTCCTGCAGCAGCCCAGACCGGGTCTACCTCATGTAGTACACCAAAGTCCTCCTCATTGCCCAGACAATACGCCGTTGGTGGAGCAGTCTGCCCCGGGATGGTTCCAGTGGGTCGGGTAGCATTAGGACAGGCAGTTTGTAGGTGTCCTACCTGCCCCCATCGGAAGCAGGTCCTGCCCTCCAGTTGCTGTAGCCGGGGTGGCAATCCTCGGGTCCCTTGACTAGGACCACGGTAGGGCGGGCGTGCCCCCTGGGCTGCATTATAGAGCGCTAGACAAGCTGGGTATGTCGATGTGACCTTCATTGGTGGGTTCCAGGACAGATAGACAGGGCAGATCTGGGAAGGTACAGGTTGGGCTCTTCTGTTAATATCTACATGAGAAGTGCGCCGTGAGTCAAGATATTCATCCCCCAGAACCACAGAGTCATCTACTGAGGAGTTTTCTGTCTCTTACCCATTCGGTCACAGCTGGTGGCGCGTACTTGTAGAATTGTTCCAGGAGGATGAGTTGGGTCGCCTCCTCGACGGTTACCGGCATGGTGCCCTCGAATCCAGCCTTCAGATGCCCGTCTCATGCGGTGGGTCCACTCTCCCAACTACTGCCCTTCGGATGGGAGGACAGGGTACCCCTGTTTGAGGGCTGAGGAATCACCAGTTAGTCCCTCATATGGATAGCTCCTGTCAGACCACCATTCGTAGTAACAAAAGAGCTGCTTTTATTACACACCAAACTTATATAGATCCTTAATTCAATGAGCACAAAACCCAGCCCACAATCCCATCAACCACATCCCATCACAAATCCCATCAATAAACAGGAAATGTATCAGGTTTAAGGGATACATTGGGTTTCCCCCACCTGTGTTATCCCCCCTGTAGTGCGGGTGCCATCTATGCAGACAGGGCTGTGCTGGCTGATTAAGAGCCCCAGCCAGATTACAGGATTGTTCCCTTGAAGGCTGGAGCTGCAACCGCATTCAGTCTCTGGGCCGGTTATAAAATAAAACACATTATAAAATATTACGAACTGGACACAAAAGCGCTCCGTGACCCGGCTAAACTTAACTTGAAAATAATAGCCTGTTAGCCTGGCTCTGTGACACACTCTGAAAAGTATTTTTGTGTAAAGTACAGGTGGTGTTGCGTTTTTTTCTCTCTTTTGTAAGCACGAATGAGCTTCTTGGATTGATGCATCTTGGGGGTTGCCAGCGGTTAGATGATCCTGAGGATTTTGAGTACGTTATACTTTTTCAGATCTGCGATGCCCAGGTTACCGTAAATATGGCCCAGATGTTGAAATGCTTTTGACTTGATAAAGGGAGGACTCCCTGTAATAAATATAAGTCAACTATTAATCTCCATGGACAACAGCTGGCTCCCAACACAATGGGATTCCTCTTGAGTAAACCAGTTTCAAGGAATTACACTAGTGGCGAAACCCAAATGTCCAGGAACTCACAATACATCAAAGAGCTATCTCTCTACCAGGTGGGGACAATAAACAGGAGATACAATCTACAATCTCCTACAACAAAAGGACTGCAGGAGATAGTATCTGGGCTGGAGACAAGCATGTGTTTGTCCTACAACAAAAGGAGACAATATCAACATTCCAGAGACCCACCCTGAATTTGCCCTGAGGACCATCAATTTCACTGAGGGGGCAATCTAACTTCATGGACATGAGCGGTCTCTACAGGCAGCTGGTGCAGGTACAAGATTGTGCCTTCCTAAGGATGAGTGGACACAAACTAAGAAGATGATTGGCTGGGACTGTTTGGGCATGGTGGCTATAAAGGTGTTGTGTGAGCAACACAGAGAGAGAACCAGAAAGAAAGAAGGAAGGATAACATCAAGGTGACGGGCACCCCCCCAATCCTTACATGCACACATAGAGTCATTAGCATAGTGTAGTTAGAGTCATAGAGCCTTGTATTTTAGACGTTTCTCTATATACTCATATATATGTATTTGTTATGTTAATAAACCCATTGTTTTAAGCCACTGGTGTAAGTGGAGTTTCATACGACGAGGAATCTGTAGTAGTTAAAGGAAAGCCAGACGGGTGAAAGTTATATATCCCGGGATTTAAAGGTGCTTTCTACACTCCCGAAAGCTTATCTATTATTTTAAATACTCTTAGTCCAATAAAAAAGGTATTACAAGATTCTGCAACATTCTGTTTTTTGCATTCTTATACACTGGACTAATAAGGCTACTCCAAACTACAGCCCAGATGTTTATAATCTACAATATATTGTTTACTTACCAGATGAATCATTTCCATGCCAATACATTGTGCGAGGCAGTGTGATGTTGATCGCTGTCTGAAAAGAGACCTTAAATGTAACCTAAAAATGAATCTTTGTTGCATTATACATATTTGTATTGCTGACTTGTTATTTTTACAAAAATGTAATATCTCACATTTTTACAGATTTTGAACCTCATTACAATAGCATCCAAGAAGGCAAAGGAGGCTCAGGGGGGAGATTAGAAGGTATGGTAAAATTTCCAATACAGTTGTTTAGTTTAACATGGGAAAGAGGTCAAATAAAATTTATTTTTATTTTGTTTTCAAGGAGACTTTCATGATTTGCAAATAGCACTTCCAAATGAAGACACTGTGCCAAATTCTGAAATAGGAGACAACCTTGTTGATTCACCAAACGTTCTCAGTTCACCTTCCCTGACATTGATGATAGACTGGCCACAACTGTGGATTAGTAAAAATGCATTTCTAAACTATACTACATCTGGTATGTAATGTGTTTTACAACATTTTGAATCTAATGTTAAACATATCTAAATCTTCATACAAATATAATATTTTATGTAGAGTGAAGGGAGATTTTAAGAAATAATTTTTTTAGGATATTTTCCCTCCCCCCATGAAGTAGCATATATATATATATTATAGGGTTGCAACTATTATTTTAATAATTGATTAGTTGGCCGATTATTTTTTGGATTAATCGGATAAAAAAATGCAATTTTTTTAATTTAAAATAATGTAATAAAAAAACTTACAATTTACACTTTCATCTCTTTATGACAATGACATTTCTCTATTCAACTTCTTATTTTACTGACATAATAATAAAAGCTAAAAGAACCCAAACACAGGGTTCTCAAACTAGGTTTTAACCCCTTAATGACGGGCTCAAAATGCATTGTTTTCAATGGGTTTAGGAACCGCCCATTGTCCTTAAGGGGTTAATACAAAGTTATCAGTAAATATTACCGTATTGGCTCGGATATAGGCCGCACCCTAAAAGTTTGGTGCTTTTTTAAAGAAAACGTTTTGTAATAGATATGCTGCCACTCTGTCCCCCCCACCCCCGAGATATGCTGCCACTCTGTCTCCCCCCTGAGATATGCTGCCACTGTCCTCCCCCCGAGATATGCTGCCACTGCCCACCCCCCGAGATATACTGCCACTGCTCCCCCACAAGATATACTGCCACTCTGTCCCCCCCCCACCCCCGAGATATGCTGCCACTCTGTCTCCCCCCCCGAGATATGCTGCCACTGTCCTCCCCCCGAGATATGCTGCCACTGCCCACCCCCCGAGATATGCTGCCACTGCTCCCCCACAAGATATACTGCCACTCTGTCCCCCCCTCCCAACTTACCAGAGCAGACTCCCAGGTGTCTTGCGGGGCCGGCGGGGGACATCTACGCAACACGCGTATACAACGTCCGGAAGTTGTATACGAGTATTGCGTAGATGTCCCCCGCCTGCCCCGCAAGACACCCGATAGTCTGCTCTGGTAAGTTTTGGGGGCAGAGGTATAACGCATCGTGCGGAGTTCACCGGCTGCAGCGATGCGCGTAAACAACCTCCGCTGCCGGCACGTCTGCACGATGTACTTAGACAATCTCCCGTGCCGGCACTCCCCCTGTGGGAAGTGCTGGCAGGGGAGGCTGTCTGAGCGTATCAGAGAGTAGGATGCAGGTCCCCTGCACCGCTGCGGGGGATCTGTATCCTAACCCTGCTGCCTGCCCGGCGCCCGGAACTGCATGTCCCGGGCGTCGAGCGCTAGACCGCAAATATAGGTCGCACCCCCACTTTAAAGACTTAAAGTGGGAGAAAAAAAGTGCGGCCTATATTCGGGACACTACGGTAATTCATATGTTAACTATTTTTCATATTTAATAAAAACGATGAGAAAAAAGTAGGGCTGCAACTAACGATTATTTTCATAATCGATTAGTTGGCCGATTATTTTTTCGATTTATCGATTAATCGGATAAAAAAAGAATGTACATTTTTCATTTAAAATAATTTAATAAACAAATTATGTTACATACAAACAGCAGAATAAAAAAAAAACTTTGATAAAATGCATTTCTTGTCTTTATTTCCCAACCAACCCCCCCAATTTATGCACATTTGAGCCCAGACATGCCACGCTGCCTCCCAGACATGCCACGCTGCCTCCCAGACATGCCACGCTGCCTCCCACATATGCTACTCCACGCTGCCTCCCACATATACCACTCCACGCTGCCTCCCACATATACCACTCCACGCTGCCTTCCACATATTCCACTCCACGGTGCCTCCCACATATACCACTCCACGCTGCCTCCCACATATACCACTCCACGCTGCCTCCCACATATACCACTCCACGCTGCCTCCCACATATTCCACTCCACGCTGCCTCCCACATATTCCACTCCACGCTGCCTCCCACATATTCCACTCCACGCTGCCTCCCACATATGCCACGCTGCCTCCCACATATGCCACGCTGCCTCCCACATATGCCACTCCACGCCGCCTCCCACATATGCTACTCCACGCTGCCTCCCACATATACCACTCCACGCTGCCTCCCACATATACTACTCCACGCTGCCTTCCACATATTCCACTCCACGCTGCCTCCCACATATACCACTCCACGCTCCCTCCCACATATACCACTCCACGTTGCCTCCCACATATACCACTCCACGCTGCCTCCCACATATTCCACTCCACGCTGCCTCCCACATATGCCACGCTGCTTCCCACATATGCCACGCTGCTTCCCACATATGCCACGCTGCTTCCCACATATGCCACGCTGCCTCCCACATATGCCACGCTGCCTCCCACATATGCCACGCCACTCTACCCCCCACATATGCCACGCCACTCTACCCCCACATATGCATCCTCCCCAGACATGCCACACTGCCTCCCAGACATGCCACACTGCCCTCCCCACATATGCCTTATATACCGTATATGCCTTATACCCCCAGATATGTCACTCCATCCTCCCCAGATATGCCTTATACCCCCAGATACCTCATAGTCCCCTCATAGAGTCACAGACCCCTTCGCATCACACTGACACCATACTTTTATAAATAAGTACTGGGTTAATCTTCACTGCCCCCAGGATTTAGATTCCCCTTAGTCTGCCCCCCTTTACCTCTAACTGCGCCTTAAGTTAACTTTATTAAATTAAATTAACCCTCAGTCCTCATTAAATTAACCCTAAACACCCTATTAACCATAACTACCCCTAAATTAACTCTAAATACCCCATCAAACACAACTACCCTAAATTAACCCTAAACACCCCATTAACCACAACTGCCTCAAATTAACCCCAAACACCCCATTAACCACAGCTGCTCCTATATTAACCCTAAACACCCCATTAACCATAGCTGCCCCTAAATTTACCCTAAACACCCCATTAACCATAGCTGGCCCTAAATTAACCCTAAACACCCCATTAACCATAGCTGCCCCTAAACACCCCATTAACCATAACTGCCCCTTAACACCCCATTAACCATAACTGCCCCTAAATTAACCCCTACCTCCCCTAACTTTCAGCAGCCCAAATATTAATTTTATACTTACAGTTAGATGAGTGTCACAGCCATGTGGTTCTGGCCTTCTGGGAGAAGGAAGGGGCGGGGCCAGTTGTCACAGTGATTACAGGGAGGGACTGGTAAGTAGGAGCTGCTGCGAGTCAGACTAAACGGATTATATAATGAGGGGTGTTTTTCAGAGCGTTTGCTCTGAAAAAACCCTCATTTTATAATCGATAAAAATCGATTCATCTTATCGATAATGAAATTCGTTGGCAACGATTTTCATTATCGATTATTATCGATTTTATCGATTAGTTGTTGCAGCCCTAGTGTGTATATATATATATATATATATATATATATATATAAATATATATGTGTGTGTGTATATGTATGTGTGTGTATATATATATATATATATATATATATATATATATGTGTGTGTGACCTCCCCCGGGTCAGCCCCCCCATATTAAGAATTTTTACAAAAGATCATTGCACTTGTTAGATCTTTGTTAGATCAGGTTTGATCAACTGTTTTTTTGTTAGATCTACTCTAAAATATGCAATATTTACAAGGCGGTATTCACAATCCTATTTTGTGTGCGGGGGATGGGTATACATATGGACTGGCCCCCCTCAACTGAAATTTGTTTTTTTTTTTATGGATTTTAGTAGATATTCGTTAGATCCAGTTAGATCAACTGTTTTTTTTTGTTAGATCTATCACGCAGGAGACGTTATTCACAATCCTATTTTGTGTGCGGGGGATGGGTATACATACGAGTTGGCCCCCCCTCAACTGAAATTTGGATTTTTTTTTTTAATGGATTTTGGTAGATATTCGTTAGATCCGGTTAGATCAACTGTTTTTTCCGTTAGATCTATCACGCAGGAGGCGGTATTCACAATCCTATTTTGTGTGCCGCAGGTGGGTATACACATGGGCTGGCCCCCCCTCAACTGAAATTTTGAATTGTTTTTTATGGATTTTGGTAGATATTGGTTAGATTCAGTAAGATCAACTGTTTTTTTTGTTAGATCTATCACGCAGGAGGCGGTATTCACAATCCTATTTTGTGTGTGGGGGATGGGTATACATATGGGCTGGCCCCCTCAACTGAAATTTGGATTTTTTTTTATGGATTTTGGTAGATATTCGTTAGATCAGGTTAGATCAACTGTTTTTTTCGTTAGATCTATCACGCCGGAGGCAGTATTCACAATCCTTTTTTGTGTGCTGGGGATGGGAATACATATGGGCTGGCCCCCCTCAACTGAAATTTGGAAATTTTTCAAATTTCAATATACATGTATACATCCGTGTATCAGATGATCAGAAACTGACCTTATGCAATATTGTATAATATTAAAATAACTTTATTTGCACCTAAATAATAATCACCAAAAAAAAATCTACCTAAAACTGTATGTTAAAAATAAGCATCCCTAGATCTGCTGCTTGTTATATTATTATATTAAATTAATTAATCTCAATTAATTTCAATTGGAATTGTTCTGTCTTCTTACACGTTCACACAGTGTGCAGTCTGACATTCAGTATAAACCATTCCTGTCTTCCAAATAAGAGGACTGTTCTTTGTAGTTTAACTTGTTTATTGGTGAACAGGTTGTTGAGTATATATGGCAAAACAGGATTGTAGTGCATAAGCGTGAGCACGTACATGTGATGTGATGTGGTAAAACTATAAGGATACAAATAACATGTATAAGTACAATGCATGTATAATGACATTACATAACAGTTAAGTACATGGCAAAATGGCTGCCTATACATAGAATGACATGACTAGCTAACAGTCTAACAGTTAACTTTCCTGAGTAATAATACAAATAACTGAACAGCTCTGAATACTATAATGTCCCTGAAACAGAAGTAAATGTCTCACCAGATATGCTATTACACAGATGGTGGAGTTTTGGAAGGAGACATACAGAGACAGCTCTGATGATGAGTCCTGGTGACTGAAGACTGTAAAATGGAGGCTCCTCCCTCCCAGAATGCCTTGCAATCACCCACAATGCATTATTCTTTAACTAGAAAACAAGGTGTAATACAACTTAACACCGCTAGATGGAGCTATAATTTACTAAAGAAGTCTAAGGTGGCAAAAAGGTGAACTGTAAAGTTTCTCAAACCCTGCTGGGCAGAACACTCCCCGTCTGGCGTCAACCGACGCCACTACTAGGTATCTCAAGGTGAAAACAATAAAACAAGTTCCGCTACTGGCCTGAGGAATAGCTTGCACTCGCCAAGCCTGCATACTTTGACCTCAGCCTTGCGTACGTTCCCATCCTTGCTTGGGAATGTGTTGGTGATGAGACCCAGTGGCCACTCATTCCGGTGTGACTGGCTGTCTTTCATGAGCATGACATCCCCATGTCTGATGTTCGGCTTGTTAGTTTGCCACTTCCTTCTCGACTGTAGGGTAGAGATATACTGCTTCCTCCACCTGTCCCAGAAGGCATTAGAAAGACTTTGCACCTGCCTCAATTGTCGTCTGTAGAGGTCTTTATCTTTGAATTCTCCAAGAGGAGCACTCGGACTGCTGGTCTTCTGCGTGAGGCAGTCTATTTCTTCAGCATAACATTCACGTTGTATAGTGCAAATTATTATGTTCTTGGACTTTTCCAAATTAGGAGTGGTAAAGGCATGTTTGCAGTGGTGCCAACCTTTGCAGGGCTTCTGGCTCTCAGGTAATGTTGATTTATAAGATTGAGCCATATGAACTAGACAGGTTATAGCACGAACAAGCGACATCCAGGTGGAGAACCTGACGAAACGATGAGATTTGAGTTGGTGATCCGAAGTCACCGTACATAGAACAGATACTTCAGGTCGGATTTCTTCGTCGGCATCTGAGTCTACCAATCCAAACGAGTCAGGTTCAATGTTGCAAGACGTTGAACAGTACAGGAATGCAGGACCCATAAACCATGTTGTGTCTTTAAGGTGACTTGTTGCTACAGATCTAGTCGCATGGTCCACAGGATTATGGTGTGTGGACACATAGTGCCACTGTTTAGGACAAGTGGATCTCCTGATCCTTAGCACCCGATTGCTGACATAAAAGCGTCTTGTTTCGTTGCAAATATATCCTAGGACTACCTTACTGTCCGTGTAAAACTCGACTTCCCCAATTTCCAGGTTCATTCCTGTTGTTATAAGTTTGACCAACTCCACTGCAAGCACGGCAGCGCAGAGTTCCAGTCTGGGTATCGTGTGCTCGCGGAGTGGCGCCAGTTTAGTCCGGCTCATAACAAAACCCACATGGCATTGTTCTTTGACATCTATGGTCTTCAAGTATGCTACGGCTGCAATCGCCT
Source organism: Spea bombifrons (assembly GCF_027358695.1). Taxonomy (NCBI): domain Eukaryota; kingdom Metazoa; phylum Chordata; class Amphibia; order Anura; family Pelobatidae; genus Spea; species Spea bombifrons. The sequence continues at coordinate 44,523,413 of NC_071091.1, forward strand.
TGACTGAAGTGTCGCAGAAGATATAAAGTCTTTGCATCTTGACTTCAGTTGATGGCACGGAAGCATACGGTCGTGCCACACGAAGGCTGGACAAAGCTTTGAGAGATGTCCTCCATCCTGTCCACAGGTCTTTTTTCTCCATGGGAAGCGGATCATCCCAATCAGCCGTCTCTGTGGTGAAGTCTCTTAACAACATTTTACCTTGAATGGTAACAGGCGTTACGAATCTCAGAGGATCATATAAGATGTTTATGGTAGACAGGACTCCTCTGCGTGTGAAGGCTTTTTCTTCCTTGCTGATTTGGAAGGTGAATGTGTCTGCCTTTAAATCCCAGAGCAAACCAAGGCTTTGCTGCATCAGAAGGGAGTCTGTGCTAAGATCCAAGTCTTTTAGATCACTTGAGTAGTCTTGGGTTTTAAACAGTAAAGGCGCGACCCAGCTTTTTGACTTGTCTTTTACTATTCCTTGATCCATGATATCCAAGAACAGCCTGTCTTCTATGGACATTGCGACCCTGTTGTCTTCTCTTGTCCTGTGGAAGACTGTGCACCCTAAGTGATCTTGCTCACCATCGCAGGCGTGGTCTTCACAGGAGGGATCCACGAAAGGAGAAGGCACGGGTGCGCTGTGTGGCAATTCTTTTATCAGGAACCTACTCTGACATGGCTGGAATAGAGAAGGACATCCATTTTCAAGTGTGTTGGTGAGCATACTGTTGACTGAGGTCGGCTTGTGCGCTCCTCCTAGGCAGACGTCTCCTATGATGACCCATCCTAGGTCAAGTCTCTGGGCATATGGAGCATTTTGGGGGCCGTTAATCTGTCCTCTAGCCTTGTGAACTCGTAATATGTCTCTTCCAAGGAGTAAGACTATTGGGGCTTCTGGGTCCAGTTCCGGTATCAAGTGAGCTATACGCCTCAGGTGGGGGTGGTATGCTGCCACCTCTGGTGTAGGTATCTCAGACCGGTTGTCAGGAATGTGATTGCACTCCAGTATGGTTGGCAGGGACAAGCAGGTATGACCATCTATGGACTCTACCCTGTACCCAGTTGCTTTCCTCCCCGCCGTCTCAACGGTACCTGCACATGTCTTTAAGGAGTAGGGAGAACCGGGCCCTACGATGTTGAAGGTGTCGAAGAAGGTGGATTTAGCTAAAGACCTATTGCTTTGATCATCTAAGATTGCATATACCTTGATCGCCGTATCTCGGTGACCGACCGGATAAACTCTGACAAGGCAGATTTTTGAGCAGGACTTCCCTCCTGCAAGTCCTTTACAGATCTCTGTACACTGAGAAGTGACTGCTGGGGTGTCTATGTCAGTGTCTATCTGCTTTCTGTCATGCCCCTCTCCTTGGGATGATGTTTGAGAGGGTGGTCCAGGGTGTAAAGCCGTGTTGTGTTCTGTGCTACCGCATTCTGTGCATGTCACACTGACCTTACAGTTCCTGGCGTAGTGCGATGTTGTACTGCAGCATCTGAAGCAGATGTTGTTTTCTTTGAGGAATTCTTTGCGGTCCTCTAAGGACTTCTCTCTGAAGGCTCTGCATTTTAGTAGAGAATGTGGTTTCTTGTGCAGGGGGCATTGTCTGGTAAGATCTTCGAGTTTGTTCCCTTGAGAGGATTTAAACGACCTGTAAGGAGAACCTGTGGAGGCAACATTAGTTTTGTGGACTGCCACTGGTGTTTTATGAGATTTGACACCAGGGGTAGTAGGACATGACAATGTAAAGTCAAAACTGGGATCATTTCTGATCCTTGCTTGTTGAGCAACAAAGTCTACAAACACCCTGAAGGGGGGAAATGGTACATTATGAACCTGTTTATAATGAGAACCATGCGTGATCCATTTCTCCTGTAGGTTATAAGGGAGTTTTAGAACAATCGGATTAACGCCTCGGGCGGTGTCCAGGAATGCTAGCCCTGGCAGATCTCCTTCTGCTTGAGCAACCTGTACCTCTATTAGTAAGTCACTGAGTTCCCTGAGCTTTTGGTAACCCTTACCCACTATTCTGGGAAAATGATCAACTCTCTTATATAAAGCATTTTCTATAGCTTCTATTGACCCATAACACTCATCAAGTCTTTCCCACACCATCTTTAGGCCTTTGCTTGGATAGTTTATGTTAATGTCTCTGATTCTTCTGGCGTGTTCAGCAGACTCATTTCCAAGCCATTTTACCAAGAGATCTAACTCCTCACTACAGGAAAGATCTAAGTCCCTTATGGCGTTCTGGAAGGAGGCTCGCCATGCCCTGTAGTTCTCGGGGCGATCTGTGAACTTTACAAGTCCCTTGGTAACCAGCTCCCGTTTAGCAAAGAACTTAGCGAAGTCCATGGCAGCCCGGTTAGCGTCAATACTACCCGGTGTGCTGTTGTTATGCTGAGTGTGTGGTGTATCACCATACCTTTTAGAGATTTCTGGCTTAGGGAAGTCTGTATAATACCGTTCTGACGCGAAGGGTGTCCCTTGAAGTCGAAGCGAAGGATGTAGCTTTTGTTCTGTAGGGCGGTAGTTGTGGTCAGCATCTCTTTGTCGCATATCGTCCTGCTCGAGGTACTATGGTTCACGGTAGGATCTTTGGCACTCTGTATAAACTGGTTGATGTACTGGATCATAGTTGTCATCTGTCTTGGGATGCTGATGGACATATTCTGAGACGCGCTGTGCTGGATCTTGTTGATCTAGGTCTGGCCCGAGTACTTGGCTGTGTTTCTCAGATTCAGCGAACTCCATGGCTTCTAGGAACTCTGCTTTGGCTATTGCGGCTGCCGCTTCTTTCTCCACTGCGAGTTTTTTCAGTGACGCCTGCAGACACGCTGTCTCTTTCTTTAGTTGCGTCTCTTGTGCAGCAAAGGAAGACCTTACTTTTGCAGCCTCAGCTTCTGCACGGGCGAGAGCAGCCATTTCTTTTATTGATGACTTGCTAGAGCGGCTTGCTCGTGACCTTGTCCCGTATGTTGATGCCTTGCTAGTGGACATGGTGTGCCTGTTTGCTGGCTGCTTAATGTCTCTGTGCAGACTCAGTCTAGGTAGGACTAGGAACGGACTTCAACGTGGTTTGGATCGTGTCACGCTTGCTGGGGGCTGCACTCTCGCTTCTTGTGACTGTATGGCCGCCGCTGCAATCTTGTACATAGGACTGCGTTGCTGATGGCGGCTCCGTACAGTCAGATCCACTATCGCTGGTGACTAGCAATCTGTTTTACTGTTCTGTCTTCTTACACGTTCACACAGTGTGCAGTCTGACATTCAGTATAAACCATTCCTGTCTTCCAAATAAGAGGACTGTTCTTTGTAGTTTAACTTGTTTATTGGTGAACAGGTTGTTGAGTATATATGGCAAAACAGGATTGTAGTGCATAAGCGTGAGCACGTACATGTGATGTGATGTGGTAAAACTATAAGGATACAAATAACATGTATAAGTACAAGGCACATGAAATGCATGTATAATGACATTACATAACAGTTAAGTACATGGCAAAATGGCTGCCTATACATAGAATGACATGACTAGCTAACAGTCTAACAGTTAACTTTCCTGAGTAATAATACAAATAACTGAACAGCTCTGAATACTATAATGTCCCTGAAACAGAAGTAAATGTCTCACCAGATATGCTATTACACAGATGGTGGAGTTTTGGAAGGAGACATACAGAGACAGCTCTGATGATGAGTCCTGGTGACTGAAGACTGTAAAATGGAGGCTCCTCCCTCCCAGAATGCCTTGCAATCACCCACAATGCATTATTCTTTAACTAGAAAACAAGGTGTAATACAACTTAACACCGCTAGATGGAGCTATAATTTACTAAAGAAGTCTAAGGTGGCAAAAAGGTGAACTGTAAAGTTTCTCAAACCCTGCTGGGCAGAACAGGAATATATATTAATTTTTTATTACCATATTTTCAATTTGCTGATTTTAAAACGACCCTGATTATAAGACGACCCCCAAAATCTGAATATTAATTTATGAAAAAAAGAAAAAGCCTGAATAAAAGACGACCCTATCGGAAAAAAGTTTTACCAGTAAATGTTAATTCATGTAAACCATGTGAACAATTTTTTTTATAGAAAACTTATGATTGAGAAAAATATTTTGCTTTTATTTACTTTTCTTTTCAACCTGCCCCCCCAGTTATGCACATCTGCCCCCTGGCTTGCCACTCTTCCCCAGAAATGCCTTATACCCCCTATATGCCACTGTGCCCCATGATATGCCTTTTAACCCTCTAAATGCCACTGTGCCCCATGATATGCCTTTTGACCCCCATGTACCTCTCTGCCTCCAGAATGCCACTCTGGCATTTAGGGGGTTAAAAGGCATATTATGGGGCAGAGTGGCGTATAGAGGGTTAAAAGGCATTTCTGGAGGCAGAGTGGCATTAAGGGGGTTAAAAGGCATTTCACAGAGCACTCTGCCTCCAGAAATGTCTTTTGCCCCCCATTTAACACTCCCCCCCTCCAAACTTACCAGAGCGTCCCCGGCGCGTAGTCCGGGCAGCGTGTAGAGCTCTATGCGCTTCGTGTAGACAACTTCCGCAGCAGCCGGGAGGAGGTGCGGTTGGCAGCGGGGGTTGTCTGCGTCCATCGCGCAGACCTTCCCCGGCTGTCAGAGATCACGGGGAACTCTGATCTCTGACAGCCGGGGAAGGTCTGCGCGATGGACGCAGACAACCCACACTGCTAAACGCACCTCTTCCCGACTGCAGCGGAAGTTGTGTACGCGAATCGCGTAGAGCTCTACACGCTGCCCGGTGCTTAGTCCTGGCAGCGTGTAGAGCTCTACGAGAATCGAGTAGAGAGCTACAGACTGCCTGGACTAAGCACCAGGCACTCAGAAGTACCGGTAAGTTGGTGGGGGGGGAGAGACTGGAGGATCCAGGTCCCCTGCATCTCTTCGGGGGATCTGGATCTTAGTCAGATCTAGTTGAGGTCTGATTATAAGACGACCCCGATTATAAGACATTTGCTCTGGAAAAAACCTTGTCTTATAATCGAGCAAATACGGTAATAACAATGCTATTTCACTAGACCCATGATGTTTATATACATGTTTGAATATTATTCTAAATTATTATAATTATCTAATAGTGTGTATATATATATCAAATATATCTTTGATATATATCAAAGATGTTTATTTGTACATATCACAGTATTAGTCTACACGATAAATATGATGAAAGCGAAAAAAATCATGCTTATGTATTGCAACCTATCACGTATCCTATCCAAAACAAACATATGGACATATGGATGCCACAGTCTTCACCGTAAGTAAGGCTATGTCTAAAACCATCAACACATCAACCCTTTTATGAGGGTCTATAACATACATCAATACTGCATGTTACTAGACAAATGATGAGAATTTTTCATTTAAGCCCCCTGGGGACATTGTCTTTAAATGGAAAATCCAAAAAGTTTCTCGTTGAAGCAACATCCTCACCCCATCTCCCCCTCTTCTAGATTCCAGCATGTGGTCAATACCTATAAACCGCAATGATGACAATGGATGTTGGTTGTCAAGGAAATGTTTTGCCACCGGCTTATCCGAATCACCATCTCTGTAAGCCACTCGTATACTTGATCAATGGCCTCTGATTCTTTCGCCCAACGTACATTCGGTTTTCCCTTTATATGCCAGGCCACAGGGACATTGTATCTTGTAGATAACAAATTCACTTTTGCATGTAATCCAATGTGGTATCTGAAACACTTTACCAGTGTGTGGAAGGGCGAAAGATTTTCCTGGAGTCATGTGGCTACAGGTTACACAGCCAAGGCATCTAACACTGCCCTCATTGCCATATTGTCTGTTGGTACTTGAATAACTCTCAACTGGGTCTATTTTCACCAGGAGATCACGTAGGTTTTTATTTCGTTTAAAACACATAATCGGTCTCTGTTGAAACACTTTAGGCTAGGTGCTATCTGTTATATTCCAATTTTTGTTTATACTATCTACCAAGGCCTTGCTATCTTGATTGTATGTAGTTGTACATATTAATCTGGACGCCTTTGATTTGGTCTCCATGGGCCGCAGAAATTTGGACTTGTGTATATCCTCTTGCTGCAAATTTTTGTTGCATTTGTACCAACTGAGTCTGTGCGTGAATTGTGAATATGTCAACGATTGTATAAGATGCTTGGGGTGAGCACTTTTTGCATGTAAAATGGTGTTCCTGTCTGTCGGTTTAGTGTATAGAGTATAAATGAGTCTATCATTCTCAATATATATTTCAAGGTCCAGATACTGTATTATCCTCTCATCAATTTGTGTTGTGACCTTGATTGGTGTTGACAACAAATTTACCGTATTGGCTTGGATATAGGCCGCCCCCGTATATAGGCCGCACCCTAAAAGTTTGGTGCTTTTTTAAAGAAAACGTTTTTTTCTTTAAAAAAGCACCAAAAAAACATGCTGCCACTGTCCTCCCTCCCCGAGATATGCTGCCACTGTCCTCCCTCCCCGAGATATGCTACCACTGTCCTCCCTCCCCGAGATATGCTACCACTGTCCTCCCTCCCCAAGATATGCTACCACTGTCCTCCTCTGCCCCCCCCCCCGACTTACCGGAGCAGACTCCCCTGCCAGCACTTCCCACGGCAGATTTCGGTTGGGGGGGGCAGAGGTAAAACGCATCGTGCGGGGTTAGGATACAGATCCCCCGCAGCGGTGCAGGGGACCTGCATCCTACTCCCCGATACGCTTAGACAACCTCCCGTGCCGGCAACCCCCCCGTGGGAAGTGCTGGCAGGGGAGGCTGTCTGAGCGTATCAGGGAGTAGGATGCAGGTCCCCTGCACCGCTGCGGGGGATCTGTATCCTAACCCCGCTGCCTGCCCGACTTAAAGTGGGGGGAAAAAGTGCGGCCTATATTTCGAGCCAATACGGTATATGGTTAACAAAATTCTGAGCTTCTTTCACTGTTGCCACATAATTAGAATATCGTCAATTTAATGAAAATATTTGGCTCCACACCTTCCTCATGGGGTATTATCGTGTAGAGGTATTTGACATCCATAGATAACAATACCATTTCTGACATGCTCCCTTGCATTTCCTTCAATTGTTTAATCAAAGTGCCAGTATCCTTTATAATGGTGGGAATTACTTTTACTGATCTTTTAAATTGAAAGTCCAACCATTTGGCAACTGGTTCTAGAATCCCGCCAATTGCCGACACAATTGGTCGCCCTGGTGGATGTTCCGGATTCTTGTGGATCTTTGGGAGCGTGTACAGTACCGCAATTCTTGGATGTACTGCTAATAGGTAGTCATGTTCATCTGTGATTATATAGTTCATTTGAAGTCCCAAATTCAAAATTTCCTCCAATTTTCATCTCACAGTATTTGTTGGATCCCCTGGGATTTTCCTATATGTAGATGTGTCAGCTAATTGTGTTCTGATTTCTGTGGTAATCTTGTATAACAATACCTCCCCCTTTATCAGCCAGACGAATTGCTACCGACGTATCTTTACTGAGATTTTCCAATGGCTTCTGTTCCCTTCTAGTCACATTATATGTTGATTTTTTTCTGTTGGTGTAACTTCTCGGTTACCTCCGTTTTTACCGTATTCAAAAAGGTTTTGATGGTTGCTTGTGACAGAGATGGGTCAAATTTACTTCTGGGCTTAAATGAACTTGCTTTATTCCTATTTTCTAGATTTAAAGAAGTCTCCTCTTTGTTGTTTTGCTGTTGCATAAATACTTGAATGTGTGCACTAATGTTTCTAAGGCTTGAGAAAGACCTGTGCGTCGAAACGTTGCCTGTGTGAAATAAACTCACCTTATCAATTGAGTGCTGAGCCTCTACTTCTTTATTTTGGAGCATGCATGAGTAGACGGGGAGATGATAGCACCATTAACATTTTGGAGAGGTTAAGTTTCAAGAAACGTGCAGACATCCAGGTATATATATATATATATATATATATATATATATATACCGTATTTGCTCGATTATAAGACGAGGTTTTTTTCAGAGCAAATGCTCTGAAAAATAACCCTCGTCTTGTAATCGGGGTCGTCTTCTAATCAGACCTCAAATGAGGTCTGACTATCAGACTAAGATCCAGATCCCCCGCATCGCTGCAGGGGACCTGGATCCTCCTGTATGGTAACCTCAGCTGCTGCCGGCGTCTATCACCGAGCGCTGGCGAAAGTGCCGGCAGCAGCCGAGGTTGCATAAGCGCATACCTTCCCGGGATAGCCCGCCCACTGTGGGGAAGCAGAGCCGGTTGGGGAGATTCCTCCAGAAGACCGGAACCCGGCGGTACTGCGCTGTCCCTGCACAGACCTCTTCAATTTTCTGGAGGAGGCGGGGCCTAGCGGGGTCAAACAGCGTCATGCTGTAATCCCGCGGGAGCTGCAGCAAGCGCCTGCTGAGGCATCACGGTGAGTGAAGTGCCTGAGTGGGTAGTTAAGTGTCTGGGTGGGTAGGTAAGTGTAAGTGTCTGGGTGGGTAGGTAAGTGTAAGTGTCTGGGTGGGTAGGTAAGTGTCTGGGTGGGTAGGTAAGTGTAAGTGTCTGGGTGGGTAGGTAAGTGTCTGGGTGGGTAGGGAAGTGTAAGTGTCTCAGTGAGTAGGTAAGTGTCTGGGTGGGTAGGGAAGTGTAAGTGTCTCAGTGGGTAGGTAAGTGTCTGGATGGGTAGGTAAGTGTAAGTGTCTCAGTGGGTAGGTAAGTGTCTGGGTGGGTAGGTAAGTGTCTGGGTGGGTAGTGTCTGAGTATGTAAGTGTCCCCCTATATGCCACTCTGTCCCATGATATGCCTTTTAACCCCCTATATGCCAGAGTGGCATATAGGGGGTTAAAAGGCATATCATGGGACAGAGTGGCATATAGGAGGGTATAAGGCATGCCTGGGGGCAGATGTGCATAACTGGAGGGCAGGTTGGTAAATAAAAGGAAATTAAAAACAAACAGTTTACATGAATTATTATTTATTTACTAGTAAAACTTTTTTCCTATGGGTCGTCTTATAATCAGGCTTTTTCTTTTTTCCTAAATTAATATTCAGATTTTGGGGGGTCGTCTTATAATCGGGGTCGTCTTATAATCGAGCAAATACGGTATATATATATATACACACACACACATCGATTTTCGATTTTATCCTTATATAATCCGACCTCAAACAGAGATCGGATTATAACACTAGAATCCAGATCCCCCGCAACGCTGCAGGGGACCTGGATTCCCCTCACTGTCGACTGGTCTCTCACTTCCGTCTCTCTCCCCCCTCCCATACACCCCTCTGACTCCTCCCCCCTCCCATACACTGCTCTGCCTCTCTCTCCCGACTCCCTGGTATTTTGTGAACCTCCGTTGCTGACAGGCACTTTCACTGCAGCTTCATAGAAGCCTCAGCGTAAGTGAAGGGCAGTAACGGAGGCTGTCTGTGCGCATCGTGCAGACCCCCACCGGCTGACAGAGAATCGAGGTCTCCTGCAGAGGATCATCCTCTCTGTCAGCTGGTGGGGGTCTGCATCGCACAGACAGCCTCTGTTACTGCCCTTCACTTACGCTGAGGCTTCTATGAAGCTGCAGTGTAAGTGCCTGTCAGCAATGGAGGTTCACAAAATACCAGGGAGCCGGGTAGAGAGGCAGAGTGGTGTGTGGAAGGGGGGAGGAGTCAGAGGGGTGTGTGGGAGCCACCCTCCCATACACCACTCTGGCTCTTCCCCCTCCCATACGCCACTCTGCCTCTCTACCCGGCTCCCTTGTCTCTTGTGAACCTCGGTTGCTGACAGGAGGCATAGTGGAGTATGGGAGGGGGGAGGAGGCAGAGTGGAGTATGGGAGGGGGGAGGAGCCAGAGTGGAGTATGGGAGGGGGAGGGGCGGTAGTGGAGTATGGGAGGGGGGAGAAGCCAGAGTGGTGTATGGAAGGGGGAGGGGCCAGAGTGGTGTATAGGAGGGGAGGAGGCAAAGTGGTGTATGTGAGGGGGAGGAGGCAGAGTGGAGTATGGGAGGGGGGAGGAGCCAGAGTGGAGTATGGGAGGGGCCAGAGTGGAGTATGGGAGGGGGGAGGAGCCAGAGTGGTGTATGGAAGGGGAGGAGCCAGAGTGGTGTATAGGAGGGGGGAGGAGGCAAAGTGGTATATGGGAGGGGGAGGAGGCAGAGTGGCGTATGGGAGGGGGGGAGGAGGCAGAGTGGAGTATGGGAGGGGGAGGAGGCAGAGTGGTGTATGGGAGGGGGAGGAGGCAGAGTGGAGTATGGGAGAGGGGAGGAGGCAGAGTGGTGTATGGGAGGGGGAGGAGGCAGAGTCGAGTATGGGAGGGGGGAGGAGGCAGAGTGGAGTATGGGAGGGGGAGGAGGCAGAGTGGTGTATGGGAGGGGGGAGGAGGCAGAGTGGTGTATGGGAGGGGGGAGGAGGCAGAGTGGTGTATGGGAGGGGGAGGAGGCAGAGTGGTGTATGGGTGAGTTATAGTGGTGTATGGGGGTATAACGAATTTCAGGGAGGCAGAATGGCATATCTGTTATGGTGTATAGGGGAGGTAGAGTGGTGTATGGGGGGGTATAATTAATTTCAGAGTGGCATATCTGGGGGAGGCAGAGTGGTGAATCAGGGAGAATTTCAGGGTGGTGCAGGGCATTTATGGGGAGCGGAGTGGCATATCAGGGTGCACAGTGGCATATAGGGAGGTATAAGGCATAAATGGGGGCGAGTGGCATATTGGAAGTTATAAGGCATATCAGGGGGGCATAAGACATATCTGGGGGTAAAAGGTATATCAGGGACTCAGTTGGATATCACTGGCATATAAGGAGTATTAGGCATATCGGGGGCACAGTGGAATCTCTGGCATATAAGAGGTATAAGGCATTTATGGGGCAGAGTGGCAAGCTGGGGGTCAGATGTGCATAACTGGGGGCAGTTTGGTAAATAAAAGAAAATATAAACAAGGCTATTTTCTCAGTTTTTATTAAATATGAAAAATAGTTAACATATGAATTAATATTTACTAATAACTTTGTATTAAAACCTAGTTTGAGAAACACTGTGTTTGGGTTCTTGTAGCTTTTATTATTATGTCAGTAAAATAAGAAGGTGAATAGCGAGAGGCCATTGCAATAAAGAGATAAAAGCGTAAATTGTACGTTTTTTATTACATTATTTTAAATAAAAAAATTGCATTTTTTATCCGATTAATCGAAAAAATAATCGGCCAACTAATCGATTATTAAAATAATCGTTAGTTGCAGCCCTACTGCACTTTTACCTATTGTGTAATACACCTTAAATCCCTCTAGACTGTAAGCTCGTTTGAGTAGGGCCCTCCTCACCTGTTGTCTCTGTTAGTCATTTTGTTATGTTACATACTACTTATTATGTCTTGTCTACCCATTGTACAGCGCTACGCTATATAAAACAATAAATATATATAATTGTTAACAGCAATCACACTACTATCATGCACAGGCAACCAGTACATGCTAGAACCTGGGCATGATAGGAGTGTGAGTTCAGTAACATTATTACTTATATGATTGTTAGAAGCAATTACACTCCTATCATGCAAAATGCTGTTAGAAATCATATATATATATATATATATATAAAGCACTTTCAAAAGATGGTCAGCACTCCTGGTCTTTAAATTAACAATTTCTCTTTATTCAAAGTCGACGTTTCAGTCATTACTGACTTTCCTCAGGACATGAGGAAAGTCAGTAATGACTGAAACATCGACTTTGTTTGAATAAAGAGAAATTGTTAATTTAAAGACCAGGAGTGCTGACCATCTTTTGAAAGTGCTTTATATATATATATATATATATATATATATATATATATATGATTTCTAACAGCATTTTGCATGATAGGAGTGTAATTGCTTCTAACAATCATATAAGTAATAATGTTACTGAAATCACACTCCTATCATGCCCAGGTTCTAGCATGTACTGGTTGCCTGTGCATGATAGTAGTGTGATTGCTGTTAACAATTATATATATTTATTGTTTTATATAGCGTAGCGCTGTACAATGGGTAGACAAGACATAATAAGTAGTATGTAACATAACAAAATGACTAACAGAGACAACAGGTGAGGAGGGCCCTACTCAAACGAGCTTACAGTCTAGAGGGATTTAGGGTGTATTACACAATAGGTAAAAGTGCAGTAGGGCTGCAACTAACGATTATTTTAATAATCGATTAGTTGGCCGATTATTTTTTCGATTAATCGGATAAAAAATGCAATTTTTTTATTTAAAATAATGTAATAAAAAACGTACAATTTACGCTTTTATCTCTTTATTGCAATGGCCTCTCGCTATTCACCTTCTTATTTTACTGACATAATAATAAAAGCTACAAGAACCCAAACACAGTGTTTCTCAAGACCTGGGGTGCTGACCATCTTTTGTAAGTGCTTTATATGGAAACTGCTGGTTACTAGCACCAGGCTTGGGAAACTTGGAATGGTGTGCAATGGACCTTGTGAGTATATGTGTGTGTGTGTGTGTGTGTGTGTGTGTGTGTATATATATATATATATATATATATATATATATTTGCATTTTTTGTCCAATTTTGGTGTGTTACTTACTTTTAATAAAAATGGTTAACACATCAAAAAAAATCACACACACACACTCATATACTCATTCATTTACTGTCATAAATCTACTCACCCTCTCCCCCAGTGGCGTCGGCAGTGGGGGGCCAGAGGGGGCCATGGCCCCCCCTACATCATGCTGTGCCCCCCCAATTGAAACGCCGTCTTTTTTTTTTTAATAGACCCGGAGGAGAGAGTGAGAGGCGCCGAGCGGTTGCTGAGGAATAAGTTCTCAGCAACTGTTCGGCGCCTCTCACTCTTCTCCGCGACCGCGAGGCCTCTGCCTTGTTCGCAGTGCCATTTCAAGCTGAGCGCCGGTATATGTCGTCATATCCGGCGCCCAGTAGTGAAGCCGGCAGAACCAGGGATACAGAGACCTCGCGATCTCACCGCTTGACAAGCCCAAGGTAAGTGAACTTCAAAGGGAGGAGGGGGGTAAAAAGTTAGGAGGGGGTTAGAGAGTCAGAAGAGGTAGATAGGGATAGATTGGGAGGGAGAAAGGATAGATTGGGAGGGGAGAAAGGATAGATTGGGAGGGAGAGGGGGATAGATAGGATAGATTGGGAGGGAGAGGGGGTAGATAGGATAGATTGGGAGGGAGAGGGGGTAGATAGGATAGATTGGGAGGGAGAGGGGGGGTAGATAGGATAGATTGGGAGGGAGAGGGGGGGTAGATGAGATAGATAGGGAGGGAGATGGGGGTAGATGGGATAGATTGGGAGGGAGAGGGGGTAGATAGGGAGGGAGATGGGATAGATTGGGAGGGTGAGGGGGTAGGTGGGATAGATTGGGAGGGAGAGGGGGGTAGATGAGATAGATTGGGAGGGAGAGGGGGGTAGATGAGATAGATTGGGAGGGAGAGGGGGGTAGATGAGATAGATTGGGAGGGAGAGGGGGGTAGATGGGATAGATTGGGAGGGAGAGGGGGGTAGATGGGATAGATTGGGAGGGAGAGGGGGGTACATAGGATAGATTGGGAGGGAGAGGGGGGTACATAGGATAGATTGGGAGGCAGATGTGGCTGATAGGGAGGCAGATGTGGTAGATAGGGAGGGAGAGGGGGGTAGATGGGATAGATTGGGAGGGAGAGGGGTTATAGGGATAGATTGGGAGGGAGAGGGGGATAGATAGGATTGATTGGAAGGGAGAGGGGGTAGATAGGATAGATTGGGAGGCAGATGTGGTAGATAGGGAGGGAGAGGGGGTAGATAGGATAGATTGGGAGGGAGAGGGGGGGTACATAGGATAGATTGGGAGGGAGAGGGGGGTACATAGGATAGATTGGGAGGCAGATGTGGTAGATAGGGAGGGAGAGGGGGTAGATAGGATAGATTGGGAGGGAGAGGGGGTAGATAGGATAGATTAGGAGGGAGAGGTGTGTATGGGACAAACATAGCGTACGTTCAGCTGTTGACACAATGTGTAATTTGGGTGCTGGTCAGGTTCTATGTGGGCAGTGTGGACACCAGGGCTGGCTTTGGGGGTGTGTGACCAGTGATCTATGCCTGTAATTTAGGGGGTTTTATCTATACCTTTAATGCAGAGTTTATATGTAATTTCCAATTGATTTATATCTGCAAAGCTGGGTTTTGTGTCATTCTGTTCATCTGTATCGGCTATATTTCCATACATTATTTATGTTTACCTGCAAATATAGGATTTGCATGTCTTATTCAGTTGATCAATACCTGGAGTGCTGTTTCAATGTGTTGATTATTTGATCTAAACCTTCAGTGCTGAGTGTACATGTGATTTCCAGTTGATATATACCTGCAATGCTGGGTTTGTGTGTTTCTGTTGGTTTATACCTGCAATGCTATGTTTCCATACATTATTTATGTATACCTGCAAATACAAGGTTTTTTTTTTATCTCATTCAGTTGCATGTGC